>NC_138543.1:39609745-40236291 GCF_964234715.1 Podarcis melisellensis
GTTGCCTGCATGCTGAAGCCTGGGCGCGCAGAGCTCAGCGTGCCCAGGCTTCGTGCAGCTCTCCGCAAGGCGCAGGAGCCCGGCGCTGCACTCCCACGCCTTGCGGAGAGCTGCGCGAAGCCTGGAGAGTGAGAGGGGTCAGTGCGCACTGACCCCTCTCGCTCTCCAGGCTTCAGCAAAAGCCTGCCTTTGCCCCATAGGACGCACACCCATTTCCCGTTCATTTTTGGAAGGGGCTCCCACGGCTTGCGGAGAGTTGCCTGTTCTGTGGGCTGGGGTCGGAGAAAGCTCGGGCTTCCCCCACCCCAGCCCCGCGCCTGGGGAAAAAATAATTCCCCCCCTTTATTTCCCCCCCAAAAAACTAGGTGTGCCTTATGGGACGGTGCGTCCTATAGGGCGAAAAATACGGTATTTGGCCACTGTGAGAACAGGATGCTGGACTAGAGGGGCCAAGGGTATGATCCCACAGGCTCTTCTTATGTTACTTTGTAAACATTATGTATCAGTGCCATTTGGGGTGGTAAGACTAGAGTGCACATAGCAGTGGCTGGTGGTCCTGCCAGAGCAAAACTGACCCACTCTATTGTGCCCACCCAAATATCTGAGGTAGGCTTACACTGCTACCTACATGATGCTTCAGGTCAGGGATATTCCATGCGCAGTATTTCTTGCTTGCCATCTGGACCACACGTTACCTAGCTCACAGCCTTTCATAAGATTAGGCCTTTGGGCTGACAGTGGATTGGAAGAATGCCAAGTAGCACATTACCATGCTTCACTGCAGCTTTATTTAATTACCCTAAAATGTATACGCTGCAATGGCTGATCTCCAGCTACTACGAAAAGAAGGGAAATCCCAGTTCAAATGCCTGTTGCAGCATACCTGGTCCTCTGCTGTTGCATGGGTGAATCCTGAATTTGTCAAAAATGAGGTTTGGGAGAAGGTTATGTAAGCCATGGGAAATATGCCAAGCCTTCCGTCTTTTTTTAGGAGGTTAAGATGTGTAGGTTCCCTTGTCAAAATATTGTTCATGTGCCATCTGCCTGCAACAGATATGCATGAGAGCCAGTATGGTGGAGCTGGAACTTGGAACAAGGAGAGCTGGTTGGCTATGAAGCTCACTAGTTAACTTTGGGCTCATCCTGACCCAGGCCATACGGTTGTTGCAAGAACTGAATGGGGAATTGCAGTGTATGGAGGGAGAGGGAGGGGAGAGAAGCCATGTATGCCTTGCTGAGCAACTTGGACAAAAGGTGTCCTGGACCCCTGGCCTACCTGGCAGCAAGTCAGTGTGCCAAGTCCAAAGTTCAAAGTCTGAGGTCAATCCACACAAGTCCAGAGTTAAAATTCCGAAGTCTAAAGGTCAGGAAATGCAGTCCAGGGTCAATCCGAATAGCCAAGTCTGAAGTCCGGCACTCAGGATCCAAACCGAAAGCACAGTCTCATAGAGGTCCAGGAACATCCAAGTCAAGGTCCTAAAATATGGGCAGTTGAGCAGACACAGCACCTCAGCTCTGCTTCTGTTTTGTACTTCGCACGCTGATTTCAGCATCTGGGCTTGATGAGGCATGTGACCCTCACCTGTTCCAAGCCTGCTCTAGCTGAGGAATCACACACCCTCTCCCAGAGCTAGCAAGCCCCACCTGGCCAGCTAGGGAGCCGGGCTGTGGGTCCTTGCCTGCCTCAGGCTTCTAGAAGGCATGTCAGGAAGAACCTTCTGATGCTATGTGCTGTTTGACAGTCGAACAGTTTGGATGGCCATCTGTCATGGGTGCTTTTGTTGAGATTCCTGCAATTCAGGTGGTTGGACAAGATGTACAACCCAAATCTACAATTCTATGATTCCACATCAGCTTCAGGAATAGGAGTTTGGGGTATTTGTGTGTGCGTGCAATACATCCTTATTGTGCTAATTGAAAAGCTAGCCGACTGAAATCAGTGGGGTAAACAACCTCACTGTGTTTTAAGCCACTAATGTGTATATTAGACTAAAAGTTCAGAGCTGAGACCAGAAATGCAAGATCAATTAGACCAGGAGCTTGAGCTCTCCCAGCAGAATGCTTTTTTCATCTAGTAGTGGGGCTGAGACCACCTGCTCAAGAGACAGATGTCCTAAGGATCCTTGGACCCCAAGTGAGATGTTATTATGAGGCCATTATCATCTCACCCAGTTTTCTTCCTATCGCCACCATTTATGATCTATGGGTTCTATAATTTCTGTCTTAATGGGATTTTTGCAGCTTATCATCTTGATTTCACCTCGTACCGCCCTGTGTTTCTAGAGACAGACCCTCCTTCTCCAAGCAATATCTCTTCGGAGCACAGCCACTGCATGAATGAAGCAGAAAATTTGCTGCATTAAAGTTTCATTCCCCCCCCCCAGTTGACCGCTAGAGGGAGTATTCCACCTTGCAATACCAACAAATGCATGTGGCAATTTACTTTGCCAAAGTTTCAATTACTAGCTTTTCTCACCTATTGCAGATGGATGCATGACAAATAGTTTTTTGCTTTTCAGTCCTTTAAAGTTGCATGCAGCTATGTAAAACCATCTAGATCTGTGCCTACAGTTCCGTAGTAGCCCTGCAATAAGTTACTCTCATGTATTATTTCTGTTTATTTATAGATATGGAACCTCCCTAACCTTTGGAACAAGGTGATTGTTATCATTAGTATTCTGGCCCCTACGTGCTGTAAGGTGTTCTAAAAATGTTTCCCCTGAGCATTCCCTGAGTTTTCTCCCTCTTCTGCAAATGTCAGGTTGGTGTTTTATTGAGGCTGTGTTCAACAACATGTACTTGACACAATTATAGTGTTTCTGTGGCAGGCTTATTCTGCCTTGCTAGTTTGTCCTGCAGTGCTTCCCCAATGCTAAGCCATTGTTGCTGTCTGGAGGGGCTATGGGGCAATGGAAGCGGGACAAAACCAAAACAGAAAATTTGTGGCATGAAAAGTTAAGAGGATTTGAGCAGGAAATTCCAGGATGTGCACTGATTGGAAATGAAGTCATGGCTGCCCCAAAACTTCCATAGGCTCAAATAGTGTTGAAAGCAGGATCACAAGGTGATATAGTAGTTGATATGTTGGACCAGGGCCTGGGTTCAAATCCCTGCTCAGCTCACTGGGGGCCTTGGGCCAGTCACAGTCTCTCAGCCTAACCCACCTCACAGGGATGTTGTGAAGATAAAATAGAGACAAAGAGAACCATTTGTGTCATCTTGAGCTTCTTGGAAGAACGGAGGGATATAAATGAGAGTTATGATTATCCCAACAGCATCACAATCACAAATGCATAATAAAAATGATGCCTGGAGGGTCCCTAAGGCTTCTATGGCTGAAAGTATTTCCCCGATGCCTACCTTTTACATTTTTCCAATGCAGCAGGAGATAAAGCAGCTATGGTTGCTCTCACTGGATTCCTCCCAGTTCTGTCACAGCCCCCACCTTCACTTGATGTATAACCTGGATATCTGTTTGCCACAGCAAGTAGGGAGTAGCAGGCAGCAGGAATCTCACTCCATGGGGAGGCTTATAGTCTAGCATCCGGCTTGCAGAGATGATGCAAGTCCAGCCCCAAGCAGCAATAATCCTTTAGCATGTTTCCAGAATGCTGTGCCTGTTGGCTCATGTTCCAGGTGATGCCAGCTCAATACAAGCCGTACTGTGAAAACACATCTGGAATCTCTGTGAATGTGGAATATGGACGTTGCAGATTTTTAAAGGCATTTTTTCACCATGCTTTTCCATCAGTAAGGTTCCCGGAACAGCTTATATAAAATCAGGAGAATCAATCATGATAAGGTCAATAAAACAATAAAAGCAGAGCAGATAATCATTTAGCAATAAAGCTGTATTAAAACCAAATCAGAAAAGCCTGGGCAAATAAAAAAGGGGTTTGCCTGGCGCCAGAAAGAAAACAAACCCAGTCTGAGCCACCCTGGGGGAGCAATCTGAAGTCTGGACATCACTTCTACAGAAATCCTGCCTGCAGTTATCACATGCCTGACCTCTGGGCGAGAAATTCATAGAATAACAGGCAGGTTCGTGTAAAGGTAAAGGGACCCCTGACCATTAGGTCCACTTGTGACTGACTCTGGGGTTGCGGCGCTCATCTCGCTTTATTGGCCATCGGGTCATGTGGCCAGCATGACTGAGCTGCTTCTGGGGAACCAGAGTAGCACACGGAAATGCAGTTTACCTTCCCGCCCGAATGGTACCTATTTATCTACTTGCACTTTGATGTGCTTTTGAACTGCTAGGTTGGCAGGAGCAGGGACTGAGCAACGGGAGCTCACCCTGTCGCAGGGATTCAAACCGCCGACCTTCCGATCGGCAAGCCCTAGGCTCTGTGGTTTAACCTACAGCTCCACCCGCCTCCCTGCAGGTTCACATAAGAGGAGCCTTATGCAAGAAGATAGGAAGGTGTCTTGTACTGAACTGCACCATTGGTCCACCTACACAGAAAAGCAGCAGCTCTCTGGGATTTCATACCTGCAGATGTCAGGGATCAAACCTGGGATTTTCTGTATATCAGAGCTGTTACCCTTCCTCAGGGCCCTTCTTCAGGTACAACACCTGCCAGGTGTATGAGAAGCACCCATTTCACAATGAGCAGTCTACAGGGGAGCACCCTCTCTCTGCCAGGAGAGAGACAGGTTGTATCTTGCTATATGGTTGAACTGATGGCTCACAGAGGGCTCCCCCCCTTCCATTGCTCCATCTGTTTCTCCCCACCCTCCATTTTTTATCCTCCTCTCTTTCAATGCTCCCAGGCTAGGTCAAGGCAGCTATGAGAGGCATTCGGTTTGCTCCAGAAGGGCTCTTCTTGTGTTCACAACAGCTACAGCTTTTCCCACTCACCAGGGTGCTCTCCTTTAAGTCGTGACTTTCTTGTAGCTGGGGGGGGGGGACGCACACTGTGCTTTGCACAGACCTGTGAGTGCAGTTACCCGCTTCAGTGGCATGAAGAGGCAGGCTCCTCTTCCGTTGCCCAGGGAAGTGCATTATTTCCACGGCTGCTCTGTGTGCTTGTCCATTCGGAGCTCAGCGATGAATCATCCTGTGTTTGGGAACGAGGAGATGGCTCTCTTATTTTAGTTGGCTTGTGAGAATTGCCTTTCAACAACAGCGCCAGCTCTGTATGCCTCTGAAATAAATGGCATGCAGAGCATGACTTGGGGTCACTGTCTTCTCCTAGCCTTGAAGCTCAGGAAGCTGGGCTTTTGTAGCTCCCTTTCCATGCTGCTGCTTTCACCTTGCCGCGTGTGGTCCAATGACAAGCCCAGGTAACTGAGTCATTGGGTAGCTTTCTCTCTGTGTGCATGTCTTGTTTTCTCTTCCTTGCCCTCAGGAAAATGATTATGTAAAGGCCTTTTGAATCTTCCCCAAAACTCAAGGGCCAAGTGCAATGTCACTTTAGCGCAGTTTCCCATTGGACAGTTAGGATTCTTCTGATCCCAGCTTAGGCTTCGTGGAGCACAATTACAAAATCAACAACAGATTCTGTATGGTGGTTCATCTCTGAGGCATTGCTACTGTCGTAATTTACTGAAACGCCATGGGGTGCCTCTTGTGTTATATAGGGGAGACCTACAACATTTTGAGTGCTGCTGCTCAGGGTTCCAACAAGCCAGCTGTGCCCTCCATCCCATCCACATTCTTTGCTTCCCTCAACAGCCATTCAGCATTCTGTAGCCACTGAGCATGCCCAGACTTTATTGGACTGTGTTTTGGGGGGAGTGTGTGTATTTGCTGGGCTGGCTATGGCTGTTGGGAGTTGTAGCCCAAAATACTTGGAGGGGACCAGTATGGCAAAGGCTGCTGAGGTAGATAGACGGGTAGATATTTGTACACCTGCAAACCTTGGGCTCCCACCCAGTCTGTGGACATCTCCACCTAGTGTGTGTGATGGTGCTTGTTTTAGCTGCATAAGGATCCATATGTGGGAGATCCATTTTGCTATAAATTTAAGTGATGAAATTCGAAAAGAATGATTAGACATGACAGGGCAACCACATGTATGTTTTATGGGGTGGTCATTTTGTCACATGAATAATAATAATAATAATAATAATAATAATTTATTATTTATACCCCGCCCATCTGGCTGGGTTTCCCCAGCCACTCTGGGCGCCTTCCAACAAAACACTAAAATACAATAACCTATTAAACATTAAAAACTTTCCGAAACAGGGCTGCCTTTAGATGTCTTCTAAAGGTTCGGTAGTTATTTTTCTCTTTGACATCTGGTGGGAGGGCTTTCCACAGGGCGGGTGCCATTACCAAGAAGGCCCTCTGCCTGGTTCCCTGTAACTTGGCTTCTCTCAGTGAGGGAACCGCCAGAAGGCCCTCGGTGCTGGACCTCAGTGTTGGGGCAGAACAATGGAGGTGGAGACGCTCCTTCAGGTATACTGGACCGTGGCTGTTTAGGGTTTTAAAGGTCAGCACCAACACTTTGAATTGTGCTCGGAAACGTACTGGGAGCCAATGTAGGTCTTTCAAGACCGGTGTTATATGGTCTCGACGGCCGCTCCCAGTCACCAGTCTAGCTGCCGCATTCTGGATTAGTCCAATTGCCGCATTGCAGTAGTCCAAGCGAGAGATAACCAGAGCATGCACCACTCTGGCAAGACAGTCCGCGGGAATAGGATTGCATAGGGGAGATGCACAAAACCTGTCCCCTCCTCTGCCTTAACTCACAAGCACTCAGTTTGTTTAGGAAGTACACACAAAAGCATACTGTAGACTGGCTCACATTCAGCCCTTGAGCCAGCCAGAAGCAAACTGCACAAAGCAATGAAGCACAACAAACTACGGCAGGGACGGCGGTGTGTTTCATTCCCCACTCCCCTATTTTTTTTTTCATTTAAAGATTGGCCACCCACCCACATGTACACCCACAGCTCCACTCCTGCTCTATATGTGACTTGGGCAGACAGAAACATAGCTTACCCCCATATCTAGTTTCTCCTTTCGCCTGCCATCTGACAAGGCCTTCAATTTATCTTGCACCCAGAAACAGATTTTTGAGATGCTACTGGGGGTGGGAGTGCTCATGATGAAGCCTTGGGCAGTAATTGGCTAGAAGTGCCTTTATGTTAAAGAGAAAAATACAGGAAGTTAGATCAAAGGCCTTTCTAGCTAACCCAACATGCTGGACTCACACTGGCCAAATAGATGCCATTGGAAAGCCCCCAAAGAGGACATCGTGTGCAACAGCACTCTCCCATTTGTGTTCCCCAGCAACTGATATTGGAGGTATACTTGGTCATCATGACTTAGTAGCTGTTGATAGCCTTTCCTGCCATTTGTTTTCCATGAAATTGCCTAATCACCTCTTAAAGTCATCCAAGGTGATGGTCATCCATAACCACATCTTGTGTTTGTGAATTCAGTAATTTAACGACGAATAAGTATTTACTTTTGTCTACCCTGAAGTTCAGTGTCAGATTGCCACTGGAGCTATAATGAGGAGATTTCTGAAACCGAGACAAATACGCAAGCATCATTCACAGCTATAAAACAGAGTTGCTTAGTTAAGTAGATTATTCCTTTCAGATACATACAGTGGTGCCCCGCAAGACGAATGCCTCGCAAAACGAAAAACGCGCAAGACGAAAGGGTTTTTCGGTTTTTGCGTCACTTCGCAAGACGATTTTCCCTATGGGCTTGCTTCGCAAGACGAAAACGTCTTGCGAGTTTGTTCGCTTTTTTCCTAAAGTCGCTTGAAGAGGCGCAGTTGCGACGGACCGTGCTTCGCAAGATGAAAAACCATGCAAGATGAAAAGACTCGTGGAACGAATTAATTTCGTCTTGCGAGGCACCACTGTATTTGGACACCCACCTCTCAATCAGTTGGCATAGTTTTATATTCAAACACAGTTGGAAGGGAGGAATAATGCATTGCTAAATGTGCTTTATAACTCTTCTTCCTTCAATAACTCCTTTTTAAAAAATACTCATTAATATTAGTAGCCTAATTTCCCATCTCTCCCACTTAGAATTTAAAGGAAGTTGCCTTCCTGCTGGAAATACTGTATCTCTAAGTTGTCATCTGGAAATTGAGGCCTATTTATGTTCCATAAATGCCAAATATACATACGACACAGTAGGATCTTTAGATCCTTTTAAAAAAATTGAAACCAGAGCTGCATAGCTGCGCCCGAGAAAAATGAGACCTTCATGGTAATACACTTTCCACAGAGCAGATTTTAAATGTTAAGTCTAAAAATAGAATTGTCCATGAAAATGACTGATAAACCTCTGATTTAAAACTCTAGCTAGGTCTGCAAATAATTAAAACAATTTGATTGGAGAACCAGTGTAGGATAAGACTAGGAATCAGGAAGTTGCTGATTCTAAATCCGCCTCTGCCAATGAGATCACTACTGCACCTCTAAAAGCTATTCTTCCTTGGCCTCAAATTTTCATGCTGCAATGGGGACAACAGCCATACATGTTGCAGTGGGTACAACATGCAAGGCTGTTGCTAGATTCTTAGAGCACAAACCAATAGCACCAATCTGCATAAACGTACAGGGAGCCGATGGGCAAATTAGGATTGTGGTTGGCTGGAGAAGGGATGGAGAAATCTGTCCATTTCAGATTCTGTCTTTTTCTTATTTTTCCAATCATAAATTTGGTTCTCCACATTTCCACAGCAATTCACAAATTTCCTCTTGAAAATTCGTCAGCAGCCAATGCTAATTTATCATAATAAGCACATTTCCTGGTGCAGTTTTGACTAATATGTGCATTTTTGCAAGCAATTTCCACTAATATAATGCACTTTGGAGGTAATTTTCACCAATCAATGCATTTTTTCACACACTTCCCCCAATATATGCATTTTTGGTACACATTATTTGGTTAGGGATGTGTATTGCAAAATTCAGAGAAGTAGAAACTTCAGAGGATATGTGTGCTTCAGTTTGTATCTTGGTTTGTGAAATATCGAAGTTATTAAATACCATAATTGAATAACTGAATCCCTAGGCTGGGGTCACACTGGTACTGTACCTTTTAGCATCCCTAGCTGTCTCCAAAGCATTAAAAAACAAAAATTAAGTGGGGGAGGCACAGAAGATCTGGGTCTCAATAGACAGGACATTAGGCCACCTCCAACAAACACCCTGTAAATATGAGAGAAGTACTTTGAACAGTGGAAAGCACTATATAAATTATAAGTACTATTCTGGCGAGCATTGATTTGATTAAATAAATATATTTCAAACATTTCCCGAATGCAAGCGTTCTATGTAAATATGCTCATGAGTTTTTATGATGCATCACGTGATGCTAGCAATCAGCAAATTACTTTGACCAGCATAAATATACTGGCTGGCATTCCAGTCCTTTGTAACAACCTGCCTGCCTGAAACATTGATCAGCTGATTGACTGACTGGTTTGTGGCCTTAGCCAGTTCCGGGGACTCCTGCTCACAGGATTAAACAAATACACATAATAAAGCTATAATCCAGTACAGGATTAAATGCATTTGCAATGCCTTGTTGCATTCTGGCACATTAGTTGGAATAGTCAGGAAGCAGGCCTCGATAACATACAGTGTATTATGTGTCTGAATGTTTAATCCATTTCAAAACCTTGCTGTATTCACAAAGCTATTATGCTGGAAAGGAGGGTGTGCTTCCAATCTTCTCTTCAACATGCTGAAAAATGTCTATGGTTCCCACAACAAGTGCTCCATTTGCACCCAGACTGGTGTGGTGATTAGAGTGTTGGACTGGGACCTAGGAGGCCAGAGTCCCTACTCTGCCATGAAGGTTGCTCAGTGACCGTGGGCCACTCTCAGCTTAGCCTACAATACAAAGTTGTTGTGAGGATAAAATGGGGAGCAGGGAAAACCACATATGTCCCATTCGGGTCTTTGGATATAAATGTAACAATTAAATAAACTTTAGAAACAGAGATCCCATTGAAATCGATGGTAGAAGTTAATCATGCCTTAAATTAATTCAGTGATTTCAGTAGGAATTAAGTTAACTAACTTAGCCAGGATCCATTTTATATTCACTGACTAAACTACATATACAAAAATGGGGGAAGAGGCATTGTTTTTTGTATTGTTTTGTTAATCGAACTATGCTATGAATATTCTAGTGTATGTTCAGTCATAAGTGAGTTAAAGCAGTTCGTGTTTGCGGGGGCAAAGCCCACAAAATGAAGCTGTGTGAAATTGAAATCCAATCCAATAGTGAAGACTCAGGTCTCTTTGGTGGGGCAAATGGGTAGGTGGGGTTGAAGGGGTGAGTCAATGTGTTCACACACATATTCATGGCACTCTCTTTAGGATGAGTCTATGCCATTGTTTGAAGAAAGCAAGTGGCAGATGACCAAAAAGTGGATCATGTGATTCATCTAAGAGCCCAAGATGGTCAGCTGGCATTTGAATGTGGCAATGGCTCTTATAAGTCAATAAAAGGCTGAATAAGAGGGTATTAAAATTTTTGTTCTAACCTGGCTGTTCCTTCAGCCTAATTCTGACAGCCCTTGCTGCAGGAAGAAGAGCTAGAGTCAGAGGGGAAGGACATGATCTTGTTGTTGAGATCTAGACACTACCTCCATAACGCATGTGTAAATGTGCAGCGGTCTCATAAAGTGAGTCTCATGAATAAGTTCACTCTGCCTAGTTGCCTAGTCTCTAATAGCTCAGAGAGGGGGGTATGGCAGCTATTGGGACGTCTTCATTGCTTCCATTCAGTTCTGCATCGTTTGCCTGGCTCATGACCCTTGGAATCCTGACTTTTGCTCCTAGTTCTTGCTATGAGCCGATACCATTTTTGGCCTGAATAAAGTTTTCTTCCTTACTCTCACGTGACTCACACCCTCAGCAGCTGGTATTCATGGGGACACTTCCAGTGACAGTGAAGGGAGAACATAGGAATTTGTCTAATCCCCTTTTAGGCCATCATGACCTCTTGTGGGGCCAAATTCCATAGTTTACTATGCACTGTGTGAAGCGGCATTTTGCAGTGATTTTTCCCATCGAGGTCACATTTAACTGGTGCTGCTAACGTGGTAGAGAACCCCACAGCTGTGTGTTCCACCCGCTTGCAGCCTACATGGCTCTTTCTGCATGTGAGCATGTATATGGAATGGAAATGGTTGGCATAAAGAAGCTAGAACGGAAAAATGTCTGTGTGCGCTGAGCTCTTAGGGCAGGGCATGTGGGTCTGGAGATGCAGCAGTAAAAAAGCCACATACTGTGCTAATAGCCAAGAAAGTGTTTGTTTTGTAGCAACTGAGCAGAGCCACTGCTGATGACTTAGCCCTGTTTGCTTTTTCAGGGGAACAGCAGTCATTTGCATCTGTCTCTTTATGCCCTTAGAAGAAAAAAGGGCGAAAGCTACACAAAGCCCAGGGTGCAATGAATGAATATTATTTTCATTGCAAGGCATGTTTGGCTTGTAAAGGCCAGGGGGGAAAAGTTGCCTACGCAAATCACATTGCAAGGATTTTTTTCAGAGCCTAAGGTAAACATTCTGTGTTTAAATTGTCGATTGCTCATTGTGCAATGCTAGAAGAACTACTTGAAATTCAAGTTAAACTTTCACTTCCTCTTAGGGTGGACACAGCTTAGATCCATAACCCTTTGTCCTGGCAGAAGCCTGCTCTCGTCTCAATTGCTATCTGAGTGAATTTAACTTGGGAGTTTAATGGTATGTTATAAAATTTTCAGCATTGACATGAATAAGTAGATAAGGCTTATATGTCCGACAGACTTTACAGTTCTTCAGATTTGTGATGATAGGCCACTAATGATTAATGGTGCTGTCATATACAATTGGCTAATATAGCAATATATATATATACTTTCCATGGCTGTGTTATAACATTGTCAGGCTTTTAAATACACCAGCGATGATTTTTAATAAATACCAAGAGGATGTTTGCAATTAAAACTCAAACAAAGGACATTTTCTTCTTTTTCAACTTTGCTTTTTCTGGCAAGTAGATGAGTGCTAATGAAGGAACCTCCAACCAAAATTGGCTAGGAAACATCTTTCTCTGTTCAGAAATATATATTCTTCTCACCCCAATGAAGACATATTATTTCAATATTTATTTATACTGGAACCTCCCAGTGTATTATTATTATTATTATTATTATTATTATTATTATTATTTCCTTGCTAAACTTCTACTGCTACTAATTTCCTCTTTCTAAGAAAGGAGCTCTTTAAACATGCCCCCACAACATGCAAGTTGATGGTTTGGTGGCTTGTATGTTGCTGCGGTTGGCTGGATGGATGCTGATGATGATATGAAAGAATGTTTGAGACCTAGTAGCAAGTTGAAGACCAGATCATTCCTTAGGCTAGCTGCACTACCTATGGTGATGTAAACAGCAGCTGACCTCGGGAATTGAAGTAGGTTGCAATGCCTGGCAGACTCCATCACCTGCAGTTCAGCTGAAAAGGCTATGTGCTTTATGAGGGGGTGAAAGGAGGCCTCATTCCCATCTGCATTTTCACCACCAGAGGCAGTCATGGGATCCAATGATAGGGCACGTGTCTGGACAACACTCCCTGATCCTGTGGGAGTTGCTAAGCTCATGTAGTTCACAGAATCAGATTGGAAGCCTTTTCCGGGGCTGGTCCTATCATTAGGCAAAGTGAGATGATTGCCTCAGGTGGCAGATGCTGAAAGAGGGAGACAGCAGAGGAAGCTCCCCCAGCCATTCCCCTCTCTTGGAGAAGAAGATGCACCTTCTTGTCCTCCACCTCAGGAAGCAAACTATACTGGCCTGGCCCTGGCCTTTTCTGTTGCCTTGGCAACATCACTTGCTTGACACTGACTTGGCAACCCACAATACAAGCCTTACTAGTGAGTTGCTTCCAACCAAACCACTTGAGAAATCATAGCCTCAACAAGAAACAAGATGGATTTACTGTAAAATAATAATAATGAAAGAAGAAGAAGCAGCAACTGGTAATTTGTTGAGATTTAAATTTTATTGATCAAATGTCAATTTTCAAGGCAACAGATATCCATGTTCTTTAAGTACTTTGGTACAATAAATAACACATTTTTTTGAAATACTTGTTATGATTGCAATTGTCTGCATCATTTTCATACAATTTTAATACTAAACTATTATATCCAGTTACAAGAAACAAAATGGCATCTGGAATTTGGTTCTTATTACAAAATAGTTTATGCATGAATTTGATACTGACATGAGGGAGACTGCAGTCCTTTACACACTTACTTAGGAGAAAGTCTCACTGAAATCAATACTCTCAATTGACATGCACAGAATAGTAGCTATCTGGTTCAGCACATATAGTCCAGAAAAGTCTGGATCCATAGCAGTAGTAGTAGTAGTAGTAGTAAAGTTAATCTTACATTAAATAAATATCCTCTAGTAAATAATAGTTTGGGAGAACTAAAGGCCAAGTTAGATATGATTTCAGTAGATCTGTAATCTGATCCCCTCTACAACTTTTGAAAATGATAAATGCACCTCTTTCATAAATGAAAAGTACTATATAAATACCACTACTGCTGCTGCTGCTGCTCTTATTGCTAATGATAAACAGCACTTTACATTGATGTAATAAGAAAATGCTGTACATGCTGAGGTTGAAGAACTCATGGTTACCTTCACTGACATCCAAAGCAGAAAAGTAATGGTGTTTATAAAAGCTTTTCCCTTTCCTGTGTAGCTAGGCAGCACTGGGTGCAGTTCTGAGAAATGAAGCCCTGAAATTTCATTCAAACTTATTGCTGAAAAATATACCCATCCATCAAAAATAGCCAAAAGCAGCTGAAGCATGCCCTTTATATAATAGCTTTGAGCAAAGATGGATCTCTTGTTCAAAATGAGATCTTAAAGAGGAAGAGACATGGTGATTACATTAACTTAATTACTCTGAGCCATTCTAAAACAATAATTGTAACATTTAAGAAATAGTTAATGGTAACGGGAAGCCACCAGCTTGGGAATTAGCGATATCTAATTAGATGGGTTGTACACAACATCCTGGCTTTTATGTTGGGCTTCTGAGGCACAGCAAGAGTTGCTCCTTTTTTTCTTTTCTGTCTTCAGGAGGCTGATTCAATATATTCTGGTGCTTGAGGTGGAAAACCTGTTGTTCTTTTATTTTGATTGTTCAAGAAAGCTTCCCAGTAGATTCCCCCCCCATGAGTCTGATAAGAACGCAAGAAGAGTCTTGCTGAATCAGGTGGAGGGTCCGCCTTCTTTCAGAATCCTCAAGTGTCCAGTCCTAGGCATCCCCGAGTTTGAAGGCAGTAGTTGTCCCCTACTGTTGTCGGGTGCTTCAGATTCCTGCCCCCACCCTTTTCAGTTCTGCGATATCGTTCTTTTAAATGAAGCAACTGGAGATGATCCCAAGCAGTTTCCCAACCCTGCTGTCCTTGATGACACCCCAATAACCCATCTCTTGAGAGGGCTGATTTGACTTCTTTGTGGCAAAGTCAAAAGTGCACTTTGATTAAACTTGGAGTAGTAGGGACGCGGCTGGCACTGTGGTCTAAACCACAGAGCCTAGGACTTGCCAATCAGAAGGTTGGCTGTTCGAATCCCTGTGACGGGGTGAGCTCCCGTTGTTCGGTCCCAGCTCCTGCCAACCTAGCAGTTCAAAAGCACGTCAAAGTGCAAGTAGATAAATAGGTACCGCTCTGGCGGGAAGGTAAACGGTGTTTCCGTGCGCTGCTCTGGTTCACCAGAAGCGGCTTAGTCATGCTGGCCACATGACCCGGAAGCTGTCTGCGGACAAACGCCAGCTCCCTTGGCCTATAGAGCGAGATGAGCACCGCAACCCCAGAGTTGTCCACAACTGAACCTAACGGTCAGGAGTACCTTTACCTTTACCTAGTAAGGTAAATTAATCTGGAATGTTGAGCTAATAAGAACAAATTCTGGTTCAGACTAATGGGTCATCTAGTCCCGCATCTTGTTCTCAGAATAGCCTACCAGATTACTTTGGGAAGGCCACAAGCAGAACATGAGGACAATAGCACTCTCTTCACTTGTGATCTCCAGCAACTGGGGGCCAAAGGCATTCCACCTCTCCCACTGACAGTAATCTACAGCCACAAACTAGTGGTGCTAGTTGGTTAGGGGGGAAAGCCAGGTATCATTAGGGTTAAGAATAATAATAATAATAATAATAATAATAATAATAATAATAATAATAAATTTTATTTATATCCTGCCCTCCCCAGCCGAAGCCGGGCTCAGGGCGGCTAACAACACTAAAACAGTACAACATTATAAAACATTATAAAAATGAATTAAAATCAAAATTGATGGCAACCATAAACTAAAGTTTTGTAAAGATTGCCAAAGGAGGGAGTCAGGCTGCGCCCTGACCAAAGGCCAGGCGGAACAGCTCTGTCTTGCAGGCCCTGCGGAAAGATGTCAAGTCCTGGAGGGCCCTTGTCTCTTGTGACAGAGCGTTCCACCAGGTTGGAGCCACAGCCGAAAAAGCCCTGGCTCTAGTTGAGGCCAGCCTAACCTCTCTGTGGCTTGGGACCTTCAAGGTGTTTTTATTTGAAGACCGTAAGTTCCTCTGTGGGGCATACCAGGAGAGGCGGTCCCGTAGGTACGAGGGCCCTAGGCCGTATAGGGCTTTGAAGGTTAAAACCAGCACCTTAAACCTGATCCTGTACTCCACCGGGAGCCAGTGCAGCTGGTATAGCACCGGATGAATGTGATCTCTAAGCGAAGACCCCGTAAGGAGTCTCGCTGCGGCATTCTGCACCCGCTGGAGTTTCTGGGTCAGTCTCAAGGGCAGCCCCACGTAGAGCGAGTTACAATAATCCAGTCTGGAGGTGACCGTCGCGTGGATCACAGTGGCTAGGTCAGGGCGAGAGAGGTAAGGAGCCAACTCAACAATGCCTAAAGATGATCACAGTAGAGTGGACCAAAGGGGTCAAAAGGATCTGGAAAGGCAAGCCACATTACCATTATTATGGTTTGACAAAATCACAGTAGTATAAATGAACCTGTTACCAAAAATATTATTCTTATTTTTAAATATTCCATTAGAACATGGAAGTGTCGTAATGGACAAATTACAAAATAATATTATGCAATTCATCTGGAAAGTCAAGCTCGATATTAGGAGAGAAGAAAAGAGTGGCACAATCCAGACAGATTTATAGAATGGCGAAGTTTGTGAATTACTGTATGGGAATCTACACTTTCAAGATGAGACGCAACCATATGTCTTATTTTCACAAATTTAAGACTTTAGGATAATAATAATAAAAGAAGCATCCCTATTATAACTGTTCTTTGTACATGTACGATACAGTCTGATGTTTTGTTTAAATATCTATAGAGATACACACACGCTCACTTGGACAATTAAAAGCATTATATTTCATCTTGTATTTTTTTCTAATCAAATATTTGTTCGCCTTTGGGAAAGTTGGGGTATGTGGGTGCATTTGCTTATTTATTATTTATTTACTATTTGTTGTTTCTTTATTACACTTAATGCACGCCATCATGCAATAGCTTTAAAACATGAATTGCCAAGATACAGCACTCTAATAAAACAATGTACAATCCCCCCAAAAAATGTTCTATCCAGCGCAGCATAATTCCCAGTCATTAACCCAAGCTGCAATGCCATATAAATCACAGAAGCTGAAAACAAGAAGAGCTGAAACAACCAGCAGAATGCAGTAGCTAACCCCCCGGCCCAAAAAATCTAACCAAAGCTCAGGTACTGTGGGGAGGAGGGTGGGACGGAAGTGCACCCTTGACATCCCCAGCCCCTCCCTTCAGAATGAGCAATAAACAGATGGAAATGATAGCCAAACATAACCAGCGTGCCAATGTTTAAGCCCTCCTCCCGGCCCTTTCTGTGTACATAATCAGGAGTCACTCTAGCAGCTGCAGTGCATTAGTTCCAGCAGTTTGACAGGCAGCCTCATTGCTCTGGCACAGGAGCTGTCGCTCCACGCTCTGCCTTCCTCTCTGTCTTCACATGCAAGCAGAGCCGGCAGGAGTGAGAGGAGTCCGCCAGAGTGGACTGTCAGAGGAGTGGCAATGCCTACTAGCTTCAGCGGAAGAGTTAGCCTGCTTTCTCCCTTTGCACTTCGTTATCTGGACAGAGACGCTCTGAGCGTAGGCAGAAGCATGCCGAAATCTGAATAGGCTGGATCGGAGTCGAAGCTCTGTATGGTTCCCCAGAACAAAATTAGCAGGAGGAAATACTTCTCTCTCTCTCTCTTTTAAAAAAGCAACAACTTCACAGCAGCCAAAACAAATATCACGTTGCATTGTAGAGAGACTTCGCAAATATCAGTTGCTTTGGAAACATGGCTCAGCAAACAAGCCCAGACACCTTGACCGTACCTGAAGTGGATAATCCACATTGTCAAAATCCGTGGCTCAACGAGGATCTTGTGAAGACCCTGAGGGAAAACCTGTTGCAGCATGAGAAGCTCAAGACATCCAGGAAGTCTTCATCTATTTCTCCTAAGCTGTCACCTGTCATCTCCCCTCGAAATTCTCCAAGGCTCTTGCGCAGGATGCTTCTGAGTAGCAACATACCGAAACAGCGGCGGTTCACAGTGGCACATACCTGGTAAGAACAGGACTGTACATGCCTCTTCTCTCCCCTGTCTCCAGGTTTGGAATTGTATCTCATTTTGCATGGGTGGGGAAACATAAGCTGGAATTTTAATGGAAAATCCCTTTTAAAAAATCACAAGCAGAGTCACAGAAGAAGCCATGGGCATGTTTCCATATCTTTAAGAGCAGTAATAGATTAGGCAAGAGACCCAGTTCCCTTATGCTGAAGCTGCTTCTGATATTGATTGAAATGAATGCCATTCCAGATAACAAAAGGAGAAGCCCGCAGGGCTGCACTGACTTTTCTCATTTCTTTTCCCAAGTTCATCCTCGACCCTTCCTCCTTTCTCTGGACAGATTTAAGGGAGGAATGTGTGAAAAGAAAACATGGTCTGATTCACTGCTAAAAGTTGACTTAAATTCTCTTCCCTCTCCCCAGTTGTTGTATTGGGTGTGCATGGGGGAGATGGGGGACCCACATCAGAAGTAGATGGGTGTGGAGATGGTGAGCAAAACTGTACATCTCTCGGTCCTTGTATTGAAATAATTGCTGTGGGAAGTGAGAAAGGAGATATTTTGTTAGTGGAAGAGCCTTTTAGTTGCACTGTGATTATGAAATATGGGGGGGGGGGTATTTGTGCATGAGTACAGTTGGGTTAGAAGCAGACAGATGTTTTGCTCTGTTTTATCCATCTTTGTGCATTTCTTTCTTTTCTAGTAAAACCTGTTATTTAGGTGTTTCCCTGAGAATAGTCCATTGACTTTTGCACTGATCATTTCTTTCTTCTTTCTTTTTGCATAGTCTTGCTTTTTGTTGGCTACCTGTCATTCAAACGTTTTCTTTTGAGGAAAAAAATGAAATAAAATGTGGTGCCAAGCCAAGAATTGTGATGTCGTAGACAGTGGCGTAGCATGGGTTGTCAGCACCCGGGGCAAGGCAAGTAATTTGCACCCCCTAACCCATGGATTTGTACCCCCTAACCCGTGGATTTGCGCCCCCTAACCCTAACCCCCAGATGTTGCGCCCGGTGCGGCCGGCCCCCCCCTGCACCCCCCACGCTACGCCACTGGTCGTAGAAAAGGAAGAATGACAAGCCTAGAGTAGGGTTTTTTTTAATTAATACAAATGTAATCATTTTAATTAAATGAAGAAGAGTGTTTTCGCCTAAAGGGCATGCACTGCTGTTGTATGACAGGTATGCACTGATTCATTACCTGAGGCTGCATGTCCAGAAAGGAAACTTAAGATGGAGATGGAAGAATACTTGTAGAAGCTAAGACTAAACTGCTACTTAATGGAAACATGTATTTCAATGAAGCACAGATTTCAATGAGACATAGGGTTTTACCTTTGAAAGTGTAACTTGGCATGAAGCCAATAGGAAACGATGTGTGGCTTGTGGATAGAAAGCATTTAAGATTCAAGATGCATCAAGGGAAAGACTCAGAACTTACTATCAGGAGCTAACAGGGTTAGAACCCGGACTGCATTGTTCTTCCCACCACAGGTATCCTGTGTGTTGAGTCACCAGGGAACATCTCCCTAGCCAGTAAAGGATTTTCAGGTACTGCGATTTCACCAACTCTAGTTAGTCATTGGCCCACCTCAGCAGGAAGAGTTACAAAGGCTTTTTGTTCAGGATGGGATTCTACTTGGGCAGCGATAAGTCCCCTGCCTTGGCTTGCTCTCTGCCTCAGACTCCCAGCTCTGATTCCTGGCTTCATCCCCACCCCTACACCCCCCTGTTATTTTGATCCCCAACTCCTGCTTCCCGGCTCCAACTCAATGGCTGCCTAAGACTCAATGATGGCACCCACCCATAGGAATATCTGCGGGCTGCCATCATGTGCCTGCAGGTCCAAAAGAACTTTGATATCTTTCACTGGCATCCAAGAGCAGTCAGTAAGGCAGCACAGGTAAGGCCCATTGCTCTCCTGGCTTCCCAACATGGTGGGGTGCTGCTGCTTATTGAGAAAGGGTGCGGAGGGGCAAGGCACAGGAAGCTGGGCACAGTGGTGGTGCACAGCAGCAGCAGCATTGGATTGGCTCCACCATGCCTCACCCCTCCACTCTTGGTAAGCAGCAGAGATCATGTTGGGAAGCTTGAAGAGCAATGGAGCCTCGTCTGTATTGCCTCACTGTCTGCTTCTGGTACCTACAAAAATCTCTGAGTTTTGGGAGGATGCTGCTGGCATCTATGAAGTCACTTGTTCATGGAAGAAAGGGCTATTGATGGCTACTAACCATAATGGTTATGGGACACAGGTGGCGCTGTGGGTTAAACCACAAAGCCTAGGACTTGCCGATCAGAAGGTCGGCGGTTCAAATCCCCGTGACAGGGTGAGCTCCCGTTGCTCGGTCCCAGCTCCTGCCAACCTAGCAGTTCAAAAGCACGTCAAAGTGCAAGTAGATAAATAGGTACCGCTCCAGCAGGAAGGTAAACAGCGTTTCCGTGTGCTGCTCTGGTTTGCCAGAAGTGGCTTAGTCATGCTAGCCACATGACCCGGAAGCTGTACGCCGTCTTCCTTGGCCAATAAAGCGAGATGAGTGCCACAACCCCAGAGTCGGTCACGACTGGACCTAATGGTCAGGGGTCCCTTGACCTTTACTTTAACCATAGTGGTTATGCTCTGCCTCCATAGTTGGAGGCAGGAATACTTCTGAATACCAGTTTATGGAAACCATAAGAGGGGACTCTTGTGCTTGAGTCTTGCTTGAGAGTTTCCCACATGCAACCGTTCAGCCACTGTGAGAACAGGATGCTAGACTAGATGAGCTATTGGCCTGATCCAACCAACTCTTCTTATGTTCTTACATTTTAATGAATGTGTTATAGTAGATGAAATATGTCTCACGCCGACTTGGGGGGGGGGAGAGAGAAAGCTTGAATCAAATTGGGATCTAAACGTCAAAATTCCGCGAAGCATGATAGTATGAACTAGTTTGACACAGCAGCTTTGTATCATGACTATGAACATATTAGAGAGGCATAACTTTTGAATACTCATTTGGAAATATAATACATCACCTTAATTAGAAGTAAACCAAATTCATTTCAGTCACAAGTCATCCTCAGTGGTCTATTATAAACATGCATACACAACAAAACATGTACAAAGGATGCATCAATTTGAAGTATGCTGTATAATGAGAACTAAGGGGAAAATAAAGAAATAGGAATCACAAGGCCTGCAATTAACATAAATATACTGTAATCATAATGTTATTAAATAACTAAGAATATTAAAACCAGATTAAAATAATATTTTAAATTGGGTTGTTGTTTTTAGTACTAAGTGGAATTAAGCTATATACAGCTTCTGAATCTGAAGGTCTCATGTTGTCATCTTAAGTAGGAGTCACTGATAAACCTAAAGAGATGTATTGTTGTTGTTGTTTAGTCGTTTAGTCATTTAGTCGTGTCCAACTCTTCGTGACCCCATGGACCAGAGCACGCCAGGCACTCCTGTCTTCCACTGCCTCCCACAGTTTGGTCAAACTCATGTTGGTAGCTTCGAGAACACTATCCAACCATCTTGCCCTCTGTCGTCCCCTTCTCCTTGTGCCCTCAATCTTTCCCAACATCAGGGTCTTTTCCAGGGAGTCTTCTCTTCTCATGAGGTGGCCAAAGTATTGGAGCCTCAGCTTCAGGATCTATCCTTCCAGTGAGCACTCAGGACTGATTTCCTTAAGAATGGATAGGTTTGATCTTCTTGCAGTCCATGGGACTCTCAAGAGTCTCCTCCAGCACCATAATTCAAAAGCATCAATTCTTCGGAGATCAGCCTTTTTTATGGTCCAGCTTTCACTTCCATACATCACTACTTGGAAAACCATAACTTTTACTATACGGACCTTTGTTGGCAAGGTGATGTCTCTACTTTTTAAGATGCTGTCTAGGTTTGTCATTGCTTTTCTCGCAAGTAGCAGGGGTCTTTTAATTTCGTGGCTGCTGTCACAATCTGCAGTGATCATGGAACCCAAGAAAGTAAAATCTCTCACTGCCTCCATTTCTTCCCCTTCTATTTGCAGCGTGAAGCAAAAGGAGGTCCCTACGTCGTGCTGCCAAATAGATACCCCCAACCCCCAACCTTGCCACGCTGCTGATTGGCTAAAGGCCATTGGCATAACTGTGGCACCACCGGCTTGGAGCGGGGCAAGCCCCGCCAACAAGCCAGTTAGGGAAGAGTTTCAGGGCTGAGCACAACATAGACCCTCTGTAAGGAGGATCCAACTTGTCAAACTACTCTGGAAACTGTAACTCTGAGAGAGGAATAGGCATCTCCAAACAACTCTAAGCTCCCATAATTCTTTGTCAGAAGCCATGGCTATTTAAAGTGGTATCATAATGTTTTAAATGTGTGGTGTGAATAAGGCCTTAGTTGTCCCCCATATCTCTGAAGCAGAGGGCTCCGTCTGCACTATACGTTTAAAGCACTATTATACCACTTTAAATAGACATGGATATTGGGAACTGTATCCCAATGGATATTGGGAACTGTAGTTTGTTAAGGGTGCTGAGAGTCGTTAGAAGACCCCTTTCCCCCTCACAGCACTGCAGCTTCCCAGAATGGTAGTTCTGTTATGGGAATAACAATTCTCGGTAGTCTTAACAACCACAGTTTCTGGGATTCTTTGGGGGAAGCCATGAGTGCCTAACGTGGTGTGATGCTGCTTTAAATCTATAGTGCAGATGGGATCTAGAAATTAAGTCACGCCAGTCCCATGTTGCAGAATACACACTATGCAATATCGTCCCAGCAGGCACCCTTGCTTTTGACTTTCAGGCATCCCTTGAGGACTTTTTCATCCTGACAGGTTTATTCAGTTGGATATATAGATATAGATCTTCATTCATTTTAGATGAGCCTGTCATTCTTGTGATTATTTTGCATTCTTATACGATATGTTATGATGTGTACCGCCTTGATATTTTAGGTGAGTGGGTGGTATAGAAATATGTCTGCAAATAAAAATAAATAGAATTGGTGGTTATGTTGGAAATGAATTGCAAGTGAAATGTTAGTTAGATGAAATGTCTGTTAACGCATTGCTCTTTAGAACTGAAAAATTTTCCAGGTCGGAGCGAAACAATACAAACTTAAAGCGTTTGCAGATGACTTAGTTTTGACATTACAGGAGCCAGAATCTAGTACGAAAAGAGTACTACAACTAATCCAGGATTTTGGTCGGGTGGCGGGATTTAAACTAAATAAGCAAAAAACCAAGGTGTTGGGAAAAAACTTGACAGATATTGAGTCGGAACGGTTTCAGAGAGAGACAGAGCTAACTGTGGTTAAGAAAGTTAAATACCTAGGGGTAAACATAACAGCGAAGAATTTGAGTCTGTTTAAAGATAATTATGAAAAATGTTGGTCTGAAATTAAGAGAGACTTGGATAGCTGGTCAAAACTGAAACTTTCATTGTTAGGTCGAATAGCTGCTATTAAGATGAATGTATTGCCAAAAATGTTATTTTTGTTTCAGACATTGCAGATTGTAGATAAAACGGAGTGCTTCCGGAAGTGGCAGAAAGATATCTCCAAATTTGTCTGGCAGGGCAAAAAGCCCAGAATTAAGTTTAAGATATTAACGGACGCAAAAGAAAGAGGGGGCTTTGCCCTGCCAGACTTAAAGTTGTACTATGAAGCCGCAGCTTTCTGCTGGCTAAAAGACTGGCTACTTCTGGAGGACACGGATGTGCTGGATTTGGAAGGTTTTAACAATGCATTTGGATGGCATGCATATTTATGGTATGACAAGGTTAAGATCAACAAGGTCTTTAAGAACCATATTGTCAGAAAAGCAATATTTAATGTCTGGACAAGATACAAAGACTTATTAGAAAACAAAACACCGAGGTGGCTGTCACCTTTGGAGGCCAAGGCCCGAAAAAGACCCAATATGGAGGCCAATTGGCCAAAATATTGGGAAATACTAGAAAGGGATGGAGACAATTGGAAACTGCAGAGTTTAGAGAAAATGAAAGATAAAGTGCGAGACTGGTTACACTATGCTCAGATTAAGGAAGTGTTTAAGATTGATAAAAAGTTAGGATTCCAGGTGGAGAAATCGAAACTGGAGACAGAACTGCTAGAACCTAAGACCAAGGTGCTTTCAAAAATGTATAACTTGCTGCTGAAATGGAACACACAAGACGAATTGGTTAAATCGGCTATGATAAAGTGGGCCCAGGATATTGGGCACAACATTATGTTTGAGGACTGGGAAAGGTTATGGACTACCGGGCTGAACTTCACAGCATGTAATGCTCTGAAGGAAAATGTAATGAAAATGATATATAGATGGTACATGACCCCAGTGAAATTGGCTAAAATACACCATTCGTCTGATAACAAATGTTGGAAATGTAAGGAAAATGAAGGAACATTCTTTCACCTCTGGTGGACCTGCCCTAAAGTGAAGGCCTTTTGGGAAATGATATATAATGAGTTAAAAAAGGTATTTAAGTATACCTTCACCAAGAAACCAGAGGCCTTCCTTCTGGGCATGGTCGGCCAGAACGTGTTAAAGAAGGATAGAACATTTTTTATGTACGCTACAACGGCGGCAAGGATACTTATTGCTAAGAGCTGGAAAACCCAAGATCTACCAACACTGGAAGAATGGCAGATGCAGCTGATGGACTATATGCAACTGGCCGAGATGACTGGCAGAATCCGCGACCTGGGAGAGGAGAGGGTTGAAGAAGACTGGAAGAAATTTAAGATTTATTTACAAAAGTATTGTAATTTGGTTGAATCCTAACAAGGAAGCCAGAGCAGAAATAACTGTCTACCATTAAAATTATAATTTTTTATTTGAGTTTAACCTAAACATAGCACTTAAGAGTATAAACAAGATGATAATTTGCTTGGAAAAATTCGTTTTTAATGATGAGAGTGGAAGCGGGAGACGTGAGGGAGTCCGCAATAGAATGAAAAGATGTTATGAAACCTATTTTGTTTGTTTGTTTGTTAAATATGTATCTGTAAAAAATCTTAATAAAAATTTTTATAAAAAAAAAAAGAACTGAAAAATTTCCAAGTAAAGTAATTCTCAGCAAACAAGAATTCTTCTGAGGCTTCCTTTAAAACAGAGGAACAACATCTCCGTGACACTTTTATTGCTGGATGCAAGCAGAGGCTGTAACTTCTGCTGTATGAGTTGCTAATGAGTCACAGGATATGCATGGGATTCTTTGTCACGTCTTTTTGAATTAATAAAGATGGTCCTTTTATACTGTTACTTTGGGGCTGCTTCCCTCAAATCACAGTGCTGGTGCAAGACCTATGGTAGCAAATGAGAACTATATTGCAGCCTTATAAGTGCAACCAACAACAAAACACTGCAGTGTGAAGTGTTCCCACTTCAGCCAGTCAGTTAGCCATGCCATCCTTCCATTCCATTCCATCCTCCCAACCAGCACTTTCTGTCCAGCCCACCAGTCTTCTGTGGTCACTGAACATGCTTGGTCTTTCTTGAGTTGTTTTTTATTCTCCCCAGCTATTTTTTTTCTAAAGGGTTTTAATACCAAGGATTTTCCAGAGCCCACCAATACCTGCCTCTTTGATTTGCAAGGCGCCATTTTGGCTACATAAGGAATGAATTTATATTAGTACATAGAGCAAGAGCCAACATTAAGCCCTCCAGAAGTTATTAGACTACAGCTCCCATCAGAGAATGGGAGCTTTGGCCTAGAGAATGTGGCCAAAGGTCAGGGGTGATGGAAGTTATAGTCCAGGACTTCTGGAGGTCATCTTGTTGATGACCTCTGGTATATAAGATAACCTTTTCTCTTCAGCCTTGTCTTCCCATCCTGCTGTGACAATCTTCCCTCCCCCTGGTCTCCCATAACCAGGAGAGGCATGAAGAGGGCGAAGAAGTTAGCTTCACGCAGACACAAGTCTCAGATTGCTTGGGGAAAACCCTGGAGAGGAGGCAATTGGTGCAGCTCTCGGGAGGCAGGGACCTTCAGTCTCAGCAACTGCTTCATGGGGGCAAGAACTGCTGGAGATAAGTTGCTGTGCTGATTTGGCCTGACTCGCCTGTGCAGATCCTGTTTTTGCTAAGAAAGAGTGAACTCCATCTTGCTCGGTGCAATTCACAGCTGGCTCACTCCTGTCAGTATACCCCATGGCCATGTGAATAGGCTTTGAGTTTAGACATGATGAGCTTTTTAGCAAACCAAGTTACTTATCTCTTTCCCCCTGTCCTTTTTCATAATAGCTGGCAGTGGTTACACATTGTAACTTTATACCAGAAGAACTGTCTTAGTGGATGAAGGCAATGATCTATCCTGCTGGAAATCCTGTTTACAGCTGTGGTCAGTTGGAGATATTTGAGGAATCTTATTAAAGCACAGGCGTCTGACAGTATACACCAGCCCCTGTCAAATTGCATCCAGCCTCTGGCAATTTAAAATGTAAAGATACTCTGCAACTCTTAGAGAAGGGCTGCTGAAATGTCTGTTTCTTGACAACTTGTCTGGGTCTGAGTTTTAGCTCGTTTATACTGTTGACCATCAATGTCAGACAGAAGGAAGTTCCCACCGATCAATATAGTCATTAACAATGTTCCCCAACTGTGCTCTATCTATATTCTTTTTGAATCAGGGTGGGCTGAACTATACACAAACCTTAGAATGCCAGCACCGCTGAATTATACATGGTCCTTTTGATATTCGCTATATTGATTTCCTTCTGAGTCCTAATAATTCTTTCTACCAGCTAAAGAGGCTTAAGCTCTATCAGCAATAAATTGCTAGGCTGTTCTTCCATAGCAGCAATAATTAATTCATAACCATCAATTTTGCATTTTTGGATCGTGAATGCCATCTGGCCTTGTAAATATGTCCACTCTCTTTGTGCTACTGGAACATTCTGTAACTCCATAATCCAATGTAGATCCTTTGTTCAAATTCATTGGGCAGAGTTTGGGTAAGTTAGATACCTTGGTAATGCAAACATTAACAACATCAATTCTATCTAACTAACTAGAATACATAGATTTAATATCAGGGTTGGCCCAAGACATTGCGCTGCTTGAGTGAAATGACAAGACAGTGCCCTTTCAATCCATATGCAGAAACCAACCAGACTGATAGTTTGAGAGATGCTGGTAAATAGGCATCAGGCTAGCTTAAGGGTACCGGGAAGACCACATGTCACACACAACTCTGTTCTTCAGCTCTCCATCACCACTCCCTGTCTCTGGGAAGTACAACTACTATCTCATGCTGCTTAATGGTGGGGCTGGCCCACTTTAATTTGCTGTGAAATATTTGGAAACAAATCAAAGGCTACTAGACATGGTGCTAATATATTACCTCTGGGATCTGGATAACAGTAGCTGGGGAGCAATAGCAATGGAAGAGGATTGCTGTGTTCATGCTCTGCTTGTGGGCTTTCCATAGGCATTTGGTCAGCCACAGGGGGAAATGAGATGTTAGACTTGATCCAGCAGGGCTCTTCTTAGGTTCTTCAAAATGGCTGGTTACAAAAGAGAAATAATAATAATGAATGCACAAGACATCCTTTGTAGATTGGAGGAGTTCCATGTGTACCATCAAATAATCTGTGCTGTTCAGAAGCGAAAGCGGTGAGGCCCCATTGTGGTTGCAGCTGTGGCCATGGCATGGGGTAGTTGTCTTCTAATCAAGTCACAGGGCACCTTGATGGCAAGATATTAAGGCTCTGCTAATCACTTTTGAGAAACTCTGCCATTGACCATCCAGTCATTGGTGACCAGTGCACTGGGGAGCAGGATCTTGCTGGTGGGCTGCATCCTGACCACCCATGGAGTATTTTGATAAGTGAGCAGGGGCCACCCACCTGTCGGTCACTGACATAACAAAGGCACCAGGTAGCCCAAAGTTGTTGCTTTTTTAATCCTTTGCAGACATAGCTCGATCCAATCCTTCAGAGGAAAATGATTTGCCCCAGTGGTTTCAGTTCAAAACACAGAAACATTTTCCCTTCCCAGGTGTGTCTCAAGCCATGGCTGCCCCATTGTTGGCTTGAAATCAAGCCAGTGATTAAAGGAATTTTTGTGCTTGCAACAAGCCCTGCTTGGGAGTTTACTGCATCTGCCATCTCATTTGGGCTTCCTGTAAGCACCAATCAGCTGGTTGGTGTTAACAGCATGGAGCATGTGGAAGTCCCAAATGGGAACTCCGTAGTGCAGCTGATCCCACTGGGGTTTGCTGTCACCCCATATCAGCTGATTGACACTAAGAGCATGCCTCACTTGCCAAGGAACAATTTGGAGCACACTTTAAGGCTGGCATGTGATATCAGGTGTGGGGCAGGTAGGTGTGGTTTGCAGAAAATGGCTTAATGGGGCAGATTGTGACCCAGGCCATACCCAGTTTGGCTCTGCAGATCTTGGACAGCCCTCCATCCTACATATATATATATATGGCAGGGGAGGGAACTTACCTTTTCAACAAGATCTGCAAGGTGGCTATCGAAAATAATATTTAGCACTAGGAAGTATTAACAAAATACTACAGTTATTAAACATTTGATTTTTAAGTGAGTGACCTTTACCTTCTCCTGCTGTTAAGTTTTTAAAATAATTTTTATGCCTCTCTTTTTATGCCACAACTTTAATAATGTAGGAACTGTTTACCCTTACACATAAAAGCTAATATAAGTGCAGAGCAGTTTCATATATACTTTTCCCTTCTTGAGAAGCCCTCTGAGTCTGATCAATGATCAGTGCTGTAAAAATAAGCCTGGCAGTCATCACCTGTAAAAAGGTGTTGTCACAATTACTATCTCGTGAACGCTTTTTAAAAGTCTGAGTACACAATATTGACCAGATGACTAATACCCTCAAAAGCATGTTATTCCATGGCCTCTGCTGAAATTGATCATATTTTAAAAACATAGATATGTTTCCTGAACAAATGAGGCACTGCACCAGCAGATAGGAGAATAAAGTCCAACAATTGCCACAATGGTGTATTATCTAAGCATATGGCACTGTACTGCTGTCAGGAGATTACATGCGACAGACATTGTGTTGGTGCTGCTGCATTGGCAATAACTACTGTGACCATGTACAACCTAAGCACATTGTTATATGCAGTGGAGATGGTTGTTAAGAGTAGGGGAAGAACTGAGTGTGGTACCTGCAGCATCCTACAAGCATTTCTGCTGTCATGGAGGAGCCAGCTAAGTTGGTGAAAGTCTGTATACCTGATTTTTGCAAGGCAGCTACCAATATTTTGAGTTCTGTCTTTCCTCATGTTTTTCTTTCTCTTCATACCTTTTCTAAACTTAAGTGTGCAAACTATATTTGAAGAGTTATATTTAAAGGTTATATTTGTAACATTCGTTGATGTGTTGGAAATGATGAATTGGCTAGGTTTATAGTTTGATCATTGTAAATAAACCAGTTGGTGTTTGCTAATGTGGGTGCATTTAATTACCTTTCTGGATCATTGTCTGGATCTTAGCAACAAGCTTCAGATCCACACACTCCCTCCTGTTAAGGGTTGCTAACTTAGGCTGCCACCCTTACTACATCTATCTACTCAGAAGTACCGTATTTTTTGCCCCATAGGACGCACCGGCCCATAGGACACACCTAGTTTTTTTTGGGGGGGGAATAAAGAAAACAAATTTATTTTTCCCCCAGGTGCGGGGCTGGGGCGGGGGAAGCCCTAGCTTCCCCCGACCCCAGCCCCCAGAACAGGCTGCTATCCGCTAGCCGTGGGAGAGCCGCGCGACTTCGCTCGGCTCTCCCATGGCTAGCGGAGCGCTGCACAAAGCCCGAAGCTTGGGGCGTGTTGAGCTCTGCGCACCCCAAGCTTCTGGGTGCAGGTAAGCTCTCCGCTAGCCGTGGGAGAGCTACGTCTCCCACGGCTAGCGGATAGCTTTCTGAAGCCTGCATTTGCCCCATATGACGCACACACATTTCCCCTTCTTTTTGGAGGGGAAAAAGTGCATCCTATAGGGCGAAAAATATGGTAAGTTTTATTGAATTCAATAGGGCTTACTCCAAGGTAGGTGGTATTAGGATTTCAGTCTTAGTCATGAAAACTCTGCTGAATTTCCTAGTTCTATCAAACTACCGTACGAAATGTGAAATAACCCAATATATTTCCTAAGTCTACTTAATAGATCAGCACTTAAAAGAGCTGTTAGTTCAGATTTGGTTTATTTTGCAGGAGGAGCCTACATATGTTTTTTTTAAGACTTGTGTTTTGGAGATTGGAAGGGGATGGAGGGCAGGAAGTAAGCAGGGAAATAAGTATGCCCTTCCGTAGTACCATAACAACAGTTCTTTAGAAATATACAAATGAATAATGAAAAGATAAAGCATGATTCTATTAAAATGGGTTTCATTCCCAAACTTGGGTCTCCTGCTGTTTTTGGACTACAATTCCCATCATCCCTGACCACTGGTTCTGCTAGCTAGGGATGATGGGAGTTGTAGTCCAAAAACAGCAGGAGACCCAAGTTTGGGAAACACTGGAAAATTCCTCAGCCACCATGTGCAGGAAAACCATTGGGAACAGACAGCTATGCCTCTTAATAAGGCCAAGGTGCCATTCCAAAGCTATATTTACATGTCCAGACCCATCATCAGGGACTGGCATAGTTGGGCATCCTGCCAAGCCATGCCACTGCTGCCTCATGCCCCACCCCTGTGGATATGTTTAATTAGTGAGTGGCCATGGCAGGGCTCTTGAAAGGGAGCTGAACTCATGGTTGGTTCTCATCTATGATTGCCCCTACTCTTGTATACAGTTGTACCTTGGAAGTTGAACAGCTTAGTTTCCAAACATTTTGGCTCCCGAATGTCACAAACCCAGAAGTGACTGTTCCAGTCTGCAAACTATTGTTGGAAGCCGAACATCCGACATGGCTTCCGTGGCTTCCGATTGGCTGCTGCAGCCAATCAGAAGCCGCACTTTGGTTTCGAACATTTTGGAAGTCGGACGGACTTCTTGAACAGATTCCGTTTGACTTCCAAGGTACGACTGTATTGCCCAAGATGTAATGCTCTCAAATGATGTCAGGTCAAACATTGCACGTTGGGAGCTTCCATGTGATGGGTGGCCACAGTGGATCAGAGCCAAGCAGTTGCTCACCTCACCTTCAGAAATGCTGCCACTGGGAAGGGGAATGTAGCAAGTGTCCAGCAGCAGAGGAAATGTGCAGTGGTGCCTAACACCACCAAGCAGAGGCCCAGGTTGCCATCAGATGTGAGCCCAACAGCAGCAATATGCTTAGGGCCAAGTGAATCCTGGCACCAGCCTCATCTCTAGCCTTAGAAATAATATTCTACGAGAGACCAACATCAAATCCATTCTATGCCTGTTCTTTTAACTGCCCCTTTTCCTGCTACATTTCCTTAATTCGCTTATTAGATATCTCATCCTGTCTTCCCTGTCTGAAATGTCCTTTCTATTAGTTTTTCTATTCAGCTAACAAAATCAACACTACATAAAGCAATGACGCTAAGTCAATTCAAAGCAATAACAATAAAGATGAGGACCCCATGATTACAAGTCAGAATAACCTGACAGGGAAATAGTATGCCTCCTTCTCCCAAGACCAAGATGCTTTCTTTTGTTAGATATATTTATTTTTGTATACATTTGCAGCCACATAAGACCATAAGACAAGCCTGATGTTTCAGGCCAATGGCCTATGTAGTCTAACATCCCATTCTCACAGATGCCTATGGGAAACCTGCAAGCAATATTCAAGCACAAGAGCACTCTCCCCTCCTGTGTTTCCAGAAACTGGTATCAGAAGCATTACTTATTATACCTTAACTTTTTGATAACATGGGAACTGTGGACCTATAGTGAGATGTCGTTCCACTTGTAGATGGAGCCAACCTTACCATTGGACAAGGTGAGGCAATTGCTTCAGGCAGCAGCCCACCTCCTTAGCCCCTTCACCCTTTCTCTCTATTGGCGATTAGAACTGTGTGTGTCATAGGCCTATCATACACTCCCTAAACTAGCCTGCTGCCTCAGGTGAATGGGAGGATGCTGTCCCTTTGCCAGTGCTGAAGGAAGATGGAATTGCGTGTTCAGTCAGTTTCTGTTCATAGAATTGGAGGCCACCATCTTGCCCTCAGGCTGAGGCAGCACAACGACATGGGACAGCCCTGCTTCTATTCTTCTTTTTATTATTAAAACCTATATACCACTCTTTATCCATAGATCTCAGGGCAGTTCACAATATAAAATTACAATATAAAAAACACAAAGTACATAAAAACAAGATTTATACAGGCTCCCATCCACTACCACTTTTTGCTTACTGAAGTTCTTAAGAAGCAAGGCACACATCCTCAGTGTGACCAGGGTCTGCTCCAGGCTTGAATGGGCCCTTGGCATAGTGCCATTGATGACACTTTCCAGTACTGACTCCGCCTCCAGTGCCTCTGCCCCCCTTCTTTCAGCCTCCCCAACTTTGCTGCTGCTGGCCTCAGCCATTGGGCCTTCCAGGAACTGCAGCCACAGGTCATTCACCTACCAGAACTAGCCTAGTGGTGCTGGGATGAGGGTTGAGAGGCTGTCCAGAGCCAATCCCAGCAGTTTTGTGCCAGCTTTTACTGGGTGAACACCAGGGGGCCTGAGTTGGAGCAGGTACCACCAGCAATGTCATAAGGGCTCAGTGTCATCATGAGGCCAAGCAGAGTAGATGTCAGGCTTCATGGGTCTTTCTGTAGAGTATGGGCACCAGCAGCTGCCCCCAACATACCAGATGCTGAAACACTGGGCCTGATAATACCCAGCTGGAGCCTATCAAATATTCAGAAGAACCATCCAGTCACAGCACAAGTGACAGCTGCTCTTGCTAAAAAGGAAGAAGAACCTGTAAACATGTTCCTTGAGGCATACTAAGTCTGCTCTCTCTCGAGCAAAGGCAGCATGAAAATATACTATAAGCAGGGGGGTTTTTATAAAAAGAAAAGAAAAGAAATACACAATTGCCAGAGCTAGTGACATGTCATTTCAAGTTAGAAGAACTCTTGTAACATCTAAATAGGGGCATATAATATGCTCTTCACATTTGTAATGTTTCTGTTTTCCACCATTAATTACTTCTAGGCAGGCAGGCAGGCAGGCAGGGATGGTACCCAAGTGATGTCACAGTGAACCATTTCATAAGAAAAAGAAACATTTACTACCAGTATTCCAACTTTTAAAACCCTGTGCATTGCATCAAAGAAATTGTTTGAAATTCATTGACCAAAGTGACACTTGGGAATCGTCTGCTAGATCACCATCATTCAGTCATATCAGTCTAACTGACAGTGGTTTTGCCAGTGTTACAAAGAATTATGTATGAGCTAAATTGGAATCATAGACGGGCAATGTTTAGATCAGCTTTCCCCATTCTGATGCCTTTCAGTTGGAGCATTGCTGCTTCCAACTGTGGAGGTAAAGCACAGCCATCTTAGCTAGTAGCCATTGATAGCCCTCTCCTCCATTAATTTGTCTAAGCCTCTTTTAATGCCATCCAAGTTGGTGACAGGAGTGCCTGGCGTGCTCTGGTCCATGGGGTCACAAAGAGTCGGACACGACTAAAGAACTAGACAACAAAAGTTGGTAGCAATCACTGGCTCCTGGGTGAGTGAGTTCCATGGCTGGACTATGTGCCACATGAAGCCGTATTTTCTTTTATCTGTCCTAAATCTTTCAACATTCAGCTTCATTGGATGGCCACAAGTTTTGAGAGTTCTAGCGTTACAAATGAAGTAATACATGCTGCTATATAAAGATGGGGTAAGGTGGGGGAGTAAGGACATTCAGTCTAAAATTGCCGAACTACACCAGTGGGAATGCACAGCCACCTACCCACTCGCCATGGTGCTACTGTATATATAAGTATGCATACACATAAGAGATATTTTAGTCTTCTATTACAAGTTTCAAATAATAGTGTTGATGCTGAGCGCTTAGGAAAGGGGTATCCGGCAAGGTCTACCATTTCAGGTTGAATTCTAGTGTCAACCCACATCCCCACCCATGGTAAACGTTCTCGCCTTTACTTCAGCAGTAAGATACCAAGGTGATAAGTGCTTGCTAACAAAAAGCTGTTGGTAGGGTGTCTCTTTAATGCTTAGGAATGCAGCCTGCTTAATGACATTGATAAAGTAAGCTGTCGCCTACGGACTTTTGCTTACTATACATTGCTCCATAGACATACTTGATTCTCACTTCCTAATAAAAACTCAGGAGCTGCTATTTATAACCAAATGAAACAGGTTTCAGCGGAAGTTGCTTCCCAAGGCAAAATCTACTTTCCACTCCAGAAAATATTTCAATATTGGTTTCCAAGATCCAGTGGATTCTAGGCTCAGAAAGGGTAGAAATGTATTTCAGCTCTGTTGTCGAGCAAAAGGAAAATCTAGGAGCATGGGTGTAGCCAGGATTTTTGTTGGGGCGGGCAAACCTTTTGTTGGGGGGGGCAGAACCTCCATTTACTATGTGTTTTTATTGATTGGGGGAGAACAGCTGCCCCTCCCAATCCCCCCTTGGCTACATCCCTGTCTAGGAGTTTGTTCTTCAACAGCCAAAGGGCACAATTGATCCCTGCCTGGAGAGAAAAATCAGAGAAATGCTCAATGCCGCTCAGGCAGAGTGCATGGTGTCCCTGGAGCTCGCAGGTCTCCAGTGGGCTCCTATACTCCATCTGCATCTGGGAGCTGCCATTTTTGTTTCCCACAATGCCCCAGAGTGATGCTCTGGGGGAATGTGGGTGGTTCCCGGGTCCAGCTGTTAGGCATGACCCAGTTAAGCTAGAGAAGGCCCACCGAATGTAAGGTACTTTGCTTGAGGGCCCACAAAAGTGGAGCTGCCCACCCCCCCAACTCTTCCTCCCAAAGACCAGCTGGTTGATCATTCAGCCTGATTTGCTTGCAGGAAGCTTACATGGAGCTTGGACTACGGTATATCTGGCCTTTCATTTGCACATTTGTGTGATTGGCTTGTAGGGAGGTTATATGACAATGAGAGCATTTGTCCTCCTTTATTTCATACAACTGTACAAGTTGGAAGGGATCCCAAGGGTCCTAGCTGCCAACCCCTGCAATGGAGGAATCACAGTGAAAGAATTCCTGATTGTTTGTTTACTGCATTTATACCCCACAGTTTCCCCAAGCAGCTCGAGGTGGCATACATTACTTTTTCTCTCAGTTTTATCCTCACAATAACCCTGTGAGGTAGGTTGGGCAGAGATGCAGTGAGTGGCCCAAGGTCACCCAGTGACCTTGGCTGAGCATGGGTTTGAACCCTGGTCTCTCGGATTCTGACACTCTAACCGCCACAACACACTGGTTTGAGTCTGCCTATTAATCTTCCCACTGATTGACATTTCCCTAACCGCAAAAAAGTTTGTGTTGTTGTTTTTCAGTGCATTTGTTGTGCTACAGGGACTGAGCACTTTATCCTGCTTTAACTACACAAACCTAAAGTTCTGGCTTTCATTCCTCCTGCAAGATACTGACAGTCTGGAGGCGACCCCAGTCCCTCCCCATCTGGCCTCTGCCTACATATCTTGCAGCTGTTACTTCTCTTCTCCCCAGGGCCACATACGTGAGTGTGAACCTAAAAACCCAGCCAGGGGAAGCGGGACAGGAGAGAGATCCATTGATACCACCCCACTCCGAATGGGGTGGGGTGGAGGCAGGTGCGATTAACATCCTATAATAATCGTGGCAGATCCATTCCACACTGGACAACGACAATAGCACTTTAGACTTCCTCATGGCTGGAAGAGGGGCTTATTTATTCAGATATCCTTCCTGAGATCAGTATCAAATTGTGTTGGGTCTGGTGCAGATCCAAGGGTGCAGGTGAATCATGAATGTCCCGAGAAGGATGAGAAGAAGAGCCCTCGGCTTTCCCATTCTTGTCCCTGCCGCCTGAGAGCTCCCTAAGTTTCCACGTACGAAAGCAGTTTGGAATTACAAAGTGGCAGAAGGAGGGCTGTTCCCTTAATCGTATCTCAGAGTGACAAAGCGGGTGGGGTGGGGATAAGAACAATAAAAGAAATGCTAAGCTAATCTCCTCCTTTTGGCAAAAGCCTTCCTCATACGTTATTCATGTTTCTGATTTCTTTTATGAATGAGGCGGGGGGGAGGGGGCGGAGACAATTGCTTTGATTTTCTTTCGTCTCTGTGCCTTCCAAATGGGTTTTCTGCTTCCCTGAACCTGTGAGAATATTTATCATACTGGATTAAGCAGGCTCGAGATGTGAGGGAGTTCCAGGAGGAGAGCGGTTACTAATTAGCTAGAGGCTCTCCTGCGTTGTTGTTGTTGTTGTTTTTCTGTGCCCATTTAATCTCCACGTATCAAGTTGCAAGGCTCTGAAGAATCCGGTTGCATCCTCCAGCTCGTCTTGATCTGCGTCACGCTGCAGCTTTCTTACGTGCCAGCACTGGGTGTTGTATTTGCATAAGAGCCATGTGCGCATGGCCCAGCATGTGCTCTCTCCACCTGGTGCAGTCTGCAAAGCATAATTTAGGGCAGGGGTGGGGAGACATAGGCCCAGGGACCAAACACAACCCTCCAGGCATCTCTATATGGCCCCTGGGCTTCTGTCCAGGACACACACACACCCTCTCCCTTACTAGACCAGCTCCACAACTTCTTTTGAGTGCTTTTGCCTGGCGAGGAAATTTGCATGAATGGTGATTCCTGCTTTCCTAGATGAAGGTTGGAGCAGTGCTTGTCTGCATGTGGTGGGGATGATGGTGGTGCATGTTGGTGTTGGCTTGCCAATAACACACATCTATAAGACTGCATGTGTTGGAACCAAGGTTGCAGGTTTGATCCCTGCATGGGAGAGCTGCATATTCCTGCATCGCAAGGGGCTGGACTAGATGATCCTCAGTGTCCCTTCTGGCTGTAAAGTTCTATGATTCTGTGACTGTTTCTTCACATGCAGCATTCATCATGAAAATAAAAATATATATCTTGGCATCCCACGTGAAAAAAAGGTGTTGGGTGGGAAGTAGTGCTAATAGTGGTCCTACAATTCTTTTCTCTTTTATTTTCTTTTGGAATATCTTCTATTTTACACTTCATTAACAAGTAAGATGTATACAGTAATAAAAGAGGAAGTAATCCACCATTTTATGACGGAATAATTCAATCTCACATACATTTAAAAAAATAATAATTCGGGGAGTACACACATTTTAACCTAATTTATTTTGACCAGTGGTGACATTTCTTTTCCCACTTTTCCGTCCCTTAAAACAATGTCACACAATGTTTCCCTTTTTCCCTTTTTGAAACTATAATTATGCTTCCCCTCTGTTGTCTTAGGGCCAGCTACAGGTTGTTTTTTTAAGGGAGTGGTGGACCCTGAACAAGACACCTCCCTCCAGTCTACCCTCATTGCCACTGCTGACAGTTCTTGCTGCTGCTGTTCCTCATGATTGCTAATGCTCACCTGCCAGGCAGAACCAAGGAGCAAGCATCCTCATTGTTGTTTGCTCGCTCATCACCTCTGAGCCAGAGCAATAGAGATGTAAACAAGTCAGTTGCAACGGCCAAGAGGAGGAGCAGTGGCTTTGGGGCTCCTTGCTGAGGTGTAGGCCCATGACAACATTTGACACCAGCCCTGCTGTCACCATCCAAGCTTTGACTGTAATATCATTGGAACCAGGATTCATCTTGGTGGTAGTGGTGTCTTGCATCGTACAGTGTCATGCGTACTGATAGTGATTTATAAATGATAACCCTCCTCATTGAGAAATGAAATCCCACTACAACATAGCCAGTGGGATCCATAGCTTGCCTGATTCCTTTCTGCTCACAGATCCAATTGATTGCACGAAGCTTTCTGTATATTGTTGTTTTCTGGTTTTGGTCAACACCTATGTTCCCTGCTCATTCTGCACGTGAGAACTGAGCATATGTCACAATGCAAACAAATTACAGTGCCATCTTGGTTTAAGAACAGTCCTGTTTACGAACAATTAGGTTTATGAACTCCGCAAAACCGGAAGTAGTGTCCCGGTTTGCAAACTTTACCTCGGTCTAAGAACGGAATCCGAACGGTGGAAGGGCACCAGTGGCGGGAGGCCTCATTAGGGAATGCGTGCCTTGGTTTAAGAACGGTTTCGGTTTAAGAATGGACTTCCAGAACGGATTATGTTTGTAAACTGAGGTACCACTGTATTGATATGATGGTTCATTGTATATATTATGGTATTGTTTTAGATTCCCCAGCTGGAGAATGTCATTTTACTACTACTACTAATAATAATAATAATAATTCTTACATATCCTTTGGTTGATAGATGTCATTGTCAAGCCTTGGGTGAGAGGTTACATGGAAATATCTTGTTAGAAGTACTAGATTTACACAGGGTATCACTAAGTTAATTATACAACAAACAAGATGTGGATTGCCAGATTAATCTCTGAGGGAAAACTGAAGCGATTTAAGCAGTTTGTTCAGGGAAGCATGTGTTAAAATGTTTATCTCAGCCTATTGTTGTTGCTTCAGTATTCTTTTTCAGTCTCTCTTTCACCCTTAAGCATAAAATGTACCTTGCTGGGAATAAAGCAATTAGGCTTTGGACGGAAAGGGACTTTTGGCTGTATAAGAATCCATTTGTTTTTCTCATGTGGACATAAAGTAACTCCAGTCCTCCACTTTTGAAAGTATTTGTGACTTTCAACTGTCTAACAACAGCAACAATTAAAAGGCTTTATCCTCCTAAATTATGGAAATGTTAAAAAACACAAAATGCAAATAGAAAATATCGTATTTAAACAAAAACTCAAATGCAGAGAACCAGAATTGGGGGGGGGGGGATGACGAATGCATCAGTAAAACAGCACCAAAAAAACTCCTTAAGGTCCTAAGCTGAAAGCCAAGGGGGAATGAAATGTCTTCTGCCTTGTACCAAGAAGATAAGAGTGGATGTACCAGCCATGCATTCCACAGCCTGAATGCCACTTCAGAAAAAGCCATTTCTTTTTCACTGAACAAATTACAGGGTGAGTCCTTTAAAAGAGGCCCCATGGATACAGAGTACACATGTTCCACCGGGCCTCAAGACTCACCCTGTATATTAGGTGGGAGAACCTAGAAAAGGGCCTAATGTTATGTAAGAAAAGCTCTGCTGAAACAGGCCTTGAGGAACCTCCCTAGACATTTTGGGAGGCATGACAGAACCCAGGTCATATGAAATTCATGCAAAGCAGAATGAAGGTTATTTATAGTACAGCAAGGGTTGATAGAAATCTTTCCCCCATCTTTGTGTTTATGCCTCCCAACCCCACTATTGTCCTGAGCACACCAAAAAACCCATCATTTTTCAATTGACTTGCCTAAAATTCAGGACAAAGCGCCTCCTTTCAGAAATTCCCCCCAGACGTCAATTTCACCTTTAAAATCCCAGTAATGTCCAGGAAAATCCAGACATATGGCAGCCCTGCCATTGGGAAGTAAACAGCTAGGAAGAAACCATGCGGGGGGAGGGGAGAGAGCGAATGCAGCTGACCCTATACTTTATATCAGGGATGGGGAGCCTGTGGCTTTCCAAATGTGCATCCCATAATGTAATACAGTGGTACCTCAGGTTACATACGCTTCAGGTTACAGACTCTGTTAACCCAGAAATACTGCTTTAGCTTAAGAACGTTGCTTCAGGATGAGAACAGAAATCGTGCTCCAGCGGCGCGGCGGCAGCAGGAGGCCCCATTAGCTAAAGTGGTTAAGAGGTTAAGAACAGTTTCAGGTTAAGTACGGACCTCCGGAACAAATTAACTACTTAACCTGAGGTACCACTGTAAAAGAATTAAGGTCATATATATATAATAAATGTACCAACCAAGCACATACATAGATATGTGGACCACATGTCTGGAGCAGCACAGGAAGACCATCCTGAAACCATTTTGACTCCCAAACTGACCAAATGTTTTCTCTGAAAGTGAGGGAACCTTCCCATCGTCTCAGGAATTGGGTAATCACCATCTCAAAGGAATGGCCAGACTACCAGGAAAGGCAATCAGATAAGGCATTATCAGATAACCTAGCAGACAAGAAAAACAACAACATTCAAATTTCTGTTGTAGACCACCTTTTCTGTGATGTAGGTATGATGTTTGTGAGGGGTGGTCTTGGGCTACACCCCTTCTGTGATGTATGTATGATGTATGGAGGGGTGGTCTTGAGCTCCAGGGCAGGGAATTTAAAATGTCTATATAAGGGCAGGCACACCTTTGTTCTGGGTCCTCCTGCCTGTGAGGGGAGCACCCTGTTGCAACAGCTTTAATAAAGATCAGGCTTACTAGCTGTTTTGCTTCTCAATATTCTCTGGTTGGCCTCTGTTATTTTCTCCTACCAATAGGGAACCCACTTAAGGACTCTGAAATATACTCGGACTATACGGGGTCTTGGATACCCCATAAGGGAAGAAGGGCAGATTTTGTTTACAACAATAAATACATAGGTGATATGAGAAAAGAATATAGTCTCTTGTCTTGCTAATTCAGGTTTCAAATATCTTAATTAAAAGTTTTGTGAAATGCATAGGAGCCTGTTAATGGTGCAACATACTGTTCTTGAAATGTTAATGAGCGTCCTCTTGTCTTTTTAAATAGAGCTCTTTTTTCTTTCGCTGTCAAAGAATAATTGATTTCTGATGAATAGACTTTTTGATGAGTGTAATACCAAATTATTTTGCCTGTGGAACAGAGTGACTCATAATTCCTATGCAAAGCTGCACGTAAGCATCACTTTAGTTTTCAAATTAAACATTCTAATGTCTGCTATATATCTCACTACTTTCTGAGCTACTTTTGCCTGGGATGTGAGGCAGGGCCTTATGTTGTTGTGGCACCTCATTTTTGGTGCTCCTACACTAGAGAATTTACGCTGGCCCCATCTCTCTTATGTTTTTCAGGTGGGTGGCTAAATCATTTTTATTTGGCCAATATCTTATTGTAGACTAAAGTTCTGTTTCCCTGGGTTATACCCAATTAAATCTTGTTAGTGCCAGGACAGCCACCAGCACAATGGGACAATAGGTGCTGTCCTGCTTTGAGTTGGGGGGCTCGGAGACATGCAGGAAGAAGGAGAGGAAGTCCCATTGGACAGGTGGAAGTTATTGCACTAATAGCATTACCACCCAACATTTCTCCAATGAAAATAGGGACATCCCAACCATAATTATAACTTTACTATTTATACTCCACACATCTTACTGGGTTGCCCCAGCCACTCTGGTCAGCTTCCAACATATAAAAAAAATAAGAAAACATTAAACATTTTTAAAAAAACACCTTCCCTATACAGGATTGCCTTCAGATGACTTGGGAGTTAGATAACTCCATACCCTCCAATATTGCTCCAATGAAAATAGGAACATCCTAAGGAAAAGTGGGACATTCTAGGATCAAGTCAGAAACTGGGACAGCTTCTCTACATCAGGGAAGTCCCTGGAAAATAGGGACACTGGGAGGGTCTGTAATGGGATGACTTTGCAGCTCTGGGTTTATTTTACAAAGAAAAGTTGGGCATAATTTTTAAAGTAAATCAATAGCAATTATATAAGTACAGTAAAAAATATGTCTTATAGATGGTAAATAATATTTGGAGGGAACTGTGATGACTTTAAAGTAAAGCTCTGCCACTGAACTCAGGCATGTGCCACTGTGACCAAATCAGACATCTCAAGGAGCAGGCACAGCTGGTAAACTAGCTGTAACTGTGCAAATGCGCTCCTGGCCACCGCAGAGACCTAGGCATCCATGTTCAGGGCTGAGTCCAGGAGTATGCCCAAATGGCGAACCTGTTGTCTCCTGCCAAAATGAATGGAATTCATGCATTTTAACCATGTGCTGTAAATCCTGTTGATTTGCATCTTGGGCACAATCAACTTCCTTTGCATAAGCAGAGAACCAAGGACCATTGAAATCAGAGAGATTTCTCACATCTAAGCCAACTTATGGTTCAAGATTCCAGAAGATTTCAGGAAGTAAATACTTTAAGCAGGAACCTGGTTTCATGATTTCAAAATAATCTACAGATACAACTTCGGGTTGCTAGTCTTGTTGGGGGGGGGGGCTTATTTATTTATTTATTTATTTAAGTCTCCCACTTGTCTGCAATCAGACTACGAAAATTGCCACCCTTGAAAGAAGAGCCCTAATGGATTATAGGATATGGTCTCTTGGTTCTTGGTAGCTATTGGTGGTGTAGAAGTGCTGTCAAAGTGAGCATTTTGCAGCTGCAGAGCCTGATATGGCTTCTGGGTGGTGGTTGCCACATACAGAAAACACTGAAGAAGAGATATTACAAGAACCAATATAATTATTATTTCATTGAAGGATGTGCTGCAAACATACTTCCAACCAACTGTGTTTTAAGATCTGGATGACAGCTTCCAGTTCACTAAATTGCTTATAAGATTGATCCTCAGTGTGTCTTTTAAAAAGCATAACTAAAAATATTAGAACTATTAGTAAAGAATTTTTTTGATCCTGTAACAGTTTTTCTATAAGTGAATTTAGGTTTTCCAAATCTTTCCTCCATAGGGAAAATTCTGATGAAACTATTTTTTTTTTTCATTTAATGAACAGAGAATTAAAATTAGCTTTTCTCTCTTAAAGCAAACTAAAACTATATTTTTTTTATTGCCCATGCCAAACATTCTCATTATAGGTAATTTCTAGCCATGTTTAATCTCTTTTTCAAAATTACATTATTATTATTATTATTAAATTATTTTTGTGGAACAAAACATGAGAAGGTGGCAATTTTGCCCCAACAGAAATAAGTTCAAGATATGCACCCAACAAAAAATGTTCCAAGTGGGTGAGATAGTTAAATTGCATTTCTCAAAAAGGACCGTATCTAGCATAATTTAAAAATTTCATCAGCATATGGCAGACTTTTCATTAGAGTCACCTATTCATGTGTTAAATAGGCTCTTTGAGAAGAAAAGTGTTAATTGGAATTGTAGCCTGGCCTGCGCAGCATAAGCAATTTAGGAAGGAAACGGAATGGCTTACGTAAGCGCATGCTGGCATGGGAGACCATTTAGAGCATGCAATTAAATGTGTAAATCAAATATGGCTATGGGAAAATGTCATATTTCGTTTTTACCGTTAATCAGAAAGGAAATGGCTGAAAAAAGCAAGATCAAGCTGGGCTCAGTCAACGGCTGAGAAATTATTATTATTATTTGACAGAAATAGAGAAAGGCTGCAGAAATACATACATTTTCCCCTCTCTCCTATTCCTCTGAGTTTGACGCTGCTAAAGTATGTGGTAGGTCAGAGGTAATCTCAATGACGCAGTACGGTTTGCGAAGGACTTCAGGGCTGCTGGAGTCAACCGAGTAGTTAATTAGATATTATACGAGTTATCCCCAGGACTGGAAACTTATATATGGTCATTTGTCATGCCCGATGCATGGATCACAAGAGAGCTTCATTTTCTGTCGCATTGCTGCATGGAAAACTTGTCTGCTGTGGTTGAAGTTAATATAGCTATGTCTGTGGTAGCAATGGGATATTGGTTATTCATCAGGGAAGGCCTGTTGAGAGGGGAAAGGATTACAGCATCCTACAACATGCTAGGATTTAGAACATCCAGTCAATTTTTTAAATCAATATAACGTATATCAACCACCTACTCTATAATTATATTTCTATATGACAGGTATCGGCCAGCCGCTCCACACTGTTATAATAATCTATAATTTAGATTTTGCAAAGTGGGAAACAAGAAAGCCTTTTGAAATATGTGCTCCTTCACTTCTTGACCCCCCCCCCCATTTAAATTTATTTTCCAGACATTTTGCATTTTTGGAGTGAAGACTTAAGTCAGGAGCGCATTTTGTGTAACTGTAGTTCACTGCTAATATGAAATCTCTACCCTTGCGTCTTCAGAAAGTACTTATAATGAGAACAGATAATTTTAGGCATGCTCACTGGGCAGCTGCTACTGAAAAGCACATGTGAAAATAACGTCTTAGTTTTGTGGTTGCTATGAACAACCATAGTGTTTATTTGGCCGCTGAAATGGAAAAATGCTGGCAGGCTAAGGACTAAATTGCTACAAGCAGCTGATCTCACAATGACAAGGGAGAGCTAAAGTTCATTGGAATACATTCATAAAGAGGACAAAGGGTGCTTGGAAGCATGCGGGGGATACTTGAGAGAAAATCACTTTTTGACCAGGTTTAATCAAATTTTCTGTCCTTCGTGTACAATCTCAGATTTTGCCCTTAGCTGATCTGAAAAAGCTCCCCCTCTGCTGTTGCTTTACAATTTACCTTGTACCTGTCTACTCAGAAGCAAATGTCACTGAGTTCAGTAGGACTTCTTTCCAGGTACGTACATATGTTTTATAGGGACGCGGGTGGCGCTGTGGGTAAAAGCCTCAGTGCCTAGGACTTGCCGATCGAAAGGTCGGCGGTTTGAATCCCCGCGGTGGGGTGCGCTCCCGTTGCTCGGTCCCAGCGCCTGCCAACCTAGCAGTTCAAAAGCACCCCTGGGTGCAAGTAGACAAATAGGGACCGCTTACTGGCGGGAAGGTAAACAGCGTTTCCGTGTGCTGCGCTGGCTCACCAGATGCAGCTTCGTCACACTGGCCACGTGACCCGGAAGTGTCTCCGGACAGCGCTGGCCCCCGGCCTCTTAAGTGAGATGGGCGCACAATCCTAGAGTCGGACACGACTGGCCCGTACAGGCAGGGGTACCTTTACCTTTACACCTTTACATATGTTTTAGGGATGAACAGAACTCGGACCAAGACTATTTTGCATGTGACCCACAATCTGTTTTGTCCCATTTTCAACTTTATGGACACTTTTTAAAAAATGACACAAAGTTCTCTTCCTCTTTCTTTCTTTCTTTCTTTCTTTCTTTCTTTCTTTCTTTCTTTCTTTCTTTCACCATCCTTAGCTATTTAGTACAGCTACAATAAGCAGTGCCTGCCTGCCTTGTACAATGAAAATATGTCTTAAGAATTCTCCCTGAAAACGGTGATACGCCGTGATGTGCTATGGATAAAGGATGGCTGCCTTTATCAATACACAAGGGCAGCCATCTTTCCTACCCCAACTCATACAATGATTGTGTCATATAGGGACAACACCTCCAATGTACCACCACTTCCGGGGTCATTTTCAACATATACTAAAGGCCCCACGGCTTGTAACCACCTCAAATGGCTAGAAATTGTTAAAGGGAGATAGAAAAGAAATACAATTTCATTTAACTCCATCATAGTTAACACACCTGGAAAAAGATATATTGAACGCAATGTGGTTTACTCCTGAGTAGACATGCCTAGGATTATACTGCAAGATTCAGTTCTAAACTACAGTACTTATTCAAAACACTTGGCCCAAACAGAGAAACAGCTTTTTGGAAATTTGGAGAGCTTGGTGTTCCTTTATACAGGAGAAGACCAGTGGAAAGCTCCAAGCTTTCCAAAGATTCATAGGGCAGAAACCAGAGAACGGAAGGAATGCCTATACCCCACTGAAATAACCAGAACTGATGTGTACATCTGAGTGCTAATTATCTATTCTTTGGGTGCTTCCAAATGTGTATTTACTGTGGATTGGTGCTACTCGAGCATGCAAGGGGTTTTTTTTGCAGTACAATATTCACATGCCATCAAAATGCCAGCCCATATTCTCTCCCCCTCGCCCCCACATTTAATATGGGTTTATCCCTTTTGGAGAAAATCAGATAACAGTAATGTTTTTTTAAAATTGTCACTGACCCATTTATATTTCAACAACCCACTTGAAAATTAACCCCCCTATCTTGAAGTACCCTGAGCGTCGTCCTGAAGCATTATTCCAAATCAAAACAAAACACTCAAGAATCCATCATTATAAGATCTTGCATATGTAGCCATAATGAGCATCCAGATGCACTTGTAAGAATTTCAGAAAATAGCCCCAAAACAGGGATTGTGCAGAAGCAGTGAGCTTAGAGGTTTGGCTCTAGGGACATGGGTGGCGCTGTGATCTAAACCACTGAGCCTCTTGGGCTTACCGATTGGAAGGTCGGCAGTTCAAGTCTGCTCAGTGGGGTGAGCTTCTGTTCTCTGTCTCAGCTTCTCCCAACCTAGCAGTTTGAAAGCACAGCAGTGCAAGTAGATAAATAGGTACCACTGTGACAGGAAGGTAAAATGGTGTTTCCATGCACTCAGGTTTCCATCACAATGTCCCATTGTGCCATAAGCAGCTTAGTCATGTTGACCATATGACCCGTAAAGCTGTCTGTGGACAAACGCCGTCTCCCTCGGCCTGAAGCAAGATGAGTGCCACACCCCATAGTCGCCTTTGACTGGACATAAGCATCCAGGGGTCCTTTACCCTTTTTACCAAGAGCTTTGGCTACCATCTTGTTCACACTCACTGCTTGCACTGGCCAGAGCAGAAGGTCAGGGCGAGGGTGACAAGTTCCTCTTTGCTCCACAAGCTTCTAGGCTGGAGCAGGGTTGTGGGCATCATGTGATAGCACCTGGGCCAGATCTGGATCCAGTGGTGGCCCATCAGTTTGGGCATCTCCTAGTGAAGATGCCACTGCTGAGGGCGGCATTGTTTGGGCAGGCACATTGCCATGCTCCTCACCAGCAGATATTCTCTGCTGGCAGTGGTGCCCTTCCCACTGGCTGTGGCTGGTGACTCCATGCAGGGCTTGGTGAAGAAACACCTCTTCATCCTCCAAATCTCCTCCAGCACAGCTGGATTTCTCAGCCCACTCATTTCTATATGGAGAAAACAATGTGCTTTATGGACAATATATTTGTTCTCAGTCAGATCCTTGTCTCTATGCGAAGGGAAGAGTCACAGGCCCATCTCTTGCCTAGCAAGAGAAATGGGGAGAATGCAATGCCTGGAGTCGAGAAAGGGCACGTTACAAAAGAGTGTCGACATCCGTAAGCAAAATGGATGGAAAGCGCCGTTGTCTATTGAGAAGAAATGTGGTCCAATAGATGTGCTGGAGCCAGCAGTGAAAGCAGTGAAATGTGAAATACATTATTGCACATAACAAAAATGTTCGAAACCTTAACACAGCAGCAATCCACTCTGGCAGTACAAAGCCTGTTGTCAGCTGGGCTTAATGTCAGCAATTCACCGAGAACAATTTGAAGTTATTTGATATAGATGCATGTGGGATAAAAGCCTTTTGTGTGTACACTCACCCCCTTCACCTGTGGTTACACAAGGCAAGAGAGTGTGGGAGGAAGCAACACTTAGCCTGGGTACTTGACGGTGGTAACCATGTGGGTAGGGAAAAGCTTGAGGAGAAGTAGTGGGGGGCGGGGGTTGTATTGCTTTTGTGTGGTACCCTCCCCAGTTTGAACAGGTGCCCAATCCTTATCACTCCTGGTATCTGTTAGATGCCTTTCTGAAAAATATAGACATAAGTGATCTCAGGTGGTTAACTTTGAATTTTATGCCCTTCCAAATGAACCCGAGAATCTTCATCCAGCTAGATGGTGGGGCTTTGCAGAATCTACCTGATCTAGAGTGGCTGTTACAGTTTAAGGTGGAACTGGCAGAGGAATGAGGAGTTTTAGCAATATTTTAATTTGAAGATACAAAGAGAAAGAGGCGAGGGAGGCTGCTTGGGATGAGCTGTAATCTCTAAAAAAGTAAAATTCGCAAACTGAACATCAATATTAGTATATTTGTACTTGTTTATTTATACATCTATAGACCACATGTTTCACGAAAATCTAGCAAGGCACTATATAAAATGCAGGATTACGGTAATAAAAGCATCAGTAACAGTATTCAGATAAAGCTGGTTGCAATTTTTTCTTTTTCTTTCTTTTCTTTGGTCTGTAATGGCACTGCTTTTGTGTCAGCCCAATGTCTCATGTGCTCTGACAGTGCAGCAATTGTTAATGCCCTTTTCTAGGAACTTGTGGACTGCAACTGGACTTTTTTTAAAAAAAATCACCGCTCTTTCAACAGTGGCTTCTTATTGCCCCAAGCTGAGGAAACCAAATGGTCCAAAAAAAGTTGTTGTTGACAATCTAGTAACGTCAGTGATGTCGCTATTATAGCAAGAATTTTTTGCATTAGGTGCCAGAGGAATATTGTGCGTAATCCAGCTAATATTAAACATTTTAAAATTGCAGTCATTAAACAAGAGGGAAAAAATAAGCACATAGCTCTTCTAGCACAATCAATAGCCTTAAATGTAGTTAAGTGTAGTCTGGATATTTCAAACCATGTATATTGTGCACATTGTATGGTATATAAATAAATCCCCTGAAATGAAGTGTTTCATTTTGGATTTGTTTTATTTCTGGAGTTAATGGTTCTTTCTGTCCCAAATGAAAGCAGGCATCCTATTCATTTCAGGTTAAAAACCTGAAAAAGGAGCCTGGAAAATCAAGAGGAATAGTTTTGAACATCTGGCTTTTCCATTCTCTTTTGCCCCATCCTTCTCCATTTCCCCTCCCCTCCCCTTTAATTTCATTGCAGCAATTTTTCTGTTTTCCAGCAAATGAAATTTTGTCTGTATTTTAAGAGTTGTTGTTGTTTAGTCGTTTAGTTGTGTCCAACTTTTCATGACCCCATGGACCAGAGCATGCCAGGCACTCCTGTCTTCCACTGCCTCCCGCAGTTTGGTCAAACTCATGCTGGTAGCTTCAAGAACACTGTCCAACCATCTTGTCCTCTGTCATCCCCTTCTCCTTGTGCCCTCAATATTTCCCAACATCAGGGTCTTTTCCAGGGAGTCTTCTCTTCTCATGAGGTGGCCAAAGTATTGGAGCCTCAGCTTCAAGATCTGTCCTTCCAATGAGCACTCAGGGCTGATTTCCTTAAGAATGGAGAGGTTTGATCTTCTTGCAGTCCATGGGTAGACAGACATAAAACAATGCTATAGATAGGTAGGCATAAAACAATCTCCAACAACTTGCAGATTTGTATATACATATGCACACTTAGCGGCAGTGAGGGATGCAGCCTGGGGAGAAGAGATGCTTTTTAAGAGTAAGGACTGTTCAATAATGAAGGCTGCTACCCTAAACTCCCAGTGTTGATGGCTGGGGTGTGTGTGTGTGTGTGTTGTGTGTGTGTGCACTATATGGGCAGGCCCCCGGGCCGGACTTTGGACATGCCTGCCCTAAGGTCCCAGGGCGAGTTACAACAATTAGAAACATCATTAGTATTAAAACACAATATTGAAAACGGTGTGAAACGACTTAAACGTACCTGCAAGTCATTTCCCCCGATAGGCATTAGGCACTTGCGTCAGAGTAGGATGCAGCGTAAATCAGTTGCATTGAGCAACAGCCTGCATTTGCAATAATGATCTGCTCTCATCCCCGTTGGCTTAGTCATTACACGTTTAACTTTTCCAATTAAGACTGTGCAACTATCATTCCACAGCTCCAGCTGATGAAGGAAGATATCTCCAGTCACATATAACATGAATGCAGCTCTCTGCACGTCATTGGCTGGCTCTTCCACAACAGCGCCAGGCTAAGGCTTTTCTCTTCACCTGGGCGTCTGATGGAATAATAATAATAATAATAATAATAATAATAATAATAATAATAATAATTTATTTATACCCCCCATCTGGCTGGGTTTGTGAATGTGAAAAGGTTTACATCTTCATTGTAAGGTCACTTCCAGACAACCTGTTAACTGAGCATTTACCCTGATTTGTTTATGCAGAGATTAGATGACACTGCAGTAAAAGCTACTAGCACACACTTTTCAGTGAATTTCTCCGCCAGAAAGAAAGAAAAAGGGAGGGAGGGAGGGAGGGAGGGAGGGAGGGAGGGAGAAAGAAAGAAAGAAAGAAAGAAAGAAAGAAAGAAAGAAAGAGAAAGAAAGAAAGAAAGAAAGAAAGAAAGAAAGAAAGAAAGAAAGAAAGAAAGAAAGAAAGAAAGAAAGAAAGAAAGAAAGAGAGAGAAGTCCTGTTGGAATCACTAGGTTTAGTAGTTCACTTCTCCCAAGGAATCATATATAGGATTGCTGCACCATCATCGTCATCATCATCACCTTCTGTATTTGTATGTGAACCCATTGGCATCAGGGAAATTTCAGTTTGTGTTCTGTATTTTGACTCAGATTTCTCATCTGACTCAAATGTAACTTGAGTGTTGCTATCCTTTAGTCACAACACGCCTCCCTTCTCCAACCATTATACTTTGTGGGATTTTATAGAACCCAGAAACAAAACTACCATGTTTCAAAATGAGTCACGGGTTCTTCCTTGCTGACAGCATCTACTGCTTCTCAGTCTACGGGGTTACTCCTACCAAAGAGACCTTATTTGTTGTGAACTAGGCATGACACAGAAGATCCATTAATAGGATTTCTTGAGGTCTTCCAAAAATGATTATTTTAATAGCAATGTGGGCTGAGCAATTCAGATCAAATCTATGGCATGGGTGGGGGTGGGGGGTGTATGGGGAGGGGCGCGCCAGGGGGTCTTAACCCTTTCCATCTGGGAATATGAAAATAAATTCCCCGTCCGGAATATTGGGTCCAGCAAGCTTCCCAGTTCATTCCCAGTTCAGCTCCGTATCCCTGGAAGCTCTGAGCTGGCCCAGCAGAGTAATGCAGCAGCAGTCCTGAGTCCATGTGAGAAAGGGATAAATCAAGTCCAAAGACAGATCGTTTCTTATCTCTAGAAGCGTTTATTTACAAGTCAATCAGTCTTTTCCCGTCAGAAGACTCCGCCATTCTGGCATCTCTCCGTGCTTCCAAAAGCACACAGACACAGCCTATCTGTTTAGCTGCGTCTCTCAGCGTCTCTCAGTGAGAACTGAAAGTAACTCACAGACAAAGCCTGTGACGCCTGGCCCTGCTTCCGGCCCCTCCCAGATGCAGGGCACCACGGAGTTTTAACCCTGTTTGTTCCAAACTCCACACCCCCTCTTGTCCTGCATCTAGGGACAATAGCCAACAGTGCTTTCCCCATACACAAACCCTCACAGAACTCCTCGTGCTTCTGGAAGGTTAATGGTTTTGTGAAACCATCAGCGAGGTTCTTGGTTGAGGGACAGTATTTCAGAGCAACTAGCCCCTCACGAACGCTCTGACACACATTTTGAAAACGTATGTCCAAATGTTTGGTCCTCGCCTTGAATTGTCCCGTCTCAGCCAATTTAAGGCACGGTTGATTGTCTTCATGCACCACAACGGGCAGACAATCCTCTCCACAGATTTCCTCGACCAAACACACATAAAACTCCAATTCTCTGCAAGCATCTGATAGCGCACTGAACTCAGCTTCAGTAGATGAAAGCGCTATGAGACTTTGCTTCCGGGACCTCCACCCTATCACTGAGTCCCCAAACTTCACCACTAGACCTGACACTGATTTGCGATCCTCAAGATTAGCCCAATCCGAGTCCACCCAAGCAGTCAGCTTGACATCTCCTTGAGCTGACAACTTCAGACAAAAGTCTTTGGTATCTTGCAGGTAACGCAGCACCCGCTTTATACCATTCCAGGCCTGCACACTAGGACTTGAGGCCTCTCTACTGAGCAGATTGACAGCAAACGCTATATCTGGTCTGCTCCACTGTGACAGATACAACAGACTACCCAGAGCTGACTGAAAGAGCTCAGTGTTTTCGAACACCACACGTTCTACTTGCTGACACTCCTTTACAAAACCAGCCTCCATGGGTGGATCTGGCACCTGCACACTCAGACATCCTGAACTTCTCAAGCAACTGTTCAATCTTACCCTTCTGGCAAAGCAAAAAGCTTCCATCACTTGCTTTTGTGATCTGCACGCCCAAATAGGATTTGACATCTCCAAGCTGCTTCAGCTTGAACCGCTTTCCAAGCTCTCTAGCAAACTTTTCCACCTGTTTACCTGTCTGTGCCATCACTAAGATATCATCAACAAACACAAGCACCACTTCCTGTTTCAAGCCTGACTCTTTAATGTAAAGACAACTGTCTGCAAGAGATCTCTTAAAACCTAGCTCCTCTAAAGCTTCATGTAGGCACATATTCCAATTCCTGGCAGATTGACGTAATCCATAGATGGATTTGTGCAACCGCCACACAATACCTGGCTCACTGACTTCAAACCCTGGAGGAGGAAGCATGTACAACTCCTCCTTGAGATCTGAGTTCAGGTAGGCGACATCTACATCAAAATGGTTCACCTTCCAACCTCTCTGTGCTGCTATCGCCAAAAGCATTCTCAGAGTTTCCGCTCTCGAGGTTGGCGAATATACCTCTGTGAAATGGACACCCTTCCTCTGTGTGAATCCTCGGGCTACTAATCTCGCTTTATACTGTGGTTCTCCTGCTTCTGTGGGTTTCAAACGGTAAATCCATCTGCAGCTAACAGCTTTTTCGCCCATCGGCAACTTTGTGAGAGAAAACACACCTAGAGACTCCATTGAGTTCATCTCCTTCTGCATCGCCTCATGCCATTTGCTGGCTTCTTCCTGAGGCAACTTCTGAACATCCTCAAAGGATTCAGGCTCACATCTAGCCACACCAACCCAGACACTAGTGGCTTCATATCTTTCAGGTGGCTTTCCCTTGGTTGATCTCGCTGACCTCCTCAGCGTGAATTCCGGAACTGCGCCTGATTCACCTGGATCAACCCTACTATCCTCTGTGTCAGACACATCCCCCTCTGACCTGCTGCGCCGTTTCGGGCGTGCAGCTGGTTCTGCTGGTGAGGATGGTGCACTCCTTAGCTCAGACTTGACAGTGACCTGTGGAGGGGTCCTAGGACTCCCTTTTGGAGAAACTGGCGCTGGACCCTGTTGCTGTGGACCGCGCGCATCAGCAGCAGGTTCAGCTTCACCTTCCTCCTTTTCCTCATCTGAGTCTGACAAAACATCTGGGTTCCCGTGAAGACGCTTCCACCCACTCTGCTCGCAAAACTCAGCACTGCCGCTAATAAGCAGCTTAGACTGGTTGCCAGTAGGGTATGCGAAACGCCACGCCTTTGAACCCGGCTCATAGCCCACAAAGATCATCTTCCTAGACCTTGGCTCACCCTTTCTGCGCATGGCCTTTGGAATGAGAACAAAAGCCTCAGACCCAAAAACATGAAGAAACCCCACCTTTGGCTTCTTCTGATGCAACAAGTAATACGGTGTGTTGCCTACACTGGAATTGTACACCCTGTTTTGCACAAAACATGCTGTCCGATAACTCTCTGCCCAAAAACGCTGTGGCAAACCTGAGTCTGCCAGCATTGCATTCGCAGCTTCCTGCAATGTGCGATGCTTTCTCTCCGCAAGCCCATTCTGTTGCGGAGAGTAGGGGGCCGTCAATCGATGATTGATACCCTTCTGCCTGAAAAACGATTGCAGCGCAGAACCTGTAAACTCCCCCCCACGATCAGATTGAAAGGAAATCACCCTGGTAGAGAACTGTAGCTCTATTGCAGTGATCCAATCCCTGATCAATGCAGCTGCTTCTGACTTGCATTTAAGCGCAAAAACCCAAGAAAACCTCGAAAAATCGTCAATTAGAACTAGAACCCACTTAGATCCAGCTAAAGAAGGGGTTGGCATGGGTCCTGACAAATCTGCATGGACAAGTTCAAAGGGTTTGCTAGTTCTCCTTTCTGATCTGGGATATGAGCATGTTGTGACCTTTGACTGCTTACAGGCTTGACAATCTAGGTATTTGTCACAAGCCTTGAACCTACAACCAATGGTGTTTTCGGCAGCCTTTCGCACAAGCGACCACCCAGCGTGCGCAAATTTCCTGTGCCATAAGTGAATACAACCATCGTGTGGTGGGACATTTGCACACTTCACATGGGCATCTTCAATGGACTCTCCACTAGCCCCATTTTCCACCAGCCCCATTTTTCCACCAGTCCCATTTTCCACTAGTCCCATTTTTCCACCAGCCCCATTTTCAACAGGCATCTGCACCAGAAAGAGCCTGCCTGTTCTCTCAACGCTGTAGACCTTCTTCCCATCCCTGTAAAAAGAGCACAGTTTGTTAGAGAACCGAACATCGAACCCTTCATCATTTAAGGCTGTTACACTTAAAAGAGAGTGCGCAAGCTCTGGGACAACATAAGCTTGCACCCAACAATCCAAGAAAGAACAATAAAGAAACCCAGATTCAGTCAGTGGTCTCTTTGATCCATCTGCCATTTTGACATTTTGTCCATTTGTAATTGTCTTGCAGTTCCTCAGGAGCCCACCAGATGGCACAAGACAGTGAGTGGCTCCAGTGTCGATAATCAGAGATATAGTGTCTCTCTGGCTGTCTTCCAAAGCTGCCATGGCAACGCTCGCACCCCCACCGGGGTCTGTGTCAAAGCCAGTGTCCATCCTGGTTGCCATGCTTACTGCCTCCCCCCGATCAAGGCTTTTGCCTTTTCCCAAACACGCTGTTGCAGCTGTGAGGTGATAAGACGCCTTGTCTTTGTTTTTCTCCTGGCCTGCCGCTTTCCCACGTCGCTGCTGAGAACCAGCCTTGGGAAACTGCTTTGTTGACATTGCACTGCAGCTGGTGTCCTTGGCAGCCTGGGCCTCAAGCGGATGCTTCCCAGCGCTGTTGGACGTCGCAGCAAAGCACAAACAACTTTCGGAGACTTTCGCTTTCTCAGAGCTCTTGGCACGGCCTGCACCCCCACTCTTGGGTGCACAGCAGCCTGAGGAACAGCTTGTCACTGCTTTCCTCCTTTCAGCTCCCAGCATCTCTCCAGCACACAGTCCATCACACAGACGTGTTGAAGCATCACAACAGCTTTCCAACACTGTCCCAGCCCCCATTGGGCTTTCTGGGCAACCTTCAGCCTCTGGCCTGGCTCCCGCTGAGCTTTCACACACACTCCTCAGCGCCTGGCAGGCGGCTTGCTGCTTGCAAAGCTGCCTCTGCTCTTTCTCCCTCAGCATAGCATTAGCTGGTGTGGGTGGGGCCGGCTCCTTCTGGACTGGACTCCAGAGCCCTGTGGCCGCAAACCACCCCCTGGCTCCTCTTGACCAGGCCTCCCAATTGGCTCCATGCAGCCTTTCACCGGGGTAGCTCTCTTGGCTCTGCTGTGCCTGTGCAGCAGCCATTCTCCTCCCCCCGGGGCTTCAAACGTACTCACTCTGCCAGCAAGCTGGTCCTCCGAAGCAGCAGCCTCTCTCTTGGCCTTTGGCTCCGCTCACCAGCATCTCCCACTGCCCTTCCTGGCAGGAGATCACAGCAACTCAAAGCTGGCAGTCTTCCTCCCTTCTCACACTTCTCAGGAAACACGTAAGACCCATAACCTCTGGGAATATGAAAATAAATTCCCCGTCCGGAATATTGGGTCCAGCAAGCTTCCCAGTTCATTCCCAGTTCAGCTCCGTATCCCTGGAAGCTCTGAGCTGGCCCAGCAGAGTAATGCAGCAGCAGTCCTGAGTCCATGTGAGAAAGGGATAAATCAAGTCCAAAGACAGATCGTTTCTTATCTCTAGAAGCGTTTATTTACAAGTCAATCAGTCTTTTCCCGTCAGAAGACTCCGCCATTCTGGCATCTCTCCGTGCTTCCAAAAGCACACAGACACAGCCTATCTGTTTAGCTGCGTCTCTCAGCGTCTCTCAGTGAGAACCGAAAGTAACTCACAGACAAAGCCTGTGACGCCTGGCCCTGCTTCCGGCCCCTCCCAGATGCAGGGCACCACGGAGTTTTAACCCTGTTTGTTCCAAACTCCACATCATTGTTTGTTCCAAACTGCACATCATTTCCTCCCCACTCCCCAGATACTGCCATTTTTCCCATGGAGCAAATTTTCTCTTAATATAGTTAAGCAACTTCAGGAGAGATTTAAACAGGAGGAAATGATGTGGGTGAAAAAGTTCAAATTAAGACTGTGCATTTGCTATTACTATTTAAACAACAACCCTCCCAGTAGATCATTTCTACAGATCTCCCAGCCAATGTGGGTTTAAAAGAAGATACTGGTTAAGAGCATAAGAAGAGCTGCTGGATCAGGCCAGTGGCCTATCTAGTCCAGCAATGGCCTATCTAGTCCAGCATCTAGTCCAGCAATGGCCTATCTAGTCCAGCATCTAGTCCAGCAATGGCCTATCTAGTCCAGCATCTAGTCCAGCAATGGCCTATCTAGTCTAGCATCTAGTCCAGCAATGGCCTATCTAGTCCAGCATCTAGTCCAGCAATGGCCTATCTAGTCCAGCATCTAGTCCAGCAATGGCCTATCTAGTCCAGCATCTAGTCCAGCAATGGCCTATCTAGTCTAGCATCTAGTCCAGCAATGGCCTATCTAGTCTAGCATCTAGTCCAGCAATGGCCTATCTAGTCCAGCATCTAGTCCAGCAATGGCCTATCTAGTCCAGCATCTGTCCACTGGGCAGCCAGATGCCTATGGGAAGGTGCCTTCTGTCCTGAATCTACCAACATTCAGCTTCTTTGGATGTTCAATAGTTCTAGTTTATTAGTGCAAGAGAAAGACCTTTCTCTATCCACTTCCTCCCTACCATGCATAATCTTATACACCTCTGCCTTGCTTCTTCCTTGCTCCCCTCTTCTCTAACTCAAGAAGTCCCTAAAAAGCCAAATAAGTTTCTTTCATCCCCTTGACTGCCCTTTCACGAACTTTTCCAGCTTCAAATGCTTAGCCTCTTCTTCCCTTCCAGGACAAAGGAGGTGGTCCTTCTGAAGCCGTACTTCAATTTGAAGTTTTCTGTGCGAGGCCCAACTGTTTTGTTTGCATAATTACTTGAAATGCTGCGAGACTCTAGGACGGGACAGAGAAATTTCTATTTATGTCCATCTCAACAGTGCTGCTCCACATTCCATTTCATGCTATTCTGTTTACCCTTTTCTGATTACATGGACCATACTTGAGTTAGGAAACAGAAATCGGACAGCCACCTCCCAGCTACTGTCTGATGGGAGGTTGCTCCTGGCCAAAGCTCAGCCCACTCTCTCCCGTTGAAGAACAACAGCTGCTGTGAGACAGGGATTCATATATTTCCACAAGGCTGCCCCCTCCCCTAACCATCAGCCTCCAAATTCTTACCTTGCCAAATCACGGTTTATTTGAGTGAAACAAAAAAACCACGATCCCAGGTTCAGATGCAATTCTGAGGTTGTGGTTTATTGCTCCCCGTCTTGTAGCAGGAGGAGCAAAGTGTAAGCAGCCATGAGCTATGGTTTGCACGGCAGTGGTGTGCAGACTGGGACAAACTGAGCATAGAACTGAGTACCTGGTTATCCTTCATGGCTAAATGTGTATTTGAATAGTTTATAATCCATTGAAAGCTCTGGATGTAAATATTATATTTTCATCTAATGTGCAGTGTTAGTACTGTATCCTGAAGACTGTTTTGCTTACCACTTACATATTTTATTTTTGTTTCTTTTTATAGGTAAGTACCATTACAAACAATACATTTTGGGGTAAGTCGTTTGAACTGAACACATCTCTCTGCTGGACAACATTTTCTGCTACCTTGATGATTTGAATCAATTTCCATCAGTTAACAGGCGGAAGCTGTTGGGCAAGAATAGCCAAAAAGTGACTCTTAAACATGCACAAAGGTCAGCCTTTGAATTGTATGTTTGGTTGCGTTTAACCAAGCGAACTGTATAACTGTAGCTTGAATCTCATTTTGTGGTGCTTTCTCCTTTGAAACAGTCTTCTGCCTTGCAGGAGGCTGGGTAGGAAAGGGTTGCTTTTTTAGATTCCTTTATGTGCTATTATTGGAAGAGCTTGAAGTCCTTTTGTGCAGGCAGGATTTTTTGAAAACCATCTGCATGATTGCTATTTATCTGAACGATGTAACATTATGCTATTTGAATAGCCAGAGATCCAAAAAGACTGAAATTTGTAGTGCTGGATAAGCTGATCCCTAATTACATGTATCAAATTAAGCTATAGTTAGTAACTTCATTCTCTTTGAAGTGTCTTTGGTTTTAATATTCACAGTGCCAAACTCACATTCCTTGTGGTGAAAACTACTGTGCTTATTTATAGGCCCTTTGCTGTCTTGGTAGTCTGTCAAAAAATGTCCTGGTTTTTAATGAAAGTTTAGGTGCTCTGGTCTACCAGCACATCATTATTGCTCTGCCTTGTTTAAGTCCCAATGGAGACTGCCTAGACTGCATTTGGCCTTCTTTTCCATAGGCTGGCCTGGTGACATTAATGAGATGTAAGGAGTCTCTTCTAGAAAAATAAAAAGATGGCTGCCTGTGTCCTTCATACTCTTGTGTCCAAGCCATTAGTAGATGTAGAGCATAGCTGTCAGCTTACAGATTTGAAAATAAGGGACCAGCAGCCTTGAAAATAAGGGACAGCAGCCAAAATAAGGGACCTGCAGCCTCACCTGTTCCAGGCACTCCAGCCTTCCTGTCCTCCTGCAGTCTGGTCAAACTCATGCTAGTAGCTTCAAGAACACTGTCCAACCAACTTTGTAACCAGAGGTTCAACTGAATAGAATCTGAATCACATGCACCACAAGGCCTATGCAGCCTCAACTTAAGATGGCTCCCCGGCCTGGCTTTGCACTGCAAAGTTTGCAGCAGCACGTGCAACAAAATGGCGTCCAGCATTCAAAACCCCCCTCAGCTTGCATTAACTAGCCACACACAAGGCATGCAAGCTCCACCCCCCAGTCGTTCTTTGACTTCTTATTGGGTGAGCAACACAGCCAAGCAACACACTTGGAGCCTCCCTCCTCCCTGGCCGGCAGGAAAGGAGGGAGGGAGAGGAGCTGCTTCCTTTGAAATTTAAGGGACATCATTTAAGGGACATTTAAGGGACATCCATCAATAAGGGACAGCAGCGGGACATGGCACTGGAATAAGGGACTGTCCCTTCAAATAAGGGACACTTGACAGCTATGATGTAGAGTGTAAAGTGCATTGTTCTTTAAAAGAGCTCTATGACCAAAGTGTGATTGGGCATGTATTATTAATTAATTAATTGCATTTGTATAGCACCCTTCATCCGTAGATCTCAGGATGATATAATGAAATCTGGAGAACGATTGAGTTTTGTGGAGGTTTGGGATATATCTTGCCCATCTTACAAATTCCTTATGCATCCCAGAATTATGTGTTGAGTTTGATCTTGTGTGCATGTTTGTGTAAAGCAAAGAGTATGGAACCTTTTTGAGCTTGAAGACCATACTTGGGCAATCTTCCAGGGGGCGCATGACCATGTTGAGCAGGCCCAGGTGCAAAAGTGGATGGAACAATCAATGTGAATGTTACTTTTGTGCAGTAGGCTGGTTTCTGCATAGCCCCTCTCTCTGCCTTCCATTGAGGTTAGCAAGAGTAATTACCAGATTTCAGGGATATACTCAAGCCAGGCAAAACACCTCCCGGAGGATGCAAAACAAGCCTCACGAAGGGTATGGCCTAGTGAGAGTTGCAAGGACAAAACATAAAAACAAAAAAAACCCACATCTGCCTTCCACACAGTCTCAAATAAGTTTCTAAATTTGGTTTTCTTTGTAGATTTCATTAAGCCTTTGCCCTGCCACAGACACACATAATTTGAGAATGGGCATACAGTAGCATAGTGGTAAATTCTGAAGGGCAGGTACACTTTATGGCAACTCCCATAGCTGTTCCCCTGTAGCTATGATCCTTCTAAGGTAAAGGTAAAGGGACCCCTGACCATCAGGTCCAGTCGTGGCCGACTCTGGGGTTGCGGCGCTCATCTCGCTTTACTGGCCAAGGGAGCCGGCGTACAGCTTCCGAGTCATGTGACCAGCATGACTAAGCCGCTTCTGGCAAACCAGAGCAGCGCACGGAAACACTGTTTACCTTCCCGCCGGAGCGGTACCTATTTATCTACTTGCACTTTGACGTGCTTTCAAACTGCTAGGTTGGCAGGAGCAGGGACCGAGCAATGGGAGTTCATCCTGTCGCGGGGATTCAAACTGCTGACCTTCCAACCCTAACCCTAACCCATTAACCCACAGCGCCACCCACATCCCTTCTAAGACTATACAGCAAAAATGTTGGTTTGGTTTTTTTTACTAATGATGAAATTATAGTCCTGATAGCAAACCACCTTTTTCCACCACCCCTCCCCCTTGCTTAATGTTCAGTCTGATCAAATAGCTTGCACACTGTTCTGTGACATTTTGGTTGGGCATAATAAAAGGGGCAGTTTAACCATTAGTGATGCACAGAAGCAGCTCCATTGTAGTTCAACTACTTTTTAAATACACAGCTTAACACCAAGGTTGCAGGTTTGATCCCCATATGGGACAGCAGCATATTCGTTCATTTCATGGGGTTTGGAGTAGATGTTCTTCAAGGTTCCTTCCAACTCCTATGATTCTAAGTATTATCTTTTATACGTTTTCAGCTCTCTGTGTTCTATCAGTGTTTGTTTTAATTTTTGTGAGCCACCTTGAGTCCTGGTTGTGGGAGATAGGTGGGATCTAAATAAATAAACAAGTAAGTACAGTAGTAAGTTAGTAAGTGGAAGTGCTTTGTCCCTCCTAATCTACTGTATCACTGGCTGATGATACAGATGCATCAGAAATAGTCCTATTCCAATGCAGTTTGAGGCCTCTAGAAATACATGGCTGCAATTTCCTCTCTGGTCGCTAGATGTCCTCTTTCTTCTTCACATTGCAACTTCTGCTCCTGTAGAAAGCTTGGTTCTTTAGATAGCAATCATGGCAGCTTGAGCTGAATGATTTGCATGAGGTAAAACACACTAGGCCTACAAACGGTAAGCTCAGGTTCAAATCCCTGCTGAGCCATGAAGCTTGCAATTACAAGGCACATTCACTCTATTTAAATCTACCTTGCATGGTTGCTATTGGGCTGAAGTGCTCCTCTGAGCAACTTGGAAGAAAGATAGGATATACATGCAACAAACGAAATAAGCAAATGATTGGGTTGTTTCCAAGAGGAAACAATTCTCTGACCCCATTTGCCAGTACTAACGTAGTGCTCCTGAAACTAATTTAAAAGATGTATAGGAACCGGAGCTTGACAGTGTCCCCATCCACATACCTGTATTTTTCGCTCTATAGGACGCACCCGACCATAGGACGCACCTTGTTTTACAGGGGGAGAACAAGAAAAAACAAAATTCCCCCCTCTCTGCTCAGCGGCCCTTCAGCGAAGTGGCAGGAGAAACGGAGCCCATTCCATTTCTCCTCCCGCTTTGCTGAAGGGGTGCTGCTCAGCTCTCCCTCTCTGCTGAAGCCAGGAGAGTCTTGCTCTCCCAGCTTCAGCAAAAGGAACCCGAAGCCTTCGGAGCGCAGTGCGAGTTCCCACTGCGCTCCGAAGGCTTCGTGTTGCTTTCGCTGAAGCCTGGAGAGCGAGAGGGGTCAGTGCACACTGACCCCTCTCACTCTCCAGGCTTCAGCGAAAGCAACACGAAGCCTTCGGAGCGCGGAGGAAGCGCTCCCTCTGCACTTCGGAGGCTTCGCGTTGCTATCGCTGAAGCCAAGGAGCCTGCTTTCGCTCCATAGCATGCACACACATTTCCCCTTAATTTTTGGAGGGGAAAAAAGTCTGTCCTATATAGCGAAAAATACGGTACCTTCTAATTATTTTGAGCATTAAATGCTAGTTCTCTTCTCTGCCAAGTCATGAGGCTGTTAGTGCTGCTGTTCATGTAGCTTGTAGTTCTAGCAATGTAAGAAGAATCAGATGACTATTTGTGAGCTTTTCCATGCTGCTGTAGACATTGACTCATAGGCAGGAAGATGTCATGGTACGCTTCTGTGTGGAAACAGAGATTCGAGCTTGAAGTAGAATTTTGCAAATTTTTGCCTCCTTGGCGTCTTGGAATGCCCACAATGAGTGCAATTTAAATTGATCTAAGTAAACTTCCGAACCCCCCACAGAAGAAGCCCTGAGCCACAGGGGAAGGTTTGCAACAGCCCTGACTAAAGTTTGCTTTCTTAGCTCAAGGGAATCAAAGCAACTTCTTCCAGAGCATAGCAGCCAAGGGGAAGGAAGGTGGGCCTAAGGCCCAGAAAAGGTGGTTTGAGGCTGGCATCATGTACCCGCCTGCCTACTAGGATGGCCATGTGTCCTACTTTACAGAAGAAGACAGTCCTGTGAAGGGTCATAGCTCGGTGGTAGAGCATCTGCTTTGCATGCAAAGGGTTGCAGGTTCAATCCCTGGCATCTCCAGGTAGGGCTGGGAGAGAACCCTGTCTGAAACCATGGAGAGCCACTGCCAATCAGTGTAAACAATACTGATCTAGATGGATCAGGAGTCTTACTCAGTACAGTGGTACCTCGGGTTACAGACGCTTCAGGTTACAGATGCTTCAGGTTACAGACTCTGCTAACCCAGAAATAGTACCTCATGTTAAGAACTATGCTTCAGGATGAGAACAGAAATCGTGCTCTGGCGGTGCAGCGACAGCAGGAGGCCCCATTAGCTAAAGTGGTGCTTCAGGTTAAGAACAGTTTCAGGTTAAGAACGAATTAAGTCCTTAACCCGAGGTACCACTGTATAAGACAGCTTCTTGTGTCCCTGTGTCTTATATTTGGGCTATGCAGTCCAAATATGGTTTAAAGATTAAAAGACATAAGGAGGGGGAGCATGGGCATGGAAGTCACCCATACATAGTTAGCACATGCAAACTGAGCAGGCAGGTACACAGATTACCTGGTCAAAGTCTTGTTCCCCACTAGAATCATAGAATTGTAGAGTTGGAAGGGACCCCAGGGGTCCTCTAGTCCAGCCCCCTGCAGTGCAGGAGCCTCAGCTAAAGCAGTCACAACAGATGGCTATCCAACCTCTGCTTAAGAACCTCCAAGGAAGGAGAGTCCACAACCTCCCAAGGGAAATGTATTGTATTCTGCTGGAATACCTTTCTGTTTTAAGTTAAGGTTATTGCTTCTAAAAGAATCTGTGTGGATAATTTTATGCAAATCCACACCCCCTTTTGCCTCTCTTTTTGGTGACAGGTAACAGGCCCCTTCTCCCTGTGGGTTGTTTTCAACAGGAGCTACTAAGCAACATCCCAAGACACCAGTTAAACTGTGTGAAATTCAGCATCCTGCTCAAGTCCATTTACATAAATGATTGTTTTCTTTCAGCTTCAATGTGTGACAAATTAGCACCTAATTATGTTTCTTTTGGAAGATGCTAAGAATGAAAAGGTGTGTGTATGTGGGAAGAAAGATACTACTTTTCTGGAGCCATTTTCTTGTTTCTGTCTTTCTTCCTGACACTGATGGTGTAGCAGCTGCATGAACCCTGGCAAAATGTGAAGGAAAACAGGAACTACCTTATACCAAGTTAGACAGTTGGGATGCCTGGCTCAGGATTGTATACCCTTCCTGGCAGTGGCACTCCAGGCTTTCAGACAGGGGGTGTTCCCTGCCCACCCACAGATGCTGGGGACTTAACCTGGGATCTTCTTCTGTGTGCAAAAGAGATGCACTACATGAAAGCAATGATCCTTCCCCAAATACAATGAGGGCTGTATCAAAACCTGTCTTCTATAAAGTATAAAAGGAGACCTCCATGGAGTACTTGGAGACAGTGTTGAGGTCTTCGGAGGCCTCTCTGTGCATTCCAATGTAATACCAGCCTGTTTTAGGGAAACACTAGAAGACCCTTCAGTCTACTAAGGAAATTAAGGCTACAGATTTTGCTTACCGTTCTCGAATGTAGAGAGCAACCTCAGATTTTTCACATGCTGAGGGTGTGTCTCACCTGTCATTGTGGTGAGAATGCAATGACAAACTGAGAAACTGTCAAGGCATCTTCAGCCATTCACAGATTTTGGAGCACTACTGAGATAATGAGGAACCACCATGGAAGAAGTGGACAATCAGCCCTTCCTGTTAGCTAGGCCCCTTTACCTGGAGCAAGGCCTGCTAATGTGTAAAACACTGGCCATGAACAGGAGTCTGCTTGTGGGTAGAGAGAGAAATAGGATATGAATCTTCTCTCCAGTTGATGCTAAAGATGTCCAAAGCTCTTAGCTTTCAAGGCACTATTTCCTGGATACGTTCTGTTGGAATTAGGCACAGTATTTACATAACAAATTTCTTTCAATTGGGTTTACAGAGAATAATTTTTTCATGGATTATGACTCTTGTTTTTGAAGTCAGATGGACCTAGTTGTATATCACCCTATAGCAGTGTTTCCCAAACGTTTTTGGGCAACGGCACACCTGTTTACTGAAAAAAAATCTCGCGGCACACCACCATTAAAGCCCCGCCCCGTGACGTCAGCGCGCAGCGTCACGCCGGGAGGGACGCACAAAAGTGAAAGTTTTTTCCCTCCCCCTTGCTGGGGAACCTCCAAGCTTTGGGGGTGGGAGGAGGCAGCAGAGCGAGGGACTGAGGGACGGCGGCAACTGAGGCGGCGGCGGCTGAGGCAGAGCTGGGAAGGGGGTTTCCAGGGGACACGGCAGCTCCTCGAAAGGCTTCTCTCAGCTGCGCTCAATCCGCCTCGGAGAGGATTTCCCCTCCGGTCCCATGCGTTCGTTTGGGGCATCGCTCCGGCTGCTCCCTCTCCCGCCGCGCAGGAGCGATGCCTCTCTCTGGCTCTCCCTCCGCGCAGGCTGAGGGAGGGAGGGAGGGGCGCGTGTGACCCGTCTCTGCTGGGAGACCAAACCCAGCGAGGCAGAGTCGCGCGGAGGCGCCCAGGCAGCGCTGCCGGCTGCGAGGAGGAGCGCCAGGCAGCAGCAGGAGGCGCGGCCTCTCCTCGCCGCCGCCGCCCCGCCTCTCGCCGCCCGACTCGCCCGCCTCCCTCCAGGCATCTCGCGGCACACGAGGCAACGTCTCACGGCACACTCGTGTGCCGCGGAACACCGGTTGGGAAACACTGCCCTATAGCATACCCTCCAACATTTCTCCGATGAAAATAGGAACATCCCATTCCATGATTTTACTATTTATACCCCACACATCTTACTGGGTTGCCCCAGCCACTCTGGGCAGCTTCCAACATATATAAAAACATAATAAAACATCTAACGTTAAAAAACTTCCCTATACAGGGGTCAGATAACTTCATACCCTCCAGCATTTCTCCAATGAAAATAGGGACATCCTAAGGAAAAGCGGGATTAAATCAGAAAGCAGGAGGGCTTCTCTAAATCAGTGTTGTCCCTGGAAAATAGGGACACTTGGAGGGTCTGCTATAGTAAGTAGATAAATATGTTTTATCATAGACCTGGCTTGCCAATCTGAGAATACTGTGGTGGCTGTTCACAGCACCTGATATTCAAATGTGTACTACTGCCTCAGAGAAAAATAGGTGTTGGCTGTTACACAGATTAGAAAGTTAGCTATCCCCTGTAAAATGAGATGTCTATCAAAACTTTGTATTTATTATTTTGCATATTGAGAGTGAAATGGTTTTGTCTAAGTTTTTGCAAATGCCTTAAAGAGGAAAAGGAAGTCAAGGCATTTTAACATTATGTTAGTTGATGTTTGTACTTCATCCCAACAGTTGTTGTTTTTTAAAGATACTATTGCAGAACAATTAGGAAACATAGAATCATAGAGTTGGAAGGGACAACATGGGTCATCTGGTCCAACCCCCTGCCATGCAAGAATATGTTGCCCAATGTGGGCCTCGAACCCATCACCTGATGCTCCAGTTAGGAAGAAGCATATCAAGTTGCATCATACTGAATCAGGCCATGTCTACAGTAATAGGCAACAGCACTCTAGGTTTTCAGATGGTGAGTCTCTTCAGGTCTATTTCTATACCTGGAGATAAATTTCACAGACTGTAATAATTACAATAAACTCAAAATGAACACCTTTCATCATTTCCCCCCACTATATTTTCTGCAGCAGAACATTAGCGAGTGTTTTGTTCCTTGATGCAGAGCCCACATTAATGGTATATTTTCCACTTGCACTTTATTCCTTATTCTGAAGCTGTTATGATTCCACCTAATCAGCAACAAAGGATCAAAAGCACAGGAAGGAGAGACATAAATATTTAAAACCTTTACTTGCAAGCAGGAAAAGGCTGGCCATTTTTTAAAAAGCAGGCCTGAAGCTCTGCTTGAGATACAAAACTGCTCTGTTGATCTTTGTTTGACATTTTTAGGTTTATATAACATGTGGCTCTAGCGGCTGTATCTCTGGAGCCAATCTGAAGCTTCGCACTGTGGGTTGTCAGTATGTTTTTATGTCGGGTGGGGAGAGGGAAGGGAGAGCAATGACTGCTTAATTCAAGGATGGGGGAAACCTATGACCTTCCAGATGTTGTTGGGACTCCAACTCCCATCAGCCCCAGGAAAGAAGCCAGAGGTGATGGATGTTCAGGTGGAAACTTTTCCATTTAATCATTCAAGGCATGACTTGGAATCTAGCACCACCATGAGTTCAGAAAGTAAAAGGCAGATTGAGTACTTCTTAACTAAAATAGCACTTCATTGTAATTTGTGGGTCTCTTTTGCAATAAGGTTTTATTATCTTTTCTAAACACATATTCACACGAGTAATTCATTCAGCAATCAGGCTGCAAATGTGTCGCTTTAAGAGGTTAATGCTCTACTAACAAACATTGAATAACGATATGCTTTGTAACCTTAACACGATTTTCTTCTTGACACATTTTTATTCTGTGCGGAAATCAACAATCTGTAAGAACAATGGAAATGTTCTGATGGAAATGATCCGGGTTGTGTTGTGAGTTTTAATATGACGTTCAGGGCCAGCCCTAAATGAATGCTGGGGTGCAGGGTGAGGAATGACGTAAGAACTGCATGTGTCACAGAGACGGCTTTACACTCCCTAAACTAGCCTGCTGTCCTGTCACCAGTGTTGAAATCAGATTCAACTGGCAGTTTGGTTGGTTTCCAGAAGTGGAATTAGGTGAGAGAGGGCACCATCTGTCTTTCGCCTGATGCAGCAGCATATGACCCTGATCAAATTCCAGTGATCTTATTATCTAACAGACTCAAGTGAACTTTTATTAAATCACCATAAACACTCTGACGCTTTGGCATTGGCTTTATTATGATATGATCTCTACATTCATTCCAATCCACTTTTTATTTCTGCTGTAAGCCAGGAGTGTAAAGGCTGTGAATGTTTTGAGATGAGAGTTATATATACAGATGTCTGAAGACCTAGAACAGGATCTGGATTACAAATAAAAACACCAATTTGTATAAGAATTGGAAGGAAATTAAAGGATATTTAGATAAATTGTCTCTATGGGGAAGGATATCCTTGATAAAAATGTCAATTCTTCCTAAAATGCTCTTTCTTTTCCAGACAGTCCCAATAATTATTGGTACAAATTGTTTTAAAGGCTGGCAAAGGGAGCTTTCTAATTTTATTTGGCAGGGTAAGAAGCCAGGTCACACTCAGCTGAACGAAGTTTGAATCCTCCCCTTGACTGGAATCTTGTGCAGTCAAGGTTCCAGTCCACATGAGGATTTTAACCATGTTCAGCTGAATAAGAACATAAGAGCCCTACTGGATCAAGTCAAAGGGTCATCTAGCCCAGCATCCGGCATCCTATTCTCAAAGTGGCCGGTATCATGGCTAGTAGCCATTGGAAGTCTGGCCCTGGATTCATTTGTCTGGTGGCCATCACCACATTCTCCCCATAATATTTTATTAAAGCTTATAATATATATATATATATATATATATATATATATATATATATATATATATATATATATATTTGCTTTCGTAGATTTTCACAGGTACAGGAATGCAGGTTTTGGTGTCCTCGGGTGTCTTCCCGTGTAAAAGTTGGGGTGTCTAGGCGACGTTTCGACGAGGTCTCACTCGTCATCTTCAGGCTGGTGCTTTCGGCTTCTTGTTACTGGAACAGAGCAGGATCTCAGTGTTTGAGTTCCTATAAATACTGTTGAGGGGGTGTGGTGTATAGCCTCCAATGTTCTGGGCAGAGAGGAAGTTCCCAGGCTAGTGTGCCTTTTCTTCTTTTGTTCCTTAATTACTTGAGGGATATCTTGAGTGATTTCTTGAGTGATATCCTGAGTACCACTTAGGTGGGTCATTAGGTGTGGATTGGTTGCTAAAGTCTTTGTGTCTTGACCTCTTGAACTTTGTGAAGAGTTTTTCTGAGAAGATGGCTGTACTGCACTTAGTTGTGCTCTGGCTTGGCTTCGTGTATAGGGGCGAGCTGTGGTTTTGTGGCCTGTGTCAGCCAGATCTGTGTAGGGATTGCAGGGGGGTGCAGCATCCGGAGGTGCCACCATGGTTTGGCTACTGGATGGTGTCTGTAATTTATCTGTGGAGAGGGTCTGGGTTTGGGTCTGGTGTGGTTGATTGGTGATGGCGTTCTGTGTGCCTCTGGATCTGGTGTCAGTTTTTGTGGGGAGGGCTAATTTCCAGATGTCTGGCAAGCGGGATGTGTCGTCACGCTTGTTCATGTTGTGAGGGTGTTTCTCTATCTCGATGGCTTCCATGATTATTCTCTTGTGGTGATGTTCCATGTTAAAGAGCAATTTGGAATCTGCAAAATTAATTTCGTGTCCTGTTTCTTTCATGTGTTGGAAAAGAGAGGAAGTTTTTTCTTCTTTTTTGACGGCATTCTTGTGTTCTGCGATACGTGCATTTATTCGTCTGTTTGTTTGTCCAATGTACGTGGCTGGGCAGACTTTGCAGGGTATTTCATAGACCCCTTGGTTTTCCAACTGGATTTTATCCTTGGGGTTTCTGAGGATATTGGCTATTTTTTGGTTGGTGCAAAAGGCTGTTTTGATATTGTGTTTATGGAGGATTTTGCTAATTTTATCTGTAGTGCCCTTGATATAAGGAAGGAGGGCCATGCCATTGTTTTCTTCTGTGTCTTGGTTTTTGGGGGGTGTTTCTTTTTGGATTAGCTTCGTAACCCTGTTTTGCTGGTATCCATTGGCAATTAACACATTTGAGAGATTCTGTAACTCAGTTGTCAAGTGGTCTTTGTCAGCCAGGCGTTTGGTTCTGGAGATGAGAGTCTTGGCTACGGAGTTTATTTGTGCAGGGTGGTGGTGTGATTGTGCATGTAAGTAGCGGTTGGTGTGTGTTTTTTTCCGGTAGATAGTGTGTCCTAGGGAGCCATCAGGTTTTTTGTAGATTAGGACGTCAAGGAAGGGAAGTTGGTTGTTGGCTTCTATTTCCATAGTGAATTGTATTTTGGGGTGTAGGCTGTTGAGATGTGTGAGGAAGCTATCCAGTTTTTCCTTCCCGTGTGGCCAAATTACAAAGGTGTCGTCAACATATCTGAGCCAAAGTTTGGGTTTGTGTTCTGACTTGTCTAAAGCATTGGTTTCAAAGTGTTCCATGTACAGGTTTGCGATGACCGGTGAGAGGGGTGATCCCATAGGTGCTCCTTCTATCTGTTTGTATCTTTGTCCATTGTGGATGAAGTACGTGTTGGTTAGTCAGTGGTTGGTCAGGTCCAAGATGTATTCGGGGGGATTGTATTTGTTTTGAATGGCTGTCAAGGCTTCATTAATGGGCACTTGTGTGAAGAGAGATACAACATCGAAGCTCACAAGTAGGTCATTAGGATGTAGGTTTTGCTTCTTTATTGTTTCTATGAACTGGAAGGAGTTTGGAACGTGTGAAGAGATGGATTCTGCATAGGGCTGAAGTTGCTTGGCGAGAAATTTAGCGAGATTTTGTAGAGGTGAGCCTATGGAGCTGACTATTGGTCTGAGTGGTGTTCCTTCTTTGTGTATCTTGGGGAGGCCGTAGAGTTTGGGGCATCTGGATGATTTTTCTCTGGGGATGATTCTTAGCTGGATTTCTTCACTGATAGGAGAGGCTTTTATTTTGGATTTGGTGGTTTTTTCCAGATAGGTGGTGGGATCTGTTTTTATAGGTTGGTAGGTAGGATCTTGGAGTAGATTTGATAGTTTTGCTTGGTAGTCCGATGTGTTCATCACAACAGTGGCATTACCTTTGTCTGCTGGGAGAATGATTATGTTGTTGTCTTTCCTCAGGTTGGTGAGTGCTTTCTGTTCTTCTTTGTGTAAATTGCTTCTGGGTGGTTTGCTGGAGCAGAGGATGTTGGTGACTTCAAGTCTATATATATATGCTTTCGTAGATTTTCACGGGTACAGGAATGCAGGTTTTGGTGTCCTCGGGTGTCTTCCCGTGTAAAAGTTGGGGTGTCTAGGCGACGTTTCGACGAGGTCTCACTCGTCATCTTCAGGCTGGTGCTTTCGGCTTCTTGTTACTGGAACAGAGCAGGATCTCAGTGTTTGAGTTCCTATAAATACTGTTGAGGGGGTGTGGTGTATAGCCTCCAATGTTCTGGGCAGAGAGGAAGTTCCCAGGCTAGTGTGCCTTTTATTCTTTTGTTCCTTAATTACTTGAGGGATATCTTGAGTGATTTCTTGAGTGATATCCTGAGTACCACTTAGGTGGGTCATTAGGTGTGGATTAGTTGCTAAAGTCTTTGTGTCTTGACCTCTTGAACTTTGTGAAGAGTTTTTCTGAGAAGATGGCTGTACTGCACTTAGTTGTGCTCTGGCTTGGCTTCGTGTATAGGGGCGAGCTGTGGTTTTGTGGCCTGTGTCAGCCAGATCTGTGTAGGGATTGCAGGGGGGTGCAGCATCCGGAGGTGCCACCATGGTTTGGCTACTGGATGGTGTCTGTAATTTATCTGTGGAGAGGGTCTGGGTTTGGGTCTGGTGTGGTTGATTGGTGATGGCGTTCTGTGTGCCTCTGGATCTGGTGTCAGTTTTTGTGGGGAGGGCTAATTTCCAGATGTCTGGCAAGCGGGATGTGTCGTCACGCTTGTTCATGTTGTGAGGGTGTTTCTCTATCTCGATGGCTTCCATGATTATTCTCTTGTGGTGATGTTCCATGTTAAAGAGCAATTTGGAATCTGCAAAATTAATTTCGTGTCCTGTTTCTTTCATGTGTTGGAAAAGAGAGGAAGTTTTTTCTTCTTTTTTGACGGCATTCTTGTGTTCTGCGATACGTGCATTTATTCGTCTGTTTGTTTGTCCAATGTACGTGGCTGGGCAGACTTTGCAGGGTATTTCATAGACCCCTTGGTTTTCCAACTGGATTTTATCCTTGGGGTTTCTGAGGATATTGGCTATTTTTTGGTTGGTGCAAAAGGCTGTTTTGATATTGTGTTTATGGAGGATTTTGCTAATTTTATCTGTAGTGCCCTTGATATAAGGAAGGAGGGCCATGCCATTGTTTTCTTCTGTGTCTTGGTTTTTGGGGGGTGTTTCTTTTTGGATTAGCTTCGTAACCCTGTTTTGCTGGTATCCATTGGCAATTAACACAAAACCACAACAAAACGCAACAAAACCACAGCTCGCCCCTATACACAAAACCACAACACAAAACCACAACAAAACGCAACAAAACCACAGCTCGCCCCTATACACGAAGCCAAGCCAGAGCACAACTAAGTGCAGTACAGCCATCTTCTCAGAAAAACTCTTCACAAAGTTCAAGAGGTCAAGACACAAAGACTTTAGCAACTAATCCACACCTAATGACCCACCTAAGTGGTACTCAGGATATCACTCAAGAAATCACTCAAGATATCCCTCAAGTAATTAAGGAACAAAAGAATAAAAGGCACACTAGCCTGGGAACTTCCTCTCTGCCCAGAACATTGGAGGCTATACACCACACCCCCTCAACAGTATTTATAGGAACTCAAACACTGAGATCCTGCTCTGTTCCAGTAACAAGAAGCCGAAAGCACCAGCCTGAAGATGACGAGTGAGACCTCGTCGAAACGTCGCCTAGACCAGTGTTTCCCAAACGTTTTTGGGCAACGGCACACCTGTTTACTGAAAAAAAATCTCGCGGCACACCACCATTAAAGCCCCGCCCCGTGACGTCAGCGCGCAGCGTCACGCCGGGAGGGACGCACAAAAGTGAAAGTTTTTTCCCTCCCCCTTGCTGGGGAACCTCCAAGCTTTGGGGGTGGGAGGAGGCAGCAGAGCGAGGGACTGAGGGACGGCGGCAACTGAGGCGGCGGCGGCTGAGGCAGAGCTGGGAAGGGGGTTTCCAGGGGACACGGCAGCTCCTCGAAAGGCTTCTCTCAGCTGCGCTCAATCCGCCTCGGAGAGGATTTCCCCTCCGGTCCCATGCGTTCGTTTGGGGCATCGCTCCGGCTGCTCCCTCTCCCGCCGCGCAGGAGCGATGCCTCTCTCTGGCTCTCCCTCCGCGCAGGCTGAGGGAGGGAGGGAGGGGCGCGTGTGACCCGTCTCTGCTGGGAGACCAAACCCAGCGAGGCAGAGTCGCGCGGAGGCGCCCAGGCAGCGCTGCCGGCTGCGAGGAGGAGCGCCAGGCAGCAGCAGGAGGCGCGGCCTCTCCTCGCCGCCGCCGCCCCGCCTCTCGCCGCCCGACTCGCCCGCCTCCCTCCAGGCATCTCGCGGCACACGAGGCAACGTCTCACGGCACACTCGTGTGCCGCGGAACACCGGTTGGGAAACACTGGCCTAGACACCCCAACTTTTACACGGGAAGACACCCGAGGACACCAAAACCTGCATTCCTGTACCCGTGAAAATCTACGAAAGCATATATATATATATATATATATACACTGTATTTTTCGCTCTATAACACACACCTGACCATAACACGCACATAGTTTTCAGAGGAGGAAAACAAGAAAAAAAATTCTGAATGAAACAGTGGATGTATCATTTTGGTGCTTCGTGCTGTGGCCACAGACATGTGATTTGACGGTGAGTTTGGGGTAAGCCAATGCAAAAATCCTGAGAATCCATGTGGATCTGTGCTTTGTAACCACAGCAACCAAAAACAGCTTTTACAACTTTGTAAACAAAGCAACCAAAAACAGAAGAGGGTGGGCAATAAGACTGTGAGGCAGAATGCAGGAAAGCAACAGCCTCCTCCCTGCAGTGCGCGATCTGATTTTTGCCCCTGCACTCGGGCCAGTCGGCTCCAGGGACCACACATTCGCTCAATAACACACACAGACATTTCCCCTTACTTTTTAGGAGAAAAAATGTGAGTGTTATAGGGAGAAAAATGCGGCATATATATATATATATATATATATATATATATATATATATATATGAAAAGAGAAACTAGTCAAAAAAAAAAAACAGAGAAAGAAATAGAAAAGAAAACACAAAACTCCCTTGTTTGTATAAAACTTACTTTGTCTCAAACCATAAAACTGGCTGTTTGTTCTGCCTCCAACCCTTTAACAATTGACTTCTCTTCCCTTCTTCTTGAAAAGCAGCTCTCACACTGAATGGAAATTTCTGGCAGATGGAGAAATCTTTCTCAGTTGTAAATCATAACCATCCCAGAAATAATAAAGAAAGGGAGGTTTTTGCAGATCCCAGGCCCATATAGAGCCCACATAGGGCTCTTAATGTGGCTTTTGAGCGAGCTGCTGATTCCTCAGCTCTCAAGTTGCTTAACCCATCAGAGCTCTCTTAAGGCAGAAAACTGCTTTATCAGAGCACCAGAGGTTAATCCCCTGTTCACTTGTTTTCCAGAGTGAACTCAATAGCTGAGACTTATGTCTGCTATCATCAATCACCATGTGATTATCCCTGTCATGTTCTCTACCCCAGAAGTAACCATCGTTGCATTCTGAGCTTACAGTGGAACCTCTATTTTCAAGCATCTCGGAAGCCGAACGTTTCAGAAGCTGAACACCAAAAACCTGGAAGTAATTGCTTCCATTTCCGAACGCGCCTTGGAAGCCGAATGGCTTCCGCTGCTTGTTTTTCTTTTTTGCGTGTCGAGGTCCCCAAGCCACCCCCTAAATAAATCACAATTCACACAGAATTTTTGTTTAAGGTTTTTGGCATAATTTTGGCCACAACTTTATTAAAATACATAATGTGAATGGCTTCTTAGGCATTGGTTATGACTATCTGTCTCCACCAGGGACAGAACTGACTTCCACAACCCTGTGAAAGTCAGTAAGGGAAAACATTTGGGGAGAGGATGGAGCTGGGCGCCAGACCCTCACCTCTCCCCGCATGCTCCCAGGATCTTGCGCAGCCCAAGCCCCTTACCAGGGATCCGGACAAAAGCACGGCAAGCCGCTGGATTCCTTTAACAGAATTCCCTTGCAGCAGCAGCATTGGAGGGGCAGGCACAGCCAATCCTTACCCCTCCACCAACCAGTTTTAACCAATGCCTAACTGCAACCTTACAAGTTGTGACGATTTGCTACGCACTAGGCAAAAACCAAATGGCACCAGCCAATCAGCCAAATGGACAAAATTCCTACCAGGCCCCTGCCCCAAAAGCAGACGACCCCATGACAGGCATAGCAAGGTCAGACACATAAGCCCTAACTTAGAGAGGGTGGGTGCGTGATCCGATGCATGCAGCAAAAGGGAACGTTAAATGCTGCATGCCAAGTATATAAACCCTCAAGCCATCCCACAAATTGGCAACATCATAATTTGCCCAACAACCCAGAATAGCCAATCACAATCCTGGACATTTAAACAATCCCACCCATCAACCAAGAGGGGGTGTCCTGATAGACCCCACTGCAACACGTGCTCTCCATGAAGGAGAACATGTTTTCTCAGTGGATTTTGCTGAGTGCCCATTGCTCCTCTTTTTTTTTAACATTTTGGAAATCGAACGGTCTTCCAGAATGGATTACGTTCGAAAACCGAGATTCCATTGTAGCGAATTCCCTAATTCTTGTGAAGTGCTTGTGAAGAAGTACTTACTTTTGTCTGTCCTGAATCTTCCAACATTCAGCTTTGTTGTATTTTGAGAAACGGAGAAAAACCTGCCTCTCTCCACACACACTGCATAGTTTTATATGACTCCATCATGTCGTTATTCACCTAAAGTGAAATGCTCCAATTATTGCAACCTTCCCTCGGAGGGGAGTTGCTGCAACCAAACCCCTGGACCATTTTGGTTGCCCTTTTTGGAACCTTTTCCAGCTCCATAATATCCGTTTTCGAGGTCAGCCAACCAGAACTATATGCCGTTAGAATTTCCCTGTAGACCTTTCTGCTAAATATGTGAAGGTCAGGCGAGGGGACGGGGCTTTCATCAGGGTTGCATTTGTGTTAAAAAGGGGGAGGCGGAGTGTGCCATTTCAATGAAGGAAAGGTAGAGCGAACCATATATATATGACGGGTGAAATTAAATCAGAGAGGTGATTAAAACCTTCCTAGCTCTCTGAGGCAGCCTTAGGTAGGAGCTGTCAGAACAGGTCAGCCAGTGAAAGCATCACAATCTGATGCTTGAGTGCGCTTGAATCTGTGCCAGTCTTTACTGTAGATGGAACCTGTTATCTATTAATACATTAATGTGAAAGTCTTCAGGACCTTGTTTTGCTTTACATCAAGGTGAAGCGCCTCAGCAACTATGAATTAAATTTTTTAACGCAATGAATCAATCGAAGCTGTCTGTGTATGCCATCGCTACCCACCTGAAATTCAAGAACTATGACTTTGGAGGGGAAGGGGATGATGATGATGATGATTTACATTACATTTTAATGAATCACCTTTAGTATTTTGGCAACTCCCTTCATCCTATGGGAGCAAACCTGCTTCTGTAATGCTGCCTGTGGAGCTGTGCACTTCTAGACCCCCAGTACGTTGTCTGTATGTAGGGTCCTCCCTTTGAGGAATGGAAAGGCCCTGGAGGGCATGGAACCTACACCACTCCCTTTCTCAAGAGGAGGAGGCAGAGGCTGAGATGCTGAACTGGGGTGAGGAAGATGGATGGCTTTAAAAGAGGATTGGACAAATTCATGGAGGATAAAGCTATCCATGGCTACTAATCATGATGGCCATGCTCTTTCTTCACGTTTAGAGGCAGTCCTGCTTCTGAATACCATAAGAGAGGAGAGGGTTCTTGTGCTCAGGTCCCCCTTGAGTGATTCCATGGGCATCTGGGTGGGTGGTGGGAGAACAGAATGCCGGACTAGATGGGACATTGGTCTGATCCATCAGGCTCTTCCATGAAGATGAAATAGGTTGGGCTGACTCACTTATCTTTCCTCCCTGTCTGCCCCCTTTGGCCTTGTCAATGACAGAGACTTGAGTTTGCATTCATACTAGCAATTGCTCCATTGTTGTTTTTTTTAAAAGAACATTCAGGTAAAAAATTCAATAGGGTGGTAGTTACTAGATCTTTGAGTGCAACCATGCACAAATTTGCACATACAGTGGTACCTTGGGTTACATATGCTTCAGGTTACATATGCTTCGGGTTACAGACTCTGCTAACCCAGAAATAGTACCTCGGGTTAAGAACATTGCTTCAGGATGAGAACAGAAATCGTGCTCCATCAGCACGGCAGCAGCAGGAGGCCCCATTAGCTAAAGTGGGGCTTCAGGTTCAGGTTAAGTACAGACCTCCGGAACGAATTAAGTACTTAACCCGAGGTACCACTGTATCTTGCACATTTATTGGGTAGTTTTGAGGAGTTAGCAGTACTACTCTTGGAATAGACAATGGCACATTGGCAGTAAGAATGGCATTGGTTCTTGCTTGATTTGGGAAATATAGCATGGACCAAGTGTGTTTGCTCCTTCCAGAAGGTCCCAGGTTCAATCTCTGGATTGGGAATGTCCCCCATCTGAAAGAGCTTCTGCCAATCAGTGTAGACAACACTGAGCTAGATGGAAAATTGGTCTGACTTGGTGTAAGGCAGCTTCTTAGGTTCCTATCAAGGGTCCAAGATGCATTATTCTTCCACAGAACAGCTGGTTCTGTTGGGAGGCATTAACTGTTGCCAGCTGATATTGCATGGCCCAGAATCATGGCTGGACAGCTGTCTCTTGTTGCGATGCCCAGACTCTGGATTTCCTGCATCAAGCAGGGGGTTGGGCAGGACTAGAGGGCTTGCAAGCCCTCCCTCCAGCTGTGTGATTCTATGGCTGGCAAAAAACCGATAATCTTCCACCCAGGGTTTCTCCTCTCCCTATAACCCTTCCTAGTCTAATAGGCATATATAAGAGTTAGTTTAAACAAAGAAAACCTTCTATTAACATAAATTACATTGGCTCCATGAGAAGATAAGTGTGTGGCTGGGAATAGATTTCCTGAGTAATAAAGGCACCAGGTTACTTCCCCAATAAAGCCTGGTGATTAACAAGTCAATTCATTAAGTGTTCCTGCAGACTTCCATTGAGTTCTGTTCTATGGCAGAAGAAAGGCCTTGTACGCCATTTCGGTGAAGAGACGTACGGTTAATGAGCTGCCCTTAGCAGACCCCAAGAGCCTATGCAAAATATTCCAGATCTCAGGTGGGAGAGGATTCTCATGAAACTGCACCAATCTATTGCCACACACAAAAGACTCAAGCACTTCTTTGTCAAAGCTGCACCTGCTGCAACCCAGGAATGACCTCAGGGGACCCGCCATGCTGCTGTATGAATAGAGAGAAAGGAGAATTAACTTATAAATTAATTCCTTTTTTAAAAAAAAAATCTTGGATCTATCTCCTGCTTTTACGGCCTAAGGAGATTCTGGTTTTATTGCAACTTCAGATAAAGACAAACCTGAATCCCACATCAACAGTAAAGCCAACCTATAGCAACAGATCATACAAGTTCCATAGCAGTAACAAACTATCCAGCAATTTCCAGGAATAAGTCAAATAGCTATTTCTGCATAGCAGGGGGTTGGACTAGACAATCGGGTCCCTTCCCACTATACAATTCTATGATTCTATGATATTGTGAACATAGCAAGCTGCCTCCTTAGAGGTCAGAATACTGTTAACAGAATTTATATACTGCTTGACTGTAGCAAAGTCGCCAAGCAATTTACAGTTTACAAGGAAAACCTCTAAGTGGTTTATTTGTCCACCTGTTCCAATGCAGTTTTCTATTAAGTGTGCTTAAGGATTGTAGCTTTTAGTAAGCAACATATATGACTGGGTAGCTACAGAGAACTATTTCACAGTATTCAAAAGTATTTTGAACTCTGTTTAACCCTGGTATTACTGCACTTTTGACTCGAAGAAATATGTAATCCCAAATGTTTTCCATTTCTGCCTTGGCAATGCAAATCGCAAGGATTTTCCTGAATTTCTTAGTATTAACGAAATCTCCTTGTGATAGTAGATTTGATTATGCAATGAATATTATGCTTAAATGCCATTTTGTGTTTGCCATAGGAAGGATTACCAGGAGTTTGATGTATTTAATGCACTACTTGTATTATACAACAAGCCCCATAACAATTGTATGATGAATACCCACTGGGTGCTTGATAGATCCTCCCTCTGCTATAGCTCAGTGGTAGAGCACATGCTAAGCAGGGGTAGGCAACCTAAGGCCCGGGGGCCAGATCCGGACCAATCGCCTTCTTAGTCCGGCCCACAGATGGTCCGGGAATCAGCGTGTTTTTACATGAGTAGAATGTGTGCTTTTATTTAAAATGCATCTCTGGGTTATTTGTGGGGCATAGAAATTAGTTCATTTCCCACCCCTACCCCCCAAAAATAGTCCAGCCCACCACATGGTTTGAGGGACGGTGGACCGGCCCACAGCTGAAAAAGGTTGCTGACTCCTATGCTAAGGCATGCTGAACATCCCAGGTTCGATTCCTGACATCTCCTGTTAAGCTAAAAAAGACCTCAGACTGAAACACAGGAGAGCTAATTTACGTTCCAACTCTACAATCCTATGATTCTATATACATAATACTGAGCTAGATAGACCAGCAATCTGACTTGGTATAAAACAGTATCCAGTGTTCATGCAGCACCTTTGATCCAGTGGGCAGTCTACACAACAGAACACCCTTGCTAAACCTGAGCAGGTGGGGAAGAAAGAGAGGAAAGGAAAATGCTAACTTTGCATTGACTCTAAAATTTTATTTTTGAGTGTGTGTGTTTTTTTGGGGGGTTGGATAAGGATAAAGCCAGCTTGAGAGCTTTATTGTAGCCAAATCCACACAACATATAAAAAAGGGGATTTCTTACTTATGCTCAATGATGTGTCTAAATTCTAAAAGGATATTAGAGTAGGTGCCAGGCAGGCCTCTACAGGGTGGGTATTTCACGTAGGGCTTCTGGGCAGTCTCCCATCCTAGCATGGACTCGATCCAGACCTGATTAACTTCTGCAAGCGAGCTGCTTCATGCACCATTGGACCATGCCCTTTTAAGCTTGTTCAGAATATTTTAGAATGCTACAAACTATCATTTATAGAAGCTTTCATTCATCAAATTCAGCTTCACCTGGAATGAAAGCTGCCTTTGTAGCAGGCTCGGAGAAACTCAATCCCCTGTCTGAAATACTTAAGCTGGCACAAAAATCTTGGTAAACTCCCCCAGTCCTTCGAGACATTGTGAGGCCATTATCTGCGGGGCTGCAGATTTCACCAGAAGCCTGGAAACATTTTGGAACCATGGTTAGTTCTTGCTGAAGGACTGAATGGTGCTACCTTTAAATCCAGCCTGGAGTGACCTGAAGCGCTTCAGAGAATTACAACTGAAGGCAACGCCTAGGTCAGCCAAGGCAGTTAATTCCTGGGATTCTGCCAAGCATCAGTTCAGGGATATTCTTGTAGCCTCTGCACCTGAGACTATTAATGGCACTGAGCATGGTTTATTTTTTGAGAGCTGAGCAATATGAAGTATCTCTGGATTGCCTTTCTCAATATGTTTCCAGTTGTTGTTTTTAATCCTCCGCAAAGGCCCTGCTGTGCGTTCCTCAGTTGCATGAAGGAGTTGCTATTAATGAATTCTGCTTTGCCCCACATTAATTCTTATCCCCTTTAATGGAAATATTCTGAACAGAGGCTCTCCCATATTGATGTTGCAAACATGATGATACTACACCAAAACATGCAGCCTGCCCCTCTCTCTCTTGGATATGCAATCTCTCAAGTCATTTTTAGGAATCCTTAAAAAAAAAAATCATTTCCCCCTACCCTCTAAAGTAGTTTCTAGTCCTCATAATTGCTGAGAGATGTTTGAAAGTACCATGAACGTTACAAAGATTTGAAACAAGGACTGGGACCTGGAAAGGCATATAAGGGCTTGTGCATGACCAGCAATACTACTTTTAAGTAAAGCTCCCGCCTTGCCCCTACCCTACTAACGTGAAACTTCCTTCAGTTTACTATGTGATTTGGGGTGCAGGTAACAATTTAAGAAACAGTTCTGCAACCTCCCTGAGCAATGAAGAAATAGCTCTGGAGTTTTCTGTATCCTGGCCAAGAAGCTAAAGCCTTATTTACGTTCCCACAGAAAGATTTGTGACAGCGATAGGATTATGGTGCCAAGGAGTCAACGTCTAAAGCTCCTTCAATGTTTTTGGTGATATCACCAAAAGCTGTGTTTTGTCCCTGGTCTTTAAGGTGCCCTTTATAAGACTCCATCGTGCTAACATGCCCTGTAATTGGAAAACAACAACAGTTTATGATTTAGATTGTCACATGCTCACTCCCGGTCAGACTGCTTTAGATTAAAAGGAGAGCAATAAAAGCTTTGGAGGTTGGAAATATTTGACTCACATTCATTTAATAAATCTCATTAAGGATTTAACAATCAATTCATTATTCAGTGGCAGTTGCAACTTGCGAGTGTATAGAAAGGATATTAGTCAGCTTCTCCACATGACCAACTGTACTTCTTCCCTCTATTTAATTTCTGCTTGAATCTGAATGCCCTGAGGCAGGAAACCTTGTCTTCTTCAATATGATCAATGCTTGCATCTCTCCACTAGCACAGACGTCACAGGCAGCCAACAATGGCTCTTTCCTAACACCTTCCTTTTCAGTTTCTACTACTGCAAGGATAGGGAACCTGAGGCCCTCAAGGTGTTGTTGGACGACAGCTCCCATTAGTATGTGTAATGGCCATGGATGATGGGTTTTGTAGTCTAACAGCATTTGACTGGCACCATCTTGGGTACACGTGGTGTAGGTTAACAGTCATTGAGAGGAAAGGGAGGAGAAAACAACTGGGATAGGCCATCCCAAATCCATCCCAAGTAAGGGTGGGCACTGCAATGACATCAGCAGCACTCCTGCCATAACCTGAAGTGATGTGTGCTTTGCATTATCTTGCTTCTCAATCATGGCCCTTAAAGCTTGCTGCTTTCCCAATGATGGCCGGTGGCCTAACAATCTGCTGGTGTGCAAGAAAGCAAAGGCGGCCCCTGATTTTTACACACCCACCCACAGTAAATAGCTTTAGGAACAATCTGTGCAGAACTATAAGTTGTTTTAGGACTTTAGTCACCAGGAAAAGCACATCACTAACCCAAATATGGCTAGCCAAATGGGGATTTCTATGATGTATCTACAGTTATAAGTTTGGAGGGGGGATCAGTCTAGATCAGAGCTTTCCATGCTGTGTGTTGTGACGTGTTAGCGTGTGTCAGCTGCAGTGTGTTGGTGTGTCACACAAATGCTCCTTGCGCTCCTCATGGGGCTGGAAAGGGGTTACTTTAACCTCCAGTTTGCTAGTAAAACTGAATTACTGTGTTGTGAAATGATGCATGTCTAAAATTTGTGTCACCAACATGAAAAGTTTGGAAAGCTCTGGTCTGAATGATATCCTGAGTTCTGGGGATTCTGTATCCAGTGAGGGTTAGAATATTAGAGGTTGCTGGACTGAACAGGCAAGTTTCTTCAAAAGACCATAGCTGGCCACTTGCATGACCCCATCAGCATCTAAAATAATGAGCTAGTTTGCTATAGCTACAGTTAATTGAATGATGGAGAACAATAAGTCAAAGTGGGCTGGACTAGAGAATTGTTGTGTGTGTGTGAGTTGGGCTGAAAGTGGGCGGACCCAGAAACATGTCTTGATCTTATTCTGAATCTAAAACTATGACTAACTAAAGAGCAAGATCTTTTGGGGTGTTAATGCTGTGAGCCCCTCCATCCTATGCTGAGGTTGTATATATGCACATAAAACCTTATGTTCTGTCTCTGTGGACCTTCTTTCTTCAGAAACTGAACCCTGGAAAAACACTTGAAGCCCCTGGAATATTGGGGATGGTGTGTAACAATCCACATAGTATATATTCTAGGCTATTATAATCTATAAATGGATTCAGCATATCACACAGTAGTTGTGGCATATACCCATTTTAGTGAGAATGGCAACTGGGTGAAACTGAAGTACTTAAATTTTCAATGCATTTTTTTAAAAGAAAGAAAGAAAGATAGAAAACCCATTGCTTCCTTTTTATAATTTTTGTCCTCTGGCAAGCCTGCAATGATTTTTAAGGAAAATGCTTCTGTTAGGTATCTGACAAAGAATATCAGTTTTGCAAGGTGGGGGAGGGACACAGGGAGAAACGATACCTTTGATGTTGGTTTCTCCGCATAAATAATTCAAACTTGAGTGCAAATGGTGTATTAGGCAGCCAGTTTCTATTAAACATTAATGACCGTACATTTCATAGTCCATCTTCTCCAGCTCCATCCTCTGTCTAAACCACATCACTGCAGAAAAGACCAAGAGATAGACTATGGATTTGGCAGGTCTAAAACAGACATGGAATATCATCAGGGCAGAAGCATCTATATCCACTCCTGCCTCCTTGCATTCAAGAAGATCAGCCTTTACAATCCAAGCTGATAGCCATTTTTAACTCATTTTAAACAACTTTCTTTAACCCATGTAAGACAATTATTGTACTTTCTCACCTCGAACAGACATTTTTGGCCCAATTACAGTCACATTATGTTGTTGCTTCAGCGTTATCATGTGTGGATTATAGCCACCTTATTGTTGGTCTCCAGAGGGCATCCATACGTATTGTCTTTTTCATTTCATTCTCTGTTCTTTTTCAGTTTATAATATCATTCAGATCATACATACTGTATATAAAAATATATCGATTGCAGGTCTTTGATTTCAACAAATCATATCAACAAACTTTTCATTCCAGTATGTTTAAAAAGTGCAAATTCAATCAAGTAGGGACCAAACTGTTGAACTCCAAAAATTGCTTTCTCCAAAACCAAGAATTGGGGTTTTTTTTTTTTTAAAAAAAAGTAAAGCCTTTTTTCATATTTTCTTTATCTAGAAATGTGAATTGATCCAGAGAGTTCCAAGGTCAGAAAACTTCAGAATGCTTTAAGATGAATCTTTCTTTACTCACAATGTTTTCAAAACATGTTATCCTATTCAATAAGGAAGAAAGCGTCCAGCCAAATCTTATGCTTGCTTACATAATTCCTGTGGCCCTACAAATACTGGGACTCCAACTCCCATCAGCCCTGGCCAGCATAACCAGTGATTAGGGATGATGGGCACTGGAGTCCGGCAACATCTCGGATGCCACAAGTTCCCCTCCCCGATATAGAAGTACCGTATTTTTTGCACCATAACACTCACTTTTTTCCTCCTAAAAAGTAAGGGGAAATGTCTGTGCGTGTTATGGAGGGAATGCCTACGGGTGGCATGCCTATGGATTTTCCTCCTCTAAAAACTACGTGCGTGTTATGGTCGGGTGCGTGTTATAGAGCGAAAAATACGGTAAATCTTGCAGTGATCAGTAGGACTAACTCCCAGCAGTCTGCATCCCTAAGCTCCTATCTGAAGAACATTTACTAAGGAAGAAGCCCCACTGAGCAACCTGGGACTTACTTCTGAGTAAGCAGCCTTAGGATTGCACTGTTGATATGCTAGCTGTGCTGACCAAGCAGCAAAACTCTCAGAGCTGATCCGAAACCAGACAGCTTGGTAAAATATTTTCTTTGCTTGCTTTTAAACTCTATTTCAGGGTGAGTTGGAACTGGTGGGGTGGCAGTAAAATTTGTCTAATGAGTTAGGCAAAAAAAGAAAAGCTTCTTCAATATGAATCACTACATGTATATTAAAGGCCTATTTGTTACCATCTAAGATTATATATTAACAAGAAATATAAGTCTGTGGACTAACTTCCCCAAGGGAGAAGCTCAGCTAATTTAAAACTGTTGTGAATAAATCATGAGTAAATGTACTAAAAGAACTAGGATTCATTGGCAATGAGAGGACTTTGATAACCCTTGTAGATCTTTTACTTTCCTAAATTTCTTTGAAACAAAAACCACAGCGCCCCAGTGTCTGGCTTTGATTGTAGGACTGACTGCAGACAAGCAGAACATATAACCATTGGTATTTATTTTCTTCTTCTATGGCCAAGATGTGAAACAAGGTGGGTCAAAATGAGTTTACAAATTGGGGTGTCCACTAACCATAGTTAAGGGTTACACTGAGCAAACCATGGTTAGCACAGATTCCCTGACTCTCCAGGCCAAGGGTAGCCAATGTGGTGCCTCCCAGCTGCTGTTCAACAACAATTCCCATCAGCCCTAGCCAGTATGGCTAATGGCTAGGGATGATGGGAGTTGTAGCCCAACAGCATCTGGAGGGTGCTAAATTGGCTGTTCTGATCTGGGCTCTTGGCTTGCACTGTGAAAAGCCAGTTTCACTGGGGGATTTCTTGTGCATGGGTGCATAGGGAGGGCTTAGCTTTGCAACCTAAGCCATAGTTGCAGTGTATGTTTGTGATCGTGTCCAGGGTTATGGCAACAAGTTATGGTTAGTGCAAACAAGGGCAGCAAGCAACATTTAACTGATTGAAAAATCCTGGCAGAAGAAAAAAAAGGTATTCCCAATTTATCCCACTGGGCATATGCAAGCAATCATCCAAAGAAACTTCAAGAAATGCAGAAGGAAGGACTTGCACAATGTGTGATTAACCTATACAATTTACTATAGAAATATAAGCCCTCCAGCTGACTAGATAGGTAAAGGTAAAGGGACCCCTGACCATTAGGTCCAGTCGTGGCCAACTCTGGGGTTGCGGCACTCATCTCGCTTTACTGGCCAAGGGAGCTGGCGTACAGCTTCCAGGTCATGTGACCAGCATGACTAAGCCGCTTCTGGCGAACCAGAGCAGTGCACGGAAACGCCATTTACCTTCCCGCTGGAGCGGTACCTTTTTATCTACTTGCACTTTGACGTGCTTTCGAACTGCCAGATTGGCAGGAGCAGGAACCAAGCAACGGGAGCTCACCCCGTCACGGGGATTTGAACCGCCGACCTTCTGATCAGCAATCCTGTTATTAATAGCTATGGTTCTATGCTACCTGTAGGATCAGGGACAGCCTGCCTCTGAATGCCAGTCACTGGGGAACAGTAGGATAAACCTGGGGCCATTGTGTTCTGCTTGTGGACGACCCAGAGATATCTGGATAGCTCCTGTTGGCAACAGGGCGCTGGATATTTGGTCTGAATCCAGCTATGCTCGTACGTTCTTTTCAGAGCCTGGTCCATAGGATAAAGATGCTTGCCTTTTAATGATTCTTATCTACACTTCTAATAAGATTTTTTTTAAAAAAAATCAGGTGTGCATGTGCCGAATACCTGGAAACCCCTTTGGGATGCATTAAGCTCTGCAAGTACTCAGTAACTCTCCAATCTTTGCCATAGTATGAGGAGTGAGTGCATCACATTTTGAATTAATCACTTTTGGAAAGGTTTTGTTGACTTACATCCCCCCTCCCCTGCACCCAGGATAATATGACATTGCACTAAAGCAATTAGTGACACAGTATTATGCAGAAATAAATTGGTTTGACTGTGTTTCTTGTAATCAGTATAAATAATACCGCACATGGTGAAATGGCATGGAATATTAACAGGTCTGAAATTCAAAATGAGAAGAGTAACAAAGCAACATTTTGGTTTTTAAAACAGGTCTTCAAAAGCTATATCTGACTGAGCTTTAAATACTTATGCTAATGTTTTATTGCTGACGGATAATAATGAATACATTTTTAATATGGTGCCAATAGTCAAGAGCAATTTTATTTGCCCAGGCAGGCGCATTATGTGACCCATGAGAGCTGCAGAATAACCAGACGGTACAACGGTGATGGGATAAAATCAGGCCCAATCTTTATTGACAGCAGCAGGCAGGGCAAGGGTTGGCATGCCATTGGGTCCCAGGATCAGTTCATCATTCCACAAACCCCATGCTGATGGAATGGATCCCCTGATAGCCAGACCTCAAAGGTTACATTTACGCCATTTCCTTTACACTCGGCAACATATGATACAAACCTCTGACACGTTGCAGCTACCACACCCACTAGCTGGTGCCGTGTCTGTCTCATTAACTAGTCATTGTGCCAACAGAGTCCATTTCTAATAATAACAAGGAAAAATAGGACACCAGAGGCCATTAATCTCTCTTGGAATGAGTCTTAAGAGCAGTAGAAAGGATGAACCGTTAAACCAGTACTAAGTGTAACTTGGGGCGTGCATGAAAACACTTTATATAATGTAAACATTTTGGTTAATGTCACATACGAACATAAGAATAGGCTGCTGGATCAGCTAATGGCCTGTCTTGTACAGTGGTACCTCAGGTTAAGAACTTAATTCGTTCTGGAGGTCCATTCTTAACCTGAAACTGTTCTTAACCTGAAGCACCACTTTAACTAATGGGGCCTCCTGCTTACGCTGCGCCACCACCGCACGATTTCTGTTCTCATTCTGAAGCAAAGTTCTTAACCCGAGGTACTATTTCTGGGTTAGCGGAGTCTGTAACCTGAAGCGTCTGTAACCTGAAGCGCCTGTAACCCGAGGTGCCACTGTACAGCATCCTGTTCTCATGGTGCCTATTGGAAATCAGGAAGCAGAACTTGAGAACAAGCACTCTCCCCTCCTGTGATTTCCAGCAATGGACATTCAGAAGCATTGCTGCCTTCCTTCTGTGGTGGCAGAGCATAACCACCATGGCCAGTAGCCATTGACAGCTCACTTCCTCTCCCACAGTTAAGACATGGGAAGCATCAGTTGCAGCCTGATCATAATCACACTTGCTTAGAAGTGGATTCTGCCGAGTTCAGTGGCAGGTGATTCCTGCGTTGCAGAGGGTTGGACTAGGTGATCCTCTGGGTCTCTTCCAACTCTACGATTCTATGGTTCTAAGTGCTCTCTAATACGTGTGCATAGGATGAGCAGTTTTTACTGTTGCGTTTGGATGCAGAACAGAATGAAGGTGACTTAGGGTGGCCAGCTATACTTCACCAGAGGGCGCTTGGGCTGTGTACACACCATACAATGAATGCAAATCTTCCTCACCTACCCAAAAAAGAATCCTGGGAACTGTGGTTTGCGCTTCACATAGTTATAGCTCCCAGCATCCTCCTTAACAAACTATAATTCCCAGTATTCATGAGCAGGTGGGTGAATGGGACTGAATTTTTGCTATGGGACTGAATGCTGGAAGGATGTCTTTGAAAGGTTAATGTGCTGATCCACCTGTATTTTTTGTGGTTCGTTGGTACACTCATACCAGGCAAACAGAGAGTCTCCTGTCTGCGGTGTAAGCATTTATTTATTATTTCTCACTGAGTGCATTTTGAATGCCCTCCCTTAATTGCCCTTATATCGGTTTTAGTTGTCACCATTTGTGTATGTTAATTGCTGCTTTCCTTTATTTCCTTTTAATTGTTTTATTGGGGAGAGAATTGGTATGAAATCAAAAGGTTAAGAATGAGAGATCAACCATGAAATTCTCCATCTCCTCAATGAGGGTAGAGAAACTGGGGCAAGTAATAGGATATTCAAACCTGCTTGCGCTCATTGGGAATAAATAAAATAGGCCGAACCTGCAAATAGGGAGGAATAATGTACAAGGTATGGGAGCCTCAATAGTGAATGCCTGCCTATCCATAGTAGGCCGATTTTAGGGCTGGAGTCAGATGCAGGTCAGAACGATGAGGCAAAGTCAGCTGTCTGTGAACTCTTTATTCAAGAAAACAGCATGCAACTCAGCAATTCTTCCCAGTAGGTCTTGCTCCTATGGAGCAGTTGCCAGGACTGAAGGTCCTTCCACACCTCTCTAAGGCTCCTACTCTCCTGGATGTCTCCCAAGCAGTCTCAAACTACATCTGCGCACCTCTGGTCTCTGTTCTGCCCTCCTCATTATCCTATGCATTTGTTGAGACCAAGAAGGGGGGGAACTTGTTGCCATAGAAGAGGGAGAGTCCTTGGATTCTACAGCAGCCTCTTAACCCACCTCCTCTGCTTCAGCCTCGGAGTCTGAACTCCTCCTTGTCACCAGCTCTCCCAGCTCACTAAACCCTGTTGCCCCTTCAGCACCCAGCCTCTCCTCCCAATCTTCTCCCTCTGACCTCTCCTCAGTGTCCCACCACTGATCCCTTGGCTCTGAGCCTTTCTCCTCTGGGGTTTCCCTGAGGGGTTCCTTGGCTGGTGTCTCCCAACACTCCTCTTTGTCCAGCTAGTCCCTGACAGCTGACTGCTGCTGCAATTACATTTTATTATTAAGAAAGATCTGAAAAAGCACCGGTGGGCAGCATTTTTTTAAAAAAAGAATGGAAATGCACTGGGCCGATGACAAGATCCCCTAGACGGTCTATAAGAATGGGCTAGCAAGGGTGGTAATTCAGGAGAAAAGGGCTAAGATGAAAACCACTTATGCCTGAAGGTAGGTAAAGGTAAAGGGACCCATGACCATTAGGTCCAGTCGTGACCGACTCTGGGGTTGCGGCACACATCTCGCTTTATTGGCCGAGGGAGCCGGTATACAGCTTCCGGGTCATGTGGCCAGCAGGACTAAGCCGCTTCTGGCGAAGCAGAGCAGCGCACGGAAAGCCGTTTACCTTCCCGCCGGAGTGGTACCTATTTATCTACTTGCACTTTGACGTGCTTTCAAACTGCTAGGTTGGCAGGAGCAGGGACCGAGCAATGGGAGCTCACCCCATCATGGGGATTCGAACCGCGACCTTCTGATCAGCAAGTCCTAGGCTCTGTGGTTTAACCCACAGCGCCACCCACGTCCCTTATGCCTGAAGGTAGTGCGATACAATAGGGAATATCCTTGCTGAGACTATATCCGAACAACAGCCTCCACACAGCTGACTGAATGACTTACTTCTAAACCACAAGGGCAGGAAGCATTCTTGGGGGATGAAAAGAGAGGTACACAGTCTTGCAGCACTGTGTGCCGTAGTCCCAGGGTAGGCGCTTCTCTGCACTTTGTCGCATCTGCTGGCCTTGCTAATTCCCTGCTGTGCTCTTGAGCAACTGGAAATCAGTGCTAAGATCATCACAGCCCCTCTGGGACTGGTAGTGATGAAGCCACAAACATCCTCCATCTGGAAGCACCCTGGCAGATTAAAGAGTTTATAGCAAACAACAAGCCAAACGCAGGTCTACAGTGTGCTGTTGCGACATCCACAACTGGTTTGCATGAACCCGAAGAACGATCTGCAAGTCGAGGGCAACAGTCAACATTGCTACTGAGTTTACAGCTTCTCATACCGCCTTGGAAGCACTGGCTTCAGAAGGATGTTGACAAAATATAAAGCAGCCTCCACCACTGTGGGCAGGAGGCATTGAGACAGAGTTGCTGCTATTGTTGCTTATTAAATTTGTATGCCACCCTTCACCCGAAGATCGCAGGGTGCTTCACAGCATAAAAATACAAGATCAAAATACAAAATACATAATAAAACAAGAACAAGAACCAAAACAAGCAATCAAAAGTGGAAAAAATGGATCTGTTCCAGCCCACATGCACTCTGGGGTGTTCACATGATGGTATGATGGATGCAGCTTCTTTTATTCAAGAGGTGAGGCAGAAGCTGCTTTTATTCTGATGAGGCAGATGCTTAATTTTGGAGATGAACTAAAACAGGCATTTGCTGGAGGTGTTTGGATCTTTTGAAGCTGCTATTTGGGAGATTTTTTTGGAACTCCCAGAGCTGCTATTAGACCCACAGTGGGAAAAATCTCTATTTAGTGGGGTTAGGGTTGCCACCTTTGTTCTGGCAAAATACAGAACAAAGCAAGATGGGGCAGTTGGAGGCCAGTTTTTGTTTTCATCTGGTGCTGAAGTGACTTCAAAGCAATCCATTATAATCTATTGCAGCCTAACAGGATGGCCCTTCTGGAATTTGACATACACACACACATTTGTAAATCTGTCTGTGCTTGGCTACCTGGAGGCTACTGCATCTGCTTTAAAAAAGGTCCAGTCGCGGACAACTCTGGGGTTGCGGCGCTCATCTCGCTTTACTGGCCGAGGGAGCCGGCGTTTGTCCGCAGGCAGCTTCTGGGTCATGTGGTCAGCATGACTAAGCCACTTCTGGCGAACCAGAGCAGCGCACAGAAATGCTGTTTACCTTCCCGCCGGAGGAGTACCTATTTATCTACTTGCACTTTGATGTGCTTTGGAACTGCTAGGTTGGCAGGAGCTGGGACAGCAACGGGAGCTCACTCTGTTGCAGGGATTTGAACCGCCAACCTTCTGATCAGCAAGCCCTAGGCTCTGTAGTTTAACCCACAGCACCACCCGTGTCCTAGCATCTGCTTTAGGCCCTGTCTGAACTATACATTTAAAGCAGAATCATACATGACTTTCCCCAAAGTTTCTTGAGAGTTGTTAGGAGACCCCTGGGTGCTGAAGCAATCAAGGCCTCCTTTCTTGGGAACTCTGGGAATTGTCACACTCTGAGGAGAATAAGGATCACTAACAACTCTCAGTGCTCTTAATGAACTACCATTCCCAGCACTCTTTGGGGGAAGCTGTGGCTGTCTGAAGGTGTAGGATGTGCAGGGTGCAATGGGAACAAGTATGCTAGCTCCAACCTTCACTGTGAGATGGAGGGCAACTGTCTGAAGCAGGGAAGACTGTATTTGCTTAAGCAGGACTGCTGGGATGGGACTGTTGTATGCTAACAGCTAATAATAATAATAATAATAATAATAATAATAATAATAATAATTTATTATTTATACCCCGCCCATCTGGCTGAGTTTCCCCAGCCACTCTGGGCGGCTCCCAATCAGTATTAAAAACAATACAGCATTACATATTAAAAACATCCCTAAACAGGGCTGCCTTAAGATGTCTTCTGAACGTCAGGTAATTCTTTATCTCTTTGACATCTCTTCTGCCTCCCTTGTTGCATTATTCACACACAGCCCACCACCACGTAAGATCACACTTTTGAAGGGGTTGGGGAAGTGGTTCCTATGCCATCAGGGCTGCAGTGGCAGAGGAGGACAAATCCAACCCTGACTTCTGACTTCAGAGCAATCTGATCTCTGAGGAAAGCTGAAAGCAGACATGTCAGAACTTCCAATTATGGAAAATATGGCTAATCCAACTAATGAAACACCCAGCCTTCAGCATTAGCAAAGACATCACCACATTTTCCATTCAGAATTGTTTTATTTAATACTCACAACTGCCCTTTCTAATAAAGAAGATTAAAATTCAGATGAATGTTAAACATTTATTTCGCTTACAGAGTTGTTTAATGTTATTAAGTATTGAGATCCCAGAGAGACACTGACGGTCAGAGTAGATAATACTTAATAGACAATTCTGGGACAAATAGTTTAACCTGTATGGGCAAGTAGTTTAACCTGGAATAACCTGGTAGGCTCTTAAGTTGGAATCTTTTGTTTCCTTTCTTTATGCACTGGCATGGGACTTATCTCTTGATATTGATTTGGCCTTGACAATTCAACACCGTATGGGGCACTTCTTAGTGGGCAAGAATGGTCAACTCGAAGTTTTTGCATGAAAGCAAGTTTGGAGGATCTTTTGCAGTGAATCCCGGAGCACGTCAGCCATGGTCCAATTCCAGTGGTGCTGTTAGATAATTATAGACTCTGAACCTAATGGTCTTAAGTGGGTTATAGGGCCCCATAAGTGTTATTTCACTGATTGCAAAACTCTCCTTCTCATCTGCTGAGCGAGGACCTAGACCTTTGTCTCCAAACCCTGACCTTACAGTACCACCATCTATTTATTTCCCCGCCCCCTCTCTTTCATGCATGCCAATTCATGCACACATGGGGGGGGGGGAGAGAAATGACGTGCTAAGAGACAATGCAAAAAAAGGGAGCAAACAGACACATGCCAAGCCAATCTCTCTGTAACTTTCATGTCAGGGAGCACAGCAGCAGGTGGAGCCAGAGCCAATGGCAGGCAGAATAATAGAATCACAGAATTGTAGAATTGGAAAGGACCATGAGAATCATCTAGTCCAACCCTCTGCAATGCAGGAACTTTTTGCCCTATGTGGGGCTCAAACCCATGGCCCTGAGATTAAGAGTCTCATGCTCTACCAACTGAGCTATTCCAGCTTGAGAGCCAGCTGGTTTTGTCCCTGTCCTCTTCCCTGCTTAGTTGCACAACACAGAGACTGGGGAGGAGGAAGCTGATAGGCAGTGCCACTTCCTGGAGTAGCTGTAAGAAGGCAGGTGGGTGAGGCTGGTGGGGCCGTGCCCCATTTCCCCTAAGGTGCCACCAGCCTCCACCAGGTGGCAGGAGTGCAGCTTATGTGCGTGGTGCTTTCCGCTTTGCCTCTGTCTGGCACTGTCTGTGCATCCTGATCAGACTTGTACAGGGATCTGTGTTACTGGAAGGAGGTTACACACAGGAGCTTGGTTGCATAGTGTGATGAAATGAGAATGTTGCTTCTGGTGTATGATCTGCCGTGGCTGTTCTTACCCATTCATTGCTTCATGCTGCAGTGATCATAGAGTTGGAAGGGATCCCAGGGGTCATCTAGTCCAACCCCTCAATGCAGGAGTCACAGCTAAAGAAACCTGTTTAAAAACCTCCAATGAAGGGGAGTCTGCTGCCTTCCAAGGCAGTCCATTCCAAGCGGAGCAGCACTTAGTGCCAGGCACGTGTGAACTCATCCTTGCGTGTTTGTATATATTGATATTTTTTACACTCTCCGGCCGGTGGCTGCGTGCTGCGTTTCTTTATTACGCATATTGTTATTTGGGGCAGAATCTCCCTCTCTTGTACTGCGCCAAGAACCCAGACGCTTTTAGGCAATCCCAGCGTTTCAGTTAAAAAAAAAAGGGAGGGAAAAAAGGAAGAAAAAAAATAGTGTCGCATCCACGGCGTACAAGACATTCTACAGCAAGATGAGTCATAGCCTTTACCAACAGCTTGGGGAGAGAATGCAGGCTCTGAATGGAATTGGCCAAAGGCTGCGTTCGGCTGAAATGGTGCTTTTCCATTTCATTTCCATTTTGTTTTTTCCATTCCGTGTTTTCTTTCAATGTACTTTGCAGAGGTGTGTGTGTGTATTTAACCAACCAACCTGCGGCTCAAACGAGAAAGGAAACTGAATCGCAAACGTTTCTTTGATGGAGGCATTTATTATTTCACTACAGTATTCCTGCATGCTCATCCAACCTGCACCCCGCTTGACCCGTCATGTATTGGAAATGCAGCTGGGTGGGGAGCGGGGGAGAGAGAGAGAGAAGGAAACTTGGAGCAGCGTGACTCGCCTGGCAATCGCCTCGTCGCCACACCCCCTTCTACCTTCCCGGCGCCCCGGTCTCAGCAGCCGGTGGGGGCGGGAAGGAGGAGAGCGCCCGGTCTACCTCCTACCAATCGGCAGCAGCAGCTGCTTTGTTCCTAACAAAGGCACCTTCGCCCCCAAGATCCCTTTAGTCCCCAATAGTTTGCTGCCTGGTTCTCGCTCTCCGATGACCACAGGGCCGCGGGCTCCTTGGAGAGGCGCGCAGCTGCTGCGCCGGCTTAGAGGAAATAGGCAGCGCCAAAAGAGCGCGCTCGCGGCGCCTCTTATCGCGGACACTCCTCGGCAAGGAGCCTTTTATGACCGGGCGAGCCGTTTATGGGATTGTTGTCCTTGTGTGTGACGCTCGTCGTACAGGATTTCCTCCCCAAATAACTGAGTGGCGAGCCTGATCCGTCACGACGGCTGCTTGGGCGATGCAAAGCCCGGGTGGACCTGGTGAGCGTCCCCGCCCCGCTCCCGCCCCTTAGCGAGGGGGGGGGGGAGAAACAAAAGAGGGAGGTTGAACGTCATGTCATTCCAAAAGAAAGAAAGAAAAAAAAGCAAATCTTGCAAAATAGGCTGGTGGAATATTTGGCGTGTTGCTTGCTTTTAAGGAGCAGGGCTCATGGAAGGTAGGCAAGCCTGGTTTTGTGTATTATTTTTAATTTTTTTAAAAGGCACAGCTCTGTTTTCTGCCACCCACCTTTTGCTATAACGGAGCGGCGCCCCTCTCGGAGCCGTCGGTGAAAAGCGCCAGAGGAGCCGCGGTGGCAGGATGGAGAACCCACCTAGAGGGGCCCCTTGACGCGAGCACATCCTCTGTCGGGCAGCCGCGCTCGCTGCAGCCTGGAGCTAATTCTGCTGCACAATTCTCGTGGCACAGACTCGCCTGCAAGTGTCCTGAGCCCTTCCGTAAGAAAAGGAGACAAAGGGGGTCGAAGGGGACGCAGCAGGAGGAGACCAGCAACATCCTGCTGCCTGCACCGTTTGGTCCGGAAGGTCTAAACCTGGCTTTGCCTGAACTTCACGCTCTACCTATCCAAGGATGTGGCCAGACGTTCAGGAGTAAGAATAACCGGTGTTGAGAAGCCGATTGCTGGAGGGGGGGAAACTGGAAAAAAAGAAGAGGAGAAACTCCAGGGAAGGGATTCTTTGATTACTTAGGACTTGAAACTCTCCGCCTAATTCTGCCAAGACGTGAAGGTGCACACAAAGTAGAAGATTTAGTTAGAAAACAAGGCTCTGCAGCAAAGGAATCGATCACTTCCATCACGACCGTCGGTGTGTTTACTCAGAAGTAAGCCTCAGTGGTTTTAATGGGACTTATTACCTCCTAAGTGTGTGTGGTATTGCAGCATTAGTCATTTTTTCTTCCAGGTAGAAGACAGCTTTATTATGGGGTTAAATGGCAACTTGGAGTCGGATCATGACAACAACTTCAGTTCATAATGGTATTTCATTGTAGTCTTATCATATGGAGCAGGAAAATAGCATAACACACTTCCTTAAGGCTCCCTCCTATCAGGCAGAGAGTGGAGAGCCTACATTTCCAGATGAAAAGTTTGCTCTGTATTGGATCAGCCTCCATTCTTTGTCTGGTCTTTCTTGCAAAGAGGGGAAACACAATTAAAGCAACCACTGATGAATATGTGTTTGAGAAGGAAGAAAAAGCAATACTTGTTTCTAAAGGACAGCATGGCAAAACCATGTGAAGTTTTGCATTTCCTCTTAAAAACTGATCTAGCACAGATGGCAAGAAACTCTCTTTTGACTAACCTTTTCCTACTGTCTAAAATGCTGCTGCACAAGAAGATGCTTTAATTTATACCTGGGATTTATCAAGGGGAACCGTTGCCTTCATTTAGGATAAGTTGTTAAACATATATGATTCCTTTTGTGATTTTTAAAAAACGAAATACTAGTGAATTGCATTAATGGATGGACGCATAGCTAGAAAACCTTCTGGAAATTCTGCCCTTGAATCCTGGAGATTCTCACTTATGTGGAATACAATACTTTTTTGCAATAGCCCATGACACTAACTGATGCTGCAGTTGTTGCGGAATGTATCTATGAATTCCGTAACAGATAAAGCTTTTGGACAAGGAAAAGACTGAGGCCGACAGAACCATGAACATGATGCATGTAAACAATTTTCCATTCAGGAGGCATTCGTGGATATGGTGAGTAAACTGCTGCACACTTCAATGTGGAGTTATCCCAATACTTGTTTGCTGTACGCTGTGACAATCGATTCCTTAGCTCCAAGGGATGGCGATGCAAGTGGGGGACTGTAATCGAGAGGTGCATTAAAAATAAATAAATCCCACACTGGGGATGTAATGCAAATTTTACAACGCAAGAGAAACCCAGCAGGGAAAAATGTGTACATTTTATGATGTCATTCTTGTTTTTCCTTTAATCCAGCACCATGAAAACACATTCCCTCCCCTTTCTGTCGCCTTGTTGAATTTGATGACTTTAACAGAAAATAGAACTTCTGTTTTTGTTTTAACTCTTTCAAGTTAATTCTTAGGTTCAGTGTTTTTCCAGACAAGTCTTTCCCTGCTTCAGCGAAGGGGTATTTGGTGAAAAGGGCTGTTTTTCCTCCCTTGTCCTTTCTGCTTTTCCTCCTCCTCTCCTCCCTCTGCCCCACCCCCTTTTTGCTAGGGTATGCACCAGAATACGAATGATGCTTTCTCTAAGAAATGCATGCCAAGGGACTATTTTCCCCTCCCTTCTTTTGTGTGCAACGTCAAAGAAGCATCAGGGATTAGTTGCATATTTTTATTATTTTTTGCTCCCTTATACAATCCAGGCAGTGTGACTTAATATAACCCTTTCTATTTTGTTATATAATAAGATGGGTTTGCTTACACGGTTGTTAAACAGTATGCTCTAGAAAGTGGATAAATCTGCTTATTCTAGAGCATACTGTTTAACAATGCCTGATAATGCATAGGTATGGGAAGACTGATAAAAGAATGACTAGGATTTTATTTATTTTTTAGTGGTGGGAGGAGGCTTGCTTTCAAAAAGGTTCTAGTACCTATGCATTGTCAGGCATGGCAAGATTCCATGTTATTTATTTAAAAGTGGTGCAGAGAGGGAGCCTCTTGGATTGCTGTAACACATCCATTATGAAGATTATAATGGAGTAACAGGAAGAGGGGTTTTTCCAAGCGACCCAATTAATGTGGTGCTTGGTTAAAAGCTTTATTAATTGATGCTTCTTGTCTTGAATACTGCTCTCCTCAGCACCGAAGCAATACATTTAAAGGCATTGGGTGGTAGCGTCAGCATCCCTGAAACATCATACGTTAACTGTAGAAATCCAAAATTTCCTTTTCTTCTCCAGTGAACATTTCCACCCGCACCCTTATTTCAGTTTTCCTTACATATACCATTTTTAAAAAATCTGTCACATATAAAAGAGAGCATATGTGATCAGTAAATGAGTCATTAAAATATCAATATTTTAAAAGTTATTCCCGTCCCCCTGCATTTGAGCTTCATTTTTATTCTGCCAGCCTTCTAACTTTCCATCTGTGATAATAAAAGTTCTTTGTGTGTGAAACTGAAGCAGGTGGGAAATTTGATGCAAGGCCTTGCTACCCTCAGCTCAATTCGGGATCATCCTGGGTCAGTGTTGCAATTGTTGCTGTCTTACCACACACCGTATTTTTCGCTCTATAACACGCACCCAACCATAACACGCACATAGTTTTTAGAGGAGGAAAATCCGTAGGCATGCCACCCGTAGGCATTTCCTCCATAACACGCACAGACATTTCCCCTTACTTTCTAGGAGGAAAAAAGTGAGTGTTATGGTGCAAAAAATACGGTATTTATTTACACGTCATGGAAAAGACCACTCACACCTGACATTGATCCAGTCAAAAGCTGGGCAAAGCCCCTGAAACTTTATGATGGATGTGCTTTGGCCGGGTCCTACTACAAATAAGCAGCTTACCTAAAGGGAAATTGGTAAACCATGGTTTGCCTTACCATTAAAAATGGAGCTTCAGGCAACAGATTCCAGAGAGAGTGCAATTCCCCTCTCTCCATTTTCCATCTGTGTGTGCCATTAAAAAGAAGGAAAAGCTCTAGTTCAGAACAGGCAGGGGTAGCATATTAGCATCCCCATTCATGTGCAAAGACTGTCTAAAGCAAGCATTGGGTAAAGAGAGAAAGAAAAGGAGCTACACTCAAATCTTTGCAGGGGAAGGAAAGTCTTTGTGGATTGAAAAATAAGACCCACAGTGGTGCCTTTAGGGATGGGGAGCTCTTACGATGGTAGTTGAACTACAGCTCCCATCAGCCCCAGCCAGCATGGTCAGTGATGAAGGGAGTTGAAGTCCATCAACAGCTGGAGGGTCACAGGTTCCACGTCTCTGCTTTAGCTGAATGATCCCAAAGCCACCTTCAGGCACTGAATGGAAAAGGGCTATGTGGCATTACCTTGGAAGCATGACACCTCTGAAGAAGAGCAAAAGAAGAGCCCTGGGACAAAGGCATGTCAAGTCTATCATCCTATGGAAAAGCCCCCAGGCAGGACATGAGCACAATAGCCCTCTCTCAATGTTGTTTTTCAAGTGATTGGTTTCCATAGGCATGCAGCCTCTGATCCTGGATTCAGGCCTGGGTTTACGATTGGATTGGCGTTGATGGGTTACCTTTATTGGAAGAGAGATAAGGAATGTGACCCTGTTTGTGCTTTTCATATTTGTGGCTTGGGCGTAGAGAGTGGGACACTTTGTTAAAGTGGTTTTGCTTGGATCTTTGGGTCAGTTTCATGTTACAATATTTGTTGACAGTACCTTGGCAGCTTGGCTATTAGATAGTGAGATGCCACAAGTTCCATCCTGTCCCCAGTGCTGTTTAACATGTATAGGAACTTGTTGGGAGATTTGGGGCACAGTGGCATCAGCAGGCAGGTAACAGAGAAATTGTCACGGTCTGGTTTATGGGCGGTCAAAGTCTTGGCGGAGGACGTCGGGACTGGGGGCAAGACGGTGGGGTGGGAGCAGGAACAGGAGTCCAGAAGCCAAGGGTCCGAGGGTCAGGAAACCAGGAGTCAAGGGTCTGAGGATCAGGAAGCAAGGAGTCAAGAAGCCAAAGGCAGGAAGCGTGTTGCTGTGGCAAAGAGCCAAAGGGAAATGTTGACCTTATATCCCTTCCCGGCTCCTGCCACCAGGTGCTGTGAGTTACCAACTGGCCTCACCTGTGCAGCTGCGCCTTGCCTCTTCAGAACAAACTTAGGAAAGCCCAAGTTCTGCGAAGCCCTACCGGTCACAGGGCCTGCTCCTGCACACACTCCTGGCAGAAATAGGGTGAGATGGTCATGGACTGGGTGCAGTGTTGGGCTGAATGATGGCCAGTAAGTTTAAACTGAATCCTGACCTGCAGAAGGCAGGTGTGGTTCCTGGTTCAGGGAATTAGGCTCCAGGGCTGGTTCTTGATATGGTTAGACATGACCCAGCCTGGCTCATTGACTGCTCTGCCTTTTTCTAACATTGGCTAGGGTGGCTTTCAAATATCTCTTTTCTGTCTGCTCTCCACATATGCTCTCTACATATGTGTATCATTGATACAGGATGTTCAGACTCGCTTTTAGCAGTATCCAAGTGTCATAGCTCAGCAGCAGAGAATATGCTTTTCCTGCAAAAGGTCCCAGGTTCCATCTCCCAACATTTCCAGCTAGGACTAGGATGGGTTTCCCCCTGAAATTCTGGAGAGCTGCTGCCGGTCAACCGTGGGCAGTGCTGACCTAGATGAATTAATTATCTGACTTGGTCTAAAGAAGTATCCTATGTTTCCAAGATAGTTCTTAGAACATGAGACCTAATGAGGAATGGACTCTATGGGTGGAAGGACAGAATTACTTTAGTAGCAATTGGTAGAAAGAAACGAACTGGTTAACATGGGGTAGGTGTGATGTCTTGGGGGCACTGCCCACCTTGAGACTCCTGGTCTTATAACCCGGTCAGTTGTCATTTCTGAGTGATCTGGCAATAATAATAATAATAATAATAATAATAATAATAATAATAATAATAATAATTTATTATTTATACCCTGCCTATCTGGCTGAGTTTCCCCAGCCACTCTGGGCTGCTCCCAATCGAGTGTTAAAAACAATACAACATTAAATATTAAAAACTTCCCTAAACAGGGCTGCCTTCAGATGTCTTTTAAAAAGAAGATAGCTGCTTATTTCCTTCACATCTGAAGGGAGGGCGTTCCACAGGGCGGGTGCCACTACTGAGAAGGCCCTCTGTCTGGTTCCCTGTAACCTCACTTCTTGCAATGAGGGAACTGCCAGAAGGCCCTCGGTGCTGGATCTCAGTGTCTGGGCTGAATGATGGGGGTGGAGACGCACCTTCAGGTATACAGGACCGAGGCCATTTAGGGCTTTAAAGGTCAGCACCAACACTTTGAATTGTGCTCGGAAATGTACTGGGAGCCAATGCAGAGCTCTCAGGACCTGTGTTATGTGGTCCCTGCGGCCACTCCCAGTCACCAGTCTAGCTGCCGCATTCTGGATTAATTGCAGTTTCCGGGGAGCAGAAACCTCTTCGCTCCCTTTACCTCTCCCTCTGGAAGGTTGTGCAGATTGAGTCCAAGAGAAAGAGGCAACTGTTGTGGTTGGGGGTGGGTTGCACTCGGGGGGGGGGCAACCCCAGCAAAACCTGGAACTGGCACTGATGGTTTGGGATGACACTGTAAGGCAGGGCTGGGGAACCTCCGGTCCTCCAGGTGTTGTTAGACTTCAGCACCTGTCAGCTCCAGCCAGCATGGCCAGTGGTCAGGGATTGATGGTACAGTACTTTAGTCCAGTAACATCTGGTTCTCTACCCCTCCCATAAAGAAAAGGCTGTGTTTCTTGGAAGATTTTTAGTAGTAAGGAAGAACACTGTTTTTACTGGGATAAAATCTGTCGAGCTTAGAATGCATTTGTGAAGGATGTTCAGTGTGTGTGTGTGTGTGTGTGTGTATTCTTTATTTCCAACACCTTCAACACTAACACTAATGATTTCCTCATGCAGCCTTATGTTAATACCAAATCAAATAAAAATAAGCATGCTGCTTAATTACAGGATCTACCTTATAGCCAGATAAGGATTGTAGATCTTTTCCTGGTTCTTAATATAGAAGGTAGGTTGTAATACTTTGTGGTTTTGGATGTGATTGTTTGTTCTTCCCACAGGACAGTGAATAAAAACATTCTATGTATCTTGTACAGCTTTGAGGGGGGAAATGCAGTAAGAATGTGCAGTTCACAATTCACCGGGTTTACACATCTGGGGCTCCGCAGAGCTTTAAGTCGAAACCGCCTTGTCTGAGATGCAGCCTTGTGAGCTACACAAGTCCTTAGGCTCAGCAGCAGAGCATGTGCTTTGCATGTGTGAAAGGTCCTAGGTTCGATCCCTGGCATGTCCAATTGAAAAATGTTTACTGGAAGAAGCTATACTTGAGTAAGCTGTACTAGGTTAGATGGACAAACTAGTCCAATATGGAGCAAGGCAACTTCCTATGTTCCTTTGTTTCTCCTTGAGGCGTAACAGAAACTAAAAATGTGCAGCATCATGCTGTACAGTTGTTGGACAGTATGAAGCCTCTGAGTTGGCTAGGCATGGACTCTGGTCACCGGGACCCTGACCACATGCCCTTGCCGTTCCAGGAGGTGTCTTTTGGCTGATTCACCTCCTGTCTTATGGAATCTGGGATGGGACAGACACACTCCAGCTATTCTTCTGAGCATGACCATCCTCTAGCGTGGACTTGATAAAGTGTTGGGATGTGTAGCTTAAGATCATGGCCCACTTTGTTATGTTGGCCAGTTTAATACTATACCTGGGTTTTGTTTTGTTTTTAAAACTCAGAATAGGTTGGTTTGCTTACGCTCAAAGGATTGTTGGAAGATTCAAGATGGATAAAAGAAAGAACTTGTTCACACAATAAATGGTAAAGCTATGAAACTTGTTCCCGGGGAGACAGTTCAGACAATTTCATGGAAGAGAGGGCTATTGATGGCTACTAAACACTACAAAAGAGGGACGTGGGTGGCGCTGTGGGTAAAACCTTAGTGCCTAGGACTTGCCGATCGCATGGTTGGCAGTTCGAATCCCCGTGGCGGGCTGAGCTCCCGTCTTTCGGTCCCAGCTCCTGCCCACCTAGCAGTTCGAAAGCACCCCTAAGTGCAAGTAGATAAATAGGTACCGCTTTATAGCAGGAAGGTAAACGGCGTTTCCGTGTGCTGCGCTGGTGCTGGCTCACCAGAGCAGCTTCATCACGCTGGCCACGTGACCCGGAAGTGTCTCTGGACAGCGCTGGCCCCCGGCCTCTTAAGTGAGATGGGCGCACAGCCCTAGAGTCGGACACGACTGGCCCGTACGGGCAGGGGTACCTTTACCTTTTTAAACACTACACAAATCCGGAGTGGAGTGCCTAAGACAGATGGATGGCGCCATGTATGCCTCCTTCTGGCAACTCCTGCAGCTAAGCTGGTGCCAAATGTATCGCTCTGCTTTCCTTTGGACCACATCAGTGAGTCAGAGTGGGTGGTCTTGTTGTCTGGGCAGCCAAGGATCTCCATACACACTGCCCAGGCTTGCACCCTGGACTTTGGTGCTGCTAATGCAGCAGTTTGACTTCATCCCTGGAGGCGCACTCCATTGTCTTTTGAGACAGATGGATGCCAGCCATGCCAACCACAGTTGGAGGCAGCAATGCATCTGAATGCCAGTTTCTGGAAATCACAGCAGGGGAGAGTGCTCTTGTGCTTGGATCCTGCAATCAGCTTTCCCACAGGCATCTGCATGGCCACTGGAGAACAGGATGCTGGACTAGATCAGCCTGATCCAGCAGCTTCTTCTTACGTTCTTATGATTTTGCACAAAAGTTTGTTGCTTCTAGGACATGGTGATGACTGCCCGTTTTTTCCCCATGTCCCCCATGTTGCTTCCATCATGCACAGAGGAAGGGCATGGTTTCCAAGCATCAGTAGCAAGACAATGTGCAGGTGTGTTAAGAGAATTGGTTTCATTCATATGAATAATACAATAGTTATCATGTATTGTTAGCAAGACGTTTGACAGTGTTTCACTTGGTATTCACATTGATGGGCATATTTGTAAAACACTCTCCTGAAAATGTTGGCTGAAAAGGCTGCTATAAGAAGAGATATAATGAAATATTAATAGGAAGCATGGTCCTTAATAGGAAATGTGGTCCTTAGGGCATTTTGTTATCCTAGTTTTAGTTCTGTTCTGTTTGGCACATTTCTGCATTACTTAGAATACGTGTTCATGAGATCGGCAGATGTCATGGCACTGAGAGGGATTGCATCTACCTCCGAGCCTCAAATTGTCATGTTAATGTGGACAGTTAGCTTGTAAGTATGCCAGAACCTTATAACGATGAGTGCTAATCCTGGCACATTCTGGGACAAAACAAATGAATGTAAGTGAAAAATGGAAATTAATATTAAAGACTAATGGGGAGAGACAGGCGGAGGACTTAAAATGGTCAGTCAGTTGAATGGAACATGAGTCAGCGATGAGTCAGAAGAGGGGAGAAACCTTGTAATTAACGACAGAGAGACAGAGTAGTATCCAAGACATGAGGATTAGTAAAGGTCTACTTCTCACTGCCTTGGCCCCAGCTAAGTACTGTATTTTTTTATTAAGGAAGAAAGCAGTGAAATTAGAGTGAATTGCTATAGACAATAGGACAAAAGGCAGTGGATTCAAAAAGAAGGAAAGTGTATTTTAAAGGAGTTGTATGGTGGTGGGGGAACATAGTAATTGTGAAAATAATTGCCCAGTCAAGCAGGTGATCAGTGGTGTATGGGTAAATGCTGAAGTGCAGGGTCTCATTGTGACGGCCCCCATAGCTCTACCCCAAAGGAAAGCCCAGAATTGAAGACTGCTGCATTCATCTTCTACTTAATCATTATCTTCCTTCTCTGAGCTCACCTATGCTAGTTTGTTATAAACAACGACAGTGAGTCTCGAAAGCCTGGCTTTTGCTTTAGTCACTTTCTAGAGCAAGGTGAGTCTGTCGTTTACTCTGGCGGACGATTTATTTGTTTATTTATTAACCGCCCTTCACCCCAAGGTCCTAGCGCGGTTTACAACATTAAAACACAATATTAAAAACAGTTTAAAGCAACTTACAGTCAAAGAAAAACAAGGTGGGTCCTAAAAACATACGTCTCAAGTGTCAAAAGCCGAGGGAAAGAGGTGCATATCTTAAGCATTCTCCGGAAGCTGTGCAATGAAGGTGCCACGCGGACCTCTGTGGGGAGGGAGTTCCCCGGTTTGGGGGCCACCACAGAGAATGCCCTCTCCTGGCCATTACTCCTCCCTCCCCAAACATCTGAGGATGGAGGAACTACCAAGAGGGCCCCGTCTGCCAAGTTCAGCACCTAAGAGGGTTTGTAGGGAAGGAGAAGGTCCTTCAGACATTTGTGGATTGAAACACCAATATGAGCACGTTAAATTGGGCCTAGGAATGAAATGGCAAAGAGCACAGCTGTTTTAAAGCAGTCAGTAATCTGGCTGCTGCATTTCAGATCAGCTTTCCAAGTTGTCTTCCAGTGCAGCCCCATGTAGCAGATGTCGCTCCTGTTTCACCCCCATGTCCTCCCTCCACTGAACCACTGTGGGAGTAGCTCATTAATAAGGCAAGGTTGATGTACACCAGTGGTTCCCAGACCTTTTTCACACCGCCACCCCCACCCTGTTGGTTCCATAGACTCATCCCCATCGCCTCCCACTCTACTCTTTAAAAGGCATTACTCAGAAGGGCAGTTTGCACAACCCAGTAAGGAAAATAGTAACAGAATACATTTCAAAATAGCATCAATTAATTGTACATTTGTTCAGAACCCAGTTTAAACTATTCAGTTTAATTATTTCAGCAAATGGATGAACTTGATCCAGCTTTTCCAAGTCTGATAATGATTTGCTTACTTGGTGAGAGAGCTTAGAATTGGAGAGTTGGAAGAGTCCACGGGGGTCACCTAGTGGAAACTTTTGCCCAAAGTGAGGCCCCACCCCTGCCATTAAGTGTCTCATGCTCTACCAACTGAGCCATCGCTTCTGTTAACTTGCTGGTCTTTTGCAAACTGCATATACAAGCCTGGTCTCTCACCTCCTAGCCCAGCACTAAGATTTATGTGGAAGTAAGCTGTGTGTGTCATTGCTTTTTTCCTTGGCATTTGATGACCTGGCTAAAAGAGCCCTGGCCAAAGATTTCTGCCTTTTGCCTTGCATGGCCCACAGTCCTTCCCCCCCCTCTAACCAGCTGTTCTTGTTATGCTGGAAACAAGGGTTTGGTGTCTGGCGCGTGGCCTGAGCCCTGTCTCTGGCAGACACAAGATATGGCGAAGGAGTTCCTTGTTTCAGGCTGGGAATTGGACCTTGCCCATCCATAAAAATAGCCGTTAAAGGCTTGACGAAACCAAATCTAGACTGGTTAAAAATGTTTGCATGCAGTACTTTTCAGATGGGGCTGGTAAATGAGAAAGGTACGTAATCCTGAGGCTCAATACCAATCTTAATATGCTTCGCGCACTGTTAAGGTCACTGCTCAAATGCAGTACGGCACCTTTTCTGTGTGCAATGGAGCACAATATAGTAATAACTAGAGCCAGGGCTTTCTCGGCTGCGGCTCCAATCTGGTGGAACGCTCTGTCACAAGAGACTAGGGCCCTGCGGGACCTGACATCTTTCCGCAGGGCCTGCAAGACAGAGCTGTTCCACCAGGCCTTTGGTCAGGGTGCAGCCTGACTCCCTCCTCTGGCAATCTGCACAGAATTTTGCTTAACGGTTGCCATCAATCTGATTTTAATTAATTTTTGAAATGTTTTTAGAATGTTGGATTATTTGATTGTTGTTAGCCGCCCTGAGCCCGGCTTTGGCTGGGGAGGGAGGGATATAAATAATTTTTTTATTATTATTATTATTATTATTATTATTATTATTATTATTATTATTATATAATAAACATTCTGAGATAATACTGCTTCTTTTTTCTTTCAATTTTGCTCAAAGAACCTCTCTTATCAGTTCTAGTTACAGGTAGGTAGCCGTGTTGGTCTGCCATAGTCAAAACAAAATAAAAAAATTCCTTCCAGTAGCGCCTTGGAGATCAACTAAGTTTGTTATTGGTATGAGCTTTCGTGTGCATGCACACTTCTTCAGATACACCGAAACAGAAGTCACCAGACCTTTATATATAGTGGGAGGGTGGGGAGGGGTATTACTCAGAAGGGTGGTGGGAATGGGTGATTGGCTGATAGGTGTGGTAAACCTGTTGATGACTCAGTTACAGATAGGTAGCCGTGTTGGTCTGCCATAGTCAAAACAAAAAAAAATCCTTCCAGTAGCACCTTAAAGACCAACTAAGTCAGTTCTTGGTATGAGCTTTCGTGTGCATGCACACTGTGTATCTGAAGAAGTGTGCATGCACACGAAAGCTCATACCAAGAACTAACTTAGTTGGTCTTTAAGGTGCTACTGGAAAGATTTTGTTTTGTTTTGACTGTTGATGACTGTTAAACGACTGCAATAGGTCTCTAAGGTGCTACTGGAAGGGATATTTTTATTATCTTTTCAGCGACAGCTAAAGAACAATTTGCTTTCTAGCTGCAGTAGCAGCAATGGATCAACAAGCAAACGCTTGTTTCCCCAATGCTTCTTACAGGGTTCTTCCAAACTAAACCCCCCCCCCCCGCCCCCACTATTTTGCATGTGAGATTCAGGTGCATTTCAGCAAATTCAGGTTATGCAATGAGAATTAACAACATGAATTTTGCGGTAAGGAAGATGACGGGGCAATGCTTGAGAAGCTGTGGAGTAACACCTGCTTGAGGCAGTGTTGTGTAACAGGTCAGAATGAATGGTCCAGTGGCAGCCAACGTCATCTAACCTCCCTGCAATCTTTGTGCCAACAAATTTGGATGAACGCTCATCGAATGGATTGTATGAAAGGAACCCTAATAACACACTGCTCTCTTTATAAAGATTTTCATTTGGGCAACAGATATGTGCCCGTAACTAACTTGGTCCAAAGAATGAGTTTACATTGCAGCTGGACGAGCCCATTCCTAGCACAACTCTGCTCCTAGCAAAGTAGGAACAGAGTTTCACAAGAGTATGGTAAAGCAAAGGTAGGGAAACTCCAGGCTTGTGGAACCTACATTGCAGTAGTGCCCTGTTTGCTGAGTGCAGCATGAGCATCGCAGTGGAGTAAATCTGTTGCTCCTGTCAGTATTCTCCTATCCTTGCTGTCATCCTGCCCCTGCCCAGTCCAGGTAAGCTGCAGTGATACAGGTGTTGACTCTGCCCTGCTACTTGGTTTGTTTGTTTGCTTGTTTGTTCACTAGAATCTCGAAATGCACTGACCAGATCAGTGAAAGACATGCATTTAGCATTAAAGAATTCTGAGCCCCAAAATTTATCGGAACTCGATGAAGCTCGTGGCTCTTCCATTCCCCATCTGACTTCACTTCAACCATAAAATTTCGGAAGAGGGAATATTTTGTTACTGCTGTCATTAAGCAGTCCTTCCTAACTTACCAAGTCACCTGGAAATCAACCCATAGATTGAGAGATCTACGTTCTGCCCACGCTTGTCTGGGAGACAACTCTGCCTCCATCCCAACAAACAAGCACAGATTCCCTTCTGGAGCTTTCACTTTATTTGTTTAAATATTTAAACGGAACATTTTGAGCCCCCCCCCCCCAAAAAAAACCCAACAACAAAACAGTGTAGGGGCCATGTTGGTCCATAAGGGGGGGGGGGAATCTAAAATTACCTAAATGTCAGTGTTGTTATTATGAGCAACCAAATGTCACCAAATACTGAAGACGCTTTCAGGTTCTCCTAGATGGCTAGATGTTAAACAAAGCAGTCAGAGGAGGGGAAAGGGGGGGAAACACACACATTTGGCTTGATGGTGAAGATGCAGAAGTCACAGTCTGAAGATGGAGTTCAGGAAGAGATAGCAGAAGAAATTGGATTAGGCAGGCTTTACTCAGTGCTTTGCAGATTTCAGGTTATACCTATGACTGCACAAACAAAGAAACAAGTATTGGCTGATAACCCTGGTTGTTGTTTTTTAAATAATAATAATAATAATAATAATAATAATAATAATAATAATAATAAAAAAATCTGGCTTTTGTGCTATACCATTCAAAGGCAAATCACAACATAAAAAATGGATACATATTTTTTTTTTAAAAAAAAAATAACCCAGAGGTGGAAAGAAGACATAGTCCCTACCAGAGAAGAATGGCAGGTTAAATTGATGGAAATATGCCGAAATGACAAAAATGATCGGAAGAATTAGAAACCAGGAAGACCTAAATTTTAATAAGGAATGGGGAAAATATATAATTCACCTTAGAAATCGTTGTATTGGGATGTTACTTGTAGTTGAATGTTAAATTATGGTTGTAATGGAAATTTAATAGATTTGGATTAATAGAGAAGATGCAGGAGGAAAAAAGTTAACTTAAGTACCCACAATGGGGAGGAAGGAAGTCCAGCTGAATCTATGAGATTCACTTTTTAGTTTGGTTGTTTGACAATTGTTTGTAAATTTCAAAATCTGAAAAATTATTTTTTTTTTAAAAAAAAAAACAACCCACAAAAGTATTTCTTTGAATTTTTTAAAAGCAGCTTTAAAACCCTGTTTTAAAACCCAGATATTTCCTATAATAAAATTTTATTTGCTACAAGAAATACAACAGCAAAGGGTCTCTTTTGGGGGGAATGGGAGTTCCTGAGCGTGGCAAAGGCCTTAGCTAACCTGTCCTGCTGTGTCTCAGATAGTGCGGGGCTCCTGATCAGAGCGGCAGTAATAGAACTGCAGTATTGACATCTTTTGCCATGTCAGCCTTGCAGCTAGAGCCTGTTCCTGGAGTTCATCTGTGGGCATCATGTGTTGTTTCCTTGCGCTGCAGTCACCTATCGGTTTATTACCTGTAATAAACAAGCCACTTACGTTTGACTAATTAGATCCAAGCCAGTAAATGGCTTTGATGCAAGTATTCCCTCTTAATTGAATAAGTCTTCTTTTAACAACACTCAAGTAGGGCATGACTTTCTAAGGACTGTTTTGACTACCATCGAACAACTTGCAGTGCCAGGCTAGAATACAAACAGGATAGCTGTGCAAAGTGATGGCTAATGGAAATTTCGTTTGGCAATGCTCAGATTTTAATTCTCTTACAATGTAGTCATATCTATCTATCTATCTATCTATCTATCTATCTATCTATCTATCTATCTATCATCTATCTATCTATCCAGAAGTAAGATGCAGTGATTTCAGCGGGGCTTATTCCCAAGTATAAGTGGGTACAGGATTTCAGCCTTAAGGGTGTTAATTAAATGCCACCTTTGCCAGTAAGTATATGCTCTTCTCTATCACTTTTGCATTGCTTTTCCCATTCCCTGCCCACCCTCTCCCCAAAAAACAACATGGCAATGATGCACCGTTGATCACATTCTTGACAATTTGCCCTTCTTTGGGATCAAGAGAAGGAAAAAAGCATCGTGCAACAGACTCAAGCCCTGATTGATTGCAGCTCCTTGCTGTTTTCACGACTGGCTGGCTCCATCCTGTTCTTACGTCACATTGTTCTGACAGCCAGGGTGATGTAGTGTTCGCTGCACTTGGAGCAGGGAGAGATCTGTGTTCAGGTCTTCACTTAACCAAACAAAAGCTTACTGAACGCTGGGCCAGTTTCACACTCTCAGACCAAGCTGCATCTCAGAATTGATGAAATAAGTAACCACTTGTTGCCTTGAATACTTTGCGGAAAGGTGGAATATAAATAAGCAAATAATAATCAAAATTTTAAAAATAACACCTGCAACAGAATCTTGCAGAGTGGAGTGCTGCTGTTTAGGATTCTGGCTACAGTACTTCATTCCATTAGACTCCATTCCTTCTCCCATCTTCTGGTTTTCCATCTCTCTCCTGTCCAGCAGTCAGCATTCCTTGGACACTGAATAGGCTCAGTCCTCAATGAATGGTTTTGTGGTGGGTCACTCCTCCCCCTTTCCTAAACTTTCTTTTGTACTTCTCTTGTACTTCTGGTAACTCTGGGATTCTTTTAAATCCTGCTAATATCTCCTCCTGTGTGCATGGTACTGGTCTGGTCATTTAACCCATGGCACTCAAAACCCACACATTGAAATTAGAGGGAATGACGTGCGTTGTCCTAAATTTCTAAAAGGAATGTTGGAGCGATATAAATACAGTGGTACCTCGGGTTAAGAACTTAATTCATTCTGGAGGTCTGTTCTTAACCTGAAACTGTTCTTAACCTGAAGCACCACTTTAGCTAATGGGGCCTCCTGCTGCCGCTGCGCCGCCGCTGCACAATTTCTGTTCTCATCTTGAAGCAAAGTTCTTAACCCGAGGTAATATTTCTGGGTTAGTGGAGTCTGCAACCTGAAGTGTATGTAACCTGAAGCGTAGGTAACCCGAGGTACCACTGTAAATGCATGGAGCCACATTTGAGGTTTATGCTAGGAAAAAATAATTCTCTAATGAGCATATAAATGAGTAAATCTTCAGGTAAATATCCACAGCAGAGACCTACCTTTTGGCCAGTACATCAGAGCTGAATTTTTCTCATGTAGGCAAGTTGGGTTATTTCTTTCTCTTTTTTCTTTTTTGTATACAGTAAAGGGATTTCTCAAGGTACAGGAAGCCTGTACCATCGTTCTGTTTTGTTTTAAAATCTATATCCCATCCAAATGTTCTCTAAAGGCAGTCTACAAGACAATGTTTTAAAGCATACAATAAAAGAAACGATAAAATCCAAAGTCAGCCATCAGTTAGACATTGTCCCTGGCAGCAGCAAGAGCATTCTAAGGACTTCTGCAGATGACCTACATACCGAGCAGTCAACCTGATTTGCTTACAGAAAGCATATGCAGAGCTTAAGATTACATCGGGTCTTTATTGAGCATTAGTTCCAATTTGCTTATGAAGTATTTTACCTCCCTGTTAATCATTTGTTCGTTCCACACCTTTTCACGCATTTCTCCCATCTCTTTCCTAACCCCCCCCCCAAAGTACATTTCTTTCTTTAACGTGACATTTGTTGCACCAGGGTGACAGAGCACTTTAATCCACTTTTATGTTTTCCAGACTGAAACTTCACAGTGCACTGTTGAATCCCTCCTGCAAAATAACAACAGTTTGGAGGCACCCTTAGACTGCAAATGCCTGCTTAAGGAACATAAATGCTTTGGCCAACTTCCTGTATTCCAAGACAAGAGCAAACAAATGTGTTGGGAAGAACCCACCTCAGAAATGGTGCTGCTATTGAGAAAGCCCTTTAACTTCTTAACTGCAAAACCTGAGCTATCTCTTAGAGGAGCCTGGAGTGCATGTGGAAGGAGGGTACCTTAATAGCATTCATCATGGTCGCAGCTGATATGACCTGGTTCGCACATGAAGCTTAGTCAAACAATGGCTGAGTGCAAATGTGTGGGTTCTCAGAGAAGAGATCACAGCTGCCTTGCTCTCCTCCAGTCCTGTTGCTGCTGCAGTGCTGTGAGCTAAGCAATGGTTTGGCATATCATGTCATTTGAAGCTCATGGTTTCCTCTCTCTAAGCAAACCGTGAACTGTAACCAAGGTTTGCTATTTGTTTATGCCTCATGGTTTGTCTGGAGGAGGAAAACCATGAGCTTGGGCTCAGCTGACATGCTAAACCAAACAATCGTCTAGCTTGCAGCAGGACCAGAGGAGGTGCAAAGTGGCCACCATCTCATCTCTGGGAGCTTACACATTTGTGCTAAAACCATGGTTTGGCTTAGCATTACGTGTGGGCCGAGCCAAATCCCACTAATGGTGCGGCTTATTTCTTTCTTTCTTTTTTTTGAGAAGCCTGATCTTTATTAAACTGTTGCAACAGGGTCCTCACTCACCACATGCCAGAGGGAGGAGAAACCCAGAACAAAGGTGTGCCCACCCTTATATAGACCTTTTAAATTGCCCACCCTCAAACTCCAGACCACTCCCAGAAACATCATACATACATCACAGAAGGGGTGTATCCCAGGACCACCTCCCCCAATGCATCATACATACATACATCACAGGGGGTGGCTAAAACAGAACCCTGAATGTGTTGTTTATCTCCTGTCTGGCAGGTTACCTGATTGCATTTTCTGGATTTTGGCCACTCTTTTGTTTTGTTTTTGTTTTTTAAAATGTATTTTTTATTAAAGATTTTTCTTAGTTTACCAAAGTATGTGCAGTCTCCCTCTCTCTCCCCCCCCCCCAGTTGGGGTTGGCCCAGGGTGTGGTTGTTTGTTTGTGATTCGCTGTGGTGACCTTTGTTTTCATGTGTGAGTGGGGTGGGTGGGTGTTTTGGATCAGGTTAGTCATATTGATTTGAGTGCGGCTTACTTATGTACTTTCCAGGGTTCATTGTATTAAATGATGTTCCCTTTGCCCATAGGATTAACAAATTTTAATATCCTGATCCCAAACGCAACAGGTGGAAGCAAGACATATACAAGGCATATTCCTTTTTGAGGCAAAATGCAAGATGGTGCCCCCTCTCCTGACAGCCATTCCGTGTACAAAGTCAGGCACCCTGGTGATGGGGCAGCATCCTGGGAGCAGGAGGCTGATTTAGGGGGCTCAGGGTTGGCTGAGATCTCCGTGCCATTCAGTTTCTGCCATCTGAGGGGGAGTTTGTGCCCAATGGCAAGGCTGGCTTTTGATGCATTGTTAGGTTTGAGGTTGCCCATTAAACTGCACTGGAGATAGAATTCCAGTTGAAAAACAAATAGGAATTCTGTATACTCTGAATACTGCAAAAAAAATGTATATTGGAAAAGGAGGTGGGAGATATTTGCTGCTTTGCCTCAGGTAGCAAAATATCTGGCCCTATAGATACTCCAAATTGACTTGTGGGGGTTGTCATCCAAATTGTTCTCCCTGAGGGACACATCTGAACACTTGTCCTTACCTTTAAATCAGAAATATGTGGTGTTACAAAACAGAGACAGTTCTGGATATTGAGCACTTGCATTTTAATAACCACATTGCAAAGAGTTTTGTGCTTTCAGATGGCATGCACAAACATTAAAGGAAACTTTTGTGTTCACCTGTGTTTTCTTTACTTCCTCTCCAGAGGTTTGATCTGCCCTCAGGAGTATCCTTTGGTAGGTTGGAGGCTGAATACAAAAAGCATATTTCTCTGATGTTCTAGCTGAATAGAGGATTTGAATTTAAGGTACATTTCAACAATAGGTCGTTTCCAGGGAGCAATTTTGCAAGAGGTCTTATGGCAATTCCACACCGTTTTAAAAAAATAAAAGGCTGACATTATTGACTGTGCTGGGCCACAGCTGTGGATCATTTTATGAAATCCCTTTCAGAACGGGAGTATGTTGGGCATGAGAGAAACAGAATGTGTATTTTGTAATTTGCACCTCTCTTTTAAACCATAGCTCCTGCTCAGGTTTCCTGCTAGACTTCTATGTCCTCTTTCAGGATACTCTAAGGTTTTCTCCCCAAAAGGCAGTTCCCACTGAGTGTACCCAGTCTTCATTGGGCAGTTCCCTTCCCCATACTTAGATTCCCACCCACTATTTTGGGGGGATAATTTTACAAACTTTGAGATCCCCCAGAACCTACTGATATCTTCTCTTGTTCATGGGTGGTACGTAGAGAGCCGCACTAGGAGAATGAGTTTGCTGTTAGTATATAGGAGTCTCTGAACACAAGAAGAGGCTGCTGGATCAAACCAAAAAGCCTAAGAGTCCAACATCCTGTTTTCACAGTAGCGGAAAGCCTGAAAGCCTGAGTGCCACAACAACTGGTATTCAGCCTCTGGCAGTGGCAGTAGTACACTTGGATAGAGAATGGTATTCCAAGTAGCACATTTCAGGCTCTGTTCTGCTCAGGCAACTGTCAGGGCTGGAGTCAGATGCAGGTCAGCACGAAGAGGCAGAGTCAGTTGTCAGGAACTCAAGGAAATGGCCTAAGAACAGCTTAGTTTATGAGCAACTCGCATTAAGAACGCTGCAAACCCGGAAGTAGGTGCTTTGGTTTGTGAACTTTGCCTTGGAAGCAGAACATGTTTTGTTTCCTGCTGAGTGTAAATTGAATCCCCCGCTGCTATGGGAAAGCACACCTTAGTTTAAGAATGCTTTGGTTTAAAAATGGACTTCCGGAACGGATTAAGTTCGTAAATCAAGGTACCACTGTACAACTCCGCAATACTTCCTAGTAGGTCTTGCCTCTATACAGCAGTTGCCAGGATTGAAGGTCCCTGCCTTCCACTGCTTCTAAGGCTCCTCCTCTCCCAGATGTTTCCCAAGCAGTCTCAAACTGCATCTGTGCACCTCTGGTCTCTGTGTTCTGCCGTCGTGATTATTCTGCACATTCTTTGAGATCAAAGGGAGCTTATTGCAACAGGAGAGGGAGAGTCCTTGGATTCTACAGCAGCCTCTTAACCCACCTCCTTTGCTTCAGCCTTGGAGTCTGATCTGCTCCTTGTCACCAGCTCTCCCAGCTCACTAAACCCTGTTGCCCCTTCAGCATCCAGCCTCTCCTCCCAATCTTCTCCCTCTGACCTCTCCTCAGTGTCCCACCACTGATCCCTTGGCTCTGAGCCTTCCTCCTCTGGGGTTTCCCTGGGGGGTTTCTTGGCTGGTGTCTCTCTCCACTCCTCTTCGTTCAGCCAGTTCCTGACAGCAATGCATGGAGAAAATGTGTGCTGGCTTCTGCCCCAGCCTTCTTGCATTAAATGGGGAGGACCGAAGGGAGCTTCTGAGCTGAATTCAGCTGAATGCATTTAGAAGCCCCCCAGTGATTGGGAGTCCAGGGAAGGAACGGCCTCCCAATTGTGTGGTGGATTCCAGCTACTTTCAGCTGAGTGTGCTTAGAGGGCTTGGCCTTCAGACCCTGGGGCTCAACCTGGAAAGGGGGGGGTGACACTGGGGCTAGGGCAGGGGTCCCCAAACTAAGGTCCACAGGCCGGATAAGGCCTGAGGGACTCGTTTATCCGGCCTGCGGCAACCCCTGCCACCCACTACCACCGCCCACTCTTACCGGCGCTATGCAGCTGCCCACTTCCGGGTTGGAGGAGCACTGGAAACAGCTTGTGCGCATGCGCAAGTGTTATTTGTGCATGTGCAAGCATTATTTCCGGTGCACATCCGGGTTGGAGGAGGCCTATGCACATGCACAAAAGCTATTTTTGGTGCTCCTCCAACCCGGAAGTGTGCCGGAAATAGCGTGAGTGCATGCGTATGGGCGCACACTCCCCCACCCTCTGGCCCGCCACGCGATCGGCGCTGGAGACACCAGCCTGAGGCGCGGTAAGTTTGCTGACCCCTGGGCTAGGGTTTGCCTGTGTGATTCTATTGTCCTGTTCACACATTTACTTTAAAGACATTTCCATTCAAATAAACATTTGCTGTGTGTTTATATAAACTGGGGGCTTGCATTGTTGGGTGTCTCATCCGTATCTTCTGGTAACATATGGGTATATTACCATATACGGTAATCTTCATAGCCGTATATCCCATTTCCACTGCTACAGCTTTGCAAAGTCTAGTCCTGATGTAAGGTTTAGTCTGTTTCATCCTGTTATCATGGAGCCAATTTATACGCTTTATAATCTGTAAATGGTCACTTTAACCAAAATGGCAAAATGCGATAAGCGCAATTATTTTAGTGCAGATTTATTAAGTGCAGATTTATTGAGCTCACCATCCAACACATGGTTTTTTTAATAGTCTTTTGACCTTCTTAATCAGTTACAGGAAAGGGAGAGGTATGGGCTGGTTTGCACTGTAGGTTTCTCTTCTCATGGTCATAGTAGCCACTGAACTTTCTTACACTCTAAATGCTACACAACATGGGCTCTCTAATTATGGGCACAGCCATTCCATCCATTTCAAGCATGTTCAATGCATATTTAAAACCCAAAAGAATCCTGGGAATTGTGGTTTGTTAAAGCTGCCCTGTGAGGGTGAAACCACAGTCCCCAGGATTCTCTGGGGGAGAATCATGCTCTAAGTGCATGATGAGGATCTGCCCTATGAGTCTGGAACACTGGGATGAAGGGAGTTTCAGGGGGGAAGTGAGTGGCAGGGCAAGGGTTAAGCATTCCTTTATCCACTGTCCTCCATGCTATTCTTCCCTCCCAAGAGCACTTTGCATGGGAGAAGTTGCCTCCAGGACTTTGTTGGGCACAGCTGTAGTGCTGTGCACGGTTTGTTACTCATAATAAGTAGAGCAAATGTACATTTGGACAAGAGCTGGGTAAGGCAGCCTTTGCCAGATTACAACTCTGTGCTGTCTGATGCAAGTTGCAGGCTAAAGCATTGGTTGGGGGAAGGCACCAGGTTGGAAAAGGCTGAATTTCAACAAGTAGAATGGAAAAGAGTTGAGAGATGCAACAGGAGTTACATCATTATTTATTATTAGAATTTATATACCGTCCTATACCTGTGTGTGTGTGTGTGTGTGTGTGTCTCAGGGTGGTTCACAGAACAAAATCAAAATATAAAACCACAATATATATAATCAAAATAAAAACAACAACAAAATAATAATAATAATAATAATAATAATAATAATAATAATAATAATAATAATAATAATAATAATTTATTTATACCCTGCCCATCTGGCTGGGTTTCCCCAGCCACTCTGGGCGGCTTCCAACAAAATATTAAAAATACAATAAAACATCAGACATTAAAAACTTCCCTAAAAAGGGCTGCCTTCAGATGTGCTCTAAATGCCAGATAGTTGTTTATTTCCTTGACACCTGATGGGAAGGCGTCCCCCCAACCCACCCCCCAAAAAAACACATTTTAAAAGGGTATAGGATGTCAATCAGGTCAACCAAATGCCTGGTTAAAAAGAAACATTTTTGCCTGGCGCCTAAAGGTGTATAATGAAGGTGCCAGGTGAACTTCCCTGGGGAGAGCATTCCACAGGCGGGGAGCCACCGCAGAGAAGGCCTGTTCTCAGGGGTGTGGTGAAAATCTCATTTAACAACCAACAAGGATGGAATCCTGTACCACGCTTCATAGGATTGCACTGTAAAGTCTGAAATCAAAGCAATAGAGTGAAACAGTAAGGAGTATCAGGAACTGGGAGGAGTAATTCCCCTTTTTTCGGGGGTGGATGGAAAGCTTTGCTTTATGGCTGTTCTTCAGGACTAAGTACTCTGAGAATGCTGATCACTCAAGATGGAAGGAGTGCATGATCTTCACTGTCTGTTACTCACACGTTGAGATCAGCAATGATCTTGTCATTATAATTTGCATTAGTGACACTGATATTTATTTTTCAAGAGCCATTCTTTATGCCAAAAGAGACTTTGATTATGTTACGATGCCTAATTCCATGGCAGGTTTGAGTCATCATCTGTCATTGGAGAAGGGCATCAGAGTTCTTTTCCACTTAAAGAGAGAACAAGAGGGAGAAATTTGGACATGATATCCCAATTCCCAAATACCCTGGTGAATAGAAAAATGCGCATCATGATCTTTTTAATGGATTTCTGCACAAATTCCCCCAGCTTTAAGATGAGTGATACAGTAACTCAGGTAAGATTATGAATAGGACTGTGACATTCACGCTTCGCCCTCATATGCATGTAAGTAATGTGGTTTTAAAAATGGTTAAATTCATTCCCCTTCTGTTTTCACGAATTGTAGCCTACAGGGACCGTGGTCCCTTGTCTTGAATTTTGTCCCCAGGGAATCTCACCCAACACCTACTTACTTTATGTGCCAGGAAAAGCCTTTTCTCTGCCCTTCTGGCTTATTAGTTGTTTTCAGAAGTTTATTAGTTTAGGTAGTAGTATCAGTTTTAAGTATTTTAAAGATTACTGTTTTTCAGGGGGGGCTTTAATGTCTAGTATTTTATATTTATTGTCATTTTATATTTAATGTCATTGCTGGGTTTATTATTTATCCCTGAATGGGGATTCTGTGACTTTTTTTGCTTTCTGTTTAAAGTGGGATTTGTTGCTGTTGCTTTATGTACGTGTGTTTGTTTAATTTACTTACGTGTATTGTAGATTTTGATTTACTTGTAAGTTGCGTAGAGGCACTTTGCATTAGGTGGCACTTATCTAAACAACAGCAACAACGATATAGTACCCTTTTTTGCCTAGTTTCGGTGCGGAGATAAATTTTAACTAGCTGCAGTCAGGTGAATGAGTTGTGATAACAGATAACAGAGGAGCTCTTTGGAAAGAACAGACCATGCTTAGAAGTGAGTTGAAAGCAAAATAATGTATCAACCCCTAGTTGGGAAGGGAGCCAATCAGAGGCTCCCTTAAGTGCTAGGCTTGTTTGGTACCCTCCTTCATGCTGCCCTGATTCAATTTCTATTTAAACATTTGTCTTCTGAGCTAAATCAATAAGTAAATAGGGAGCTCTGGGATGAGTACGACCCCCACATGTCCCCATGACCAACTTTCTCTGGCAGAGGGTTTTATCTTCTAGTGTAGGTTTCCTGTGTGATTCAGAGCCGTAGTTCCAGGTATATGGTTAACGTTGCAGTAGATGATGATGAAGAAGAGTTTGGATTTGATATCCCGCCTTTCACTCCCTTTAAAGAGTCTCAAAGTGGCTAACATTCTCCTTTCCCTTCCTCCCCCACAACAAACACTCTGTGAGGTGAGTGGGGCTGAGAGACTTCAAAGAAGTGTGACCGGCCCAAGGTCACCCAGCAGCTGCATGTGGAGGAGCGGAGACGCGAACCCGGTTCCCCAGATTACGAGACTACCGCTCTTAACCACTACACCACACTGGCTCTCACATTGCCTATACTTTGCTTTGAGCCCTTCAGATAATAGGCTATAAATCCCTGCCCTGTTTTCCCATCCAGCTGGATACTCAAGATATAATCTGTTATATACAAAGCCATTATATATTAATAACCCCAATGTGTTAAACTTGCTGCATCTGCCAGTTCTCTTCCTTTCTTTGAGACGTGAGCAGCTGCCATTTTCTTCCATGTCTGCCCTTAATGTCATCAGCAGGCTTTCATGTGATGGATCTTCTCTTATTTCCTCCGTATCTACTAGCATCATAAAGTCTGCAACCTGCCAGGCACCTGTTGGTTTGTGACTACTTTCACTGTGCTGCTCATGCCTCGGCCTCCATTGCCCTTGACATTTATGTAACTTTAAAAAGACTTGCATAAAGCTTCCGAGACCACCCTTTTTGGCATACCAGGATTTGACACCAGTCAGATGAGGAGCACACAGAAAGCTTACAATGTTAATAGCATGCTGTGTTAGGGCTTCCAATGCATCGCAGTACAAGAAAAGAAGGATGGCGAGGGGCTAGAGGACTTTTCGTAGAGCTAAAAAGTTTTAATATGGAAGAGTTGCATGTTGTTATTATTATTTACTTTGGATGAGGACAGTCTCTAACATTGCAGTCCCATGCAAGTCTACGCAACGGGGCAGTCAGCCTAAATCCATCTTGTGGCTATTTATCAGAAAAAGCCAATGTGGTGCCTGTCAGATGTTTGTGGCTTTTTGAGCAACTTTAGCTTTATCTAGCCAGTGTTTGAAATTCTCCATTTTGCACCTGGCTATCAGTCACTTGCAACCAAGTGAAGATGCCTTGGCGCCGGGATAGCACCTGACATCTCCACCATCTGGAGGTGCAGCCCTGGGGATCCTCGGTTCTTGCCTGTTTTCATACACTAACAACACATCCTGTAGAATTTTATCCGTGCTGTTTTATCTGCACAATCAAAACGAATTTCAGGAACCCAAAAGTCATATTGAAAAATTCAACTTTTGAGCCACGTGGCCCAAAAATGTCAACCAGGCATTCCGTTTTGGCAACTATAACCCTGGTTTAAGGAGTCATTTGGTGCCTAGCTTATATATTTGAATTTCTAACACTGTCCCCCGCAACGGCCAGAAAAATTGCTCTGGGAAGTTTATGAGCAGGACATGAAGGCCATAGCATTCACTGGTTGTTGCCTAGGACCTGGTATTCAGAAGGTTCGCTCTCTGTGTTTTGTTTGTGCATGTTATCATCATGTCCCCTAGCTCTAAAATACAGCTCCCCTAGCTCTAAAATCCCCTAGCTCTAAAATACAGCTCCCCTAGCTCTGAAATCCTCCCCTAGCTCTAAAATCCCCTAGCTCTAAAATCCTCCCCAACCCCAACCCCCCCCCCCGAAAGATACTTGCAGTCCTGATTGTGTTGCTGTGTGATGGCCTGACATGTGTAGATGATGATGTCTGGCAGCTTTTGAAGTACATTCAAAAGAGCTGTTCATCTATGTTAATATCCTTTTTCTCCCCAGGTGAAGTCCTCTTTATTCCCCCCCCAAGCCTTTTAGAATGAATGGCTCTGTATTTCGGTCTTTGCAATAAATGAAGTGTTTCAATGATGTTTGTGTTGGTTTTATGCAGATAGCTGTATTGATCTTCTTATAATTTATTTGACTGATTGTTTATATTTGATTTTTTTAAAAAGAAAATATTGCACAGAGGTTATTGTTAATGTAGGTGCTATGAATGCCCAAAATAAATAAATAAAATATTTTAAAATACAGAAACAAATGAATAGGGCATCGAAAGTGGACTTTACCCTCTCATCTATCAAGCACCACCTTTTGATTCAATGGACTCTAGTGGTAGGAGTGGTTTAGCAAGGTGGGCGGGACTTATAGCTGTACCAACATTTTGGAAGTGCCAGCCCCCACCTTTTCTGCATCATGGACAATTTAATATCTTATATGCACCGTTCCCCCTAATCAACAACCTTCTACCTTTTCAGCTTTCCTTGTAGTGGGGTCACTCCAGCCCACCACACATTTTGGCTTGCCTGTTTTGCACTTCCCCCAAACTTTATAAACATCCTTTTTTTGTGATGCTTTTGAACAGATTATAAGAACCACTGTATAGGTTCTCTTTCCATTGTTGTTGGATTGAATGCTGTAAGGATGTTTGCAATGAGCAGCTGCTGCTTGAAAATATCAAGCCGGTCATTCCTCTTGAGAGCTTGTTGATGAGTACTCAGGAGGAACAGCAGGTAATGATTGCAAGAGCTAAATGGTGGCGTTGTCAAAAGACAGCACAAAGATGCCCTGATCATGAACTATTATCAGGATCCTTGCGTTGAATTAGGGGAGGGGTCCATCCTGCCCGGTGCCTGGCAGTGGCTGTCTAGGGTCTCGGGCAGAGAGGGCTTTTCCCAGCCTGCAAGCTTTTAATTGGATGTGTTAGAGATTGAACTTGAGACCTTGGGCATGGAAAGCATGTGCTCTGCTACTGAGTTCTGGCTCTTCTCTGAGCACAGGGCAATCACTGCGTCACCACTTAAGAAGGTGCTGCCAGTAGTTACGCCGCAGAACAGCTAAGTATATCCCTTTGCACGGTTGCTGGGGGAAGCAAGAGAGCCAGGGAAGGACGAGCATTTGAAATGTGCTTGGCTTTGGAGAAAGAGAGAGAGAGAGAGATCGGGGTGGGGAGGCAACAGGAAAGAGAAAAATGGAAAGAAAGAGAGAGAAAAGAGGGGGGAAACAAAACAAAAACCAAGCTTGGCAGCAGCATGCCTTATTTCTTTATGAAAACAGTACGGCTTTATTCAGTGTGTGAAAAGACCAAATGGAGCTGTAACACTTCCCTCCGCAAAAGGCACACTGTGGTGTGATCTCTTGGGATGAAGAAGGGAAAAGCTTTGTATAAAGACCTTATTTGCGACCATCTCTTTCAAACAGATAATGTGCCGCATGTTGTATTGCCATTATATTCTTTAGTTAAATAAATAGTTCTGAGAAAGACATGTACGAGTGAATGTAAAGCTTTAAAAAACAACAATTTGGAGGAAGAGTTATTCACGTGAGCTGTTAAAATACATACGGTCCACTTTTCTGCACAGTTAAAGCAGTTTATAAGTTATCACAACCATAACACTTAAAATAAAAACACTAAGTGCATTTTAAAAATTCATGCCAGTTTGTTGCATTACCTACTCCCGGAGGCCTGAAAATTACTTATGCGGTTCTTTTTCCAGGCACAAGAACTTCCACCAAACAGTTGGATTGCAGTGCTTTTGCAGAAGAATACGAATTGCAGTTTGTGGTTCTGCCTTGGAGAGCTAGCAGAAACCATAGTTTGGCAGCCTGGGTGAAAGGGCAAACTATAGTTAGGCAGGGAAGAGAAAACTGCAGGAAGGCATGAAAGGAGGAGGGGTGGGGAAGAGAGGCTGCAAAGGACATTGTATGGGGGGGCGGAAATATGGCTGCCCCAGAGGTAGTTCAGAAGGTAGGGACTGAACATTATGACTTATGGCTTTTTCCTGGAGTATTTTAAGAGAGGTGAAGTGGCAAGCTTCTGCAAACAACTTGCATTTTTTGGGAAAGGAAGATAGAAAAGGGGCAGTCCTTAGACCACCTGTGAGAGCAGAAAACCTGACTACATGGCTTGATGCAGCAGAGTTCTTCTTATATCCTGTAGCAGCCACAGGTTTCACGTGGTTGTCCATAAAAACAGCTCCAGTGCTTTTGCTCTCATGTGGGGACCCCATGCAATTGGGACAACCAGTTGGCCATGTTTTGCAGTTAAATGGTGTGCCCACACATAAGAAGGAGCATGCATGCTGGAATTCTTCTACAGATAATGGTGCACAGCCATGGGTTGTCTGAGGAAGAGAAGTGATGTTGAGAACATGGCTACAAGTGCAGTCCCAAATAAACACGGGACTGCTCAACATCCAAGTAATGTATCAACAGGGCTTTATTTTTCATGATGGGGCTGTAGGCCATGAGCACTTCTGTGTGAATGACTGTAGCTGGGCAATAAGCATTGCACTTGCCTTCCGTTTTGAGATGAATGTCCTTGCAATGTTAGCTGAGTGTTAAATCACCTATAAAATGGTAACGAGCTGAGGGATTTTGCAGAGGTGGTAAAAGGGGTCTGGGAAGCAATTGGCCAAGAGCATTTTGTGATGCACAAGGCTTGCAGTGAGGGCGAGAGTGGAACTAGGAGCGATAAAATGTTGTAGGCAGGTTAGCTTCTGTGAAGGAAAGTGAAAGGTCGTTGGCAGAGAAAAACCCTCCCAGGAGGAGCAAGGATGAGAAGCAGAATGGAAAGCGGAAAAGAAGGAGAGAGAAAAAAGGAGGGGGAAGGAGCTCAGGGAAAGGGTGCAAAGTGAGCAGTAGGCTGAAAAACAGCAGCCTCGGTTGGATACTCTTGTGCTCTGCTTTTCTAAAGGTAGTTAGTTCTCTGTTTGAAAAGATGCCCGTGGGCCCATCTCTCTTGGATGGGCTTCCTGGTCCAAAGTCTGGTTTAAAAATAAAGAACCATAGGAAGGGGTGGCAGGGGCCTCGAAGTTGCCAATCAATAAGCCTGAAGTCTTACACTTCAATTCTCCTGTGGTTTTAATGGGTTCATGCTGTGGTCACCCACTGTGATGGCTGCATGCACCCCCTTCCTTCCTTCCTTCCTTCCTTCCTTCCTTCCTTCCTTCCTTCCTTCCTTCCTTCCTTCCCTCCCTCGCTGAGAATTTCCTCTCCAGTATTTTGGCATAGAAAGTCATGGCCAGAACAATGGCAGAATGTGGAGGGAGAGTCATTCAATGAATTATTGGGGGCGGGGGGCGGGATGGGCAGAATCAACATGGTGGTATGGTGGTTTCAATACAATGGGGCAGGTGAGAGCAGTGTGAAAGGAATGTCAGAAAACAGAACAGAAGTGCTAGCCTTATGGTGAGTTAAACTGGTGCAGGAAACCCCATGTGTGAATGCAGCCTCCGTCTCTGCATTGCCTTTCTAGGACTCAGCATGAAGATGGATGGAACAAAAGTAGCGTTAGCTGGTTCTGCCTGTCATTGGCTCTGGTTTCACCAGCTACTGGGCTCCCCGCTTTTCACCCTACCAGTCCCAGTGAGCACAGGCCACCCCCTGGGCAGGAGTTCTGGGAAGGCAGGATAGGTACCTGAAAGGGAGTGAGTCAAGTGGAAAAGTGAACTAGAAGAAGGTGACCTAAGGGGACCAGAAACACGTAGCTGAAGAAAGCAGCAGTGGGGGAGAATGTAGGTCAGGGGCACTACCTGCCGGATGAGTAAGATAACCCACCTGTTTGGTCTCCCATTTCAGCTTTATCTGCAAACAGAAATGAATAAGCATTCATTTCAACGGATGAGTCATTCCTTTTAACTTGCTCCCAAAAAACATTCATGCTAGTTTCCTTAAGCTCTCATAGTAGGTGAGCTGCTGTTAGCTTTTGAAAACCAAATGCTGAATGAAAAAATGGTGTGGTGAAAGACTGCCATTTCCTAAGGTCAGAGATTACTAGAACTGCATGTGTAATAGATCTGATTATCGGGAGCAAAAAACAACACACCCACCCACCGCTGCAGTACATAACAGTACGTGGAGAAAAGCAAATTAAAGAACTCCTGTTTTTTAACGAGTTTACAAGACAATACCAGTAACAACAACAACAATTACAAAAAAGAGATTAGTGTATGAGGAGGGATGCAGAAGCTCATTATTTCTCCTCCTGCTTCAGTAGGTTTCTCCAACTCACCTTTTTTATAGATAAGGTATGAAGTATATGCTTTAGTGTAAGTACAAAATACAGCTTCTAGCTTCTTTAATTCTCCTTTGCTGGCAGTATGAGATGGTATTTCCAGAATTTCTGCCACTAGCTTGACTGTACATCTGGCCCTACTGCACAGCAGTGTTTCTGTCTTGGCGCCTCAAAGATGTGTAGCATATATAATGCTTATAGACCGTCATATTCTGAATATGTCACAGATGAGAGCTTTCTGAGTACACCGATGACTGACATGTATTCTGGTGTTGCCAGAATTAAACTAAGGCTTTAGTGTTAGAGTGATAGCATGTTAAGGATGCTTGACACACCACCTCCCTGGTCTAGACTGGAACTGTGGCCTCCAAGATGGGATCAAGATCTTCCCCTGAAACTGCTATTTGTCCCCAAGGAGGTGACATTTGCAGTCCACAGCATGGGGAGCGGTTGGCAGGAAAGCAGTCCATGGGAAAGAGTTAAATTCTCCACCTGCACCATGGCCTCAATCCCCTGGTGCATCTGTTTTTCTTAGGAAAGAAGTTTGCGCAGTCTTTAGCACACTTAATGGAACCCAAGGTTTGATGACTAGACTCCACGTTGGGTCAAGATCACGCTCCTAGGTCCTTGTGCGTGGTGATGACATCATCAGTCTCCCAGTCTGCTGACATGAAGTGCATGAGTTGCATTATCTGTGGCCTGAGATTCACCTGCAGCATATAGAGCTCCCCAAGTTACTGTGCTTCTTCTAGAAAATAGCACAAAGTGTGGGAGGGACTGACTCCATTCCTTGTCCGAAAGCTGCCGCAGAGTCTTGGGCCCCATCTACACTACACATTTAGAGCTGTACTGTATCATGCTACTTCAAATAGTTATAGCTTTCCCCAAAGAATCCTGGAGATTGTAGTTTGTTGTGGGTGCTGAAGTTGTTAAAGGTAAAGGTAAAGGTACCCCTGCCCGTATGGGCCAGTCTTGACAGACTCTGGGGTTGTGCGCCCATCTCACTTAAGAGGCCAGGGGCCAGCGCTGTCCGGAGACACTTCCGGGTCACATGGCCAGTGTGACATCGCTGCTCTGGCGAGCCAGAGCTGCACACGGAAACGCCGTTTACCTTCCCGCTGGTAAGCGGTCCCTATTTATCTACTTGCACCTGGAGGTGCTTTCGAACTGCTAGGTTGGCAGGCGCTGGGACCGAGCAGCGGGAGCGCACCCCGCCGCAGGGATTCGAACCGCCGACCTTTCGATTGGCAAGTCCTAGGCGCTGAGGCTTTAACCCACAGCGCCACCTGTGTCCTGAAGTTGTTAGGAGACCCTTATTTCCCTCATTCATTCCCTCAGTACCCATAATTCTCTGGGAAGAGTGAGTAGACTATTCTGAGAATCATAACTGTGATTTGTGGGGAAGCCTAAAAACTTGCAGAACCCTAAACAAGCTGCAGTTCCCAAGATTCTTTGGGGGAAGCCATGACTATTTAAAGTGGTACAATACTGTTTTGCATGTCTAGTGCAGATGCTGCCTAAGTCTCTAAGGCCTGATGCTCCGGCATTGACTTCCAGATCCTCCAAGCGTCCCTCTTTTCCAGGGACAGTCCTGAATTTACAGAAGTTGCCCCGATTTCTGATTTGATCCTGGAATGTCCTGCTTTTCCTTAGGACATCCCTATTTTCCTTGGAGAAATATTGGAGAGTATGGAGTTATGCGAAACAAGGAGATAAGTAGCTATACAACTTTTAGAAGACATCTGAAGGCAACTCTGTATGGGGAAGTTTTTTTTTAAAAAAAGTTTAACATTTATTATGTTTTTATATTTCTTGGAAGCCACCTGGAGTGGCTGGGGTAAACCAGTCAGATAGGTGGGGTATTGGTATTATTATTATTATTGAATAGGCTGTCTCTATTTTTCATTGGATAAATGTTGGAGGGTACAGACTTCACTGCTGTAAATCAAGGCTTAGAAGAGCTCTAATTGAGATTCATTTTAAGACCAGAGATGAACCTTGGAAAGTTTGGGGTCTAATTTGAAATGGATCTGCTTGGGCAATATAACTTTAATCTATAAATCCCCGTGTTAAATGTCTTCTGCCAAATACTAATTGTCTTTCAACAGAGGGTAGGGGAAACTCTGGCCCTCCAGTTACCATCTGCCTTAACCAGCATAGTCAATGGTCAGGAATCATGGGAGTTGTAGTGCAGCCACATCTGAAGGGCTGCAGGTTCCCCATTCCTGGATTAGACCATGGCAGTATGTGTAGGAGAACTGCAGAATCATACATCCATCTGAAGCTATTAAGGGCTATGCTTATCAGAATGGCAGACTACCCAATACAAGTTGCTCTAATTTGCATAGCATTTCCACCCAGAAAACATACACCACTGGCATATTTATATCACAGCAGGGTTTTTTGTTTGTTTTTGTGTATGTTTGTGTATCCTAATGAGCTATAGAGGGATAACCTTATCTGAAGTTAATATGTAAACTCTTGATCTTCTTATATTTTCATTAAACTTGAAGCTCAGAGACTGTGATCATTAAAACTGATACATAGGACACAAGCCAACGAGGGCCACAGAGACACATTCCACTTGGGTCTTCTCTTCCCTATCAAAGAAGGCTATTGTATGCCACGACAAAACAAAAATGTGTTTGACCAATTGTGTTCTTTTTTTGAAGACGATTGACGGCTGTATAGTTTGCTTGCCAGCATAAATATTATCTTAACTGAGAGGTACGTGAAGGTAGCTTATCACTGAAGGAGAGAGATTGATGGGTGGGTTTTGTCTATGACAAAGATGACTGTATCAACAGTTGACTGAAGTGCATGATTTTAAGTACCAGTTCATCTCACCTAATTCATTCCCTTGAAAATATGACAAGTGCCTGGCATATTCTATGATACAGGATGCCTCATCTGGCATTGATTAAAAATGTGCCATTGAATATTAATTCAATGCTCATATTCAGGGATTCACTCAAGAATTGAGATCTGATTTACTTTTATATTACTGTTATGCTAAGAGGAAGGAAAAGAAGATTTAAATAACTTCTGCTCAGTATGATGAGTGTGCATTACACAGGCGGAGACAGGATATTTGGGGTGAGTGGAGAAGTGGCTTGAGATTCACCATGGGTCCTGTTGTTCTACATCTTGGAAGGTTGTTGCAAAAACCTGGTGATGCTCCTGAAAATAACCTGTTTTTTTAAGGGTTTATTTTGATCACTAAAAAATCCTGAGGGGGTTCTCAAGTGAGTGATGATATGCACTCAAAAAGGCCAATTTTTGCCTAGATGCTGCTGTCCCTTTCCCCAATTCTGGGAAAGGTGAGTGTGGTAAGGTTGGCAGTGAAGGGTTTTCTTGACACAGGAATAATCCTCAACAGCAACTGCCAAGCAGTGATGTAGTGACAGACAAACAAGAAACTACCCCAACATTGGTGATGTTCCCTATAACTTCTTTCTCCTCACAATGGGGGAATGAGATTATACCTTCCTGTTCTGCCCAGTGGACACACCTATCTTGCTATCAACAGACAGAGATCCACACACAGAGATGTTAAAATGCAGTATGTTGATTTCTTCCCCCGCCCCCTTTTCATCTGGGTAAAAGGTAAAGGGACCCCTGACCATTAGGTCCAGTCGTGGCCGACTCTGGGCTTGCAGCGCTCATCTCGCTTTACTGGCTGAGGGAGCCAGCATACAGCTTCCGGGTCATGTGGCAAGCATGACTAAGCCGCTTCTGGCGAACCAGAGCAGCGCACGGAAACGCCATTTACCTTCCCGCCGGAGCGGTACCTATTTATCTACTTGCACTTCATGCTTTTGAACTGCTAGGTTGGCAGGAGCAGGGACCGAGCAACGGGAGCTCATCCCGTCGCAGGGATTCGAACCTCTGACCTTCTGATCAGCAAGTCCTAGGCTCTGTGGTTTAACCCACAGCGCCACCCGCGTCCCTTTCATCTGGGTAGTGACCATGTAATTTGAGCCTATCACGTTGGATTTGTCTCTCTGTGTGTGCAGCCTTCTCAAACATGCATGTATGCATGTGATGCGCCTAGCATGTTCTAGGGGGTGGATAGAATTGTCATTGCACAGCACTTTCTCGTATGCCAAAGATGCACCTCTTTACCCTGGCCTTTGAAAATTAAGATATTTTGTTTTGTGGGATCCACCTCTTCTATTGAATTTCTATTACTCTGTTTGATGCAGAATGATTTTACTGGTTTTATGATTGCAATGGCTTTATTTGCAACCCGCCCTGTGAGCTTATGGTAAAGGCTGGGCCAGAAAATTAATTTTAATTAATTAATTGCTGACTTACGGGTGCTTGGGGGCCTCAGAGGTGTGGCTGGATGGTTACGTGGGAGCCGGTTGAAGCTAAATCCTTCGAAGACAGAGGTCCTGTGGCTGGGCTTGGACGATATGGGATTGGGGGGCAACTCCCATCTCTTGCGGGGGTGCAATTAGTGCCAGCACCATCCGTTAAGAGTTTGGGTGTAATCTTTGACACCTCCCTTTCCATGGAGGTGCAGATTGCAGCTATAACAAAGGCAGCATTTTTTCATCTCCGCCAAGCTAAGCAGTTGGCTCCTTACCTCTCTCGCCCTGACCTAGCCACTGTGATCCATGCGACGGTCACCTCCAGACTGGATTATTGTAACTCGCTCTATGTGGGGCTGCCCTTGAGACTGACCCAGAAACTCCAGCGGGTGCAGAATGCTGCAGCGAGACACCTTACGGGGTCTTCGCTGCGAGACCACATTCACCCGGTGCTATACCAGCTGCACTGGCTCCCGGTGGAGTACAGGATCAGGTTTAAGGTGCTGGTTTTAACCTTTAAAGCCCTATACGGCCTAGGACCCTCGTACCTACGGGACCGCCTCTCCTGGTATGCCCCACAGAGAAACTTACGGTCTTCAAATAAAAACATCTTGAAGGTCCCAGGCCACAGAGAAGTTAGGCTGGCCTCAACTAGAGCCAGGGCTTTTTCGGCTGTGGCTCCGATCTGGTGGAACGCTCTGTCACTAGAGACTAGGGCCCTGCGGGACTTGACATCTTTCCGCAGGGCCTGCAAGACAGAGCTGTTCCACCAGGCCTTTGGCCAGGGCACAGCCTGACTCCCTCCCTCGGCAATCTTCGTGGAGCTCTGGCACAATGGTTGCCAGTGGCTTGATTTGAATCACTTTTATAATGAATGATTTTAGAGTGTTGTATGTGCTGTACCTTTGTACTGTTTTAATGTTGTTAGCCGTCCTGAGCCCGGCTTCGGCTGGGGAGGGCGGGATATAAATAAAATTTATTATTATTATTATTATTATTATTATTATTATTATTATTATTATTATATTATTCAAATTTCAAATGAGCAGGGTGGGAATGCTGACATTGTATAGAAGCAAACAAATGTGTGTGTACGCACACACTATGTGGAAGAGCCGTAGCCTGCTAGTTCAGCCCATGTTTTACATGCCAAAGGTTCCAGGTTCGTTGCCTAGAAACTCCCAAGGAGGATTAGGAAAAACCTCTACCTGAAACCTTGGAGGGTTGCTGCCAGTCAGTGCCTGCAGTACCAATCTACATGGATCAATGGTTTGCCTCAGTATCAGGCAGCCTCCTAGGTACCTCTAAAACAGGCTTTCTCAACCTCGGTTCTCCAGATGTTTTGAGACTACAATTCCCTTCATCCCTGACCACTGGTCCTGCTAGCTAGGGATCATGGGAGTTGTAGGCCAGAAACATCTGGAGGGCCGAGGTTGAGGAAGCCTGCTCTAAGGAGAAAGCAAAGGAGGTCCTCATCCCAACTGGCCGCTGCAGACATTACCTTGCAAAATAGCTGAAAGCCCTAAGCATTGGAACAATTATTGGCCTAATGGTTCTAATTTGTTAAAAGATTATTGGAATAAAAATGATTTATTATACAGTTGTTTAAGTAAGTTAGATTACACATTCTAAAATGCTGAGTGAAGAAAACACTTATTAAGCACGAACCTGGCATCTCCTGATGAAGCATAATCATATTAAAAGGATCAATAGCGAATAGTATCTCCTGGTGCCAGCAGTATAATATATTTCATCATGCACCTTGTAGCCCATATTTGTATCGCTGAAAATGGCCTTTCAGCAGATTACATTGGATACCGAAGTGAATTTTCACGGGTCGTATTTAACTCGGCTACTTGCTCCACAAATTCCCTTTTATTCTAACTTGGATAATTGAATGACTAACCATGCTGAGGACTACAAGAAAGTACAGACCAGTCAGGCACAGAGAATCCAGGAATGCAGAAATGAACGAGAAACTTCCATTCTAGGACAGATAGAGGATCCAGACACCTTGAAATCCAGGTCTCCTGTAGTCCTTGTCCACTACTTCTAACATGGGTCTGGGTTGACAACTTAATTTCCAGGGTGGGAATGTAATTTAGGAAAGGCTTTTAACCAAAATGCAAGCTCTTCTCGAGAGACTTCCTGTGGGCCAGGATGGGGAACAGGATACAGCAAGTAGGCCAGATCCTGAGATTCCCCCACCCATCATGGGCTACTTGGATGAGCGGGCAAGGGTTCAAAGGAACAGTCATATGACTTAACTTCAAAGGAAGGAATTAAAAGTATGTTCCTAATTCGTTCTTTTCTTCCATTGCAGGAACAGTTTGGATTCAGCTTGCATCATTTGCAAAGGGAAGTCCCTGTTGCAAGTGGGGCTTGCCTTCAGAGCTGCATTTAAATGCAAGCCCTGCCTGTGGCAGGAACTCTAATTGGGGGCTCCTTAGTGCCACATTTAAATGTTGCCAAATGCGGAGAGCCAGTGTGGTGTAGTGGTTAAGAGCGGTAGTCTCGTAATCTGGTGAACTGGGTTTGTGTCTCCGTTCCTCCACATGCAGCTGCTGGGCGACCTTGGGCTGCTCACACTTCTGTGAATTATCTCAGCCCCACTCACCTCACAGAGTGTTTGTTGTGGGGGAGGAAGGGAAAGGAGAATGTTAGCAGCTTTGAGACTCCTTAGGGTAGTGATAAAGCGGGATATCAAATCCAAACTCTCAAATCCAAATCCAAACTCTTCTTGGAGATGGGGAAGGAGAGGTTGTTGTAGGAATTACCCATGGGGTGATGGAGGCTGACGAAGGGATTGGGGTCGGTGCGCAGGAACCAGAGCAGCAGGGCCCATCACCATCACTAGAGGGGCCCCTGTCTCCATGAGGTATAGGGAGCAGCAGGAGTGGTGCTCTAGGAGGCTGAGGCAGTCAAGGGCCTACAGCCCAGCTCTCTAGCTGGCCAGGTGCAGCTCGCTAGCTGTGGGAGGAGGGGTGTGATTCTTCAGCTGGATTAGGCTTGGAACAGGTGAGGATCACATGCCTCATCAAGCCCAGATGCTGCAGTCAGCAGGCAATGAATAAAGGGGAAGCACATCTGAGGTGCTGGCTCTGCTCAGCTTCCCATGTTGGTTGGACCATGACTTGGATGTTCCAGGGTGTTCTTTGGGACTGTGGGGGTGGGGAAATGACCCCCTGGATCGGCTGAAGCGGTGCAAACTTGGCCTGAGTGGACTTTGAACCTGTTAGCCTGCTGGACTGCACACTAGCATCTGCTGTGAGGATCATGTGTACCCATGGGACTTGTTGCCAGGTACCCCGTGGTTCAGGATGTAGGAGTGCACTCTTGGTTGTTTCATTGTAGCCATGGTTTTACCTGCCCCACACCTGATGTTTAGTGTGATGCAGGTGGGCCTGGCTGGGGGAGAACAGCCTTGTGGACTGAATGATGACCACCGGTGGGTCTGATTTGACCCAGAGGCCAGTGGTACCCCATGCCTGCTTTGGAAGAGCAGAGGTCAGATGTGAATATTGCTTTGCTAGCATAATGCCACTGCTCTTGCTCCAGCCAGCATTGTAAGCAGCCACAGAACAGGAAGGTTACACCAGATCTAGGAGGGTTCAAACTATGATGTCACAAAAAGCTACCATCTACAGATGCAGCATAGCATTACGGTTCAGAATTATTGCGTTGTACAGAAATGGGTGGCAAATTGGAAAAACGATGATTTATCTCTCTTGTTCTCTCTCTTATAATGTCAGTCTTCTAACGAGCTGCCAGTGGAGAACATAATCCCCCTGTGATGCATATATAATTTTGCCATCATGACGCCACTGCTGATATTGATCAGATATATTGGATCAAATGCTTAAGGTTGTGCAGATGCAATCTGATGCTGTGCTTGTATGCAGTTTGGTTTGCTATATACCAAGGCTGGGCAGAAAAGAGATTGGGATCTCTGGGTGATATGCAGGTGATCGGCAAGGATTTCTGGTAGTTCAACAGTAAAATGACTTCCCTCCCCAAATTAGACTGCTAGCATAAGGAACATTGTATGTATTGTGTGCAGAAGGATTGTGAGTTCAGCTCAGTTTTGGTACCCAAAACAAATTCCTGCACCTAGTTCTGATTTGTGTATCTCAGGGTTACCTAATACAGTTTATTTATGCCTTGTCTGTGCATTTGCTACAGTTTGCAGCTGTGAATAAGAGATTGTAACAGGTCTGTGTCCTATTGCTATTGCCATATAAAATGGTTTTTTGGAGGACATTCGGGCTGTATGTTGGAAGGCCAGATGAAAGATAATTCATATCACTTTGGGCTTTTTGATATTGATAGGATTAATTTCAGATTTCGTTCTGTGAGTGAGTTTGCATATCTGCGCTATTGGCTGGGTCTGGGTCACAATAAAAAAGGTTCCTTGTTTTTCCTTTTCCATGTAGAAAATGTGGAGAAGAATATTATGTGTACTTACAAATCCTGTGGTCATTATTGCCATTGTAGTGGTGATGGAAATCTCTGCATAATGAACCCAGGCACTTCCAGTGTACATGCGATGTTTCTCCAGGAGAAGGAGTCATTTAGAGAACTAGACTGTGAGCAGTATTCAGCTACATAGTTGTGTCAGTACAAGGATGGAGCACCAGCAATGGGACGTCCTCCCTCTCCACACCTCCTGCCACCATGCACCCCACACTGTCCCAAATTGGCTCTGGAGGCTTCAGGAAAACCCCTGAATAAATTTGGGGTGGGTGGGAGGGGTAGAACATTCTGTCACACAAGAGAAAATATTTGTGTTGAACTCACCTTGGCACTACTTTGAATGCAGTGCAACCCTCTGGTTGTTGTTGTTTGTTAAACAACAACAACGTGAATGAGTCCTAAAAAGGTGTGTGAGTTTTAGAAATGAAACTTCATAGGTGAAATAGCATACTAAAAGAACCCCCTGAAATCTGCATTATTGAATTTGGTTTGGACAAAAATATGGATATTTACTGGTGGTTGCAGCTATGACTATTGCTACTTTTAGTTTTAACTGAAAAACTCCCACATAAATTAAGGACTGAGGTGAACTAAACACATGGATACATTTGTGGTAGAATGGAGGAATCTTCTTTCTTTTACAAGCAATCCAGACAGCAAAAGGAAGGGCCTTAACATGTACTCTGATATATGGCTGTTGTAATACTTTGGCTTTATTTGATATTATATTGTGTCTCTGCAAGGTGAGGATCTTCTAGGCTAACTTGGAGTTTTCCATATGTGATTGATTGGTTGCATCTACAACACACCTTTTTCTTCAGAGAGCTCAAGGTGGCATACATGGTTCTCCCTCTCCTCAGTTAATCCCACAACAACCCCAGGGAGGCAGGTTAGAATGAGAGGCATTAACCCAGTGGGCTTCTGAGTGGAGATCTGAACCTGATATTCCTCACCACACTGGCTCTTTAGGTTGTTGACTGTGTGGTTTAAGTGACATGTGTCTGTATTTTGGGGGGACGTTTCATCACAGAACGTATGAAATACAGTTTAAAAATGAAAAGAAAAGAAATGGAACTATATTTCACAAATTGAACTTGCACTTTCCAGACCTTTAAAAATAATAATGTATTCAGATGCTTATGGGAAGCCCACAAGCAGGACAGCATAGCAAAAGCCCTCTCCTGTTATTGTTCACTTGTACTTAGAGGCATGCTGCCTCTGAAACTGGGTGCAACGTATAACCGTGGTGATTACTAGCCACTGATAGCCTTTTCCTCCATGATTTCATCCATCCCCCTCCATTAAACCTATCCAAGTTGGTTGTCATCACTACATTTTATGTCAGCGACTTCCATTGTGTAACAATGCGCTGCATGAATACGTCCTTTTTGTCTGTTGTGAATCATCCAACATTCAGCTTAATTGAGTGGTTCCTGGTTCCAAATGGAGCAAATCCTCTCTCTATCCACTTTCAATCAGGCATAATTTTATATGCCTGTGTCATTTTCCACCTAACTTACCCTTTTTTTTCTAAACTAAAGAACCCCCAAACATTGTTAAGTTCCTCATAAGGGAGATAGCTGGATAGCTCAGTTGGTTAGAGCAGGCATAGGCAAACTCAGCCCTCCAGATGTTTTGGGGCTACAATTCCAATCATCCCTGACCACTGGTCCTGTTAGCTAGGGATCATGGGAGTTGTAGTCCCAAAACATCTGGGGGGGCTGAGTTTGCCTATGCCTGTTCTACAAGATATTTTTCTATGAGTCACTCAAGGTAGCTGATAATTTTGGTTGCCCTGCTTCAGCTCTACAGCACCCCTTTCTCAAAGATAGTCCTGTAGGTGTCTTATTATCTGGACTTTCAGTCTTGATGGGAATCTTTCATTCCCCTACAGAAATTTGAACAGTGCCCCTCTATCCACAATGACGGTCCCTTTCAGTCTGGTCGTGAACTTAGCTCCTGCCTAGTTAGCAAGTGGCAGTTGTTCCAAATCAGGGTGTCTGCCTGGCACTTGAAAGCCCCTCCATCTGGAAGGGCCCTCAGCTGATGAGAAGCCCTTGCTAAAGTATGATTATAAGATGGTTTGATTAGCAGGATCATCTGTTTCGACCTTAATACTTCGCTTTCATCATCTTTTCTTCAGTCATTAGTGCAATCCGGAGAACGAAGGCGCAACTTGACCTCTAGGCATCAATCACCTGCTGATTGCCTTAAGAGGGAGCTGAAAGTAGGGATAAAGTAGATGGCCTTAGTAGAAAGGGAGGATTTAAACTGATTATGATAAATTTCATGTTTCATGAAGATGCAAACATGCATGAGTATACAGCTCCCTCACCATGTGCTGTTTTCAGTTTCTGTTTGGCTGGCAGCAATTGGAAAGGGGGCATTGGTGGGTAGTTGAAGGGTTAAACATTGCCACTCTCTCCTACTCATTAGTTATCCCCCACAAATGCTTCCTTGCATTAGCGTTATGAGGCATATGCAGGGCTGAGAACTCCTTTTTCGCCTTGTAAGGTTCAGTTCTGGAAGCAGAAATTCATCTGTTATGTCTGAGATCAGAACTACACATTGCAAAGCAACATGTGGAAGTAGTCTTACCCCTTTGTAGAATGAAAAGATGATTTGTGGAAAACAGGATTGTTTTCAATTAATTAAAATGTTCATGTACCCACAAACATGTTCCCATGGAGGTTGTCTTGTGAGCTCTAGACCTGAACTCAGTTGGCTTTCTTCAGCACCTTTCCCCCATTCATTTCTTGAGTTTCTGGTACCTTCCAAGGTAACAGTATTTGAGGCATTATAGTATAATTGAAGAAAATTATGTATTCAATGGCTTCCTCTAAATTCTGAATACCTGAATACCTAAGCAGTCATCTGGAGATCAGGGCTGAGAGGTACTCAGAAACAATCTTCTGTTTAAGAAATTATAAGCCCAGTTTGGGGTAGAAACCGAAGGTGGCCATTGGTGGACCATAACCAAGCAGCAAGACACAGTGGAGACATGCTGCCTTTCAGCCTGAGAATAGCTGGCAGGAGCAGCTCAATTTGACTCACTTTCTCATGATTTTGTGTGGTTAAACAGGCAGCAGATTTTATTTATTTATTTTTGGTAATATGCTAATGTTTTATTTGGGTCATAATAATGCTTGCAGCTCTTATTGACATTAGCAGCAGCTTCCAGCACACATCTGAGGACAGAATGGACAAGTTTGACATTGCAAATTACTATAGAGATGCAGGGCCTTGATAAGTAAGTGACAGACAGTAAACAAATGATTCTTCAGTTTATTGTTACAAGTATTGGCTGCTATCCTAAGCACATTGACATGGGAGCAGGTCCCATTCATTCCAGTGGGACTTAGTGCCCAGTGAAGTGTGTTTAGGATTACGGCTGCTGTTTCCTTATTAAACATCAAACATTTATTTTGTAATAGGGCCAGATGTGTTGCATTGAAATTTAACCTGCTATTGTGTGTGGTTTTTGCAGTAAGTCATAGGGATGCTTGAGGAATTTGGTGGGCTCGTTTTCTGAAGCAGGCTGTCTTGATGTGAACCTTCCTGACTAAGTCCCCATCTGCATTGTACATTTAAAGCAGTGCCATAGCCCTTTAAACAGCTATATCTTCCCCCAAAGAAACCTGGAAGCTGTAGTTTGCTGAGAACCACTCCCCTACTAGAGCCACACTTTCCCAAGTGGTTTAACTATGGTAATTGTAGCTCTGTGAGGGGAATAGGATAGATGAGTTGCTTTTTAGGGGTGCTTGCATGACATTAGCTCCTCCATTATCTTCTCAAGGAGGAACTTCAGAGGACACCTAGAATGCAATATGAAAGAAAGCCATTGGCCCAAGACACTGGACGAAATGCTTGTGCAATTTTGGCATTCTTGCTAATGAAAGCATAAGCCAGAAGTTTCAACTCAACCATTTTTAGGGCCTCTTCTTCTATTTTGTTTACACAGATGCAGGGCCAGGTCACACACTGTTCCACCACCTCAAGAGGCCAGCATAGAGATATTTTATACACAGGAAACCTGGCAGCAGAAGTGCATACAGGCCTTCGCTTGTCCTGTGGGGATAATTGCTGACCTCATAAGGGTGCTGTGACGCTGAACTGCAAAGGACTTTGAACAATACAATGACGTCTTAACATTTTGTGAAGCATTTTATATGTATTGCTACATCACTAAATAGTTGATAGTAAAAATACTCTTAATAATTTCCTATTATTCCAGAGGTCCCCCCCTCCCCTTTTGGCTCTACTAGTTTCACAACATCTTGCTTATCAGAATGACCTTAGGCCTTCAGTTCTGCCTCTCTGTGTTTTTACTATTGTGTTTTTTTCCTATTTACAGTAGTGACTTACAAAGCCAAATTCCTTTCCCTTTGTAAAACAGTGCAGCTATGGAACAGCAGAAGGGGAGGATTGGGTTCATGGACCATGGAAGGGATAGCCAGCCTCGTTCCCTCCAAATGTTGTTCAGCTCCCATCTGTCCCAGTCAGCATGGCCAACAGCCAGCGATAATGGAAACTGCAGTTCAACAACATCTTGAAGAATCCAGCTTGGCTATCCATGATTTGCTGGGAGGCATTAGGATGCCGCTGAAAAGTAGGGACTGAAATCTATAGGTGTAGATGGAACATTTTATAAAATAAAAGCTGGGATTTTCAGGAGGGGATCTTTGCAGCAGAACACACATCTTGCATGCAATGGGTCCCAATCCTAAGCATCTCAAGGATCAGCAGGTAAGGGGAAAGATCTCTCTCTGAGGCTTTGGCAGGGTAGACAATACTGTGCTGGACAGAACACTGCTTGTGACTGCATCTTCCTGTGTTCTTGAGATGGATGTAGTTTCACACAGTGAGTGACACAGACACTCAAATTTAAAGAGGTGCTCATGGGGCTGGGTGAGGTCCCTGTAAGAAATCCTGGAGAGCTGCTGCCTGCCAGTGTGGACGATACTGAGCTAAATGTGCCAATGGCCTGACTTCCAATGCTCTTACGTTGGAAAGTGTCGGGAGAAGGGAAGGTCTTGATTTATTCCACAAGTTCCGCCCCTAACTTCCCCCAATTTTAGCCGCATTGTGGCCTTTGTCATAGCTAAGGGGACTGGCACAAAACAAAAGGAGGCTGGGGACCCCTCCCAAATATTTGGGCACTCAGCTGCTCTGGGAAATGATACTTATGAAAGGATGACTGCTATGCTAGAGCTGTTGCAAATGGCGGTGTTACGCAGACACCGCAGGACCATTACGGTCGCTCCAGGGCCTGCAGCCAACTACCTGGCTGTTTACACAGACACCAGTTTTCTTTATGTCAGCAGCTGAATCCTGGCCAAATGCACCAATCTCCCCATTTTAAACACTTCCAGATTTGAGTCACCAATAAATTTCCCTTAGCCTCTTGCCTCCTTAATTCCCTTCCTTCCTTCCTTCCATCCTTCAGTTCCTAGCTGTCTGCTTTTTAAATCTCATTCCTTGGCACCAACCTTTTGGGGCTTGGGCGCATATTTGGAAATCCTAATAAACTCCCATGGGCACCACAAAAAATCCATTTTGCAGAATAAAAGAACCTCACCTCCCCCCAAAGAGGAGATATACATTCACACCCCAAAACAAATAAAACAGACAAAAAAGCAGGCAACTACCTCAAAAGGCAACCCCTCCATAGAACCAAAGAACCACTTTCTCATTGAAGAATTGGTGGTGTAGGGAGCCTTGGGTTCCAAAGGGGAGTGTCTGTGAGGGACCCCATTTTAGGCCCTTTGGCCATCCTACCTCTTAGCCAATCTCTGCCAAGGGCTTCCTTACCACCATGAAACCCAAAAGCACGTTTGCAGTATAGATTGCAGGCAGAAATCCTGAAGGTTCAGATGCCAAACAACAATCCAAAAGGCACTCGGATTGCTTGCTTTGAACTTGCCCTTCTGAAGCAAATGTGAAATGTAATTCAGAAGTAAATGAAATGAACCATGGATAGCAACATCGGTGCAATTAGCTGTGCCTGTTGATTTCTTGCATCTTCTCTCTAAGTCAGGAACTTTTTGTACCTGATTATTTTTTCATTGAGGCTGGTTAGGCATTTCAAGCAAGCTGCCACCCGCTTCTTTCTCAGATTTGATGTGGAATTTAGCTGTTCCATTCTTGGCTGGAGAAAACAGCCATCCAGTCATAGTTTCTATTTTAATTATTTTCAAAATGTTTTAGATTTCTTCAAATGGTTGAGTAATAACTGTGACCTGGTTCACATGCCATTAAACTATGGTTTAAATGTGATTGTGCAGTGTGCTGCCGAATGCTTCTGAAATTACGGGTGCTTTGCAGCTGCGGAACAAACCATGGTCTGGCTTAGCATAATGTCCTGGACTTGTGGTTTGTTTTCCCCATACAAACCACAAGTGTGACCTAACCTCAGTTACCACTCATGCTTTGTTTGAACACTACCAAGCATTGAGCCTGGGTTCAGACACGACACTAAACCAGACCATGGTTTGTTTCCTGGCAGGGGTGGGAGAGGTGCAAAGTCCCCATGATTTCAGCAGTGTGCACCAGCTTAGTTTTGTTAAATTATGGTTCAAAGCGATGGGCAAACAAGGCCCGTGCATTTTCTTTAACGTTAATATCAGGATCTTTCTCTCTTCTTTCCTGAAATGAGATTGTGCATCGCTGTTTCCTGAATGACACTGAAGAGAAAAGCCTTGGTTAGGTTGAAAGATAGTTGCAGATTGTTCTTCAAGTGGATGGCAGGAGTTGGATAAGCAGGAGTGTTATTTCTGTTTCTTTCTGCTGTGCTTTTTATTGTGCTGATTCGCCAATGAAATATAACTTTATGACAGTGGAAATACATTCTGCTGATACTCTGTATGACACAGCTGGCATTGCTGTTTGAAGAAGGTGACAGTTGTTCTTCTGCTGACTTAATTAATCTGGACAGTAGTTTCTGATCATTTTCTTAGGGCTGTTTCCAAACTGGATAAATCAGTCTGTGCTTTAGAGGTTTCAATGTCACCAACTTTAACTCTTTGGGGAATACCCTACTGGATTGCTTTATTTCATTGCACCAGCATCCCCTCTTCTAATATATATGGATATGAATTTGCCTTATTTATTCTGATGGACCATTGGTTCATCTAGAGTTGCTTTGTCAGGCTTATCAAAAGCAGCCGACATGTTATACTTTATCCCTGACCATTAGCCATGTTGACTTTGGCTGATGAGAGTTGTAGTTCAGGAACATCCGAAGGTCTTCACTTGATCTTGGTATACATGCACAGTGCTTTTTGCAGTGCTTCAAAATTGTGTGCTTTTATGGCTTAGGTAAAAATTGTACTGAGTTCTTCCTCTGTCTGGCTTCAGGTTGAGTTTTATTATCTCGGCTATTGTCTGCATGTCAGACTTTCCACTGTTACCTCGGTCAGCTTTTGACCCTGCTTATAAACGCCTTTATTGTTTCCAGCGCACTTCCATATTGTTTCTAGGTTTCCTGTTCTCCTTGTCTAAGCCTTGCCTGGCAACTCTCATAACTGAAGGTCAGTGTGGTTCTTCCCTTCGCTCAGGCCAGCTTGTCTTAGAGCTCCCCCTTCTGTTGGCTGTTGAATAGCATAAGAGTGCCTTGCTTGGCTGAGGTCAACCAGCCGTCCATCCATGTTGACTCTGAAATTGGTCAGTTCTGGATGCTGCGACTTGTGCTGGTGGGAGTTACAATCCATTAGGATGGGAAAAACTGGCCTGCTCTCATTCCAGGTTGGTGTGTGTCTTTCCCTCACAGTGTTGAATGAAGACTTAGCGTTCATTCTGGGCAATGTGGTGTTTAGGATATTCCGCCTGCTTAAGAATGGGAAATAGTTAGCATTCACCAGTTTAAAGGCTGTCCAATTTTCAGACACAGTTGCCAGTTAAAGCAGAGTCATACCTCAAAACAGGGGCAGGGAGCCTCAGGTCCTGGGCCAAATGCAGCCTTCCAGACCTCTCTATTTGCCCCCTGGGACTCTCCCAAGGCTACATCCTCAGCCCACACCCCTCATTACTCTCCTTTGTATTTTTGCAGGGCTGGCATGTGCGATTGATCGCTGACAATGCTTCCTGCTTGCCTGGATGGAGGATAGAGGGGGTGTCTGAGCTTGTGTAAAGGTAGTCAACAGTACAGGGGACCTCAGGTTAAGAACTTAATTCGTTCTGGAGGTCCGTTCTTAACCTGAAACTGTTCTTAAGCTGATGTACCACTTTAGCTAATGGGGCATCCTGCTGCCGCTGTGCCACCGCACAATTTCTGTTCTCATCCTGAAGCAAAGTTTTTAAACCTGAGGTACTATTTCTGGGTTAGTGGAGTCTGTAACCTGAAGCGTCTGTAACCCAGGGTACCACTGTACTTTTGCCTCTGTACTTTTGCCTCTCATGTACTTCACTTTTGCCTCTGGCCCTGCCTGCCACTGGCATATGGCTCTCAGAAGATTGCTGAGAAGGGAATGTGGCTCCCAGTTTGAAAGAACTCCCCACCCCTGCCTTAGAAAAACACATCTCCCATTTCCCCTCATTTGCAAAACCATCCTGCTGTGGTTGTGAAATATTTGGAGACATATATATAAATCCACTAATGGGTTTCGCTACAAATATTGTTAGTATCTGGTGCCCGCCTACATAAAATATGCTGTAAGTGGCTACTCAGGCAAGGGTAGGTGCAAGAGAGGCAATTTCCTGACCCTCTCTCAGAAACGAGTCCTAATAATGCTGCTGGAGCATATGGCAGGAAGAGTGCTGTCACCAAAACAAATTCAGGGTTAGGCAGGTGGACATTTATGAGTATCACTTTTGGACTATGCAAATACTCTCTTCTCTTTTCCCCAAGCTTAATTGTTTTCCTTAATGCTCAGTTCATCTGAAACCTGATGCAAGCACTTGCCAAACTAGGAGAATGCTGGATGGAGGCCAAGAGTAAAACAGATACGCAAAAGCTGAGCACTGTTAGTAGCTGCAGCTGAGATAATTTTTACTTGCTGGGTATGGGTACGTTGGTCCTCGGTGCCTGTGCTGTGATCTAGTGTGTCATGTTTTGGGGAGTGCATGGGGCATCTGCCATTCAGTTAGGAGTGAAAATCAGAGTGATTAAGGAAGCAGCGTTGAATAGACAGGGGGGTGGAGGGCACAGAATCAGCAGAGATTTGCAGAATTAAAGGGAGGTCCTAAGGCAGTGATAGAGTACAGTACCTGTGACCCCCCAGATGCTGTTGAACTCCAGCTCTCATCAGCCACATCCAGTGTGGCCAGTGGTCATGGATAATGGGAGTTGTAGTCTAGCAACACCTGGAGGGCAACATATTCTCTATCCCTGGCCTAAATACAAGGTGGGCCTGGAAGGAAAGTAAATTCAGAACCTAGCAACAGGAGGTGCTGCGCATTGTGGGCTGAAAGTTGTCTAGTAAAGCATACCCTCCAACATTTCTCTCATGAAAATAGGGACACCCTATTATTATAGAGATATTTATTGGCTGGCTGACTGACTGACTGTTTATACCCTGCCCATTTGACTGGGTTGCCCCAGCCACTCTGGGCAGCTTCCAACATATATAAAAGCATAATAAAACATCAAACATTAAAAAACTTCCCTATATAGAGCTGCCTTCAGATAGCTTGGAAGCTGGATAACTCCATACCCTTCAACATTCCTCCAGTGAAAATAGGGATGTCCTAAAGAAAAAAAACTCAAGCTACCAGCATGAGCTTGACCACGCTGCGGGAGGCAGTGGAAGACAGGAGTGCCTGGCGTGCTCTGGTCCATGGGGTCACGAAGAGTCGGACACGACTAAACAACTAAACAACAACAACAACAAAGAAAAGTGGGGCATTCTGGGATCAAATCAGAAACTGAAATGGCTTCTGTAAATTTGGGACTGTCCCTGGGAAATTGGGACACTTGGAGGGGCTGGTAAAGCTTCTTGGGAGTTGGGAATCCAGTAGTCAGTAACCTAAGGAACATACAGGTAGAATACCAGGAACCTTGAGGCAGCTTCCATATCTTCAACATGCACAGAATGGGATATTTTCCCAGTTACGAAACGATGATAGCAAAAATCATAACCGGAAAAGTCTTCATTATATTCAACACTCACAAGTACTTTGGGGACTCAGCTACACTGGCAAAAAAAAGCGCTTTATATGCGTCGTGTTTGCATTCTAACACTGCGACACCATTTTTGCTAATCCGATTTCTCAGAGTTTAACTGAAACTCTTTTTTGATGTGTTTAATTCCAGCCTGTGTCCGCTCTGGATATTACACACACACACACACACACACACACACACACACACACACACACACAAGCTTATTGTTGGTGTCATTATTTTTAATCGCTTTGAGATGTTTCACAGGAAGTGAGTAATAAAGTGAATTAAATAAATCAGTAACTAAAGTAAGTGGAAACCTTAAGGGGGTAATAAAGCCAAGAGGTGAGGATATGAATGTGATGGAAGGAAGAGAGCAAATCAAATCAAATCCTGGGCCATACTAGGCCTGGGTTGCTACTGGCAGGGTGTGAGGGATCAATATGGTTGGTGGGAGCACTGAGCCTTGCCATTCTTCCTCGGTGGCTACCTTTCCCTGCCAGCAGCTGAAACTTTCTGTGCTGCTAAGGATAATGGCAAGATGAAGAGAAGTTCCCTGGCCTAGATCAGGCCACACTTCCTTATGATCGACCTTCACAGAGACGAGGCACAATTCTGGCCATAGACTTCCAGCCACCATTTTTGTTTGGCCCACCAGTGATGGATCATTTATCAAACAGCCATCTACAACTTAGCCTATCTTTTTTCTTCAAATACAGCTTTGTATTTTACATCTACATTTTTCTATTTTGTTGCATTAAAAATAAATGCATATCCTACCCTCGAAATTGCTGTTCATGAAAATTTTCCTTCAACATACTGTCACACACTTGAAAAGTATTTTCTATTTTTACTTGTGTTTGTGTCTTTTTCCTGCGCCTTTCCATGCCTGGAACAGCTTCCTTCCCTCCATTTTCCAATCAATTGTCCTTTCTCAAAAAGTCTTTGCTCTAAGACAATTGTTTGGCAACCGTTTATCTTCCACACTCATCTTTCATTTAAAATCACCATATGCTTTGAATAATATTTTAAATAATATATGATCATGGAACTTAGGAATTATTTTCTGTGATAGTGTTGTTTTATAGCACAATCTTGTGCATGTTTACTCAGAGGTAACTCCCCTCTTTGTTCAAAGGAGCATACTCCCTGGTAAACGTGCATCGGATTGCAACCTTTTTCTTTTCTTTTCCTGTTTGCTTATCTGTTTTTTATGGAACGAACTGGCTCACACACCCACATTGGGGCTCCCCCCGCCGCCGGGGGAGTTCACTGGAACTCAGCTCTGGCACCTCTCAAGTGGGAGCCACTGCTATTCTAAGAAAACAAGAGAAAAGTTCTTGGTGAGCTCTGGCACCTTTTTTCTAGAAAAATAGCACTGGGTGTAGTGGAGAGGGACTGCAAAGAAGCACAACTGTGGGATTTATTCACAGCAATAGCAATGACATCATCTCACAGGGTAACAGATGAACTTTCCTTGCTCTAGCAAGTTAATGAGGTGATAAGAGGCCTTTCAGGAAAATAACAAAGCAGAGGCTGGGCACTTTGTTCCTTTCCTTTGGTGAGGTTCCTACTTCAAGCTAGGAGTCTAAATTGTAACGTAGCCTTGTGTGCAATAGTTAGCATTCCTGTTTCAAAGCTAACTGGATACATTTCAGCTGACTGAATGCCTTTTGTTAAAGCCTGAGTATATATGCAGTGAGAAGTAAGCATCACTGTCCCGTGAAGATTATTCCCTGGTAACTACTATGCTTAGGATCACCATAAGTGTGTGTGTGTGTGTGTGTGTGTGTGTGTGTGTGTATTTATACAGTGGTGCCTCGGGTTAAGTACTTAATTTGTTCTGGAGGTCCTTTCTTAAGCTGAAACTGTTCTAAACCTGAAGCACCACTTTAGCTAATGGGGCCTCCCACTGCCGCCATGCCGCTGCACGATTTCTGTTCTCATCCTGAAGCAAAGTTCTTAACCCGAGGTACTATTTCTGGGTTAGCGGAGTCTGTAATCTGAAGCGTATGTAACCTGAGGTACCACTGTATAGGTATTTATCTCACAAACCCGTTTACGTAACATTATTATAACAAGAAGCACCATTTTAAAAAAAAAAATAATGACAATGTTACAATAAAAGGAAAAGATAACTAGATTGTTTCAGAGGAAACTGCTACTGCTTCTTCTCACTTCTCTCTCCATAGGGGCCACTAGGGGAGGTGGGTAGTGGTAACTATCCTTTCTTCTCCCCTCCCCTCAGGACAAGATGGTCCTTCACATACTCCTTTGGTGGCAACTAAGGGAGAGCGGGGCCACTGTGGAAGGTGGATGGTAGAAATTTAACGTGTGTGTGTGCAGTGGCGGAGCTTCGTGCTCCGGCACCAGGGGCGGGGCTGGCGTTCATCCTGGGGGGGCGTGCCATCTGTGGGGGCAGGGCGCCCAGCACAGGCAGGGGGGAACCGCGATGGCACCCTGGGGATTGCACTGCCAGGGGCGGGGTGCTCCCCCTGCACTCCTCTTCCTCTGCCTGTGTGTGTGTGTAAGATCAGCATAGCTGCCTGCATTTTTGGACTCTCCTTGGGGGTGCATGCTTTTCCTTGAAGCTAAGGGAACTCTCATTATGAGCTCCCACCAGGAGCCAAAAGTGAAATAGGATTGTGGAAGAGCAGCAGCTTATTCAGATCACCTCATATGTGAGTTGCGGCCTCCACACAAATTTCCAGTTGCCTGGGGCGGGGGTTCCTAGTCACAACAGTCTTCCCCCTTTAAAGGGAACAAATAGGATGCATGATGTTCACATGCAATCAGTCGTTTGTGCAAAGGCCCAGCTAACACAGGCGGCTGTTGCCTCACTGCTCCCCCACCAAGCTGTTTTAGCTCTGTTCTGGCTGCACGCATGAACCGCAGTTAAATGATTATCTCAAATTTCCTGATGTCCATTGGTTACATGTGCGCTTCCAGACATGGGTTTCCTTTGCCGGATCTCAGTGATTATTTTAGGATTATCTCTCAGTCTAGTTCTTTTGCTCTTCCCAAAACGTTTTCTTTCGTTACCGGCAGCACTTACAACAGTAAAAAAAAAAATTAAAAATGGTAGCGCTCAGATTCTTCTTTTATTTCTCTAAACAGCTGCAGATGTAAGGTCTGTAAAAATGCGTGTGTTCACATCTTTAGGAAGGAGCTGCTCTTTCAGGTGACTTCCCCATCTGCCCAAGGAGTCAGCATTAGGAGCACACAGTATGATTTTACAAACCAGTTTAAAGACTGAAATGTGGTGTTCATTTCACAGTAGCCAATTATGCCTAATAGCTACAGATTGCTGCTAATGCACATGCCACGGTTGATTGATAACAAAACACTATAATGAGCCAAGGTTTGTTCTTGGCTTCGCAATCATAGTTTGTTTGAGGGAAACAAACCACAATCCATGGGGATTGCGGTTTGTTTCCTCCATGCATTATGGGGAGGAGTTAAATGGGTGTGACTTATTCATTCATGTGACCACTGTGGCCCTGGTTAAATGCAATTTTCATTATTATGTTCTGTAGCTGATGCAGTTTGAACTCAAGCAAAGAAAGTGTACTTTCGATTTTGTTTATTTTAATGCACACACACTCTACTGGTTTCCCCCTTGGCAAACACATTTAATTCATTACGTAACAGGACACTCCGGTATCTCATCCTTAAGCTCAATGGTCTGCATTTCATCAATCACACTGAAATATTTTGCTGTCAGTGTGTATAAACAGAAGGCTGAAAATGCCTGTTGCCTAATCAGCGAGCTTTGCGATGACGCAGGAAAGTGACGTCCATTCATTGTGAGATATATATTTATATATATATGGAGAGAGAGGGGGGGGTCTTATTTACTGTTTTAGAATGAAACTTTGCTGCAATTGGCAGAGGCTGAAACATAATGGAAATTGAACTTGCCCAACTTTTCAGAACAAGTCTTTCCGGATAAATGTTACTCCATTCTGTGTTTACTTTCGCTTCAGGACATGTATGATATAGTGGCAATTGCGGAGCCACACTGTAACAAAGTGTGAATGACAGTATGGAATTGGGTTTGTTTTTTGAAATGAGATGCAAAGGGGAAACAGAAACTGGATAGAGAGGCTGAGTTTTGCATTGCTTCACAGCTATACCACATGCTTCTAAGTAACAACCCATGGATAATATAGTGGTTAGATCCACTAGAAAAGTCATGCACAAATATCTGTGTTAAATGCATACATTAGTAATAGGTTTGCTTTTCTAATGATTTAGTAATGACAGATCACCTTGCCTGCTGCCTGGAATGACGCTACCTTCCAACTTCTTTATAACATATTTTGGGGGTGCATGGGCAGGTTGGAAATGAACTTTGAGCACCGAATGCAGTTTTTGGGTTGTATGACTCAGGATATCCTAAAATTAGACAGAAGTGTGTGCATGCATGCTCACGAGAAAAAGTATACATACATCTTTTAGGTAACATCACACCTGGTGGCTTCCCTGTTACGATAATCATTTCAATCAACATCTTCCAATATTTTATCTCACAAAAGCAAGCTCTGGTGCGTTACGGTCACTGGGTTATCTGTAGGCAACAGCTGGCATGAACCACAAATGTGAGAGCCATGAGGAAATAATTCTGCTTTCAGCCACGTCTCGGCTTACTAGTTCAGGAAAATTGGGCAAGGTCTAGTTTACTTGGCTGTCATGGACTTGGGTGTGTTGTTACCTGGGTGCCCTCGAAGCACAGAAAGAAATGTGGTGAAGGGAGCAGGGAATCGAAGAAGGGTTTTATACACAGGTTTTATACACAGGCAAATTCAGCAGCAGTTTCTACGATCAGTTTTCTACACTGAAGCATTTTTGGAGCTTCTCCAGTTATTAAAATTGCTGCTGAGTGTATTGCACGTTCACCTCTTCCATGTATGCCCAAAGATCACCATGAGAAGGAGGGCTTTGTTTGTTTGTTTTTAAATGGTACAGAAATGATATTGCAAACTGTTCCTTAACAGATCCACACTGCTGTGCTGTAATATGGAGAGTGAAAAAACAGGCTTTTCATTGGGTTTTTGAATAGAAAACCTCCTCCTGTTCTTAGTGGTTTTCAGCTGCAGTCCCAAGCCTGGCTTTTTGGGCCAGGGGAGAGGCAGCTGCAAAGGAGGGAGGTTCCTTTTGATCAGCCCCACCCCTGCCCTGAAATTAATGGTGTGTGGGTGTATGCTTGTGTGGAGAGTTTTTAGTTGGGTCCAGAACAGGAAGACAGGAGATATTTGCTAATATTGATGCCTTCTTTTGGTTTTATGGTGATATAATGGTTAGGATAAGGTCCGTATAGTTAAAGCCATGGTTTTCCCAGTAGTGATGTATGGAAGTGGGAGCTGGACCATAAAGAAGGCTGATCGCCGAAGAATTGATGCTTTTGAATTATGGTGCTGGAGGAGACTCTTGAGAGTCCCATGAACTGCAAGAAGATCAAACCTCTCCATTCTTAAGGAAATCAGCCCTGAGTGCTCACTGGAAGGACAGGTCCTGAAGCTGAGACTCCAATACTTTGGCCACCTCATGAGAAGAGAAGACTCCCTGGAAAAGACCCTGATGTTGGGAAAGATGGAGGGCACAATGAGAAGGGGATGACAGAGGACGAGATGGTTGGACAGTGTTCTTGAAGCTACCAACATGAGTTTGACCAAACTGCGGGAGGCAGGAGGTGCCTGGTGTGCTCTGGTCCATGGGGTCATGAAGAGTCGGACATGACTAAATGACTAAACAACAACAACAACAATGGTTAGGATCCAAGGAACCATGCAGTGAGTTATTTGTGTTTGAGTAGCCCTCCATGCCAAATATTACATCTATATTCAAACTGAGTATGATTTGAAAAGCAGTTTACAATATAGCCTGAGAATGTGCTGCCTGCCCAATACCTTTGGCTAAGATACCGTTAACTATTTGGAGACCTCAGCCTATCACTTAAGTATTATTATTATTATGAAATTATTAAACTATAGTTGTACATCAGGACATTAGAAACTGTTGAAATATCAAAATATGATCGACAAAAAGAAACATTTGCTCCTATCAGGATTTGGATACTGTTTAGTTATTTTTTAAAAAGTTGCTGGACTTGTAAGAAATCCCCTGTATGATAGTGCCAACATTCCTGAAATGCCGTCTGCTCAGCAAAAATCAAAACAATAGGAAGTAAGGTATTAAAATGCCCTTGAATAGCTTAGTCCTTCCCTTGCCACTATGATTAATGTTTAACATTAGCAAGCTATGCTTTGCAAATGAATGTGTTGTATTAGCCAATCCATCACTAGAGGAGCAAAAAACATGTTTCTGGGTGATATGAATGAGCGTGGATGATATAACAGATAGTAATGAAGACCCACAGGGCTCTTTTCAGATACTGTGTGTCTAAGGCATTGGAGGAGAACTGGATCTGACTGGTGGGTCAGATCCCGCCCCATACCCCCCCCCCCCCAAGTTTGATGGGTGGGTAGGACCGCCCACCTATCACTGTTTTCACAATGACCTGAAGCGACCCATTTTGCCCATGCAGTTTGAAACCCAAGTTTGTGGGTGGAAAAATAAAAGTTGGTGAAGTGCTATCCAAGCGCTGACTGTTGCTAGTTCTGAAGCACTGCCTGCAAAGCCCCTTTTGTCCAAGGTCCAGCTTTAGCCTCCTCACATCTGACGACATATAGGACAACAGGAATAGGCCATGTGGGGCTGGCTTGGCTGAAACAGATTTGCAGGTGTCACGGCCACCCAGGACGGGTCCCAGCTCACAAGAGACCTCACTCCGTTGCAGTTTATTTACAGGAAAAGTTTATTGAAGATTTCTGCTTCTCGTACAGTTCAGCATCGTGGCCGTACGTCTGTCACGTTAGACCGCTGAAGTCCCCTCTGACTCCTCCCCTCTTCCACACCAACTTAATAGCCTGGCTCTAGACCACCTCTTCCTCTCCTTTCTTTTCCGCAGGGTCTTCCTGCCCCCCTGGGTTCCCTCTCTCCGTGACTCGCCTGAGGCTGAATCCTCTGCCGCCTCTTCCCCCCTCCTTCTGGCTTTAGGGCCGGGCTCCTCCCCTGAGCTCTCTCCACTTCCGCGCGCCTCTACGTTTGAACTTGGCGCGCGTACGTTGCTGCTGACCTTTCTTTCGACCGCTACACCACCCCTTGTTCTGCTCTCCACCCTTTCCGGCTGAACACCTTGCTCCAACCCCCTTTCTCTGTTCTCTCCTAATCCTGCTCCCTCCGAGAGGCTGACGACTCCACCCCCTTTACTCCGTTCCGGCTGAGACGCCTCTTGCTGCGTCTGTCTTCCACTGGGCTCCTCTCCGCTTCTCCCTTCTCCTCCCTTTTGCTTGATTAAGGTAACCCCCTTTTGAGAATCCTCTGACTCGCTGCTCAGACTCGTGGATTCCCTCAGAATTCCGTCATCTTCTTCCTCATCCTTCTGCCCCTCCTCCCACTCGCTCTCCGTCTCCTCTGTCATCTCCTCCTCTCTCCCAGAAACCCTGACATCCATCCCCCCCTCGAAGCCCCCCCTTCCCCCCTCCCGCTCGCCGGGTGCAGGTTGAGGAAAACGTGGTCCTTCCGGGGTCGGTTCAGGATACAAGTTGTCCACTTCAACGTTCTCCTCTGTCATCTCCGTATATGTGTGTTCGAACTCGGGTTCCCCACCCACAGACCTCACAGTCTCTTCCTCCATCACTGCTTCTCCTGGCGCTGCCTGCCAAGGACCTACCATCCATCTCTGACTCCATGCCTCCCTTGGCTGATCCACCCACCAACAAGGGCCTGTCTCCTCCCCCCCCAGTCTCGGATCCCTGGTCGGGCTTGTTTCGGGCGTATGGCCCTCGGGTGAGGAGAAACCCTCGAACGTGCTGTCTGACAAAGTGGGCGTGAAAAGCCAATCATCAAAATACTCCTCGGGCATGGGCTTGTGCGGAAAAAGTGCATGGAACTCCTCCTTCAACAGGGGTTCGTCCAACGCGTAACCCGGCACCCAGCTATTGGCAGAGGCCGGAGTGCCTTCCCTGGCTAGAAAATATTCAACTCCCTCCTCCCCCCATCTCGAGTCCAGTATCTCTGTGACCTCGTTAAGAGGTTCTGGTCTTGGCGATTCCCCCCCCTCAGGCGCCCTCCTACGTGGCTCTGGGAGTGCTCCTGACTCTTGAAACCTGTGTGGGGTTTTGTAGGGAGTGAGCACCGACCTATGAAAGACCGGGTGCACCCTGGAACCCTCCGGAAGGGCTAGACGAAAAGCCACCGGATTGATCTTAGCCTCAACTTGATATGGCCCTAGCTGCCTGTGTCCTAACTTCTTCTTGGCCAATGACCTGGCCGGCATCGCGTGGGCTGCTAACCACACCCAGTCCCCAATCTGGATGTCCTCTCCCGCCCTCCTGTGCTTATCGGCCTGCACCTTATACGCCTGTTTTGCCAGCTCCAAATGTCTCCGCAGCTCCTCGTGCACCTCTTGCAACTCCGCTGCAAACTGGTCGGCATCTTGAGGCCCCCCCCCTCCTGGTGCCGCAAATCTCGGGAAGGTTCTGGGATGACGGCCATTGTTCGCGAAGAAAGGCGTCACCCCGGTGGATGCGTGTTTCGTGTTGTTGTAGGCGAATTCAGCCATCGGCAGATAGTCCACCCACGCCGCAGGTCGCTGGTTGGCGTAGCACCGCAGGTACTGCTGCATGATCGCGTTGACCCTCTCCGCTTGACCGTTGGTTTGTGGATGTCTCGCCGATGTCAGGTTGATTTTGACGTGCAAGATGCCCAGAAGCTTTCGCCAGAAAGTGGAAACAAACTGGCGCCCCCTGTCGGACAAGACGGACTGCGGAAGTCCATGCACTCTGAAGACGTGATCGATGAAGAGCTTTGCGGTCTGTTCTGCCGTCGCCACCTTGGCACAAGGGATGAAATGCGCCATCTTGGTGAACAAGTCCACCACCACTAACACCGCCGTCTTACCTCTGGAGCTGGGCAGGTCCGTAACAAAGTCCAACGCTACCCTCTCCCACGGTTGCTGCGGTGTCTCCAGCGGTTCTAGCAATCCCGCCTGCTTCTGGTGCACTGGTTTGGACCTCTGGCAGATATCACACCTGGCGACGTAGTCCGCCACCTCTCCTCTCATCTGGGGCCACCAAAAGTCTCTAGCCACCAACTCCATCGTCTTCTCTTTGCCGAAATGGCCTGCACTAGGGGCGTCATGCAATTGTTGCAGAACCTTGGCTCGAAGATCGTCGGTGGGCACGTAAAGGGCACCCTTACGAGTCAAAAGTCCATCTTGCAATTGGAACTCATCGTTGTCTCGCGACCCTCCGCGTAGCTCCTCCATCTTGGACTGTGCAAACTGATCCCTTTGCAACGCGCGTCGCACCGCGTCCAGGTCGACTGCGATGGTAGCGCACGTCCACGCCTGCGGTGCGAAAATGTGCTTTGCTGCGATTGGAGCTGCTTCCTCCAAGTATTGCGGCTTTCGGGACAGCGCGTCTGCAATAACATTGGAGTCTCCTGGGATGTATTCTATTTTGAAGTCGAAATCCGCAAAGAACTCCGCCCAGCGCATGTGTCGCTGGGTCTGTAACTTAGCCGTCCGCCAATACTCTAAGTTCTTGTGATCCGTGCGGACTTGCACCGTGTGCTTGGCTCCTATTAAGAAGTGTCGCCACGCTTTGAAAGCTGCATGAATGGCCAACAACTCCCTGTCCCATATGGTATAATTGCGCTCCGTCTTGCTGAGCTTCCGGGAGTAGAACGCACCCGGTCTCCAGTTGCCTTGTGAATCCTCTTGCAAAAGAACGGCCCCAACCGCTCTGTCTGACGCATCGGTCTCTACCCGCATGGGTCTGCCGGGATTCACGTGGAGCAGCTGCTCTTCGGAGGCGAAAAGACCTTTAAGCGTCCGGAAGGACCGCTCCGCTTGTTCGGTCCAGACGAACTTCTTCTTCTTGGAACTGAGGGTGTCAGTGATAGCCGCCGTCGCGTTCGCAAAACCTTTAATAAACTTGCGGTAAAAATTGGCAAAGCCGATGAACCTCTGGACCTCTTTCCGATTTCGAGGGCTTTTCCAGTCCAACAGCGCTTGAACCTTAGCCCTGTCCATGGCCAGTCCCTCGTCGGACAACTTGTAGCCAAGGAAATCAACCTCTCTGACATCAAACTGGCATTTTTCCAACTTGGCGTACAGCCTGTGGTCCTTCAGCCTCTGCAGGACCTCCCTCACGTCCTTATCGTGATCCTCCGGCGATTCCGAGAAAATCAGGATATCGTCGAGAAAGCAGACACACTTCTTGTAGAGGAGACCTGCTAGCACGTGGTGCATAAATGCTTGAAAAACGTGGCTGCCATTTTGGAGACCGAAAGGCATGACCCTGTATTCGTATGTGCCCAGAGGGGTGAACATGGCGGTCTTCCACTCATCTCCTTTCCGGATGCGGATGAGATTGTAAGCTCCACGTAGGTCCAGCTTGGTGAAAATCTTGCCCCTCCTGACGGTCGCTAAAAGGTCGTCAATCTTGGGCATGGGGAAAGCTTTGGGCTTAGTCAAGCTGTTTATGAACCTGTAATCCACTATAAGCCTTTTTTGGGGCGTGTTTTTCTTCTTCACAAAGAACACAGGGCTGCCACCCGCTGCTTTAGATTCCTGGATGAAACCTCGCTTGAGGTTATGGTCTATGAACTCCCGAAGCTCTTGCATCTCGTCTTCCGACATGGAGTACAGCTTGGCAGCAGGCAGTTGCGCCCCTGGCACTAAATCAATCGCGCAGTCGTAAGGTCTGTGAGGCGGCAACTTGTCAGCTTCCTTCTCACAGAAAACCTCCAAGAAGTCCTGGTACTTGTGAGGCACTGTTTGCACCATACCCAGATGCAACTGCTGCTCGGCTTCTCCTCCCTGATCGGTCTGAAAGCAATGCTGAGCACAATACGATGAACAAAAGGTGATCTGCCGCTGGTACCACGCAACCGCGGGACTGTGCCTCTCCAGCCAACTCATGCCTAACACGATGGGTGTGTCCGATAAGTGGGTGACATTGAAACTAATAAGTTCTCGATGGTTGCCAATCTGCATCATCATGGGAGGGGTTTGCTGCACCACTTGCCCCCCCAGCAACTTCCTGCCGTCTACCGTGACCACGTTTAGAGGCGTCGTTGCAGGCAGGAGCGCCATGTTGTGCTGCTTAACGAACTGCAGTCCCACGAAGTCGGCGTTGCTTCCCGAATCGATCGTTATTGGAACCTCGAGGAGTCTCCCATCAGGCAACTGGAGTGTTGCTGTGAGCAGAACTGCCGGTCTGGGAGGCAAAGGGTCCACGCTCTGCAGTGATGCTGGGGGCTTGTCTACAGATCCGCCTGGCTGAGCCCCAGTAGCTCTGCTTCCAGCCAGGCACTGTCGTTTCCCTGAAGCTGCTCCCCTGGTTGCACCTCTGCTGTTACAGTTGCCAGTGCTGCAGTGTGCTTCTGGAGCCTCTGGGGGCACTCCTTCGCCATATGGTGCGCACTGTCACAGATGTAACACTTCCTGGTTCCTCTAGGAGGCTTCGCTTTGGCTGCACCAGGGACAGGGCTCTGGGATGGCTTCTGAGCCCTAGCACCACCAATCTCCATTGGCTCCTCGCTGTCCTTCCCCATTGGCGAGGGGTGCGCACGGCTGAAATCCCTGTGCACAAAAGGGAGAGTCCTCGCTTGCGCACGCGCTTGGGGCCCGTCCTCCTCGTGCCACGGACGTCCCTCATGTCGAATTCCAATAGCTAAAGCCCGTTGCACCACGTCTTCTAGGGTCTGGGGTCTGTCCCCCCTAGCGATCTCATCCTTGATGGGGGGGCTCAATCCCTCCCAAAAAAGATCTCTGACCGGCTTACTGTCCTTTGGCCAATCTAAGGCGGTGAGCAATGCAAAAAATTTAGAGTGGTATTGGCGCACAGTCGCTTTCCCCTGCCTCAGCCCGTGCATTTGACGGCGCGCAATGTCCACATCCACAGAGGATTGAAAACAAGAATCCATCGCTTTGATGAACGCAGTTGAATTGCGACGGGCCGGTCCATCTTCGCGCCACAGATTGCGCAGCCAAGCCCTGGCCTCCCCATGCAGGTGCGAAACAATGAACCCCACTTTCTCCTCCTCATCTTTAAAATCGTGACGGAGTAAATGCAGTGCATATACGACGTCCGCTCTGAAATTGGGATAGTCTTGCAAGTTGCCATTAAAATGCGGAACCAGGGCACCCCCCCTCCGTCCAAGCGCAATGCCCTCCGCTCTGGAACCTGGGGCCCCCGCCCTGTCCGCGTGTTCCCACCTTGCCTGCAAATCCTGGCACGTCTTCTCCAAGTCGTCATTCTTCTTCTGCGAAGCAATGACTGCCGATGTGAGAGCGGTAACCTGATCCCGCAGTGCAACCAGCTGCTCCTCAGCGCTCATGGCTGCTCCCGTTCGTGAGCTTCGCAAAAAAAATTTTTTGCTTTCTGAGAGGGGACTTACTGTCACGGCCACCCAGGACGGGTCCCAGCTCACAAGAGACCTCACTCCGTTGCAGTTTATTTACAGGAAAAGTTTATTGAAGATTTCTGCTTCTCGTACAGTTCAGCATCGTGGCCGTACGTCTGTCACGTTAGACCGCTGAAGTCCCCTCTGACTCCTCCCCTCTTCCACACCAACTTAATAGCCTGGCTCTAGACCACCTCTTCCTCTCCTTTCTTTTCCGCAGGGTCTTCCTGCCCCCCTGGGTTCCCTCTCTCCGTGACTCGCCTGAGGCTGAATCCTCTGCCGCCTCTTCCCCCCTCCTTCTGGCTTTAGGGCCGGGCTCCTCCCCTGAGCTCTCTCCACTTCCGCGCGCCTCTACGTTTGAACTTGGCGCGCGTACGTTGCTGCTGACCTTTCTTTCGACCGCTACACCACCCCTTGTTCTGCTCTCCACCCTTTCCGGCTGAACACCTTGCTCCAACCCCCTTTCTCTGTTCTCTCCTAATCCTGCTCCCTCCGAGAGGCTGACGACTCCACCCCCTTTACTCCGTTCCGGCTGAGACGCCTCTTGCTGCGTCTGTCTTCCACTGGGCTCCTCTCCGCTTCTCCCTTCTCCTCCCTTTTGCTTGATTAAGGTAACCCCCTTTTGAGAATCCTCTGACTCGCTGCTCAGACTCGTGGATTCCCTCAGAATTCCGTCATCTTCTTCCTCATCCTTCTGCCCCTCCTCCCACTCGCTCTCCGTCTCCTCTGTCATCTCCTCCTCTCTCCCAGAAACCCTGACAGCAGGCCAAACAGGGAGGTCTACTGATGCTAATTAGGCCGTAGCCCAGAGGTTTCCTATTCTGGTCTGAGGCAATCTGTTGACAAATGAGTTGCTACTATAGGAACAGTTAAAAACATTAGATAATTTATTTGGCTTTATTAAGTTAGTGGTTAAAACAGATAACCATTATTATGCCTATACCTGTTTAGCTATTTTCATTTCCTTATGATACCAGAACAGCTAAGGCTATCCTGCATTCTGTCTGGCCGCAATTCCTCATCTGACCTCTGAGTCTAGAAATAGATGGCTCTCACATCCAGCCATGGTTAGTCCCTATTCCTCCAGGCACTGAGTCATCATGCAGTCTATTTTTTGAGATATTAAGCTGCAGTACGGTGTTTCTTGTAATCATTGTGGAGTCAAATTCAGCTTGGTTTTAATGGTGTGTGTTTTTTTAAAAAAGATTATCATCGGCATGAATTTTGATTCACAAAATACCGTGTTAAGTGCTACAGAGTGCTACCTCAGTTTAAGTCTCAATTAACAGTGTAATCCTAAGAACACTTGCTAGGGAATAAACGACATGGAGCTCAGTGCTTAAAACTGCACTGTGGGGAATCTGGAATCCTTCATGCTTTGTTCCACAAGTGAAAGATTTATAGGTTATGTATGTGCAAAACTGTCCCTGTTTACCAAGGATATTGGTTTACCACCTCATATTTTCTGATTCCCATCTCTGCTTCTCTGTTGCCTTTCGCATTTGTCCTGCCTGTTTCTATTTTGCTTTTTGTGTGATTCTTAAAAAAGCTTTAACGCTTTCTCCTTCCATGCTCTAAAATCTGAATTGAGGAATACTGTCGCTGGTATCAATAGAATTGTTTTGTTCTTTGGCAAATAGAAGGTGTGGATTCCTAAGTGCAAGCTTTGATTCCCCCTTCCTAAAAACAACACTACTCCTCAACTATTTCATTGGTCCTCCCATCTCCTGGCCAAGGGAAGAGAAGCAGCAACCTACTTTGAGTTCTCATTTGCACGCTCTTATGAGCTGCTCAGCAACATCACGCACAATGGGGAGAGTCTGAGCTATGTCCAATCCTGTCAGGTCCTTGCCCAGTTTCTTTGCATTGCTGTCTTGTCTTTCATTGCCAGTTTCGTTTGGAAACCTGAAGTGTCGTTGAACCACTGCCACCTGTGTGTGTAGTGGTCATTTCTTTTCTGACTTTCAGAGAGATGTGATCATACAACTTTGCTCTCTCTGTGGTTTAAAATTAACCAGACTAAATTCCTAGAAAGGAAGGTGGTCTGGGGAGATGGGGAAGGGTCCTCCAGAACAAAAATGCCTCCCTCCAAAGCCCCTTCCTGCCTGTATTTCTCACAGACGGGAAAAAGGCATTGATCTGTCCTATGAGCTGAACTGGTGTTGCATTCTGAAATCTGATGAATCTCCCCATTTTCTGCATTTGGATCAAGGGGAGTCCAAGGGCAGCTGGGGGAGGGGATGCCCGGGTGTGTGTGTCTGTGCAGCTGATCTATCACAGCACCAGGATACTGCAGTTGCTTACAAATTCCTAATTTGCTAAAATTCGGGAAGTTTATGTATCCCCGAGCTCAAAGTTCATATGTCCCTGGGCCCCCAAAGCATTGGGATAGCCAGTATCATACACCTGCACAATCACAACAATAATAGTTGTTCAAAGTTAGCATGCTTCCAAAATACTCATGAATGCATGAGACATCACATAGTCTACACACACACACACACACACACACACACACGAGTTGTATTTATTGATTTGGGCTTTTCTTTTTCCCTCTGGCTTGCCTGAATGCAGTACATATATTCAAAGTTTTCTGTGGATAAAATACTGCAGTTTTGTATGTTTCCTTGAATAACTTTTGCACTTGAGCAGGAGGAAAGGCTCAAGCAGTGATACTGATGTAGAATAGAATAATAGGATCATAGATTTGTAGAGTTGGAAGGGACCCTGAGGATCATCTAGTCCAACCCCCTGCAATGCAGGAATATGCAACTGTCCCATGTGGGGATCAAACCTATAAACTTGGTGTTATCAGCACCACGCTCTAACCATCCAGGTATAATGTCCCTCTTTTCATCTGAGGAATGTTGGAGTGTGTGCACTTCCTCTGCCTTGTTCCTGATTCTGTCTGCTCCTTGTAGTTTTGCTGTTTTCTTTCTTTCTTTCTTTTGATCAATCAATCAATCAATCAATCAATCACACAAGGGGATTAGCATCACATCAGGTCTGGCCCTGAGTAGAGGTTAGGTTCATATGGGATATAGTACTCAAGTAAACTCACACAAATGGATCAAAAAAGGCCAGTTCATTAGCTTGCCGTCCAACTGCCTAACATAAAATCTTAACCAGACAGTAAACATTGCTGAATAACAGCCATTGTATAATAAAAATAGCCATTGTTCTTAAACTTTAACATAGTTATGCTATTTGTTATACAGTTTTCCTAAGCTCAAAGAGCTTGACATCCCAAAAGCAGTATCTAAAGGCGCATGGAATTTTAACACAAAGTACCGGTAATTTGCAATGGGCAATATGAGTTTCTAGGCCTAAGCTTCTCCTCTCTTGACTTTTGTTCGGCTCAGTAATACACCCTATGTTGAAATCAAGCATTTTGGGGTAGAAAATGAGAGGGTTCCAACCATTATTTCAGGGGGAAATTCAGGGTTGCAGCGACAAAAGTCACTGGACCAAAACAGAGCTCTCTCCAGATTCTTAAATTTGAAACCAAAAATTCAGTTGGAACAATTCACCATGTTATAGGGTAAGGCAGACAGGTAATTAATAAATAAATGCCCAACTGTACCAGTTGACTTTCTAATTTTGATGCCCCACCTATAAAGATCCCTGATGTATTTCCATCCTGGTGCGTATGTGCTTTAAAAATAAATTAATTCTGAATTCCCGTGCCTTCAGATTACAAGCAGTTAATGATCGTTCTCATAAATCCACAATTTATTTTGAATGCTGCTTTACATCTAAATAGAAACAAGGACTGTTCTGTGCACTGAAACCCTTAATGGCAACTCAGTGCTTACCAGTAATCCATTATCTCTTTCTGAGGTTTTGGTGTACGCCTTCTTCACCACACAATATGGCCTTAATGAAAAGGGACAAAGTATGATTGCCAGGCTCCCTGGTGACAAGAAGTTTTTTTTTTAATATATATAATTTGTTATATTATTGGAATGCTGCAATACAGAGTACAAGTTTGAAAGGCATCATGTTTTTCCGATCTGTCAGCAGCCATGGAAACCTCCCCTCCCCTTTCCTGTTTCCTGCAAGCTGGAAAGGATGCTGAGATAGTGAAAAGAAAATCAGGAGGGCCGAGGAAGAGAACAGGAGAATATGGTTTCCTTGGCAACAGTTGCCGTGAAGCAGTCAGAGGTGGCATCTGTCTCATCGTTTGTTAAACCAAACTGGGCTCCCACCGTATCAAACAAATACCACAGTGGTGGGGAACTACACACACAGAGGGAGAGACACCACTAAGAAAGTTAGGTGGTATTTTCATAAATGGCTTCCTTTACTTAAATAAAAATAGATTTTTTTTTATTTTTCTAATACAAAACAATAAATTACAAATGTAACACATTGGGGACAGAGGAAAACTATGCCCTAACCAAAGATAACGATTAAGTAATATTAACAGCACTTGTAATAACTCCAGCATAATATGCATATTTCTTTATTAATTTGGGAAGCATTTATAGCCTGCCCATCAATCAATTCCTCTGGGAGACTCACAAAAAAATGTAAAGCAATAAAATAGAAAAGGATAAAAATAGGTTAAAACAAAAATATCAGTACAGATATCAAGACAGAGATACAAGTGAGCACATCTTATAAACAAAATATGGAAGCTGTAGGTTGAAAAGTGAAATACCATTGCTGGAAAAAAACCTACCTTTCAGACATTTAAAAAAAATAAAATGAACATTCATTGTTATTTTCTTCCTCTTTTGTAACATTCATATCTTGTATTTCCACCAAGATGCTCAAGGCAGCATACATGGTTCCCCCAACATCCCATTTCATCTGCACAACAACCCTGTAAGATAGGTGAAGCTGAGGGAGAGAGTCTGATCTGGATTAGGGTTTTTGAACGGGCTATTACTGCAAGAAAACTCTCTGCATGATTAGTATCATATGTTGATCGGCCCTGCATGAATAGAATTGTAACAGTACAGTGGTATCTCGGGTTACATACGCTTCAGGTTACATGCACTTCAGGTTACAGACTTCGCTAACCCAGAAATAGTGCTTCAGGTTAAGAACTTTACTTCAGGATAAGAACAGAAATCGGGCTCCGGTGGCATGACGGTAGCAGGAGGCCCCATTAGCTAAAGTGGTGCTTCAGATTAAGAACAGTTTCAGGTTAAGAATGGACCTCCGGAACGAATTATGTACTTAACCCGAGGTTCCACTGTAAAGGGTTTTTCTTCTTACCTGCCTTGGTCTTCTGGGAGTGTCAACTGGTATGTCATTTTAAACCCCCCCCCCCCATCAGTAGTGGATAACATATTGTAGAAGTAAGAAAATACAAAAGAGTTTTACACAGTGCTATGGAAGATGGAGGTTTTTAGATTAATAAGTGTAATAAATATCCATTATTATGAGTGTTTTGAAGTTGCTTTTATGGTATTTAGGTTAGAGTGAGTTTTTAACGCAGCAATCCTTGCGGAGCTCAAGAGAATCAAACAGCTGACATCCCTTGTTATCAACATTTGATATAAATTGACGTCAGAGCTCTGGGAATGCCTGAGGCAACTCCAGAGCCAGCTTCCTCGCGCATTCTCCTGACAATGAATGCGTCTGTGCTTTTAATTGGTTAATGTCAGGGCGAGTTCAGACTTGGAGTAACATGAAAACATGACTATATTTTATTCTTTCCAAAAGCGCATTTACGGAGTTGTTGAATCCCTTTAATGACCTTTGGAGAGAATATGCCTTTTATGAGAAGAAACTGTTGTTGTTTCTTCAGGAAACAGCGCTTGATTAGCACTTCACAACAAGCTCAGCCATATTTTGAAGCAGGGTCCAGCATGGAATGACTAATGCTCCGGGTGTGAGGGCCTCCAAGGTTGAGGGATTTGCTTTGGGCCACTGAATGTCAAGGAGTTCGTTGTTGTGTATACCCCAAACTCCAGGGGTTCCCAGGCTTTCCTTGGAATGAAGGCCAACAGAAATCCTGGTGCCTTGCGGATAAATGGTTTTATTTACATAACCTGAGTGTAGAACGTAGGCGCTCCCAGCATTAATGCTTCAATATATCCTCCTTCTCCTTGAGGTTTCTAGGGGAGCCCCAAAGTCCAGATCTTTGTGCCCAGATTCTAGCATTGTTCCACTAACTCTCTCCAATACAGCAGCCCAACACCCCAACACACACAGCCTGTTGTTCTTCATCCTAGGATGATGAGACATCCCAAACAGGTGAGATGGGGAAAGGCCCACTCACTTGTCTCTGTCACAGCCCCTTGGGGCATGAAAACAGCAGTACAGTGGTACCTCAGGTTAAGTACTTAATTGATTCCTGAGGTCCGTTCTTAACCTGAAACTGTTCTTAACCTTAAGCACCACTTTAGCTAATGGGGCCTCCTGCTGCCGCTGCACCGCCACCACCCAATTTCTGTTCTCATCCTGAAGCAAAGTTCTCAACCTGAGGTACTATTTCTGGGTTAGCGGAGTCTGTAACCTGAAGTGTATGTAACACGACGTACCACTGTACGTAACTGGTCAGACAAGACCATTAACTTAAGATAGGAACTGGTCTTACTGGTTTACCAGGTTTCCTCTTGTAGGTGTTCTGGGCGGGGGGGCTGCAGAGGGTGGAAGGTGAGTAAGGGGAAGTCACATTACACAAGCAAAAGATTTGTTCCACTCACACAATGTCGCCCTGTTTGTTCACTCTCCCAAAGCTCAAATAATGTATGGTAGTTCCATATGCACCTCAAAGTATATCTTGGAGTGCAGCATATAAAACAATATTCATAATACCAGGGCTGCTATTTCTACCGTATTGGTTGAAGGACAGAGAATCGTGTATACCCAGAAGTCTATTTTTTGCAGATAAACTAGGTGAAATATCTCCAGGTTCTTTCTCTAATATTACTTACTTATCATAAATCTGCTGTGTTACTATAACATTTTGGTCCTGCCTTTCTGCCACTTTGGGCCTCCAAGGCAGTTAATGCTTTGATTTAAAAGCATTATAAAATGCCACAAGAAATTCTAATACACTGCAGCCTCCCAAACCTCCCATATTCGGTGGCTGAAATATACTGTTCCTGCCAAGCTTGACATTATTTTGCGGTGGGAATATTTGGATTGTTCATAATCAAATATGGCCCACACCCCACTCTCAAGTTTGTGTTTTTCTGTTTCATTATTTGCTGCCTGGGCTTCTTTGGGAGGAAGGGTAAGAAAGAAAGAAATATGAAATAAAATAAAAATTTGTGCAGATGAACCAGTAGCAGATCAATATAATTTAGTACCAAAGGGCCTGGAAGAACAGAGGCATTTGAAAGTGACACTTCTTTTCCCCTACGCAAGAAGGGTTAGTGTGAAAACAACCCCAGTAGCAATGAAAACAATATACACATTTACATGATCAAAAAAGTATATTTTGATTTCAGGACCTATTGTAACAGCGCATAATGAAAAACAACGATTGCTTGGCTCATATGTAGCGCTAAGCTATTCTCCTTTCCATCTTCAGGCACAATTGTGAAGAGATTGGAAGCTTTTGCTTTGTTTTCTTCTAACTATGATTACTCATTATAACTGAACCTAGACAAGCTGTGATTTAAGGCATTTAAGTAGCCAGAGTTTTGGATTACAGCTCCCATAAGCCCCAGCTAGTATGGTGAATGATCATGGGTGATGAGCGTTGTAGTCAACAACACCTGGAGGGCACCATGTTGACAAGCACGATTTATAAAAAAAGAAGTCCATTTCCATTCATTGTTTATGAACCTCACTGGTTTATGTAAACCATAGTTAGCACTAAGCACAGCTCTCCCTTTGGATGACATATTCATCCTCTTTGAGGCCACACTGGAATAACAGAGGGGAGGGAAAGGTTTACCCAGGCTTGTTCCTATTGTGCTAAACTATGGTTTAATGTTATATTTGAAGACAGCCAGTCTTATTTCGCTTGCAAATTGCAACAGTGCCAATACCTCATTTAACTTGAATGATTTCAACCTTGTGCAGTTGAAGGCGGGCTGGTTCAAATTTTGGTTACTTGGCACAGTAAGTGCTTTTAAGCTCCCTGCCTTGCCTGTGGGGGCAATTCCACTCAGCATAGCAGCTGTGGGAGGCTCTCGTGAGATCTTGCACACCCATCCAAGTTCCCGCGATGTCTTGCATGAGCATCTCTGGCCTTCCAGAGCCAGGATGCTGAGCAGGCCTTGTGCAGCAAGCAAAGGAGAGAGCTTAAAAGCTCTTTTTGTGCCACGTAACTCAAGTGGACCAGCTTTGATTCACAGCCCTGAAATCAACACCAGTGCATCAGGACTTATATACTTCAGGCGTCACCTGCATTATAAAGGGGTATTCTAATAATTCTCTGCGCCTTTAACAAACTACAGGTCCCAGAATTCCTTGTTTAAAATGGGAAAACCAGCCAGATGGGCGGAGTATTATTATTATTATTATTTATTATTATGGTGCTTTCAATGTTTGGTGTGAATGTGACATTAGTCACGCAGACAGATCAAAGCCGTAGGGCTATATACATGTTTAAATATACCTGGGCTAGTTGTAATGCTGTCTTCCCCTACCTGGTGTCTTCCCACTTGGCATTGCTGGCTCAGGCTGATGGGAGTTGTAGTCCAAGCCATTTGAGGAATATTGGGTCAGGAAAGACTATTGCAATGAAAAGCAAAAGTTTCTTCTTCTGCCCAAGGATGGTGCATTTTCCTTTTCCACCTTATTCGTCCGATTTGCCTTTCCTATTTGTCTAGCTCCTCAGTGTGCATGACACCAGCTAACATGCTAAAGACTGCTTAGCAAGGCGGTGAAGCAGAAACTTCATGAGGGGATGACATAAGGCAGGAAGACAAAAGTGTGTATGTGTGTGTATTAAAGATAACCATCAGTACCTGCAGACTTCTGTTTAGCCGTTACTTCATATTATGCACTTAAATTTTTGTGGGGGTGTATGGGAAGGTGGGAGATGCAAATACCAGGGATTTTGGTTTAAAAACAAAAAAGGCTGCTTTTATAAGAAAGAACTACACAGTGTTCTCAGTTGGGGGACTGCTTCTGGCCAAATAATTAAAATTAATTCAGGTGTAATCCTGAAACATGCCGGCAGACTTTGAAGGGCTTAAGGGAGCAGCTTGCATGAAGTTTGCCCGCAAAGAGGAATGTCACTGGTGCTGCAGCACTTAACCAGTGAAGGAGTCCCTGGCATTCTTATGAAAGTGGCACTGGCCATGTGCAACTGTAGCAGGCCTTGAAAGGGGGCATGTTGGGGACAGAATGGAACCTTGGTTTCCTGTTGCACCTGAACCAAACAAATGTGTCATGTGGAGTCAGTTACCATGCTGACCTGTAGGGATGCTCATTAAAGGCAGTGGAAGAAGATGAGTCAAAAATTTGAAAGCCCACCTGTTCCTTACATTATTGTTACTAACGACAGGGCACATGCAAAGGCTCTTTGTAGGTGCAAAGGAAGTTGAACAGTTGCTGCACCACAGTGTGTGTGTGTGTGTGTGTCCCCGTCCCAACTAGGTTTACAGAAGCTTCTCTTGTTTCTTTTTTAAAACAATCGCTTAGTATTATTTTCAGTGGCACAGCAATAACCAAAAAACACCCCCACAATATACAGTTCTCCAAGATACAAAGATCTATTACAAACAGGTTGCTCCTAGACAGCCTGTTCATTGAGCATTCATCTTGATTCATTGGCACAGTTTGTGGGGAAGTTGTACGATGCTTCTTATCAATTGAACATTCATTCTCTTTTGTTTGCCGGGAGGCTCTATGACATTATGTTAAGCACTTGTTATCTCAAACTTCCCACTGCATTTTCCTGTCATTTTCCTTACCTCAACACACCCCTTTCCCCTTCTTTTTTGAAATAGGAATCTTTGCACAAGAGCACCAAAACCACTTTTATAACAGAACCTGAATTTTGCTATTATGCAGTAGAATCTCACTTGCAATATAGTGACAGTCTGGAAGTGACCACAGATTCTTTCGACTATTCATAAGGGTAGCTTTTTTAGTTCATCAGACCAGGCTTGCAAACTGCTAGAGAATGACACGGAGAGCAGAAGATAGCTGATAGTTTGGGTTTGTTAATTTAGATTTTCAGATGAAGACGTTAAAGCAATATTTCCTCTTCCTTCGTATTCGTTTTCTTTTGGCATTTAATGGGCATAAATACAGGATGAGCGGAGTGGGAAGCAAGATTGTTTTATCCAATTAGTGTGTTGTTGCTATCTTAATCATGAGACTCAGAGTTGATATTTTCCTTGACATGCTAGCTCTTGGGACGATGACTCTCGTCTTAATTTGATTAGTACTGCTTAGATCTGTCTAGGTCTGATAAGGTGAAATTTGGTGAATATCCAGAATCTGCCTGAATGAAGTTCTGTCTTTGGATTTTCCCATGTTCTGTTGTGTAGGCAGCAATTTTTTGGTCAGGGGTCTTAAGCAGACAGGGAATTATTGCAGAATAGTCATAACATAATGTAGCTTTCTTCAAGCTAATGCCTTCCAGATGTTTTCAACTACAATTCCAGACCAACCAAGACATTTTCCAGTGACAGTTCTGGATTTACAGAAGCTGTCCTGGTTTCTGATTTGATCCTGGAATGTCCTGCTTTTCCTTTGGACATGTTGAAGGGTATGGAGTTATACAAACCCCAAGCCAAGGAGATAAGTAACTGTACAACTTTTGGAAGACATCTGAAGGCAGCCGCCTTGTATACAGAAGGTTTTTTATTTTTAGTGCTTGTGTGTGTGTGTGTGTGTGTGTGTTGGAAGCTGCCCTGAGAGCCTGGGGAAACTCAGTCAGATGGGCGGGGTATAAATAATAAAATTATTATCACCATCATAATAGAATAAGACGCCCCTATTTTCATTGGAGAAATATTGGAGAGTATGCAATTCCACATAAGCAAGCAAGGTCCAAGGTCAGGGATTATGTGAGATGTAGTCCAAAACATCTGAAGGGCACCAGGTTGTGGCAGGCCAGCTAGTATGTCTAACATCATCTGCAGAGCAAAGCTACACATGTTTGCTCAGAAGCAAGTCCCACTGAGTTCAATGGTCCTTACTCGCAAATAAAAGGAACATAGATTGCAGCGTTAATCACATGTTTCCCCTTTTATTATCTGTAGATGCATAAAAGTGACTGCCTTGTAGTTACAGCCATGTGAGGAAAGCCTTACAATTCTAATTTAGGTTGTGGGGGAAAAGTTTGCCAGTGTTCAATATACATTAAGCTTTAGGGGTTTGGCTGTATGGGAAATGAGTCGGGAAAACAAAACAAAAAAACAATATCATTGTTCACAAAACACCTTTAAAAGAAATCGGTGCTATTTTCAAATGTGGGTCCAGTCCTCCAGCACTGTAGAGGGGAGATAAAAAGGTATTGTATGCTACTCTTATAAAGCCAGTGTTTCAAGTGCTTTCCAAGATTTCAAGTCCCCAAGTAATCTTCTGCACAATAGGCACCTTCTAGAGAAAAGCCTTCTATATTTTCCAGACTGCCAGGACACAATTGGGGTTTATTAATACATTGTGTTGATTTCTAGAGTCCTCCTAATATATTCATATGTGCCCAAAATCAAATCTAACTTTTTCTGCACCGCCGTTGTTGTTGTTTTATATTAAGTAATTTTACGATTGTAATATTCCCTGGGATCATCCTGTTGATTTTTTGTTCTGTATGATTTCTCGCTCTCATGTATTCCAGTCAGTAAATGGGTCTTTGTCAGTTGTCTGTCCTTTTCTTTCTTGTGCAAACCTTTACTCATTACTGATGAGGGAGTAATCGCAGAATTCTATTGGGGTATTAATGCTGTGAGCCTGTCTGTCTCATGCTCAGGTTGTATATGTGTGTAAATAAAACTACATATCACTATGACACATTTCCAGTGACCTCCGTTCTAAAGAAACTGAAACCCACATATGCTATGGAACCCCTGAATTCTCTCTTTGCTTGGAGATTGTCATGTATGTAACAATATAACATTCCTCTTGATATTCTTTCTTATAGTCCTCCTTCAGTTACATCTTGGGGTAGTCCTGCATTTCTTACAATGAGCTCCCTTGTGCTTGCTCTCATCTTCTGACTTTGTGTCAGCCATCATCCCTTTGTGATCCTATCCAGAACCATCCTCCGCCCCACAACCTTTCAACAAAAGGAGACTGCCCCTTTGCCAATGAAAGGATGCCCAGGAGTGGAGGAATTGAGCTCTGAGTAGATGTTTCCTCTGAGAGCCCTTTCCCACCATGAGTTTTCACAGATCCCTGCTTCCTTTTAACAACAGGAATAGGATGCAAATAGACACTTTCATAAAAATGGGTGGTGCAGTTGTTTTGAAACAGTGCTCTTCAGCTATGCGATCCTTCAGATAACTCTGCATCTCGCTGCTGCTGTGATTTTGTGAGTGTGTGTGTTTATGCCACACCATTTCTCCGCCATTCCCAGCTGAACTCCTTTCTGTTTTGTTGTGGCATTCAAGAAGTGACACAAATTTCAATACTTGTCTCATCTCATAATGCAGAAATCGGAGAGATAGGGGAGCTGCCCTGTGTGTCGTGACCATAACAAGCACATCCTTGACTGCTGCAGAAAGCTAATAGAGGTTGACTGAGTATTTCAGGAACTGATGCTCCTTTTGAAAACTGGTTTTAGCTTAGCCAAAATATTTATATATTTTGTAACCTCGGGTTACAGACGCTTCAGGTTACAGACGCTTCAGGTTACAGACTCCGCTAACCCAAATACAGTACCTTGGGTTAAGAACTTTGCTTTGGGATTAGAACAGAAATCATGCTCTGGTGGCGTGGCGGCAGTGGGAAGCCCCATTAGCTAAAGTGGTACCTCATGTTAAGAACAGTTTCAGGCTAAGAATGGACCTCCAGAACGAATTAAGTTCTTAACCCGAGGTACCACTGTATATTATATATATATATTTCACTCCACTGGTGTAGCGTTCCCTATTCTGCCCCTTGAGTAGATGCAGCACTGGCAGGATTCATGTTAGCAGCTATCTATCAGAAGACCCAAAATGGTGTTTATGTGAAATCTCATATATATATGAGAAACGCCATTGAAAAAGCCTGCAAACATCCTCTAAACCTCTTGAACCCCCTGAAAACCCCTTTGAAAAACCAGCAGCACTGACCAAACCCCACTACAATCGATCCCTCCAAACCTCCTTGCTCAAAATCCAACTCTCCGCCGGCCACAGCGGTCGGTGCAAGGGCTTGTGGGATTGCTAGGCACTGTTTGTGAGCAACATGGAAACCAAAACAGTTAATAGTGTTAAATGTACCTCTGTTTTCAGAAGCTCGGGTCAAGTGTTCTCTAGTGCCCCCCGCCCTCTCTGGGGGCCCTGCTGGGTTTACCTGGCTGTGGTAGCAGCACTCTGAGCAGTCATGGGGTTCAGGCGCCCCTTTTACTTTCCTGCTGTGCCCCAGACTGACACTTGTTCAGGGGCATTGAGGGGAAAGAAGTAGGTCTAGTCACCGAATGCTGTTCAGATATCTAGGTCAGAAAAATCTTAATGAGGAGGAGGAGAAGGCACAATGGGCCCTGCTAGGTGCTGGGGGCCTGACAGTTGCCCAAGAATGCCAGGTGCTCACACCAGCAGTGCATCCACTTATTTAGATATTTATTCCAGCTCAAAGTCCGCAGAGTATTCAGAGTGCTGCTCCCTTTATTACGTGGTGCTTTCTCAGATCCCAAATAATGCAGAAGGGGGAGGCAGACCCATCAGTCCCTGCAGGATGATGCTCACAAGTCATGTTACGTAATTAGAGATCTAATGCAAATTCCGTATCCCAGTTAATCCATGACATTTGGGTCAGCCAGTTACAGCAGGAGGGAATGCCCTTGTGCTTTGGTACCTTAAGATGTCCTGTTTTGCTTTTTTTAAATGGTCAGCGCACCCTTGTTTTTCCTCATCACCTGCTTTGAAACATTGTCATTGTTTTTCTCTGCGCCCTGAGGGTTTATGTTATATAGACATCAGAAATTTATTACAAAGCAAGTTACCTACGTCATTGAGAAAAAGCCCAAACATGGTTCCATTAACTTCCTTGTAAGTGCTTCTCCTTAATAATTCTGGTGACGTGCAGACTGTATCCTCGTCCCTTTCATGCCAAACCAGGCGGGAGAGATAACTAACAGTTCGCAGAGACGGGTGTGCGGGGAGGAGGGGGAGAATCCCAGAAAGCACATTTGAGCTCTCTGTCCTCCAAAAGGAGCTACTTGACCAAGCTGAGGCAGGCCTTTCTATCTCACAGTAGGTGGCAGTAAACCATTTGATTGTACTGTATCTCAGATTTCCAGAATGCCTGGTTTGTAGGGGAGGCTATTGAAGCATTGATTGTGATAAAAGAGAAGCTTATTTGGCCTGCGACTGTGTGAGAGGTCTTGGGTGACACAACAGTATGTTGATGTTTACAGCTGGTGTAGCAATGATGTAGCCATAGGCATATGTAAAACCCAGATTTTATAGCAAGGAAAAATCTGACCTTAACTATTTTACAGGCCACAGCTGACATGCTGAGAAATTTGTTCATTAGCTTCTTTTACTTTATCCAGGGTATCATCAAAATGCAAGTAGGGTAACAAAATCAGATTGTTAAAAAGAAAGGACTTTGCCTTTCAGTCTGCTCCGTTAAATTGGAGAATTTGTGGAATGAGAAATTCTAGAGAGATTAGGCTGCATTAAGGGGCAATGCTAAATATGCTTATCAGGGAGTAAGCCCCATTAAAATGGTGGGTCTTACTTCTGAGTAAGCATACACAGAATTGCATACACAGAAGGGATCCAAATGGTCCGCTTATTCCAGGCGTACCTGGAGTTGTTCAGCAACCGCTCGCTCAATCACTTTGCCCAAGAATGAAAGATTTGAGACTGGGCGATAGTTGGCCATTGTGGCTGCATCTAAAGATGGTTTTTTAAGAAGCGGTTTAATAACCGCCTCTTTCAGCGGGTCTGGGAAGGCTCCCTCATGGAGGGAAGCATTCACCACCCCATAAAGCCCATCACCCAGTCTTCCCGGCTACCTTTTACAAGCCAGGATGGGCAAGGATCCAGGAGACAGGTGGTTGGTTTCACTCGTCCAAGCAGCCTGTCCACATCCTCAGAGGTAACAGATTGGAATTGATCCCACTCAACTTGACTAGGCAAAACTCTAGCACTCTCCCGCCCCGGCCCTGCTCCCATGGTGGAGTCTACTTCTTCCCAAATCTGAGTGATTTTATCTGCAAAAAACTTTGCAAAATCATTGCAGGAGAACATGTGGCCTGTACTGGGCCCCAGTGTTGCAGGTGGTTCCTCTAAATTGTGAACCACATGAAAAAGTCTCCTGCTGCTGTTTTCTGCAGATGCAATAGAGGCGGTGGAGAAATTCTTCTTTGCCGTCGCTATCACCACTTGGTAGGCTCGACGTTGAGCTCTAACCTGTGTCTGGTCAGATTCGGAATGAGTTATCCACCACCGGCGCTCTAGCCGTCTCAACGATTGTTTCATTGCCCTCAGATCCGTGGAAAACCACGGGGCTGTTCGGGCTCCATGCAATCGGAGAGTGCGCCTCGGAGCGAAACAGTCAATAGTCCTAGTTAACTCCACATTCCAGCGGGCCACCAGGGAATCAGCTGTAATTTGCTTGACATCTGATGGGAGTGTATTCCACAGGGCAGGTGCCACTACCGAGAAGGCCCTCTGCCTGGTTCCTTGTAACCTCATTTCTCACAGTGAGGGAACCACCAGAAGGCCCTCGGAGCTGAATTTCAATGTCTGGGATGAACGATGGGGGTGGAGACACTCCTTCAGGTATATTGGGCCGAGGCCCTTCAGGGCTTTAAAGGTCAACACCAACACTTTGAATTGTGCTTGGAAACATACTGGGAGCCAATGTAGGTCTTTCAAGACCAGTGTTACATGGTCTCAGTGGCCACTTCCAGTCTAGCTGCTGCATTCTGGATTAGTTGCAGTTTCCAAGTCACTTTCACAAGTAGCCCCACATAGAGCGTGCTGCAGTAGTCCAAGCAGGAGATAACTAAAGCATGCACCACTCTGGTGAGACAGTCTGTGGACAGGTAAGGTCTGTGTAACAGATGGAGCTGGTAACCAGCTGCCCTGGACACAGAATTGACCTGTGCCTCCATGGATAACTGAGAGTCCAAAATGACTCCCAGGCTGCACAGGACCAGGGAGTCCCCTACACCTGCCCGCCCCCCAAAACAGTATTTCTGTCTTGTCAGGATTCAACCTCAATCTGTTAGCCACCATCCATCCTCCAACCCCCTCCAGACACTCACACAGGACCTTCACTCTGGATATCATCTACATACTGATGAACACCCCCAGCCCAAACCCCCAGTGTCCTGTTGTTCCAGAAGCAGTTTAGTCATGCTGGCCACATGACCCAGAAAGATGTCTGTGGACAAATGCCGGCTCCCTTGGCCTGAAAGCCAGATGAGCGCTGCACCCCATTGTTGCCTTTGACTGGATTTAACCATCCAGGGGTCCTTTACCTTTTTACCTTTTTGAAACAGAATTGCATTGTTAGTCTGTTAGAGCACAAAACAAGGGGTCCTGGGGCACCGTCAAGATTTATTGTGACATAAATATTTGTGGACTGGAATCTGCTGTGTCAGATGTTGGTTTATGCCACAAAAAATATGTTTAGGGTGCCACAACACTGTTATTTATGAAATGAGAGACCTCTCACATTTGTATGAAGTCTTTGGTGGTCAAAAGTGGAAAATGCATGACAAAAATTATAGTTAAATGGGTCTCATATATTTCTTCCCCCATGAACACAGCCCCTTATTCTGCAAATTCACATCGGCTTGCTTTTCTTTAAGAGCAAATTCCTATTCCTCAAGGCTTTCTGCTCCTGCAATATGACTGTGGCTAGAGACAGACAAGCCTGTGTTCTTTTGAACAGCTGAAGGTGGCATGATTGGGGTATTGCGGCAGCGGCTGAGCAAACCTATTTCTTTGTTCCGGCATCACCTCTGATCAGAGAGGCTTGACAGGTTTTTGAGGCACTAGAAAAGATTTGTTGAATTTCTGTGCTTTGCAATTGGCTACCAAGTAACTCTATTGCTATTCTGTCAACCTTCCTACTATACTGTTGAGAGCAGGGGTAAGGAGTCTGTGGCACTGAGGCATAGTGTCAGAATTGTAGAGTTGGAAAGGGACCCCAAGGGTTATCTAGTCCAACCCCCTGCAATGCAGGAATCTTTCACCCTACGTGGGACTCGAACCCATCACCCCAAGGTTAAGAATTTCATGCTCTGACTCACATCTGCCCCAGCCAGTATAGCCAATGGCCAGAGATAATGGGTTTGTGTACTCAAAACTTAGGTAAGGGGTGAGACACAGTTTCCACGCCCTGATGCAGAGCTATGTAGAGGATAAGCGTCTCAAGAAAAGAATGTAACTCCCATGAGCCACATCTTTAAGGTAAAACAGATAATGAGATATGACAAATTAGTATGCACACAAATTGATTATAGAACACAGCCTCATATAATAGATATGTGTGGGTTTTATAGCTTCTTTCATTTCAGCCTGCAATTCAGCTCCTAGATGAATTGTTTTAAGCTTTACCTTATATGAATACCCATAGGGGTGGGAAATTAAGCTTAATTCTACCCCACTTGAGTGCTTGTTAATATCTTCCAGATAGCATCTATCACTGTAATAGTATATTCTCTCTGTTAATTATGAATCAACTCATTATAAGAACAATGTCATTTTATGTATCCATGTAATGAATGTGTAACAGAACTCAAAAGAAGACAATTGTAAGCTACTTAGACAAGCGTCTCTATAAGGCAAAGTGCTGTGATGAATTTTGCTCTGTTTTGAGTTAACATCTTATAAAAACTTGTTATGCTTATAAGCAGTGTTGAGCCCTGATACATATGAAAAAGGCATATGTAGCTTGATATAGAGCTACACTGTTGCATTACAACATTTCCAAATAATAATCTAAAACTATACTAAAGCTCCTACATTGTCAGAGACATGCTCTCAATCGGTAAAGGCATCCTTTAATGCACGCACATAGTGCGTGGCAAATTCCCTCCTTTGTAAATTCTTCTATTATGGTATCATAAATGGTTGAGACTTTGAGTGTTATCTGCACAGCTGAGCTTCTTTGTTTGGTGCTGATCTCAGTCTGGGCATGATGATGGTCGCTGTCTTGACCCCACAGTCACTATATTTAGCAGCAGCAGCAGCAACAACAGCTTCAAAGAGAATTGGAGCTTCAAACTAGAATTTATCAGAAAACAATGGTTCTGCTCATTTAGACCTTAAGACCATGGGTTAAAGCCAATGTTAATTCTGCTCATAACAGGCTTCTTGAAGTTGATGGGCATGACTAATGTAGGCCCATACATTTCAATGGAGAGCAGAACTTAGTTGGATACAACCGCATGAATTTCTTTCCCACTGCAATTGTTAAATTAACAAAAACAAAAGGAGGTAGGTTGTGTTACAATTCTAAACCATTGCTGGTTTTGCCAGTTTCCTTTCCCTCTGTCACACAAGGAATCCACTTAAAGTTGCAGGAGACCCCTTCAATCAGCCCTCAACTGAACGGCTTTGTTTTGTAGCAGAATAGCACACCTCTCCACTTTGGAATCTATTATGATTTTGTTTGTGAACCCACCACAACTGGGATAGGGTTCATGTCTTTGAACTCCATATGCTGAGTTCCTTGGAAGAAAGGGTAGATATTAATGTGACAGGCAAATCAATAAATATTATGTAAAGAACCATGACTTTCAAAAAAGAGCCACGAATATAAAATATGCAGTTAGAGTCCAGTGTTTCACATATTAATACATCTTCTCTCTTTTTTTTCTTTTTACAGGTAAGTACTCCATTCTTCTTCTTTAAGCTGACAGAAAATATATTACGGGCCTGAATTGTAACAAATGGTACAAAAGCAAGCTAGTGAACAGGAAGATGGCGTTGCCGACTCACGTAAGGATTTCAGAACAGCTTCAGGATGCCCTTGTTTATTTTTGAAGGTTGGTAACAGAAAGTGACCCCTATTTTGACAGGATTTATTAAGTATAAATATAACATATAGTTGACGTTTGTGAAAGATTAACTTGTGCCCCTTGACTGCCTGTATGGAAAAGTACTGTTGCTGAGTCCTTTGTAAAAAGACCAGCCAGGTTATTAGTTATAATTATAGACACGCTGGAGGTGGTGGTGTTCCATTGTCCGAATGGGATGAAGGAGAAAAATGGTTTGGGGATGTAGTGTTAACTGCATAGTGAAGAAGACCCTGGCCTTGGAATTTTTTTAATACTTGTTCCGTTGGTGATCTTGCCCCATAAATGCGCACACACACACACACCCCAACCAATAATTCTGAACATTGGATTGGCTGTAGAATCAATTTTCCTGCAGTGGAACTCTGCTAACTGGACATTCCCATGGGCTGAGGGAGATTTTTGGTGATTTCTCCTTCCCTCTGCAGCCCCTTAACCAGCAACCCCTCAAAATATGCACCAAACGGTTGGTGGCATGCACCCCAGAACAGTGTGGGAGGCGGTGGCTTCAGAGGGCAGAGGAAATGGATAAAAATCCCTCCCTCCCTCTATTGGAAAGCTCCATTTGATCCAACTCCCCCCCGGGAAAGGAAGTAGCCCTTTCAAGAACAGTCCTTCCATTTGTGGAAAAGCCTACTGAATACAACTTGTAGAAGCTGTCTTGCGCACATTTCACTTGCATGATTTCAACTATATGCAGTTGGAGGCTGGCTGGTTTAAATCCCTTTAACCAGTGCACAGAGAAGGCCTTGCTTGGGAAGCAAGGCAGGGAGCTTAAAAGCTCTTTTTTTGCTGGATTTTTCTGGAGCAAAAAAAGAGGTTTTAAGCTTTCTGCCTTGCTTCCCAAGCTAGGCTCTCTCCTCTCACCGGGGTGTGAGATGCTTCCGCAAGAACTCGAAAATACATGTTTTTAAGTATATGCAGAACCCTTGAAACCGAATCCCCACGTAAGTTGCGATTGTACTGTATTTTACTGCCACAGCGCAATGAGTTGATGCTGCCAGTCAAACGAAAGATCTCTCTCCTCCAGAGTCAGGAGGCAATTCATTCTCTACCTAATAATAAAAATAATGATGATAATACTATAAAAGACCTAACATAAAAAAGACCTAGCTGTGCGTGTGCATGCAAATATTGATGTCTGTCACTGTGTGAGTATCACAGGCAAAGGATCTCTCTTTCCCCCCCCCCCCCGGCTCATTATGAGTCTTGATTGGCAAGTGTTATGTGACTAAGGACTATGTGCCTGCTGGGATAAATTTTAAGGAGCTGCGTGATGCTGATCAAAAGACAGAAAAGCGGGTTTGCTACAAGGGGAAGGATTATAAAGATTGTGCACTGTTCCAGCACAAAGTTTCAAACAATTGTAACTAGATGTTAATGGAGGATTCAGCACTGCCAATGGAGAACACAGTCCCTTCCCCAATGCCTCCTCTGTACTCCACCATCAATCCCTCTGATAACATAATCAAGCAGTGAGCGCCACAAGGATTGTAGCCAAACCACTGAGAAGCAGGAGCACATCAGCCTCCTTGTGACCGCGGGGAGAGATCCAGGAGTACACTAACAGCCAAAATTGGCTCATAACAGCCCCCCCCTTTTTTAGAATAATAACATAAAATAATGCCATAAAATTATATATCATTAGAAAGATAATCTAATGCAGATTGCAATACAGTAAACTGTGTTGAATCATCGTTATCGTATCAAAGGTTATATCCAAATAACCAGAAAAGAAAGCACAACTGCCTTATGTAACAAGAAGTCACCCAGAAAGCAATGCAATAGCCCTGACCTGAACAGAAAATGTGTGGAGCCGTTAGCTCAGTTGGTTAGAGCGTGGTGTTGATTATGCCATGGTGGCAGGTTTGAACCCCATAGAGGACGGTGCATATTCCTGCATTGCAGGGGGGTTGGACTAAATAATAATAATAATAATAATAATAATAAATTTATTATTTATACCCCAGCCACTCTGGGCGGCTTCCAACAGAACACTAAAATACAATAGCCTATTAAACATTAAAAGCTTCCCTAAACAGGGCTGCCTTCAGATGTCTTCTAAAAGTTTGCTGGTTATTTTTCCTCTTTGACATCTGGTGGGAGGGCGTTCCACAGGGCGGGTGCCACTACCGAGAAGGCCCTCTGCCTGGTTCCCTGTAACTTGGCTTCTTGTAGCGAGGGAATCGCCAGAAGGCCCTCGGCGCTGGACCTCAGTGTCCAGGCAGACCGATGGAGGTGGAGACACTCCTTCAGATGATCCTCAGGGTCCCTTCTGACTCTACAATTCTATGATTCAATTCTATGGTCTTGGAGTGATATGCAGCTGTAGGTTAGAAAGTGAGAGAGAACGTCTTTTCATCCTTCTAGGACACCCCAGATGTTTTAGATCACTGCTTCCATTTGCCTCAACTAGCACACCATGCTGCCACAGATGGGAGTTCATTTCATCTAACTACAATATTTATAGCCCATCCTGTATTCAAAGATCTCAGGGAAAGGGACAATGAAGCTCATTAAACATCACATTCCATGCTCATAAAAAACAGATAAAAATCAATTTCAGGCCGTCATTGAACTGCAGCGGTGACCTAATCCAGCTGAATATTATTCACTCCCCGAAGGCTTGGCTAAATAGCCAGGTTTTTAGCTGGTTCTAAAGACGAGCATTGTAAGTGCCGGCCAAATTTCTAGGAGGAAGGGAGTTGCATAGGTGGGGTGCTATCAGAGAGAAGGCTGATTTGGTGATATGACTTACCTGTTATACTATAGTTGAGACTAGAGATTGTAATGTTAAGGGCTGATTTTTCAGGTCAGCAATTCAAGAACCTGGTTCCCTATGAATTTTTATGGTTGTAAGAGATATAAAAGGAAAACATTGGTTCTTGGGTGTGATGTGCAGAATGAGCCTACAGAGGGCATTGTAATCCTTTTGATGTTGTGTAATCCAGCATTCTGTAGTGAAGTGGACTACTATTCACGGTATTTTTCCATATGTTTCACAGAATAGTTAATTTTGCTATATCCTGCTAATATGCATAAGCAGTAAAAGTACGAATTATGCATCAGTGAGGCAGCTGAGAATTGTGTTTATGGGGATGAGACATGCTGCAGTTCCAGGTGTTGTTTGTGTAGCCTGGAACACAATTAATAGGAGTCATATTTGCCCCCTATTAAGATCTAAATGTCCTCAGGGTCTATAGTGGGGGTGGGGGTATCTCCCAACCTAGGTTTTTCTAGATGGTATTTCACACCCCCTTGTAGTTAAAGAATATTCCATGGCAAAAACTGTAAAATAAAATGTTACTTGCTAAATATTCCATTCCATTCAGTAGTATAGCAGGCTGCCAAACTGATTTAAGTGTATATTTACATATAATTTAACATCCTGAACAATCCTATAAAAATAGAATTATGAATTGGAATTATTTTTGGAAGTGTCTTCAATTAAGGAAATTGGGAAAGAACAGTGAAAATAAAGATTTAAAGCAGACCTTAATACCTGAAAACCCAAAAAGATACTAATAAAATTAGTGGACAAAAATTAGAGCTGAGAATAAATCGCAGAAACCTTGGCTGTTGTGGAGTCACAGTATACACCAAATACATTGCAATCAGAAATGTCAGAAGTTGACTTGTTGAGGTTAATAAAAAAGCCACGTCTAATGACACTTCTAATTCAACTTCCCCTCATAAAGAAAACCAAAATGAAGATACTGATCTAATAAGTTCTATTACAAAAACTTTTGCTAGAAAAACAAAAAACCCTCAGAAGAAAGAATAAATAAATTTCTCAAAGAAACAAAAGTTTTCTGACAATACTGATTTTATTCTGTGAACTGCCCTGAGATCCCCAGGTATAGGGCAGGATATAAATAATTAAAAAAATAAAATAAAATAATAATAATAATAATAATAATAATAATAATAATAATAATAATATATTGCAAGAAAAAGACAGATTTTTAAAAACATTGTGAAGAAAGAGATAAGCCCATGAATTCCTTCCTCCTTTCTCTTTTGCACATTAATTATTTGTTTCCAGGGTTTCTAAAACTACAGTTTCCCATTGTGATGAAAATAAGAAATGGTGGCTTAAGCTCTCATTACAGTTTTAGTTTGTAAACCAGAATCAAGCTATGGTTTGCAATCCTGTTTTGTAGTCAAAGCACAGTTTCCCTGATTGGACATAATGGACAGCTGTTGTTTAAGGAACTATGCAAATCGTTGAATTAAGTTACAAGGAAGGAGAGGGAAAAGGAATGGATAAGAACAGTACTCATTCTCAGCCTGATAAATCATGGTTTATTAGGCTACAAACACTACATTCAAACTGGGCCTTTATCTAGACATGTTACCATGGAATGGGCAGGTGTCTGTGTAACTTTTTCAAGGCATTTATTTATTTTATTCTCTCCCACCCACCACGAAAATTCAGTAGCTTGTATTATTATTTCGATTTGTTTGCTGCCAGCAGAGAATATTGTCCCAAGAAGCCAGTGGCTGTGGTTGGACCAATATTGCCAATAAGCAAGGGTGTGCAACAAACAAGCAGTGAGTAAGATTAACCACAGTTTGTCATACCATTTGACATTCTACCGTTAATTAAGCATAGCTTCTTTGTGGCCACACCAGATACGGAGGGAGAAGCTTGTGAGCCCAGGAGAAAGCTAGGCTTGCCCCCATCATGATACACCAGAGTTTATTGTGATGTCAGAATGCAGCAAATGTGTCCATTGAAGGTTGTTCAAGATTAAGAAGGGTCCTCTTGGCTGATCTGACTGACTTCCAGGGAAGCTACCACTCTGAATATCATACATGGGAATCATGTATGAAGAGCGCTGTTCTTCTGTAGTCTTCTCATCGGCATCTGACTGGCCACTGTGAGAAGAGAATGCTGGACTCCACAGGTCTTTGGTCTGATCCATCTGTGCTGTTTTTATGTTGTTAATGTAGTCAGTAGAATTTTCTGAAAGAGTGAAATGAAACACTATAAAATTAGAGGTAGGGCCCCCCAAAAACTTCCCTTTTTAAAAACAACAACACCACAAAACAAAACAAAACAAAACCCATGCCCACCTGCCCCACACTTGATGTATAGGGCATGTGGAGATGCAGCTGGATTGGCTGCTCACATCCCCATACCCTGCAGAAATCCAGGTTGAACTTCCTGCACATTAGTCGATATGCTAATGCTCCGTCCTGCTTGGTCACTGTCTCCCCTCCACCCCCATGGGTCAACATTGATGGGTAGGAGGGACTACGCAACTGTCAAGCTCCTGACATAATTATGACATCAGATAATTCACAGGTATGTGGCCCATCTGCCAAAGTTGGCCCATGTCATGCAGGGAGATCCGGCCTGCTTGGCAGAAAAGGTTCCCTAACTGTTTTACAGATCCTTAGAAGAATTAGGAGTTAGGTGAAGGAGGAGTGAATGACTTGGTTCTTTTATGAAACTAAGCATTATCCTGTTCACACAAAGTAAGTCGACTGCATTCATTGAGATTTACTCCCAGGCATTAGTGCTTCATTACAACTTATTCTGACTCTCACCTTGAATCATTAGTTTTTCCAAACAATTACCATTTTAAGCCTCCCGTAGAATAGGCAAAGAAGACATCTTCTGCAATGCTAAAATGAAAAAATTAATAATGTCAAAGCTTAGTGAGATTCTTCAGGATAGATTTTTTGAAAAATGGATCCTTGAGGTGTATCTACACAACAACAGAAATTCATATTATGGCTTTGTGTAAGTTTCACTGCAGTGTGATTTGCATTGTACTGTGGATTGGCTATGCATCATCAGGACAAAAACCAACATATACAACAATACATTAAATCAGGGCTGAGGAACTTGAACTACAACTTCCAGCATCCTGGCGTGATAGAATTTGAACATCTGGAGGGCCCTGGTTTCTCATCCCCGGACTAACTCCTTATAAGTCAACATTGTACTGCTAACAGCAGTGCAAAGAGAAGTGAAGTACAATACAGTGGAATAAATTTCTGCTGCTTAGAAAAGGCAAATAAGTCCTAAAGTAGCTGGTCTATAGATCAGATTAATCTTTCCACGCTTAGAATTATGAAAGTCCAGTTTGCTCATTCCTCACAATACCTTCCCAAACATTTGCATGGCCAGATAAGGTGCAAATGTTTGTATAGCATTTAGGCAAGTACTAGGTTATAGTAATCTCCCTCTTTATCAACTATATTTCTGGACAATGTAAATTATTGACAGGCAAGCATCATCAACAGGTCTTTTATATGTAGTCATCTTCATCATTTTCTCAGGGTACAAAAACATCACATGCTGAAAGGCAGAATAGAAGATGTACGAACTGAAGCTGTTAATGAAGAATTCACTCCTGATGAGGTTGCAGGCAATGCAATGCCATGTTGGTAGATCAGAACATTGGGTAATGTTAGATTGAAGCACTGGCAATGTCTCTATAGTGACAGAAGTCTAGGTAACAAAATTGTACTAGTAGTTTTATTGGTTCAGGGCGAAAGACTCAGATCCCAACATCCAGTCCTTGAGAGGCACTTTGCTTCTGTCGTTCGTTCAAGTGTGATGGGGAAACTGTTGTTTTGGAATTAGTTATTATCTGTTGTTGCCTTGAATGGTCTGCTTTTTTTATGACGATGTTTATTTTTGTTGCAACATTTTATGGTTTTCAGTCTTGCAAGCCGCTTAGCATTTCTACGGGGAGAAAAATTGTGGAGTAAAAAATGACATACCTGGTCAAAGCATTTCTATAATACTTTTCATAGATTTAGGTTAAGGTTACCCGATATTTTTCAATGAATCCGGGGACACTTTTCAACTTCCTACTACATAGATGGATTTTGTCTGGGGACTGATTTGTAAATCCAGGGACTGTCCCCGGAAACGGGGATGTCTGGTAACCTTAATTTAGGTTGCCATCCTATAGACACTTGGGAGCACGTCTCTCTGAACTGAGTAGACATGGGTACCACTGCACTTTTAGACGTTTGCCTCAAAATTATCTGTCTTCTGGGGAATTGTTTGCCTGGGCTTTATTCAAAATTAACAATTTATGGGTAGAAATCCTTTTTTCCTGTTACTAACCTTCCTGTTAACTAGATGGTGGATGGAGGATTAGTAATAGGAGAAAAGGATGTCAAGCCATCAATTGTTAATTCTGAACATATTTTGTTTCCATCCATATCCATGGTATCCTAAATTAAGAAGTAAAACCATGGAAGCTGATATTGCATGAAGGAAAGAAAGGGACAGCGTGTATACTTAAAAATGAGACAGCCGGTCTCCACAGAGAATGCAAATTAAATTTTCAACAGTTGATACACCATGTGCCACAAAAACTATATACATTAACAATAGGTGGTACCGACCTAACATTTCTAAAATGTCTTTATTTTGCCTATTCAGTGAGAAGCATTTGTGCTACAATCCAGATATTATTCTAAACTTAGCAGCAACAGCTGATATTCACACATTATATTCACCTAGGAAAATGAATAAACACAATTGTTCTGCTATGGAGCTCCAGCAGTATGCTGCCCATGTATTTTAATGGGTAACATTATATACAATGGCAGCAATGGGTTGAAATCGTTTTAACTTTTTCTCTTTGAAATGGCTCTGTTGTACAAGTCTGGCAGTTTTATGTGTGATACTTACATATCCTCCCCTTTAATTTAGTTACATTTTTAAAGGATTTTTAAAATTTAAGAATAAGTCCATAATACTTGCTAGATAATTAAAAATCACAATCATTAAAGCAACGTCTCCACTAAATAAATGAAGAAGAAACCATGCGCATCAACAGTCACAAAGGAGTCCTATTTACAATCCAAAAAATGCAAAATGCATGCACAAAACACCCAAGACCAAAACGATTCCTCCTCAGTTCAAATAATTCAATGAAAACCTTGATTCCTTACATAAAATTTATTATTTGCTGAATAGTTTAAAGGAAACCTGTGATAGAATGATTGTTCTGTTGCCCTTGGCCTCTCCAAACAGGTGTTTTAATATGGATTTATCCTTAACACAATAATAATGCATTTGTGGTGGATTTATTTTGTTGTATTAATGCTTCTCATCATTGCTGTCCAGGGCTCTGTAGCAAAGCGAAAGGGGGAGAAAAAGAAACCAGACATTCATGGTATAAAAAGTTACACAACAGCAGCAAGACGTTATGAGATATTTGTACTGTTTTAATGTTGTTAGCCGCCCTGAGCCCGGCTTCGGCTGGGGAGGGCGGGATATAAATAAAATTTATTATTATTATTATATTATTATTCTCAGACTGGAAACGAAGCAGATGGGAATAGTGCAGAAAGTGGGATTGTGTGTGACTGCTCCAATAGCATCAGCAGCTTAAGTCATCATGAATAGGCAGCGAAAAGGGTGTCTGGGTGGGCCTCTTCCCGTTTGCTGATAAGTGTATAAGGCGCAATGTCTCATGCAAGGAATCAAGCATATTCATTGCTCCTGCAGGACTAGATTGGCACTTTTTGCTATTTAGAGCATGCAGATCATTCGCTCAGCTGGGTCACCAAGGTCTCTGCATGACAGTATTTAAGCCTATTTTGGCACAAGCAATATGCTTCTCTTCTGTGGAAGTGAGGCCCTCCTAATCGCCTGCCTTTTTTGATGGGGGAGGGGGTTGACCAGCAGGAATGGGTGAGTAGCAACAGGGATAGTATTAACCACGCGCGGGACACGGGTGGTGCTGTGGTCTAAACCACTGAGCCTCTTGGGCTTGCCGATCGGAAGCTCGGGGGTTCGAATTCCTTGCAATGGAATGAGCTCCTGTTTCTCTGTCCCAGCTCCTGCCAACCTAGCAGTTCGAAAGCACACCAGTGCAAGTAGATAAATAGGTACGCTGCAGCGGGAAGGTAAACGGTGTTTCTGTGCACTCTGGTTTCCGTCACGGTGTTCCATTGCACCAGAAGCAGTTTAATCATGTTGGCACATGACCTGGAAAACATTATGCAGACAAACACCAGCTCCCTCAGCCTGAAAGCGAGATGAGCGCCGCAACTCCATAGTTGCCTTTGACTGGGCGTAACTGTCCAGGGGTTCTTTACCTTTACCTTTTGTATTTACCACATTATGAGTTGTGGTCATCTCAGAGGGGATGGGATCGATTTTTAACAAGACCACTCTTCTTGGTGCTCAAATTTCAAGGTACAGTGGTACCTCGGGTTAAGTACTTAATTCGTTCTGGAGATCCGTACTTAACCTGAAACTGTTCTCAACCTGAAGCACTACTTTAGCTGATGGGGCCTCTTGCGGCTGCCGCACCGCCGGAGCACAATTTCTGTTCTCATCCTGAAGCAAAGTTCTTAACTTGAAGCACTATTTCTGGGTTAGCGGAGTCTGTAACCTGAAGTGTATGTAACCTGAAGCGTATGTAACCTGAGGTACCACTGTAATTTGGCACCATCTCTACTTGCTTTACATGGAAACTTGTAGTTATGGGCCTGGCCTGGCAAGAAGAGCTCTGCTGGATTAGTCCAAAGTCCCATCTAGTCCAGCATCCTATTTCTCACAGTGGCCAGCTGGATGCACATGGGAAGCCCACAAGCAGGACAGAAGCACACCAGCACTGCCCCACTGCTGCCCCCCAGCAATTGGTATTCAGAGGCATGTTGTCTCTGGTCATGGAGGTCACATTTAGCCATCATGGCTAATAGACGTGGATAGCTTTATCCCCCAATGGTCTTGTCAAATTCCTTTTTAATGTCACCCAGGTTAATGGCCATCACCACATAATGTGGAAGCCTCCATGTTAAAGTAAGCAAAAGCAAGCAGCTTGATGCAGATTTAAAATAGTTTAATTGCTTGAACATCTCTTCAGAAGATGCCTCAGAGGCACAGCCATTGTTCCCTTTTGCCAGGCAGTGTTACCCCGTTGGGGACTTAATTCAATAAAAACCCTGAAGACCCAAGTTCACATTCTCTGTACAGATTTTCCATCACAAAGAGCCCCGTATCCTGTTGCTATTAGGCTTAACAGTACTTTGCTAACCAAACTGGAACATTGGCTCATGAGCCTGCTCAGATACCCATTGGCAGTGGTGAATCTGTATGTCCACTTTCTCTCGAGGTGACTTTGAGCATCTGTGTCTATTATCACGAGCAAATGCTGAGCATTACTATGTAGGTGACCCTGAAATTGTGTGCTGAAACGATTGTGGAGAAAGACACACACGTTACATATATTGTTTGGGAAACAATATGAAAAATACAAGGGAACCATGCACAGTGGTACCTCAGGTTAAGTACTTAATTCGTTCCGGAGGTCCGTACTTAACCTGAAACTGTTCTTAACCTGAAGCACCACTTTAGCTAATGAGGCTTCATGCTGCCGCCGCACTGCCAGAGCATGATTTCTGTTCTCATCCTGAAGCAAAGTTCTTAACCTGAGGTACTGTTTCTGGGTTAGCGGAGTCTGTAACCTGAAGCGTATGTAACCCGAGGTACCACTGTACAGCTATGAGGAAGTAAGTAGAGATAAGCTGAAAGTAAAAGCATGTTTTATTTTTTCCACTGTTGAGTGAACATTTAGGATTGATTTATAAGACCTTTCTTGAAGAAGAAGCAGCTGAAGAAGAAACTAACTTCAAGTCAGATTAGCTTTTTAATTTCTTTTATCTTTGGGGCGATGTGACTAGTTTTCCTAAAATAAAGGCTGGTCACATCCATGTTAATTTTCCAGCCTGCAGTATGTGCAGCTGGAGAGGATCATTTTTTATTCCAGTTCTTGGACAACTGACACAAACGTTTGGCACCTCTCCTGTCCTGTTATTTCAGTGCTGTCGCCTCCTGCCCCCAACAACTTTCCAAAGCAACTCCCATTGGAACATAAGCAGACTGTTGAATCAGACCAGCTAAAGGTCAACCTAGCCTGTTTCCCGCAGTGACCAATCAGATGCTTATGGGAAGCCCACAAGCAGGGCAGGGAGACAATAGCTCTCCACCACAAGTTGCTTTCTAGCAACTGGTATAAAGTGAAATGTTGCCTCTGAACCTGGAGGTTCTGCTGAGCCTTTATTCATTTATTTCTAAGGGGCATTCATAAATATTAAAACGCGTACAGTGGATAAGATAAAATCAATAATAAAAACAGCTTCCTTTAAAATATCTGGTGAAATGGAAAAGTCTTGAGCATCTGAAGTTCAACAAGGACACATTATTTCCCACCAGCCTGCTGGGACAGAGGTTCTAATAATTCAGGCCTTCAGGGCTTGCTCTTGTGTATAGGAAAGCTCCTTATATTTGCAGCAGGAGCCCATGAAGTGAAAAGCCTCCAGCTCATTCACCCTTCTTCACTACAGCTGTCAAAATTGAGAAGAGGCTCCATGCAGGTGCCTGTAGCAGCTCTTCCAGCCACTGGCTGGGATAGACTTCGTACAATGTGGAGCCTTATTCACAGGCTCCAGCATTTTAAAATCTAATCTAGACATCTTGCTTTTAGTTTGCTGGCTGCTGAGTTGTGCCCATGCAATGCGTTGTTGTCGTTTTTACTATAAATATTGACTTCTGAGTTTACATGCAATGTGAGATAACTGTATCATTGGTTTTCAGCATATGTACACGGTGTAGACATGTTGCAGAGAGGTACAGTTGGCCCCAGCTCCCTGACCAGTTGGTGTTGCGCGCATGTCACAGGGGAAATATCTGTCACCCTTTCACACATTAATATGGTGAAACCAGATAGATGAGCTTCTCCAGAAATGTGAAGCAGCCCTAATATATCATCTGCAGTTTTACTGTTCGCCATAGCTTTCGCATGTAGATAGACTGAGCTGAATTTTCAAAAGAGATCTGAAGAAGAGATTTGCAAGAAAAAGCACCGATGAATTTGAATAAGTGATTTCTCTTTCACCGGGGGAGAGCGTCATCTGAGTATAAATAGTCCGTCTCGGCCACCTATTGCTGCACTGTAATTGCAGGGAGCGAGTTTTTAGAGGCTGCATTTGCAGTTGAGCAAGCTGTGCTCAATGTCTGTTGGAAGTGGGGGAGTGGAACTAAGCTCCTGGGAAGCTTTCCATTTTATCGGTTCAACCCGATTGCAACTCGACTCTGAATAAATGCAAACCGCTGCCTGTCTATCAGGGTGAACGCAGCAGCCGGAGAGACCAGGACCTTTTACCTTCCAGGCAGCCAGAGCACAAAGCTACACCTGAGCTGCCCACTGGAGTTGAATCCATTTCCCCAGATTTCCCAGGAATGTGTCCGTTTTGCCTTTAGCTTTCCTTTACAGCTTGTACCTGGATAAAATGAGTTTGCCATCCAGCTGTGAGCACCTGACTCTGGAGAAGGTGGCCAGATTTCGAAGTGCCTTCATTCACGGATCACCCTATGCTATTAACAAGCCAATTGATATTAAACAGCAAAGGAGACGGTAACTTGGCGTTTTTTCCTGTTATTTTTAGCAAAATGACACACACCCCTTCCTCCTTTTCAGTTTACTGCTTTGTAATCTTTACTTACAGGGGAAGGGAGGGCTGTGCGTATTTGTGAAGAGAGGCATTGTAGCTACCTCTACTGCATATATTCCTTGATTACTTTTAAAAGCTGAAATTGAAAGTGTATGTGGTTTGAGAAAACAGCAAAAAACCCTCTGTTTTAAATGCACGGGGGTGGCAGTTCTGCTCAAAGTAAATACAAACGATAGGTGCAATCTGGCCATCAGGTATGTGTTACTGATTTGAATGGGATTTATGCATCAGTACTAGGAAAAGAGTGGTAGTCAAATGTAATAACTGGTCATTTCTCTCACGCATTGTGCTCACACATCAGCTTCTTTAATGTGTATTTTTAAAGTAAAAGCATTGCCAGGAACCTAGGAGCTGCACAACTAATTCAGCATGCTCCAAGAAGGCTTTTGGCTTAGGATCTTAAAGCAGCACTAATTTTGAAATAGAAGAGACTCTTAAAAGTACTTTGTGATGAATCATTATTACTACTACTACTAGCAGTATTGTTATCACTGTTGGTGGTGTACAAGGCACTTTTCAGTTATGTTAGTGGCATAGGCAGGTCCTGGCTGCCAACAGCCTTGCAATATAAATCAGACTGTGATATAATAAGGAGTGTGCATACATGCATGCCTTGTTCAAAGGGACAAGGGAAGCAGGAGAATCACCAAAGTTGGGTCCACCTGTAGCTATTGCTTCTTGGCCCAGAAATATAAAAATGAAGTCTCCTGTCAAGCAGAAGATGCAAGTCCAAATCAATGAGTCCAATGTTCAACGTAGTTAGGAAAGCTGTGAATGTGCTTTGTGCTGTTCTTGGGTCTGATGAGTACTGAATTCAGGGGCACTTTTATAAGACCCATGTACCCTGCTGAGAAGCCCCTGTCCTTCCTGGAAATAGCAATACGTTAGGAAATGCACAAGTTTGCAACCCCGTAGCATGCTTATTCCTTATGCATCGTCTTCCTGTCGTGTGCTTTGTACCTTGCAAATTGTCTATAGGACAAGGGCACTTTCCCCCCGACATCACTGCTGAATTCACTTCAATTTTGTGAGTGGGTTTACTTTGTTTCCTTTTTAGAAAACCAAGCCAGGCTTGCTCCCCTCTTTGGAGTCTCTAACTTTAAGGCAGGGATGAAGAACCCCAGCCATTACAGCCAACGGCCAGGGATAATGGGAGTTGTAATCTAGCAACTGCGGGTTTAAGATGTGCTTTAAGCTGTGTACTCTTCAAAAAGAGTTAATGGAGAAACACTTTTGCAAAGAGGTCTGCGTAAGGCCACGGGAACCTGCAAGGTGTTCTGCAGAGGTTTTTAGGCTACAGTTTTCAACTGGCTGATGGCTAATGGTCAGGGATAGCATGAGTTGTAGTCCAACAATATGTCAAGAGCACTATGTTGGCTACCCCTCCTGTTAGGGATTTTGTAGGTAGGTTTGTGCAGTGTCAAAGAAAGAAGAACTGTAGGAGAGTCATGCATGATTAGACCGAAGGTCTGTCTAGTCCAGCACTCTTCTAATTTCCAACAGTGCCTTGCTAGGCGCTTGCAAGGCATGTTAACCTCCCCTAGCCACATCTGCTCTTCAAAAACTGAGGTTCCAGCTAGCTATCAATGACCAGTGTGGTGTGGTTGTTAGAGTGTTGGGCTAGGACCTTTGAGACCAGAGTTCAGATCCCTGCTCAGTCATGAAGCCCAGTGGGGCCAGTTTGATTTCTCAGCCTAACCTACCTCACAGGGTTGTTGTGAGGATAAAATGGAGTCATCAAATCATAGAATTGTTGGAAGGGACCACAGGGGTCATCTAGTCCAACCCCTGCTGTACTGGGATTTTTTTTCCCCCCAATGTGGGGCTTGAACCCGCAAGATTAAGAGTCTCATGTTGTACTGAGCTATGGAGAGTGGAGAGAACCATGTTCACCACTTTAGCTCCTTGGGGAAAGGTGGGATAGAAATGTAAATAATAATTAAAATAATAGTTTATAATAAAAATGTCCATTGGTAGACGTAACCTCCATGAATTTTTCTAATCCCTCTATTAAGCCATCTGAGCCAGTGACTGCCATTAATGGTAATGAATTCTCTAAGCTGGCTATGTGTTCTTTGAAATAGTGCCTTCTTTTGTCCCGTTTGTTTGTTTAAAATTTCATATACTGCATTCTCTGCCAAAGACATGCTACTCAAAGGCACCGTACAGCATAGCCGAACCAAATGCAATAAAAACATCCCAAAGACACAATAAAAATAGAAGTCAGCCAGCATAAAGCACAGCTAAAAAGATCCCAGCAGAGGGAAGCCACTTTTGAAAGCCATCAACCAGCCCAAAATGTATTCTGGAAGAGCTATATACTAGTCTTCTGGCATTTAGTACCCAGCTGGGCTTCCCTTGGCAAAGTGTACCATGATGTAGGTGCCACCAGGAAGAAGGCATAGCTCCAAATCCTTGCAGTTGTTACTTCTGGAATATGGGACAGAGCACTGCTCTGAACCCACTGTTGTTCTGTTCCATTGAGTGTCCCTGACTTCAATGATTATATGAAAGGGAAGACAAATTATTTCTGTTCACACTCTCCATATCATTCATAGTTGTACAAACTTAATTGTAGAAACATAGGTAAAGGACCCCTGGATGGTTAAGTCCAGTCAAAGGCGACTATGGGGTTGTGGCGCTCATCTCATCTGCATATGGATCACTTTGTTTGCTCAGAAATCTTTTCCTGCTCTACATTTTGTTTTTATGGACATAGGATAGCCAGATCTATTCACAGTATTCCAGATGTAGACCTGCTGTTTATATAATGGCATTAGGATATGACTGACAATAAGAATTCTTCAGTCCTTTCCAAATAATTTCTAACGCTGAGTTTGCCTTTTCAGCTGTTACCACACAATGGTTGCATTTGAATGTAACAATGAACTACTGCGCCATACTAGGAATTACTGTGCTAATGATGATGTATTGAATCTATATACAGCCCTATACCCGGGGGTCTCAGGGCAGCTGACATTTTCACCCTGAAGGCTGTGTTCACCCTTTGCCACCCTGTGTGCCATTGGTGGTATGGCCAAAAGTGGGTGTGGTCACCCCAGACTTTTGCTTGTGTGCACAACCGCACACAACCACACAGACCCTCCTCGAGGCTTGTATGTGTCACAGAAAGCCATAGTTTCGTGTTAACACAAAAATCAACTCACTGTTGATGTTTTCAGGGAACAATCGACTATGACCCCAAGGTCCTTTTTTGTGGGTTGTCACAATGTAGACCTCTTCTATGGCATGATGGCGGTGTAATAGGAATGTTAATTTCAGCAACCTTGAGGAAATGCAGGTGTTGTGCACCATCAAATTAGCTTTTCTTACTTTAAAAAGAGTAAAAACTCCCCGGAAAGCCAGCAGAGGAATGGGACACACCTTTCCGGGGTGAAAGGAGGTGGCAAAATTAGCATTCAAAATGGCAGCTGGATCTGATACTGAGAAGGGAGGCAGCAGGAATGAGATCAGGGACAGAGAGAGTGGGAGCAAGAGTGGAACCGGAACTTGTAGCAAGGGAGATATTCTGTTCAATTGTAATTACCCGCTGATAGCGGTAGAGCAGACATTCTTCATTTGGTTCATATCATCTGCTATGGCTTTCTTTCATGACCTCAGTGTCCGTGGCTATGAAGAAACAGCACCAGGACCCTTGCCAAGCATATTCATTGCTTAGGAATGTTTTGTGATAAGACCAGTCCCTGTTGAATTATAGCTCAAAATGCTTTGGCCTCAGAGTTCTACCCAAGTATTCTGTTGAGGTTTTTTTACAAAGTTGCATAAAGTGGAAGCTCTTCAACACATGGGTTCCATGAATATACGGAGTGATCAGAAATCTGGATTGACACTCCAGAAGGATTTCAGTGTAGTATTTCAAAAAATTGCTACTGTTCCTGTTTGATGTGTCCAGCTCTGACAAGTTCAAGATTTTAGGGTGTATTAAGATATTAGATTTTTCTGTCTTAGAATCATAGAATTGTAGAGTTGGAAGAAACCTCAAGGGTCCTTGCGGTGAAGGAATCTTAACTAAAGCATCCATGACAGATGGCCATCCAACCTCTCCTTAAAGAGCTCCAAGGAAGGAAAGTCCACCACCTCCCAAGGGAATCCGTTCCATGTCAAACAGCTGTTGCCACCAGAAAGTTCTTCCTGATGTTGAGTTGGTATCTCCTTTCTTGTAACATGAAGCCAGTGGTTTGGGTCCTACCCTCTGGAGCAGGAGAAAGCAAGCTGGCTCCATCTTCCAGGTGACAGCCCTTTAACTATTTCAAGATGGCCACCATATCACTTCTAAGTCTCCTCTTATCCAGGCTAAACATTCCTAATTATTTAAACCATTCGTCATAAGGCTGGTTTTTAGACCCTTAATCATCTTGGTTTCCCTCCTCTGCACTTGTTCCAGCTTTTCAATATCCTTCTTAATTTGTGACGCCCAGAACGGAACACGGTATTCCAAGTGTGGTCTGACCAAGGCAGAATAGAGCGGTACTATTACCTGCTTTAGATGCTATACCTCTGCTGATGCAGCCTAGAATAGTGTTAGCTTTTTTTGCTTCTGCATCTCATGTTAAGCTTGTGGTCTACCAAGACCCCTAGATCCTTTTCACATGTACTGCTGGCAAGCCCGCCCGCCCCCCATATTATATCTTTGCAGTTGGTTCTTCCTGCCTAAGTGCAGAACCTTGCATCTGTCCCTGTTGAAATTCATTTTGTTAGTTTGGGCCCAGTTCTCCAATCTGTTAAGGTAATCTTGAATACCAGTTCTTTCTTAGGTGACACTGGCTACCCTTTGAAAGTTGCCCTCCTCCGCATTAAAACAATTAACGCAGATAAATGAAAATGCAGTCGCATTAGCAACTTTTATATTATGAGCATCATTTTTAGTCCAGCATCATGCTACAATTTGTCCTTCCCCTCATTATTGTTGAAATAGCAAGTCACACTACTTTAAACAAAAACAAAAACCCACCCTCATTAACATTTAAGGTTAGAGGATGTGTGTGGATCTGTGTAAATACTGCCTAAGTTGGGACAATATTGGTCAGGGCTGGTTCAAGTTTAGAGAGGGTGCTTGGCAATAATAATAATAATAATAATAATAATAATAATAATAATAATAATAATTTATTTCTACCCCACCCATCTGGCTGAGTTTCCCCAGCCACTCTGGGCAGCTTCCAATGAAAGATTAAAAATACATTAAAACATCAGTCATTAAAAACTTCCCTAAACAGGGCTGCCTTCAGATGTTTTCTAAATGTCATATAGTTATTTATTTCTTTGACGTTTGGTGGGAGGGTGTTCCACAGGGCGGGCGCCACTACCAAGAAGGCCATATGCCTGGTTCCCCGTACCTTCCCTTCTTGCAGTGAGGGAACCGCCAGAAGGCCCTCGGCGCTGGACCTCAGTGTCTGGGTTCAAGGGTGGGGATGGAGATGCTCCTTCAGATATACAGGACCTAGCAACGTGTCCTCTGTTGGATCGCAGCCCCCTCCCCAAGTCAGTGAGCCCACCAGTGGGCTTGCACGATAGTGGTGATAGGCAGCAGCAGCTTCCACTCAGGGCTGAACCCAGGCGCTACTGCCATTTTAAATTCCCAGTTCACAGGGAGGGGGCAGAGCACATGTCTCTAGAGCCTTGGCAGCCGACCAAGGCTTGCCTGCTAATGATGCCAACATGTGGACAGAGCGCCACAGCCACATTTCACACTAAGTGGCCTGAAAAGGCTTGAGCATGAAGAGCAGCCTTTTATTTTTATTCCATTTTAAAATGTGAAAGTGCTCCCGAATAACAGCAGACTTTCAGAGAAAAGGCCCTGGATACAGTCAGCATTATTCCATGCCATCAGTCTGCTCATTGTCTTGCTCAATTGGTAGCTATGGAAATGAATCAACAGTAATGGCCTATCGGTGAGAGCTAGGACCCAAACTATGGCGCGTCTATTAGCTGTGCCTTAGTGCCTCTAAAAATAGAAAGAGATAACAAATGGGGCCCAACATGCTTCCAGCATGTGCCTGAGCTTGTACATCATGTTCTGAGAAATAAAAATTTAAAAATGGAAGCTCTCAATGACATCAATACAGTTGATTAGAAACAGATTGGGGGAGTTTGTGTTGTTCCAATGCAAGTGCCCTGCTCCCCCCCCCAAATCCCTCTTAGTTTATTATCTGCAGGGGTGGAGATTTCATATCTTCTCTTGACAGCTATACTGGCTTGTCTTTACCAGTTTTCTTTAGGGGAATGGTAGGAATTTAGGGGGAAATAAATAAATAAAAACAATATTTGTACCCCACCCATGTGATTAGGTTGCCCCAGGCACTCTGGGCGGCTTCCTATATAAAAACACAATTAAACATTAAAAAAAACATCTCTATATAGCCCCCTTGTACTGAACAGGACTGGTCCTACTGTTAGGCAGAGTGAGGCAGCCACCTCAGGCAACTGATTTTGATTGTCACAAAAGGGCAGCAAATGCTCCATTATTTAGCTTATTATCATTGCATTTTTATAGCCGGAGGAAGACAAGTCACTCATGGGATTTTTCTGCCTCAGGTACAAAAATAACTTTGCCTTGGCTACTAAGCACCTTTACTTGCTTGGGAGGGAGAACCATTTGCTGCTGTGCCTCAGGCAGCAAAATGCCTTGAGCCATCCTTGAATGCTGAAGATACAACTCTTTATCTTTTGATAAAGATGCCTCAGGTGTATATTTTTGGGACCCAGTGTGTTTTTCTTGCAGTGCAGTTTTTTATATTTGAGAAAATAACAAAATATATTGACATACATCATCAAAGTCATCATGACCAGTTTATTTATATGTCACCTTTCCACAAAAAAGGGGGAAAGAAATCATGCTCAAAGTGGCTTAAAACAAGGAAAACAGCAAAACACCCCAAAGTCAACAATCACAAAGATCAATTCAGAATAATGGGAATACTAAAACAGCAACATATAAAACAACAGCATCTTGATACTGTAAATGCAACAACATGATACCTCCTGGCAATACAAAAAATAGCAAGTTAGAAGGAAAACATTTTTGTTCTATTCCATTGAGAGCCAGTGTATATTATCTGGAGCAGAGCAGTTGTCCCATGTTGCGCCAGATAGCTAATTTTTTTAATTGAATATTTTTTGTCCACCTGTAAAATTCAGTAACAGTCCCAAAGTGGGCAAGAATAATAATATACTCTCTCTCCATATTAAACAGAATAATTAAAATCATAAAAGTAGGAGACTGAAATGGCTAAACACAGAGGAAGCAGTTAAAACAACAGATTTAAACCACCCAGTTTTATAAGCCGTTGGGTCATTCTGTAAAACGAGTACTGCTACTAATGGTGAAGTGCTTGGGCAAACAGAAAGTTCATACCGTGATGACTAAAGCTTAATAATGAGGGTGCTTGGTGAATCTTCTCAAGAGGAATGTGTCACCTAGGAAAGGCCATTTCCTTGCTGCTGCTCCAAAGATGGAAACCCTCAGAGGAGGTAAAAGGTAAAGGACCTCTGGACAGATATGTCTAGTCAAAGGTGACTATGGGGTTGTGGCACTCATCTCGCTTTCAGGCTGAGGGAGCTGGCATTTGTCCACAGACAGCTTTCCACATCAAGTTGCCAGCATGACTAAACCGCTACTGACACGTGGAGGACTGTGACGAGTGCCAGAGCACATGGAAATGCTTTTTACCTTCCTGCCGCAGTGGTGTCTATTTATCTACTTGCACTAGCATGCTTTCGAACTGGCAGGTTGGTAGGAGCTGAGACAAGGCAACAGGAGCTCACCCCATCATGTGGATTCGAACTGCCAACCTTCTGATTGGCAAGCCCAAGAGGCTCCGTGGTTTAGGCCATAACACCACCCACATCAGAGGAGGAGATGTGATGAAAATCTCAATTCTCACACAGATCAGTGCAGAAAAAGCCATATGTGTCTGCATCTTCCAGTCACATCTGGGCCTTGTCAACATTACCCCAGCCATGTTGGAGATGCCTACCCATGAGCAGCTCCGATGCAGCAACACAGGAGCAATGTTTAAATTGCTCATAGCGTGTTGGCTGATTGCATGGGGCTTTTCCATGAAATTTGTACCTTGAAATGACAGTTCAGTGAGGGAAAAGCCCTGTGATTGACCCTTTCCCATTTCGTTGGGTTGTTGAAACATGACTCCTGAGTGATGCAGGAGCTTCTCACAGAAAAACAACTCCCACACAGCTAGGGCAACATTTAAAAGGTCCTATTGTTAGAACAGGTTTTATGATTATGTACCACGCTTGCAGCAGCCAAACAGTGAGGAAGCAGCAGCAACAATACCATGCTGCGAAGGGTAATGTTGGCCTCTTAGTTTTATAGCCAAGCCATATCCCTTCCTTTAGTTGTTGTGAAGGCGGCATCTTCTGTGTGGTAAATGTGGCACAGCTGAACCACTGCAGCCTGCTTGTCTTTCAGATGAATTGCCCTAGTTGCTACTTGACTTCGGAACAGAGGCCCCGCTCCATGAGCTTTCTCCTAAGGTGGCCACTTCTGCATAGGCAGAGAAGTGGAAATGCAACACATAAAAAGGAGCAAGAGGTGATAGGTTTGCTAATAAACTGAGGCTGGATCCTGATAAAATGGAGATTCTGTGCATGGGTGGTTGGTTCCTGGGTCTGGGAATTAGGTGTAAACCCTGTTCTTGGAGGGCTTGCACTCCCGCCTGAAGGAACTGGCTCACAGTCTGAGTGTATTCTTGGGTTCCACCTTGTCACTGCAGTCTCAAGTGGCTTCCATGTCCAGTATGCCCATCTTAGACTGGTTCCACAGCCATGGGTATTTCTTGGCCATGCTTTGGTGACCTCTCGCCTGGATTGCTGTAATGTGCTGTATGTGGGGCTGCTGCTAGTGTAGAATGTGGCTTCTAGTTTGCTTGAACAGTTGTATGCAGCTCAGTGGGACCATGAGCCACTGTCCTGGCTGCCAGAGAGGTACTGGGCCCTAGTCAAGTTATTACTTGAACTTAGGTCTTGTATTAGGCATGCAAGGCATAGGATAGCTTGGGATCCAAGTATCTAGAAGAGTGCCTTCCCTGTGATTATCAGGGAAGGCATTGTTGGTAGAGACACCACTGCCCATTTGGTGGAGACTCATGACAGGACCTTTTCGGTGGTGGTCCCCTATTTGTGGAACATTCTCCCTGGTGAGGTGCATCTGCCTCCCCCATTATTAACATTTAGGAGAAACTTAAAAACATTTCTGTTTATCCAGGCATTTGATGGTTGAAAGTTCTGTCTCTTGGCAGCCCTGAAATTATTGGTTTGAGAGTTTTTAGGGGGTTTTTAAGGGGTTTTTTTTAGAAGGTTCCTTTTAACTGATTTAAGTTTTTAATTGTGTTGCCTTAGTATTGCTATGTTTGCCACCTGGGGCTCCTTTGGAGGAAGATGCAATACATATATTTAACAAAGAAATTTATGAATATCCAAATTTCTATGTATAGATGCTGTATGTCTCCAAACGCCCATTGCAGAGAATCACAAGTAGCAAAGATGCTACTGGTTTCAGGTCCTACTTTCAGGCTTCCCATATAGAAATCCAGTTGAGCTCTGTGAGAACAGCGCATTAGACTAGTTGGCCCTTTGGCCTGATCCAGTGAAGCTTCTCTTACGCATTTATGTCATAAAACATAAGAATGAAATTCCCCTTTCCTAGGATCAATGAAGAAACTCATAGCTGCTGCAAGGTTAAAGTTTCGTAAACTATAGTTTCTTACTGCACCCTTGTGTTTTAAGTGGTGATTTTTCCTTCGGTTGCTGGCATTTAGGAAAAAAAAAACCCCAGCAGAATCATTTATTTCGATATAAAGAGGAAATACCATTCAGTTTGGTTTTATTGCACGCACGGCAGTTTAATGTGTTGCCTGGGAACTCTTCTTGGATGAAAGATGGCATAGCAAAGAGACATTAAGCTGTTCCTGCTTGCGGTTCTTAGAAGCTTCTACGTTGCTTCATGAACTAGTGGTGAGGATCCATGTACCTTTGTTTCCCCTGTCCATTTCAAAAAGCTGTCTTTGGACTTCAGGCATGCTGGTTCTTGAAATACAATGTAAATCAATAAAAATAATTCCAAAAGCTGACTTGTTAACTTGTAAGGTCCATACCTCAAGCATTTTTCCCCCTACCACTCCCCTAGACCCCACCAACTTTTGACAGCAGTGGCAATAAGAAAAACTGCTGTGGGGTGAATGGAGAGTGTAGATTGCTCTCTCTCTCTCTCTCTCTCTCTCTCTCTCTCTCTCTCTCTCCCCTCTTTCCTTCATCAGATGAGTCATTTGATGAGCTGGGAGAGGGCAATAAGTTACACTTAATTTGATCATGCCCATTGATAGGCAGCCACCAGAGTGTTGGCCAAAGGTTAGCAACCTTTGAACTGGCTGCTTGAGACGGCCCCTACAGGTGCTGCTACAGACACTATCTGACAGTCAAGGTGTGTGAAACTAATATAAATAAACTTAGGCAAAGGGTAGGTACTTATCAGGTCCAGCTACTGAGAGTCTCTCAAAACTATTCTTCATTCAATACAAGGAAATTTATGTTTGTAGTTCCGAGCAAACAAGAGCATCATAACTCTGGCATTAAAAACCAAACATATAAATCCTCTCCAAATTAACATGCAAATGTTATCTCGTTTACAAGCTTTCCTTCACTGAGAGTAATGGTCTGGAACCAAGGTCAGGTATATTTCAAACAACCTTTCTGTAAGGAATGCCATTCAAGAATTGCCCAAGAATTATAGGGATTTGCAGGTCCTTACCAGAGCAGACCATTAGCTGTGCTAATGAAAATAGTTGAGAGAGAAGTGAAACCTGACAGTGCAGTTGTTATTATGTTATGTTATTATTTTATCATTAAATTAAAATGCCATTTCTCCTGGGACAGGTCTACCCCAATTCAATTGTTCAGCCTCACTTCATTTTAGAGCTTGACTCTGCCTGAATCTTTATACTCAGAAGTAGGGAGGTTAAGAAATATCCCCCCTTAAGATTGAAATCCTATAGCACGAGTTGACAACATGGTGCCCTCTAATGTTGTTAAGACTATAACTCCCATCACCCCTGGCTAAGACTGACGGGGGCTGGAGTCTAACATCTTTGGGTGGGCATTATGTTGCCTAATCCTGCCATAACACACCTGGGAGTAAGCTCTCTATTGCAAGTGATGAGTCTTAACTGCTGAGTAGACATGCATACGATTGGACTGCTGGTGAGCATACTTATCTGACATATCTTTCTTTCCCAGAATGGAAAGAAAGTTAAAGGACTGTTCCATTCACCCAGCATCTAACTGTTCAAGCAAAAAATACATACAAATATAGATTTTTGCTGGTTGGCATAGGTTTGAGCCTATTTTTGTTTTCATGGACACAAAGTCACAGTTACGGTAATTTCCTGCCTTCTTGCTGCTAGTGTCACACTGATCTGCACAGGTTAATGAGATTTCCTAAATCCATGAATGAATGTAGATAGATGCTTGTCCCTTAAGAGGCCAATGTGTTTCTTTTCCATTTGAAGATAAATACTCCATGAGATTTTCAAACACGGGATAATGCTTCCCAGCATCATGAGCACAGTAGCCACACCTAGAGAGATCCCCATAGGCTGCCCTAGAAGTCTGTCCGCCCACCTGCTCCCAGCACACAAGTGCATGTGGCTCCCCATTTGTGGAATGCTCTTCCCAGAGAGACTTGCCTGGTGCCTTTGTTACATACGTTTCCGAGCACAATTCAAAGTGTTGATGCTGACCTTTAAAGCCCTAAACGGCCTCGGTCCAGTATACCTGAAGGAGCGTCTCCACCCCCATCGTTCTGCCCAGACACTGAGGTCCAGCGCCGAGGGCCTTCTGGCGGTTCCCTCGCTGCGAGAAGCCAAGTTATAGGGAACCAGGCAGAGGGCCTTCTCGGTAGTGGCGCCTGCCTTGTGGAAAGCCCTCCCATCAGATGTCAAAGAGAAAAACAACTACCAGACTTTTAGAAGACATCTGAAGGCAGCCCTGTTTAGGGAAGCTTTTAATGTTCAATAGACTATTGTATTTTAATATTTTGTTGGAAGCTGCCCAGAGTGGCTGGGGAAACCCAGCCAGATGGGCAGGGTATAAATTATTATTATTATTATTATTATTATTATTATTATTATTATTATTATTATTTAATATTATACCTTTAGGCAGCAGGTGAAAACATTTACTCAGAAGTAAATTCCATGGTGTCTACTGTGGTATTCTTCCTAGTATGCATGTTTCAGACTGCAGCCCAACATGATGCTTCTTTCAGAGCATTTGTTTTTGTATTTGCTATTCCGAGAGTGGCTGTAATACCTATTGAATATTGATTGTGAAGAAATTAGTCACAAAGGACACAACGTCCAGGGAGGACCTTAGCAATATGGCGCCCAGTGTGAGGCCAAAATTTGATGCCCTAGCGCCACCTTTCCAAAGCCAGGTAAGGGAGACACTGGCTTTGGGGAAGGAGGTGTGAGGCTCTGGCAGAGTCTGCCTAGAGTCCTCCTTCCTCCTTTCCAAAACTGGACAAGGGCTAACTAGGCTTTGGGAAGGACACTGTCAGAGCCCCATGCCTCTGTCCCAAAAGCCAGCACTTCCTAGGCTGTGTGGAGAAACTGATCATGCTGTCCTGAATCTGCCGCTGCAACATCTTCTTTCTTCTCAATGAGTGCTCTGTTTTGCCTCCATTTTGGGAAATGCATATCTAGACACATTTTTCTTCTTCTTAGGGAAGAGAATTGTAAGCAGCTGACAAGAAAGCTACTTCCTTATTAGCCGTACACAGATAGTTTGCCATGTTTCTGTAACTTTGAAAGAAACCTATTGGGATACTAAACACTGGTTAAAATGCTTGTGGCAAACCCGACTTTATGACGGTGCAAAAGCATTTTTCACATTATTTGAAAAATAATTTGAATCTCCATGGCATATCACCTTTTAATGTGCTTTTTACTGCCTCCTCTAGTGTCAAAGGGGCAATAAACAGGATTTGTTTGCAGTACAAACAAAATAAAATGAATAATAAAAAGTTTAAACCCAGAATTTGTTATCAAAACACTGCTGTGTTACTGAGCTATGAAGTAAGTTTTTCATTCAAGGGATGTTGGATTAAATGAAGCCTCTTCTCAGAAAGAAAGAAAGAAAGAAAGAAAGAAAGAAAGAAAGAAAGAAAGAAAGAAAGAGACTACATAGATGCTTCAGCAAAGCATTTTCTGAAAGTTCCTTGAGCTTTGTGACTTTATGTCATTTTAATAAGGCATGTGCCAGGTCTTCTGGTTATCGTTGATAAATTCAATTTTTACACCTTTTCCTCATGTTCTTTTCAGTACCAATAGTGCCTGCTTTGTGTAAACCAAGATAGCTGCTCTCCCACTGACTGCTTTGTAATGCCTTATATTTGAGACCAAACCACATTAAAATTTAAGGAAGGTTTGATCCATAGAGATTCAGTTCCACTTTGAAGGGATTAGTGCTTTTGGAGTTGAGAATCCTGTACTGAAAGTGGGCAGCGAGCCAATTCTACCTAATTTGATCCTATTTTTGTACATTTTATTTTCCATCCTGGACTTAACCACCAAATACCCACCATGAACTTTCTAAACTAACCTAGCCTTCAGGTATGAATTGTAGGCAATGTTAATAAATTACTAGGAAGAAGCCTGCTGTTTTAGCCAGCCTTGCCCCTTACTACCTGAAATTGAGCAAAGCCTTGATAAATTACAAGATACATGAATGGCAAGCACAGAATAGCCTTGTCTATCTCCTTAACATCTCATTAATTCTCAATAGAAGCTAGGACAAATAACCATTAGCGAAGGTTATTGGATCTTAAGAATTAACCAACAAATAACTTGCAAAAAGTAAATATTAAGAACCAGCCACAGTGCAACAGATGTTGGCCACAAGATAAGCAATGCAATTGTGTGCTTATTACATCACCATTATTAAACACAAAACCTCCAGTGTTTAGATAGCATTACAGTTATGAGGCAAATCAACAAAAAACAGGAAATTTATGCCTGGGAGTGACGTTTTGGGACGAGGAGAAGGGCTGTTCCTTGCCTGTCCAGGGGAAATATCATAGAATCATATACAGTGGTACCTCGGGTTACATACGCTTCAGGTTACAGACTTCGCTAACCCAGAAATAATACCTCAGGTTAAGAACTTTGCTTCAGGATGAGAACAGAAATTGTGCTCTGGCGGCGCAGTGGCAGCAGGAGGCCCCATTAGCTAAAGTGGTGCTTCAGGTTAAGAACAGTTTCAGGTTAAGAACGGACCTCCAGAACGAATTAAGTACTTAACCCAAGGTACCACTGTAGTTAGAAGGGACCCCCAGGGTCATCTAGTACAACTCCCTGCAATGCAGGAATCTCAGCTAAAGCATCCATGGCAAATGGTCATCCACCCTCCACTGATTTAGTTAATGGTTTACTTACTGTAAACACACTGATCTGGGCCACTTTGCTTCTCCTGGCTAGCATGTGGGAGAAACAAACCACTCTCCTTGGGTTAGCGCTATGTCAAACCTCAACTACAGATTATGGTTTGTTCTGAGTGGAACAAACCACAATCCCTAGCTCAAAGAAAACACCAAGCCAGGGATTGTCATTTGTTTCTTTCATTTACTAGCAGGGAGGAGCAAAGTGGCTATAGCCACACACACACAAAAAACAACAACAAAGTAGGCCATGGTCTATAAACTCCAGAGACTCATGCTTCATGCCCCTGTTTCCTTTTGCTCTTGGAGAGGATTCTGGGGTCTTTGCACAAAGCATCTCAAGAAGCTTACCCTCTGAGATCTCAGGTTCAGAGGACCCAAAAACCAAGCTACTGTTCGGTTTCTCTTGCCTGCCAACAATGGAAGCATCTGGGAAGGCAAAGGGCAAGTGGTTTTGCAAGTGGCCCAATGCCTAGCTTTCTCTCTCTGCTCTAAATTGTACATCACCCTCTTTTCCAACATCTTACATAAGAACAGGGATGTCGGTGGTCTAAACCACTGAGCCTCTTGGGCTTGCCAATCGGAAGGTCGGCAGTTCGAATCCGTGTGATGGGCTGAGCTCCCGTTGCTCTGTCCCAGCTTCTGCCAAACCTAGCAGTTCGAAATCATACCAGGGCAAGTAGATAAATAGGTACTACTGTGATGGGAAGGTAAATGGCATTTCTGTGTGCTCTGGCTTCCGTCACTGTGTTCTGTTGCGCCAGAGCTGGCCACATGACCCGGAAAGCTATCTGTGGACAAACGCTGGTTCCCTTAGCCTGAAAGTGAGATGAGCGCTGCACCCCATAGTTGCCTCTGACTGGACTTAACCACCCAGGGGTCCTTTACCTTTTCTATTTCTTTCTTCTTCTTTTTTCATAAGAACATAAGACAAGCACTTAAATTAAATGTCCTATTTCTCACAGTGGCCTGTCTGTTGCTTTTGGGGACCATCCAAGCACAATGTTCTTTCATTCCCAGACTGTTCCTCCAGCCCTTTTATTCTGTGGGAGAAAGTGACTGGGCCTAATTAACAATTTTGAAAATACATGGGAAAGGGTTCGGTGATATTGCACTGGAGATCAGCTCAAAGGACAGTCTTGAAAGGACTCATCAAGTATATCCAGTCTTCTTAAAAAGTATTCACATTTAAGCTACTGGGCACCACCCCTTAAGCCAGGTCTTGGTGGATGGACCATAATGCTATGGCAGAGCACATGCTTTTCATGTAGAAGGTCCCCGGTTGAATCCCTGGTATCTTATGTTTGAAAGCATTGGGTACCAGAGATGTGAAATATTTATCTGCTTGAGGAATAAAGGTCAGTCAAGGTAGGGCTAACCGGACAAAAGTAATAAGCCTCACCATAAGACAGCTTCCTCTGTTCGTTACCCCACAGCAAACCTGTGCAACTTTGTGCAAGCCCATGATTTCAGTTTTACAGCCCTTGGTAACACATTACTTTGCAGTCATTCTTTATTAAAAGCAAACAGCCTTCTTAAACACCTCTCAGAATCATTTAATAACTAATTAAAACACTACTTAATTTACATTAATCTTCTCTAATTTACAAGATCAAATAAGGCAACTGTCTGAGGAACTGAACAGTGTAGTTTCAGTTTAAAATGACTTGCCGTCGCCTAAAAATTCCCAGCTGTGGTTATGAGACTTTGGGCCCCCTGCATGTTACACAGAGTTGTGCGATCCTTTCATACATTTTTTTAAAAAGGAATATCACTCACAGGAAGCTAGACTACTGAGTGAAGGACGGACATCCTTACATCCATTTACTTGCTTGTAAGCTACCACCCCACATGATTTTCCCTGTTGGAAAACATGCTGGAACCCATATCTCCCCCCCCCCGCCCCCGTGGGTGGTATGACACAACAGCAGACAGATGTCTGGCAGGGCGAGAATTACACAGCTGCTTACCTACCTTTGGTAATTTGTTAATGCACTCAGCTTCTCTGTGGGTGGGTGGGGAACCTATTATGCAGAGCTATTTTTCTAGAAAAAGGTTCCAGAACTCACCATGAACACCTCCCTTGTTCTCTTAGAATGGCAATGGCACCCACTTGAGAGGGGCCAGAACTGAGTCCTGTGAGTTCCCCCTAAAAAAGCCCAGCTATCACGTAAAAGGATCATACTATGTGTAGTTTGGCTCAGACAGACTGCATGAAAATGGCTCAGTTGACACGAGATGTTCCAGGTAACATGTAACTAATCAGGATATTACAGATTCAGAAACATAATAGATTCCACGGAATAATCATAGGAGAAAACCAAGGGCCATGTCTTATTTTTGTGGAGGCAATAACAAAAGAAGCAGCTACATCACCCTCCTGAATTCCCACCCAAGTGGTTACAGATTTGTTTATCTAGCAAGAACATGCAGTATGTAATGGGTAGCAATGGCTCTCAAATCAATCACTTGGAGCCCTTAAGTCAGGGGTAGCTAGCCAATAGGATGCCCTCCAGATGTTACTAGACTCAAACTCCCATCAGCCCCAACCAGCATGGCCCATGGCCAAGGATTATGGATGTTGTAACCCAGCAACATACGGAAGGCAGATGTTGGCTACCCCTGACTTACAACTAGAAATTAGCCTCTTGTGCACAGTATTCCCTTTTGCTTTAAATGAACTGCATTGCAACCAAGACCATGGCTTTTGGTTTCTGGCTGTGGTGCATTATGCCTGATTATTCTTTCTGTCCAAATCCTGCATGTGGCAGCTGGCGTGTACCGGGGGCCTGGCGTGGGCTGGGGAGCCACCAGGCCTGCAAGCTTGCCTCTTGGTCATCATTGCTCAACTGCCTGTATGAGCGGGGGCCCTGTTTTAGCTCAATTGCAGCACAGATCTTGCAAACAGGAATGAGACTAGTACAGCTCTTACTGTCCAGGGACGGTCCATGGCTCAGTGGTACATCACATTATTTGAATGCTGATGCTGTCCCACAACCTCTGGAGGGGTCAAGGTCCCCCAGTCCTAGCCTACACAGTGCCTGCCTTGCTGTTACTTCCTGCTGTGGCCACTGGGGTGTCTGCTTGAGGAAGGGGCATGGAAGACTATGCACTGCTGGGTAGTTGCATCTCAATGGCAAAGTGTATATTTTGTTCATGTTAAAAGTCCTAAATTTAATCCCTGACATCTCAATAGGAAGACCTTTGGTTTGGGACCTTGAAGAGTCATTGCCAGTCAGAGTAAGTCCTTTCTGTGTGTTTCCCACAGACATCTGTTTCACCATTGGGGGAATAGGGATGCTGAATTGGAAGGACCTTTGGTCTGATCCAGCTGAGCTCTTCTTAGAGCATATCATATGGACCAGTGATGCAGTGGATAGGTGTTAAAAGTCATTTGAGAAGCCAGTGCTGAGAGAATCTATCTATTCCTACTCCCAGCCCCTTTTCTCTAAATAACAAATGCCCATCACTGAACGAGAGTTGACGGCTGAACTCTTCCTTAGGTAAAAGTTGCATGGTATATCATATCAGTCAATGCCTTTCTATCAGGTTGCTTTCACAAGAGTTAATCATTAATATTTCTGTGGCCTGGGAACATAGTAATGCCAGCTATGCAACAGTTATATAAAAGTGTGCAAATGGTTGTTACCTGTTGGGCATGATGTAACAATTGCAGATATGGGAAAACTCAAGAAAAACTCTTGTTTCATTTCAAAAAAAAATTTACTATTTCCCCATTCTGATTTTACAAACAAATGTGTTTTTACATGTATCGAGAAGGAAAGAAAAAGAATGAATGAATCCCAAATGTAAAGAATCCCTTATTTTAAGGAACTAGCATGTGTTACAGCCTTATCTTATGCTTCGCTAGTATCCAATTCCACAGAATCTCCCCTGCTGCTGGGTTCAGTATTTTTGTTGCAAGACCATGTAGTATTGAGTAGTGTCATAGGTTAGATTGCTGTGACATGCTCTGTGTTAGGTCTGTTTTTGAGAACTGCATTTGAGAACTGTAGCTGGTCCAGAATACGGTAGTTAGGCTTCTAACTGGAGTTCATTCTGGGGCTCATAGACCACAAATGCTTGAAAGCTGCACTGGTAACTGCTTGGTTTCTAGGCTCAAGTTAAGTTGCTGATCTTGCTAAGTGCTCTGGGTCGAAAGTATGTGAAGGACCACCTCTTCCTCTATATCCTTAGGGAAGCTGCTCCATTTCACATCAGTTTTGCATGTATACATCCACAAGACTGTTCTGCCTTAATCTGCACATTTTATTTTTTGAAAACGGCACTGGAGTTAATATTTAAGTACATAGTTTTGAATGCATTTTCTCGCATTTACTATCTAAAATGCATAACCTTTTGCTAGATTTGGATATGATTGACGAGGAAGTGAAAGAGACAACAATTAAATGGGTGTGAGCCACACAATATATTTAGAGCAATGGGAGAAACTTTGGCAGGAAGATATAAGATTTACTGCCTGTAGTACAATAAAAGAAAATTTCATCAAAATGTTCTACAGGTGGTATTTAACACCAGTCAAATTAGCAAAAATCTATAAACTGAAATCCAACCTCTGTTGGAAATGCAGCAAGGAAGCTGGTACAACAATGCATATTTGGTGGAGGTGCACCCCAGTTAAGTACTTCTGGGGAGCAATACATGAGGAGTTGAGAAAAAAAAAATGCTTAAAATCCCATTAATGAAAAAACCAGAGGCTTACCTATGGGCTTTTTAGGAAAAGAAATACCAAAATTGAAAAAAGAATTTTCTTATATGCGACCACTGTGGCTAGGATAGTAATAGCATCTAAATGGGAAGCTAAAGAACTACCTACCAAGGAGGAATGGATTCTCAAATTAAAGAATATTTAAAATTGGCTAAATTAACGGCATCCATACGACAGCAGTCAAATAAAAAACTAAAAAACGAATGGCAATGCTTTGATGATTATATGTCAAAATATTGCTCTGAAAAAGACATGCTAATATGCTTAGATTAAGAATGTAAATGCATCAAAACAATAAATTATCAGTGGCATATGTATGTATATAGAGAAAATAAAAACAGTGAGAATGCAATGATAAGGGTAAAATTTATTCTAGAGATGGTGAGTAGCGGTGGAGGAAAGTTAAACAGGTTGGTGGGTTTATTTTATTTTGTTTATGTTTTTCTTTTGCTTTTTTGGGTATTGTATAATGATTTAATTTATAATGCTTTAATGTTTCATTTCTGTTATGTATTATTTTTCTTTTTTTATTAAATTGTGTGATGGAAAATCTAAATAAAAATACCAAAAAAGTGCCATTGCAGCACTTTCTTGGTGGGTCACACAGATTGTTACAGGTTGCGTGGAATTTGCTTAGCTATTGAATCTCCATTCATTTCTACGACTGAGACCAAACGCATTGCACAAGAGAGAGAGAGACATCTAGTGGTTAAGACTGCCGTCTGCTGCACAGCAAACTTAACCCTGGATGTGTTGTAGAAAAATGTACAGCACACATTCAGTTCCAATTTTTCCACCTGGATAATGGAATTCATCTACAGCCTCTACCTGAACCCAGTGGAATTCCCTTCAAAATTGCAGATGCTCAATTTAGGTGTAACATGTAAGGAAGGTATAGATGGATCTGCTGCGTAATGAAAGATACAAGTACTGCAATATTTGAATTTCAGATTGGTTGTTTCTCGCAATGATATTTTGAATACTGTACAAATAATTTGATTTTGGTGGAAGTACTCCTGTGCTATTCATTTATTTCTTTACCTTTCCTCAAACGGAACCAGCACATGTGCTTCTCCACCCAACCCTTTTACCCTTCACAACAACTATGTGAGATGCATTGGGCTGGGTGAGAGTGACTGGCTCAAGGCCACCCAGCACTCTCCATGGCTTAGTGGCGGTTTCAACCCAGATCTCCCTAATACTAGTACAGGATAGCCAATGTGGTGCTCAGCAGTTGTTGTTGAACCCCCAGCTACCCTTGGCCTCAGCCAGCACTGCCAGTTCACAGGGATGGTGGGAAATGGGGTCCAACGAGGTATGGAGAGAACCTTGTTGGCTATCCCTGTCATAGTCCACTACCAAAAAGTATCATTTTGTTACACTCATCAGTTCTCCAGGCTGATATTCCCTTTTGTATCTTCTTCAAACTCATGTACAGGGGAAGGGCACCTTCAAAAGGTCTCATGTTCAGTCCCTGGCATCCTCAGGTAGGGCTGTGAATGGAAAACCCTGGAAAGCTGTATAGGTGTTGCTGGATTGGGTGGATCAGTGATCTGACTTTGCATCATCCTCACCATCATCCTCATAATTTATTATTTATATCCCGCCCATCTGGCTGGGTTTCCCCAGCCACTCTGGGTGGCTTCCAACAAAATATTTAAAATAAAATAAAACATCAGACATTAAAAGCTTCCCTAAACAGGGCCACCTTCAGATGTCTTCTAAAAGTCAGATAGTTGTTTATTTCCTTGACATCTGATGGGAGGGCGTTCCACAGGGCAGGTGCCACTACCAAGAAGGCCCTCTGCCTGGTTCCCTGTAACTTCGCTTCTCACAGTGAGGGAACCGCCAAAAGGCCCTCGGTGCTGGACCTCAGTGTCTGGGCTGAACGATGGGTCTTAGCGGAATATCCTGATGTTTTATTTTTCATTTTCTAATTGCAGCTCTGCTGTCTTCTAAACACCATTCATGGTGCCCGTTTTGATCCTAAAAACACTAGATGGACTCTTAGATTGATGTTTGTAATATACATAAATTGTTTTTCTGCTTTGAAAGTGGTAAATAATACATGAAAACAAGTAAAACATTTAAAAGGTTAGAGATTGCCAACTTGTCTTCCATGCAGCAGGTTGAAACCTGTCCTGCCTTCAGACCACAAAGGGATGCAGGGGGTCATTCTCAATGGCTCTACTCTAGTTACTCCCTCCCCAGGGAGGCTGGGCAAAGGGTGGGCTAAAGCTTATTTCAAAAGTGCTATATTCTGGTTTGATTAGTTTTTGGCCTTCACTGGTGTTCATTTGGTTATGGGATCTGGACAGAGTTTTATTGTATTGAATTTTGTTTTATGCCGTTTCACAGTAACAAGAGGGTTTCTGATATCTGAATAATTAAATATGGTTGCCTTTCTTGAGATTTGTGGCATCAGCAAATGTGATAAAAATAAGTTCATTTAGATAGATATTTATATTACAAAGTGGACTTGTTAATATTCATGTATACTTTATGCATTTGGTCTGTGTGAGATACTTACTGATTTCATCAAGTTAGCTTGCATCAGTCCCAGCTAATGAGTAAACCATACAAATGGAATTCTTTATATTTTTAGCTGTAGCTGATTGGTTGATTTGTGGGGAAATTGTTTTGACGTACACAGTGATTAAGTGGCCCTGCTGTCTGATGAGATCTCAGTTTATAATCTGCTGACTAAAGTGCATCAGCAAAGTCTGCTCTGTTCTGCGCTGTAGTACAACTGTTTTTGGTTCTAAAACAATAACAAACTTCTTTTTCTTTTCAGGTAAGTTCAAAAACATTTATTTCATTGGTTGCAACAAACAGGTAGGACAGCATATTCTGCTCCATTTTCTATGTGAATAAATATACATATCTTGAATGCTTAGAGGGTCATATTGGGCGTTAGGATGTATGCAAAGTAATGAACTATTTGGATAAAAATCTCTCAGGTAGGTGTGTGTGTTTTAGAATTGGTCCTTGTGGTTACTGGGGCTTCCTCTACTCAATCCTTGATGGATATTTTCAGTTTGCCCCGCCTACGAAGGTGGGCTAGATTCTTGGATTTGTGAGATACACCATTTGTACTTAATGATCTTGGCCCATCCTGGTTTGTTCAATCAGAATTAGTAAACTGGATCTCAGGAGGTGGAAGAAGGTGAGTTCTGGTGGTTCTTAAAGAGACTGCTTTGAAATCCCTCCTTTTAGATCTTAACAACTTTCACCCTGTTTTACATTTTTTGATCACGATACTTCAGCATTTGATGGCAAAGCAGCTCCAGTTTTTCTTGGCTGAAATGGATAGCTCACATCTATTTCATGTTAAGTTGTGGGTGAACATATCAGACTACACAGCGATTCTCCAAACAACTCTTGTTTATTCACAGGCCAGAACAGAACTGAACTGAAGGGTTCAGCCAGCCTGGTTATATAGAGCTCCACTAGAATGCAACAGTAACCATTTTCTGTAACTATCCAATCACTGAACGTCACTTTCGATCCCTTATTTGCATATGTGGACCTGAACTATCTACAGTATCCCCCTGCTGTCCCAGGGTGAGAACTTCAATAAATAACATTTCAGTCTGTCTCCTACCTCAATTATCAGACAGGAACTCCCTTAATTGCCTGGCGAAGGGATGGACAAATCTGTCAATTTAAGTTTCTTTCAATTTCTCTGCATGTTACACATCAGAGAATCAGTCCTATGAGCCAAGCTGAGGCCAGCTGTGTGCAACCTGTAATAATCCTTGGAACAATTTTATGGATGTAGCTTTTATGAGTTCAGAACAGCCTTCCCCAGCCTAGTGCCCTCACAATCTTTTGGACTGCAGTGGTCATGCTGCTTGAGACTGATCGGTGTTGTACTCCAAATCATCTTAGAAGGGCACATTGGAGGAAATCTGTTGCAGAGCGATTCTGCTTTTGTATTTGAAGCCTCCTGGAAAACAACAGATAAAGTGTTACAGGAAATATTTGCTGTCCTGTAGCTTACCCTCTTGGACCAAGACCACTTTGAAAGTTTTATCCTGAAACACGTCAAGGTGCCTGCTCATCATTTGCTAAGGCTCTTCTATTCCATCTGAACTAAAATTAGGCTTCCTCTGTGTTTTTTGAGATGCGGATTGTCCTTGGAAGATCACTATCAGCTAAAAACAGAGAGGGAAAAACAGCTTTGTCTTGAGGAGCCATTAATAGGATGGGAGCAGCAGTTGTGCCCTCTTTCTCACATTTGCCAAAAGATGCTGCTTGCCTGCTAATGTCACGTGAAGCAAACATTGTCAACCATCAGCAGTGAGCAACAGCGATAAAGCTTGTTTATTAAGTCATTGTGAGACTCTGTGTGTAGATCGGCCATTCCAGCTGCATGTCTGCATGGGTTTGCGGGGAGATGTGTATGTCTTGGGTATACGCGAAGGCCAGTGTTTTGTAGTGGTTAGAGTAGGAATTGGGAGACTCAGGTTTAAATTTCCACTCAACCAAGAAGCTCACCGGGTGACTTTGCACCACTTGCTGGCCTGGTATGCATATCATGCAAAGCAAAACCGTCATGGCCTCATGTGAACTTGTAGGCTCATTTTGCTACTGTACTGCACTGAGCTAAGCCATGATTTGTCTTAGCATGTTGTTTGAACCTGGGCTTCAGACATCTGGCAAAGTTACATCTCAGGCCTGTAGCATGTAGTGAAATGGGGGATTTCATATCAAATTTCAGTTGCACTCCAAAGCAGTTCACTTGCTGCATCTTTTTTTGCATACTGTCTTTGATTGCTAGCCCAGGCTTTCCTTCATCCAAAAGAATGGACTATTTTATGTGTGTGAACCCCTTACTTTGTGTTTTAACTCTTTGGTATCCTTTATATGCCTGTTTTGATGTTTTTAGACTGAATTTTAATGATATATTTTTTTAAAAAAAATGTGCACCATTTTCAAAATATTAACCAATTGATAAATACTCTTAAATAAATAAATAAAATAATTCCAGACCAAGGGTTTACATTTATTTGACCATAATCTTAATGGTAATAGGTTTTTATTTTCCTTCTACCACATTGAGATTTGTTGCGCTAATTGGTTTAAGCACACGTTGGAACAGGAAGGGAAACAGTTGCCGTGGTATAAAAAATTGAAATTAACTTTGTTTGATTCTTTCAAGGTTTGCATTGTTTAGCGAGGCTTGCTAAATTAATTTTGAAAACAAATATATATTGCAAATTGGTGTTGTGATAGCTGACATAGTAATTATATAGCCACTGTGGCTTGAATGCAAAATCTTTTGTTCATATTGGTTTGGTATTCATTCTGTTTAGTTTTATGATAATATGTAAATTAGTGAAATTAATATTGTGAGACTTGGGAGGTAAATAGTGTCTCTAGAAAACAAAAAGATTGCACTGAAATTAGAAGCACCATTGTTTAGCACCTGTGCAGCAGCGAAATGTTATATAACAAACTTAAAATATAATTGAGTTTTATTCAAAAGAAGAAAAGGAATCACCTTGCTCCACCTGCAAATTCCAGGTGCCTAGCTCTGGTGTGTGGAGATGCGTTACTCAAGGAGAAGCTCATTATTGGCAGTGCATGATTTACCACAGAACAAAAGGCAGGTATGCTGAGGAGAACAAGGGTTTAAGTCCTGTTTTAAGAGGAAGCGTATTCCTCCAGCAGTTTCTCCATCTTGGTGCTTGAAGGTGTGGTCTGGACAGACTTCAGGAGACTCAGTTCCATGACTAGGGCTGTGGTCCATTTAAACTGGCCTGTTTGTTGTGTGTCCTTGAATATTTCGAGTGGTAATTGTGGCTGCATTCAAATATGGAAATGTGTGGAGTTTGCTTCCCTCTGGATCAGGGGCGGTGAAACCTCCGACCGCCAGGCCCATACCCTCCAATAGTATTTCATTTCTCCAATGAAAATAGGGATGATGGTAGTAGTAGTAGTAGTAGTAGTAATATTTATTTATACATACATACATACATACATACATACATACATACATACATACCCACCCCACCTATGTGGCTGGGTTTCCCAACAGAATATTAAAAACACGATAAAACATCAAGCATTAAAAACTTTCCTAAACAGGGTTGCCTTCAGATGTCTTCTTAAAGTCAGATAGTTGTTTATTTCCTTGACATCTGAAGGGAGGGCGTTCCACAGGGCGGGCGCCACTACCGAGAAGGCCCTCTGCCTGGTTCCTGGCAGCTTAATTTCTCGCAGTGAGGGAACCACCAGAAGGCCCTCGGAGCTGGACCTCAGTGTCTGGGCTAAAGAATGGGTGTGGAGACGCTCCTTCAGGTATACTGATGATGATGATGATGATGATGATGATGATGATGACGACGACAATACTGTTTATACCCCGCCCATCTGACTGGGTTGCCCCAGCCACTCTGGGTGACTTCCAACAAATTATAAAGCTACAGTAAAACTTCAAACGTGAAAACCTCAGTGGCTCACAAGGCTGTTTTCCTCAAACCATGCCCACCTGGTCTGGTATCACATGTGACCTCAGGTGTTGGGCAGGTAAGGGCATGGAACAATCAGGAGCTTAAATTGAGCTCCCAGTGAATTCTTCATTTGCAAGCAGGACTTCCTGACAGTGACTCCTACAGAGACCAGCTGCATGGCGTTCCTCTCCTAGGAACTCCCTAGCGCAACTGAGGGTGCCTCGATGTCAGTGCCGATCAGCTGAATCCCTTTGATGCTGTCACCCAACTTCAGTGGCTTTTCAGGGTCTCAGACAGGGATCTTTCCCATCCCCTTCTGCCTGGTTCTTTTAACTAGACATGACAGGTATCGATTTAACGAGGGATTAAACTTGGAATCTTTTGCATGCCAAACATGTGCTCTGCTGCTGAGCTATGGCCTTTCTCCTGTCAAAATTGGTTGCCAATTTTGGACTTCTAAATTTTAATCCTCAAAGTGCAAATACTTTTAATGGCCTACTCTGCAACACTTTTTTTTTTAAAGGCAAATGACTATAACATCAGTTCCTTATTTAGCTCTGTGCCTCTACAGTGCTCCCTCTAATTCACTGTTTTGCAGTCTGATTCCAACCCACCATGACTTGTGTCTAAAACTGCGCTCTGGGCCTTTAAGAACTGGGTTTAAGCATCCCAGAGCCCCATCACTTGCAAAAGGAGAGTGTTTCTTGTATCTAGCTTTGCAGTAAGCTGAGTGGAGTTGTCAAAGTCATTCACTGTAATCAGAGAAAGGCACAAAGGATTCTGGATGAAAAAGCTGCCAAAAGGGCTGAAAATAATCTACATGTCGGAGACACTCTCTGGAACGCCTGATGCCTCACAAATCATTATGCCCCATTGGAACAGGAGCTGCTTCCTTACGTACAACGAGTGCCTCTTTGAAAATGGAGAGGGGAGCCAGAATTAAGGTGGAGAGAGAAGCAGTTGGTTCCTATGTTTACCAACTAAAAATCATTTACATGTGGTGGGGGCCATTGGGCTGATGGTGTGAAGCAGCTCCATTGGCCATACAAAATAATATTTTGAGGAGAGGTGTACACTCACACAGGAAGATGCCATCCTGAGTCAGATCCTTGGTCGGGCTGGAAGAAGCAAAGATCACTGGAAGAAGCAAGGATTCTTCAACATCAACTTCGTTGGACTGGTCATGTTGTGTGGATGTCTTCCAAATCAACTACTCTATTCCGAACTTAAAAATGGAAAGTGTAATGCTGGTGGTCAACAAAAGAGGTTTAAAGACTGTCTCAAGGCAAATCTAAAATAATGTAGTATAAACACTGACAACCGGGAAACACTGGCCTGCGAGCGCTCCAGTTGGAGAACAGCTTTTACCAAAGATGTCATGGGCTTTGAAGACACTCGGACTCAGGATGCAAGGGAGAAACATGCTAAGAGGAAGGTACGCTTGGCAAATCCACACTGTGATCAACTCCCGCCCGGAAACCAATGTCCCCACTGTGGAAGGACGTGTGGGTCCAGAAATGGCCTCCACAGTCACTTATGGACTCATTGTTAAAACCGTGTTTATGGAAGACAATCTTACTCGGCTCCGAGTGATCGCCAGAGAAGAAGAAGAAGAAGACACTGACTGGCAGCAGCTCTCCAGGGTTTCAGACAGGACAGTCTCCACCCTACCTGGAGAGGCCGAGTATTGAACCTGAAACCTTCTGTGTGCAAAGCGAGCACTTTGCCACTGAGCTGCGGCTCGTCCTCAATCCTTCCATGCATCTTTTAAAGAGAAGCATCAGGCAGGCAGATGGGAGAGTTGTGCACCTTGCATCACATGCAGGGAAGGAAGGAATGGGTTTCTGGGTAATGAATGACTGTCATGTGAGCAAGCTTGAGTTAATTTTATTGAATGAGAGCCACTGTGGGTAGACATTAGAGATGGCTTTCTCGGCCTTGGGTGGCCAGATGTTCTTGAATTACAGCTCCCATCATCCTTGACCACTGGTCATGCTGGTTAGGAATGATGGGAGTTGTAGTACAACAACATCTAAGGACACAAGGTTGAGAGAGGTTGAATTAGACGGCACTGTTTCCCAGACTGTTTTGGACTACAATTCCTATCATCCTTGACCCCTTGTCCTGCTAGCTATGGATGATGGGAGTTGTAGTTCAAAAACAGCTAGCGACCCAAGTTTGGGAAACCCTGAATTAGAGTGTTAGGCTTGGGAGAATGGGGTTCATATCACCATTCAGCCACGAAGTTTGATGCATGGTGACCTTAGGCCAGTTGTTATCTCTCAGACTGACCCCCCCTCCCTCACAAGGTTGTTGTAAAGATAAAATGGGGAGAGGGACCATACGTACCATTCTGCTTTCTTGGAGGAAGTGTGGGGTTTTCTTTTAATGTAATGAATAAATACTAACAATATTTGCCTAGATGCCAACTGGATACTCACTGCATGTTTTTCACCTTTGCTTGATTTCACCCTGAACACATTCATATGTTACTGAAAGAAATTGGGGGCCCTGTAAGTGTATGGTAAGGAACAAAGGGACTGTTAGCTACATCGGTGCTTTGCTCCTGCGCTCTGTGTAACTTCTCAGCAACACGCCACTTGCTCTCTCCTAATCGGTGCTATATTTATAAACAGCTTTACTAGGAGAGTTTCTCCCTTCAGTAATGAGATAAGGTCCCTGAATGCAGCCAGTGTTCTTGCTCAGGGCAAGTGTCACGCTGCAGGAAATCCTGGTTATCCTTTCTACTTTGTCCATGCTCTCAGCACTGCCGAAAGCACAGCCCAAGGAAAGGCATTTCATCAGAGAGCTACAAGTAATTTTCTCATTAGTGTGACGCACCTCCAGCTCTGTGGCCGGGTCTCTCTGCACATTAGCTGGGGATTGTTTGCATCCTGTAAATGGCCTTTGTCTGGGAACCACTGGGAATAGCTGCCCCTCCAAGGAACAACAAGAAGAAGTTTCTTTTCTTGAAGTCGTACAGGTATCTGAACTTGCCTGCTGTGGGTTGATGTTGTTGACAGTCCTGTCTATCTATAGTTTTGTCTCAGGCCCGCAGCGCGTAGCGAAATGGGGATTTCTGATCAAATTTCAGTTGCACTCATAGTAAGCATTTCACTCGGTACGTCTTTTGCATGCTAGCCTTTGAATGCTAGCCTTCTAAACGAGCAGATTAAAAGTTTAGGAGATTACTCTGACATAAGTGTATCGCACTTGAATTAACAACTTAGAATGGGGAAGACCTGCATGAACATTTCAAAGCAAAAAAAACAAATGCATTTAAATGGAAGCTGGCTAATTGCTGAATTTGGTTATTTAGTGATCTGTGTCAAATGCTGTTTAGTAGCAACTGAATTTGATGCTTCTGAGACTGGGATTGATTTTGAAGTTTGTTGGGTTACAGTCAGTGCTTTTTTCTGGGGGTATGCATACCCCTGAAGATTGTGAATCTTTATATTTTTGTCCATTTACTGTATTTATTTTTCCCAATTTGAACTATAAAATGGTGATTTTCTTGAGTCAAAATGAGAGTACCCCTAAACATTTTTTAAATTAAAAAAAAAAGCACTGGTTACAGTTATCCTGAGGAAAGCAATGTGTCTTACTTCCAAGTAAGTGCATAAGTCCTAATTCCACCTAATTCCAGTAAGCCCCATGGAATCCTATAGGACATGAGCCTACCATATAGTAGACATGATTAGGATTGCACTGTGCACTTTCACGTTGGGACAGTAATAGTCCTTTCTTTACCTGTGTTCTGCAAGTGAAAGAAAACAAAAGAAAATGCACTACAGCCATTCTTTAGCATGCTTGTGGGAACCCAAATAGCAAAATGTGTCATTAATGGGTATTTGTTGAGACGCTTATTGATGATAGTTTTCCAGTCTGCTTTGTTAGTTTAATTCCATCTAATCCTGTAGGAAGCACATTTTTATGTGTGGAAACATTCACATAACACAACTTTCTTTTTTACTTACCTATCCTTTTTAAATTTAATTTAAATTTATGCGTATAGCCCTTTCTTGTTTTGACGATACCATGAAACATGTAAGTTTCAATCCTTTACCTGGGAGGGGCACCCACTGAACTCAGAAGAAGTTATATATTGGGTTGCACTGTTGGGCTGCTGTTTTTTTCTCAGCATCAGGCAGGTTTTTAACTTTCCTGCAAATGATTTCCCCACCACCACCCAAAAAGCACACATTATAAATATTATTACACAAACGCAGCTCACGTACCACTCAAGTACAAAATAATATTAATGAAAGTCAGTTCCAAAACCATTTATAACATTATGTTCATAGTTGGAAATGGATAATTTACCTGTCAGATGTTTGTATTACTTGTGACCAGACACATTAGCCAAATGAATGCATGTTATAATTTTGTAATACAACCTATTTGACAAAAGAAAAGTATTAATACATAATTACTTTTTCCTTGGCTTATTGTTCTTCCATGATTTAGCAAAACAAATTCAAATTAAATATATATAATATCAGTTCTTGTTTATTGCAGGTATGAAAGAGTAGGGTGCTTCTCCCCCCTCCCTTTTTTCTACACTGTCAGATAGGCTTTTCACTTTTATGAAAATGATTTGTTTTCAGAAAATATGCTGGCTGATGTGTGTTTAGATGCAGAAAAATCCTGTGTACAGTGGTACCTTGGGTTACAGACACTTCAGGTTACATATGCTTCAGGTTACATACGCCTCAGGTTACAGACTCAGGCTAACCCAGAAATAGTACCTTGGGTTAAGAACTTTGCTTCAGGATGAGAACAGAAATCAGGCGGCGGCAGCAGGAGGCCCCATTAGCTAAAGTGGCGTCTCAGGTTAAGAACAGTATCAGGTTAAGAACAGACCTCCGGAATGAATTAAGTATTTATCCCGGGGTACCACTGTATTTATCACAGTCCAGGAATAATGTGCAATATGGAAAGCACTTATCGAAATGGGTTCTTTACAGAAAGAAAAAAAGGAAAAAGCAAACATCACCCAAATCTGTGCAGATTTCTCATTGCTGGATTACAGCTTATCAGTTTGTTTGGTGCTTTTAGCTGTGACAGCATCACTCAATTGTTTGGATGGCAGGGTTGAGGGGAAAGAGAGCTACCCAGGAGTGCTGACTGGCTAGAAAAACTTGGCATGTAGCAGCAAGCAAGCGCCCTGGTGCTGCATGCCAGGATCCCTGGACTCAGGTCAGATTGTATATTCATTAATGCAACTATTGAGAAATTGCAAAGCAAGCGTAGTGTAGTGTAGTATAGTTGGCGTATGATTGAGGGTCAATACCCATTTGGCCATGAAGCTCACTGGGTGAATCTTGAGTCGGTTTTAGTTTCTCAGCCTAGCCTACCTCACAGGGTTGTCATGAGAATAAAGCAGGCTGGGGAGAGACACACCTACATTTCCTCGGACTAGTTGAAGAAAATGCAGAATATGGTTAGCTAGGTAAGGAGGCAGGCAGAGATAGAAGATGCCATCTGGACCAATCCATGCTTTCCCCTCTCCAGAGATTACAGTGTTAAATCACCATTCTTATTCAAATTTGAATTTCGTCCTGGAATGTAACACAGTCTATCAAGTGCATTCGGGTTTTTTGTTTTGTTTTTAGACTTTAACAGAGCTGTTGCTTGAGCAGGGTGTGGACATAGTGCAGCATTTAGAGATACAGTGGTACCTCGGGTTACATACGCTTCAGGTTACATACACTTCAGGTTACAGACTCTGCTAACCCAGAAATAGTGCTTCAGGTTAAGAACTTTGCTTCAGGATGAGAACAGAAATTGTGCTCCGGTGGCGCAGCAGCAGCAGCAGGAGGCCCCATTAGCTAAAGTGGTGCTTCAGGTTAAGAACAGTTTCAGGTTAAGAACGGACCTCCAGAATGAATTAAGTACTTAACTCAAGGTACCACTGTAACTGCAAATAGACAATTATTAAGTGTACTTCATGGCTGAAAATGAGATGCAGGAACTGGAACTTTTATATAATTTTGTAGACTCTTTTCTTTCATTCATCCTTTGGGTTATGTTTTGAGATCTGTGGCAGAATATTTTGCTTCCCTGTAACCCAAGAACATTGCCTTCGTCAACTCACAGTTCTCTCCACGTCACTGAAATATCTAATGACAGTGTCAGTATCAATAAACTTCTAAAAATTAACATATCACAATAGTTGGCTTTCGGAGCTGATCTGCTTTCCACTTTTGCTCTGGGGTATTCTGTTACTTGAAAAGAGATTCGAGAGTAAGCAAAAGAGCACCAAGCCTTGCATCTTACAATGCATAAAAGCCTTGCTAAACTCAATGACAAGAGATACTGGTGCTGGTTCTCATACTGAAAAAGTGGGAATTGCAGCAAAATGTTGCTGGGCACCCCCACTCTGAAAGAAGGGTTTATTTCTCATGGCCCCAGTCAACCTGGAAAGGGAGCCTTGCAGCGCTATTCAGGCCTTGCGGGAGAGGGATGGAGGAGAATTTCCTCTCCCTGCCCTCCAAAGTCATTGCCTGCTGAACTTTGTATTTATTAGAGGGCTGCCAGCCCCAAATGTGAGCATTTTATGGTGAGATAACTGTGGGAGGCTCCACCCGCTCACAGTACCGCTGATCACCTCCACGAGTTGTGAAGAGGGTAGCCTCCTAATCTTGTATTATTTTTATTTATTGTTGATTTCATTTATATCCCACCATTTTCTCCAAGGAGCTCGAGGTGGTGTATGAGGTTCTCCCCTTCCTCATAACAACCCTGTGAGGTTAGGCTGAGAGGCAGTGGCAGGCCCAAGGCCACTCAGTGAGTTTCATGGATGGATGGGGATTTGAACCCTGGTCTCCCAGGGTGAAATCCAACACTCTAACCACTACACCACACCTCCCCCTCCTCCCCTCCTCCCCCTCTAGAGGCTCCCTGCGTGTTTTGTTGTAGTCATTTAGTTGTGTCCGACTCTTCATGACCCCATGGACCAGAGCACACCAGGCACTCCTGTCTTCCACTGCCTCCCGCAGTTTGGTCAAACTCATGTTGGTAGCTTCGAGAACACTGTCCAGTCATCTCGTCCTCTGTCGTCCCCTTCCCATTGTGCCCTCCATCTTTCCCAACATCAGGGTCTTTTCCAGGGAGTCTTCTCTTCTCATGAGGTGGCCAAAGTATTGGAGCCTCAGCTTCACGATCTGTCCTTCCAGTGAGCACTCAGGGCTGATTTCCTTAAGAATGGATAGGTTTGTTCTTATTGCAGTCCATGGGACTCTCAAGAGTCTCCTCCAGCGCCATAATTCAAAAGCACCAATTCTTCGGCGATCAGCCTTCTTTATGGTCCAGCTCTCACTTCCATACATCACTACTGGGAAAACCATAGCTTTAACTATACGGACCTTTGTTGGCAAGGTGATGTCTCTGCTTTTTTAAGATGCATGTTTTAGAACAGTGAAAAGCTTAGTTACCATCACCACAATGCCTTGTGTTTTGTTAACTCGTATAGAGAATGCTTTAAGAGGGCTAGTTCTGGAGACAGGATTATTTGTTTTGAAGTGGAGGGAAGGAGCTTTGAACCTTACAGCAAATCCCTCTCCAATCATACTCTTCCCTCCCAGGATGCCTACTGTAAACTGAGCAGGCCAATTCATGTTCACTCCTTCTCCTCCAAGTTCCTTTTTTGGAGGGAGGGCTGTTTTCTTCTGGCATCTTAACAATCCATTTTCCAGCTGCTCTGAGCCACAGATGTAACTAATGGACTTAAACAATCTGCCTGCTTCAGATTAATTTTGGTCCTTTGCCCCCTCTCTATGGACTCAACTGCCATTAGCAATCTGAAAGCTAAAAGGTTCTTGTCAGGCAGCTTTTTTTTAAGTGCTAGAATTTAGAAATTTCTATATTTCCTTGTTCTCAAAGAGTCTCCCAATCAATAGAAAACACTATCTGCAGTGGCAGTGGTGGCCTTATTTCATTTCCCAACTGATAGTGGTCATATCCTTGAGAGTTGCTAGAAGACCCCCTCCAGAGGGCTCATTTCATTCTCATGGGTTTCTCATTCCATAGACTCAGACCAGCCAAGTCTCCCTTTTTTCCAGGGATGGTCCTGGATTTGCAGAAGTTGTCCCAGTTTCTGATTTGATACCAGAATGTCCTGCTTTTCCTCAGAACACCCCTATTACCAAAGAAATATTGGGGGGTATGGTAGGATGTCCCTATTTTCATCGGAAATATGTTGGAGGTTATGGAGTTATGTGACCCATGAGCCAAAGAGATAAGTAACTGTACAACCTTGGGAAGACATCTGAAGGCAGCCTTGTATAGAAAAGTTTTTTTTAAAAAAAATGTTTAATGTTTTATTATGCTTTTGTATGTTGGAAGCCACCCAGAGTGGCTGGGGCAACCCAGTCAGATAGGCAGGGTATAAATAACAAAATTATAATTATTATGGAATAGGATGTCCCTGGTTTCATTGGAGAAATGTTGGAGGGTATGTAGACTTCTGTTTGCCTACTATGGATTAGGCAAGCCTTTGGTTTGTTTCAGTAGCGCTGTTTCATTCCTAAGTTTAACTAATACCTAATTAGTACATATTTTCATATTGCAGACCTTATGTTATTTAAATTACAGGTTGCTTTTTCCATCATTACTCCACCGCTTATTGTTTATTGTTGTGATTTCTTGAAGAATTTGTATGGAAACAATCCGCTTTGTGCCAGCTGTGGTACTAAGGTATAGGTATCAGAATTGCACTTAAAACAGAATATGTGAAAACTTCACAGTCAGAGGGAGAAAATCTGTATGTATGCAAAGATAAGCACAAAAAACTATTTACAGAAACAAGTACTCTATTTATATTACATTTCCAATGGAAGAAAACAAGACAAATACTCAGTTCAGACTACACGGTTCCTGATTGGGAATATTTCGTTGGCTCAGGCATTGTCTCATCCCCTCTCAGACAGGGATCCTCCCCCTTCCCTTTCCCGGTTTGTGTAACCATAGTTTGCTGTGGCATTCAAATGGGGAAACTATAATGAGGGCTAACCAAGATTGTTTCCAAACCATGCTTTGCAAACCACATTCAAACTATGGTTCCTAGTTCCACAATGGTTCCACAATTTTCCCAATTCACATTTCACAGCAAGCTATAATTGTACAAACCAGGAAGGGGGCAGGGGAGGAGGGAATCCCTGTGCGAGGTGGAATCCAAACTAGGGCAGGAAAGTATAAATAACTTTGTGCATTTGTGGAAAACAAAATTGTGTTGCAAATTTTCAATTTCTTAAGGAGCAGGTGGATCTTTGCTGCATAATAATGTTCATCTTGAAATTTCTTTAGCAGTGACACCCAGTTCTTGCATCACATAGTCTGTTTGTAGTGTTCAAAAACCTTGGATTTACTTTTTCTTGCTTATAACATACTCCTAATAACAGCCAAGTAAGCACTGGACCTAATGGTTAGGGGTCCCTTTACCTTTACCTTTAAGCATTCATAGATAGGCTTGTGGTGCAGGATTGCAACTTTATGCACTTATACAAAGCTTTAAGTCCCACTGAACTGGATGGAACTTGCTTCTCAGGCATAAATATTGGGCTGAGGTATAATCAGTGCTTTCTTCTGGGAGGACACAGGGGTAAGCATACCTCTAAACATTTTGTGAATCTTTGTACTTTTGTCCATTTACTGTATTTATTTTTCCCGATTTGAAGTATAAAATGGTGATTTTCTTGAATCACAATGAGAGTACTCCTAAACTTTTTTTTTTTTAAAGGTACTGGGTATAATCAAAGGTTCGTATAGTTAAAGCTATGGTTTTCCCAGTAGTGATGTATGGAAGTGAGAGCTGGGCCATAAAGAAGGCTGATCGCCGAAAAATTGATGCTTTTGAATTATGGTGCTGGAGGAGACTATTGAGAGTCCCATGGACTGCAAGAAGATCAAACCTCTCCATTCTGAAGGAAATCAGCCCTGAGTGCTCACTGGAAGGACAGATTGTGAAGCTGAGGCTCCAGTACTTTGGCCACCTCATGAGAAGAGAAGACTCCCTGGAAAAGACCCTGATGTTGGGAAAGATGGAGGGCACAAGGAGAAGGGGACGACAGAGGACGAGATGGTTGGATAGTGTTTTCGAGGTTACCAGCATGAGTTTGACCAAACTGCGGGAGGCAGTGGAGGACAGAGGTGCCTGGCATTCTCTGGTCCATGGGGTCACGAAGAGTCGGGCACGACTAAATGACTAAACAACAACAAATAATCAAATAGGTTTCAGAACTGTGCTCCCTTGCATTCCTCTCCTACTACACCGCTGATTACTATACCTCCATACCTGGGAGAAAGGTCATAGCTCAGTTGAGCAGCACCTGCTTTCCATACAGGTGCAAAGCATCTCCAGGTAGTCTGGAAATGTCTTCAGCCTGCCCCTAGAGAGTTGCTGCCTGTCAGTGTGAGCTAGAGGGAGCCAATGGTCTGATTCCATTTGGGCACTTTCTTATGTCCAGATAAAGGTAAATGGACCCCTGACCATCAGGTCCACTCATGGCCAACTCTGGGGTTGCGGCGCTCATCTCGCTTTATTGGCCGAGGGAGCCGATGTACAGCTTCCGGGTCATGTGGCATGACCAAGACGCTTCTGGTGAACCAGAGCAGCGCACGTAAACGCTGTTTAGCTTCCCGCCGGAGCAGTACCTATTTATCTACTTGCACTTTGACATGCTTTCGAACTGCTAGGTTGGCAGGAGCAGGGACCGAACAACGGGAGCTCACCTCATCGCGGGGATTTGAACCGCCGACCTTCTGATCGGCAAGCCCTCGACTCTGTGGTTTAACCCACAGCGCCACCTGTGTCCCGGCTTACGTCTAGATATGTCTCCTCTATTCCATTTAAATTAGCAGTGCAAACCTCAAGGTATGTGGATAAAGTGCCATCTCTTGACACTTTTTGGACGCAGTTGAAAGTGCTAGTGGCCTCTGGCATGTGAGAGGATTTTGGAGGTCCAGCAGTGGCTTGTGAGAAGGAGGCACAGTTGAAGAGGAGTTCAGCTGAGGGACGTAGGTGAGGCTCCGGTGAGGGAGGCTGACAGTTTTGTGGGTGAAAGGATTTGGGTAAGCAAGGTGTAGTTTGGCAGCAGTCACATTGCTGGTGCCTTTCCTCATCACAACGAGCGCGGAGGAGTTTGGTGCAAAATGACGATTGTAGAGCCTTGTGCATGTACCTGGTGAGCAGCTTGGCCCAGTAAGCCATTGGAACATGATAGCTCTGATTTAGACTGCAATGTTTTCTACTTCCCTCCACCTCCTTGGAAACTGCTTTGCTTTAATTAAAATTGTGCTCACCCCCTAGAAGGATCCTTGGTTGTATTGGCAAGTGTCTGGAATATTTGAAACCCTGAAGAAAACAATCCCTTGCTGCAAGGCAGTTTGCCTCGATGTTACAAAAATGCAAGTGATATTTCAATTAATTTTCCTCTGAGCTGTGATGGCTAAGAAATGTAATCACCTCTTTCCAGTGCAATATCTCTACTCAGGGACCATCCATAAACTTTGCTGCACCTCTAGAAATGGGTAGCAGACCTTTGACAAATGCATTGTTGTTTGAAATAGGAGGAAATGTTTGATTGGCAGAAGGACTTTAAAAGGCCTTTTTAAAAAGTATTGTGTGTTTCATGGGCAGCCATCTGTGTGTCTCTTACTTTGGGGTGGGGGAATAAAGATAAGTAATGTGGGAATGTGGCAGGAATGTAGTGTGGGAATGGGGCGTTTTTATCTAACATATTTTTATCTACACCTGCTGTTATGTTCAGTGGCTAGTGTGGATAAAGAACATCAAGGAGGAGCTCTAAAATGTTTGTTGGATCTGATCCCTAAAAGAATAGGTTGGTATAACATAATGAAACTCTGGTGCTCTCTTGTAGGACATTTGAGTGTCTTTCAGAATGGATAGGAACCATACAAAGTGCAAAGTACAAACTTGCTTTAGAGAAATAAATGCTGATTGTGATTTTTTCCCCCCATTTTTTCCTCCTATCTTCAAATATTTTTTTGTTTTAAATGTGAAAGCTCTGTTTATGACTTTCACTTCAATAACAAGGCTGCTATAAATAGAGCAAACATCAGACCTGATACCCAATACATTAGGTAAACATGTTGACACGAGTTCAGCATGTACTGTAACATAATTTCTAGGGGCTGCGTGGATAGAAGTGGAAAACTGAGTCAACTGGGGTGTTTCTTAATGTTTGGTTAGCACTGGTCATTGTGAAAGTGACCAAAACCATTAAGGCTCCAATCCTGTATCCACTTACCTGGGAGTAAGCTCAATAGAAACTAGTGGGACTTTCTTCTGAGTAAACATGACTGAGATTGCACTGGTGCTTCCCAGCTGCTGGTATACAGTACAGATAGAAGTCATTAGTAGCTATTTTCGAGAGGTGCACAGTACTTGCATTTAAATTGCTGCCTTTCTCAACAAAGCAGCAGTGACCAGGGAGTGTCTGCATTGAAGAACAACTATTTAAACTTGTAGGTACTATTCTTGGTTGATTAAAGCAGCATATATATTAAAAATGCCCACTCCCTAGTTCCAGATGTATAATGCAACTGTTTAGCTAAATAAAGACTCAAGAGTTTGTGTAGTGCATTGGTTAAGAGCATGAGCTCAGAGTAACTCTTTAAAATCTCAATTTAGGCATAAATCAGTGGGTAGCCTCAATCCTCCGCTGTTTTGTCTGTAATATGAGGCTCATAATACATTTCTTCCCTGCAGGTGGTGGAGCTGGCTGAGATAAGAAATGTGACATGCTTTGAGTGCTTTTTGCACATTTGTTGTTTAGTCGTTTAGTCATGTCCGACTCTTTGTGACCCCATGGACCAGAGCATGCCAGGCACTCCTGTCTTCCACTGCCTCCCACAGTTTGGTCAAACTCATGTTGGTAGCTTCGAGAACACTGTCCAACCATCTTTGTCCTCTGTCTTCCCCTTCTCCTTGTGCCCTCCATCTTCCCAGCATCAGGGTCTTTTCCAGGGAGTCTTCACAATCTGTCCTTCCAGTGAGCACTCAGGGCTGATTTTCTTAAGAATGGATACGTTTGATCTTCTTGCAGTCCATGGGACTCTCAAGAGTCTCCTCCAGCACCATAATTCAAAAGCATCAATGCTTCGGCGATCGGCCTTCTTTATGGTCCAGCTCTCACTTCCATACATCACTACTGGGAAAACCATGGCTTTAACTATACGGACCTTTGTTGGTTTTTGCATATAGCTTGGTATTACTAGTGATAACAAACATAATAATATGGAATAAGCAACTTTGCAGACTCCTAGCAAAGTCTCCACTCTGATGTGCTGATTCAGAAGCTGCATATGTTGCAAACACAGATATCATTTGAAATGAACCAAACTTTTAGTGTGGCAGCGCCTACACTTTCGAATTCCCTGATTATTGATCTCAGGAAGGTGCATTCACTATAATCTTTTGGCACCTGCTAAAAACATTTTTGTTTAGACAAGCCTACCCAAATACGTAGAATGCTGTTGTGTGTTTTATTCTTAGTTTATTGCTGATTTTTTTGAATATTTTAAATAGTTTCTTTTAACTATTTTTACTGATAAGTAAGTATCAGTAAGTATTTATTGTTTTATTCTCTTCGTAAACCAATTTAAGGGGTTTTTCTACAATCCAGTGGTGTATACATTTTATGAAAATAAATAAATGCTGTATAGTGGCAAACTATACGGATCATGTGCATGATGGCGGGGTCCCTCATACAAAACTTTCAAGCCAACTTACTTGCATGATGCAAATTGAAGTCCAATGACATCTCCGGGGGGCGGGGAGAGGCAAATGTTACCCCTCTCTGCTGTAAACTAATATGGATTACCTTTTCTATCTTCCCTTGACATTAGTCCCTGATGGAGTCTGGGCTGGGAACTTCAGGCTTTCCTTTTCTCAACCAGTTTTTGGATCTGGGGGCTTATTGCTTGGAAAATTCCCACCCATGTAACTATTCATTCCTGACGCTAGTAGATGCGCCCAAAGGGAGGGGTGAAAGCCTACCCAATCTATACTACCCATCACAGTAAAAAAAATTATTCCAGTAGAACTGGACTGTCCTTGAAATCTACTTGCTTTTTTAAAATAAATTATTGTCAGAGGAGGGAAGGCTCAGTGGGTTTATTACTGGCATTCGTCAAATCGAAATATGGCAAAATATTGCTAATTGTTGATGTGCGGGCGTGTTATTTAATATGACACAGATGGTGCATTTACTTCCTCTGTTGCGTTAGCCAAATGGAGCATGCTGTGATCAGATCTCTCTTTCAAAAACACATCCATCCGTTCATGCTGTTGCCAGCCGTCTTTTACTGTATGAACCACCAGAGAGCAGGTTCAAGTTTCACTTGAAAGGCTGGTAACTGAAGCTCATCCTGGAGGTACATCTGGCCATAGCCTTGTTCTGCCTGCCCCTTGTTCCAAAGGTCTCTCAATGCTCCAGCATCGAGAAAGAACACACTCCAGCGTTCACAACTCTCGGTGGACAAACAGGCATAGTGATAGGGAAATGTAGGGTAACACAGATCCAGGATCTGCCCCCTGGACCCGAGCAGTACCAATGTCATGGACTGGTTAGACACAGAGGAATGGTGGGATGAACCAGCTGGGGGACCCCTAAAGAATCGGACTCTCCAAATGTCCCTATTTTCCAGGGACATCCCTGATTTAGAGAAGCCATCCCGGTTTCTGATTTGATCCCAGAATGTCCCACTTTTCCTTAGGTTGTCTCTATTTTCATTGAAGAAATGTTGGAAGGTACAGAATTATCCAACCCCGAGCTGTCTGAAGGCAATCCTGTATAGGGAAGTTTTTTTTATTGTTTAATGTTGTTGTTGTTGTTGTTGTTGTTGTTGTTATATGTTGGAAGCTGTCCAGAGTGGCTGGGGCAATCCAGTAAGATGTGTGAGGTATAAATAGAAAAATTATCATTATGGAATGGAACGTCCCTATTTTCATTGGAGAAATGTTGGAGGGTATGAAGGATGATGGCTCAGAGAGAGAAGACTTGGGAAGAGCAGGTGTCAGAAGCTGAAGGGCTTAGTGAGCTAGGAGAGTCTGTGGCAGAGAGAAGACCAGAATCAGAGGCAGAAGCTGAAGCAGGAGAGGCCAGATGCAAAGTGGCAGAGATGAGTCTAGCTGGTGAAGAAACCAGGGAGTCTTCCCCTCCTGCTGCAACCATCTCCCTACCCCATTGGTCTCCCAGAACCAGGAGAGGGATGAAGAGGGTGGAGGAGAAGTTAGCTTCACGCAGGCGCAGTCTCAGATTGCTGGGGGGAAACCCTGGAGAGGAGACAGCTTAGGCAGCTGTGGGGAGGCGGGTACCTTCAGTCTCAGCAACTGCTTCATGGGGGCAAGACCTGCCAGAGATGAGTGTTGTGCTCATTAGGCCTGGCACTCCTGTGCAGCTCCTGTTATTGTTAATAAAGAGTTAACGCCAACTGGCTTGGGGTAATTTACTGCTGACTTGCTCCTGACAACCAATGATGTCATCTGCTGAAGAGCCAGGATAACAGATGGATTATCTCTCCTCTGGCAAGTGAATAGGGTCATAATTAAGCGTTGATGTTTGTGTCAGATTGACATGGAGCAGCCTTTGCCAATCTGAAGGGTACCAGTTTGGCAAAGGGCTGGCACAGAAGCAGTCAGGTAATAAGGGAAATGATCAAGTAGGGGCGGAAGCTTTTCTTCTTTTTCTTTGATGGAGTTCTTGCTTCACACCAGCGGCCCAACTGGCAACATTTCTGTGTGAGATAGTTTGCATTTCTAATAAAAAGCTCAATGTTGCAATTAAGCTGGCTGAGGGTCTTTTGTTAAAGCTCAGTGTGTTTTACAAGTTGAATTTATTCTATAAACATCTATTCTGTGGCTGTTAATTGATCCTAATAAATAGGCTATTAGGTTACATGCAGCTGCTGCTGCGTGTATTTGTGTATGTATTGATCAACAGATTTCTTCCCTGCCTCCACCGGACAAAGGTCAGTCAGCATTCACTAAGCAGCTCAGTCCTCATTGGGCAGCCTTCCTTTATTTTTTGCAGAAGGAGGTACACACACATTCTGTAAATCATGGCGCTCCCCTGAACCTTCTGATACCTCTCTCCCACTCTTAGGACTACGTAAGAATCCTCTCAGCGAATGGGCTTGCTATTGGTACATGGGATTATTTTATATTTTTTAGCCTGTCCTTCCTCTAGCAAGCTCAAGGTGGAGTGCATGGTATGCAATTCTCTCACCCACTCCCTCATTCTCACAAGCCAGGTCAAGATGAGAAACAGTGACTGCCCCAAGGTCATCCATTAAGCTTTGTTCCTTTGCAAATACTTGTACCTGCTTTATGTACTCAAAGTACATAAACTTGAACTGTGGCCCCCTCACCAACTGATTGGTGTTCTGCCTTTTTAAAAGTGCAAGAGGCATGTCCCTGGCACTGAGCTCCCTTTCCTGTAGCCTGGGTACCACTGAGGTCAGCCTCAGTTAATTGAATCATGTCTACCACACACACGTAACTCTCATTCACACACAACTTTTTTTCAAGATGCTGCAGGCAGCGGGGAAACGGTGGGTGCTGTGGAATTGGACTTCCTGACAAATTTCCTTGGTGCATTCTTGCAAGATTATCAGTTTTGAAATCTGCCCACAGCACTTCTGTGTAGACTTTTCCCACCTGCCTTTCTCAAACCCTCCGTTCTCTGCTCCAGGAAATTGGAAGACTTACGGGGCTAGGGATCACAAGTTGTTCCTTGTTGAACTACAGTGGAACCTCGAGTTGTGGGCGTAATCCGTCCCGGAGGCATGTCTGCAACTCGAAGTGTTTGCATCCAGAAGCACCGCGTCTGCACACACACGCGGCACGATTTAGTGCTTCTGCGCATGTGTGATTCTCGATTTAGCGCTTCTGCACATGCACGAGCAGTGAAACCAGGAAGTAACCGTTCCAATACTTCCGGGTTGCTGCAGGATGCAACTTGAAAAATGTAACCTGAAGCGGGCGCAACATGAGGTATGACTGTACTGCTCTCGTTCCCCTTGACCATTGGCCATACTGGAGCTGATGGGGATCAAGCAGTATCTGGAGTGACACAGCTAGGCTACCTGAATGATCATATGTCCCTATACAAACCTGCCCAGGTGCAAAGGTCCTCAGGTGAGCACCTTCTCTCAGTCCCATCACATCAGTAGCACAGTTGTTGGTGACACGAAACTGAGCCTTTTCTGTGGCTGCTCTCAATTTGTGGCATTCCCTCTAAAGTGAGGTTAGGTTGGCTCCTCCTTTGTTTTCTTTCCACTGGCTGACTAAGACCTTTCTCTTCAGACAGACCTTTGTAAGCTAAGGTGCAGAGGATGCTTATCACTGGGCTGCTGTCAGGGCAAACTGGATTTTAATTGCTGGTTCTTAACGTGTCTTGATGTATTTTAGCTAGTTTGTTTTTAATACTTTGTATTCTATAATGATGTTTTCCAATAATAATAATAATAATAATAATAATAATAATTTAATTTATACCCCCGCCCTCCCCTGCTCAGGATGACTAACACCAAATATGAATTACAATAAAACATAATAGAAAACAAACAAACAAACAAACAACAACAAACAAACAGTTAATTAAAATATGGCTTAAAATGTAGCCTCATCTTAGTAGTAGCCCATAAATCAAGACCATAAAGGGAGGAAACATCAGATATTCACCTGAGCCAGCTATCTATGCTGGTCCTACGTGGACCAGCAAAAAAGCCACGGGGAAAATTTATATACCAAATCCAATATAAGGTGTCAGAGTGAGTTTAAGCCGAAGGCCAGGCGGAACAACTTCTTCTTGCAGGCCTTGCGGAAAGATTGCAAATGTTGGAGGCCAGTTTGAGTCCCAAATTGGAAAAGGCGAGCTATAAATACATTTAATAATAATAACAAAATGATGGTGAAAGCGCTGCTCTAGGGTTAGGCACTTCCTCTAGGGCTCTGCAAATTTGGAGAACTGAGGTGTACGAACGGAGCATTCTCTCGCATATCTTCTGACCTTAGCTGTTCTAGGCAAAGTGAGGATGGCAGCCCCATTGCTTTGGCAGACCCTTCCTTTGCTGTTCATGGAGTCTGGCAGTTGCCCAACCTTGCCAGTCTTGTGAGGCGCACTTCAAGGCTTTTTTTTCCCCAGCCAGAACTCTCCAGAACTCAGTTCTGGCTCCTCTCGGGTGGGTGCCATCGTAAGAGAACAAAGGAGGTGTTCAAGGTGAGTTCCAGCACTGTTTTTTCTAGTACAATAGCACTGGCTTGCCTGATACCTTCCGTGTTTCAGGTTCCCCCAAGAGTGACCTCATCAACTTGAGCTAGCCTCCTGCTGGCTTCCCATGGTCCTGCTGTTCCAATTCCTCAGCCCCAATCTCAGTCTGGATGCCCAGAAAACCCACTGTGGGGCCATTCATCTGCAGTAGCTATTCTCAGAGGATGCCAGGGTTCACATCTCACCACAGAAAACTCAACATGATTTTCCAAAGAAAGATCTGGAGCACATTCTTTATACCCCCAAGATGCATGTTCTGCATTACATCTGTCTTAATCCTTAATTCAAGCTGGCATAACCTCTGCCTGGCTCATTAGCATAGGCTGCAGTTGGCTGCCCTCTCTGTCTGGCTTTGTCCCTTTGCCAGGGTCAGATTCTCAGGCAAGACTCGCTTGCACTTCAGGAAGACTTCTTTGGCAAAGGGTGGAGGTTAGAAATATAGTCTGAACCATTCACCAGTTATAAATAACATACATACCAGTTGTGATGGGAAAAGAACATCATTCCTCCTGTCAAGCTTAATTGAACACTCTGCAAATTCGCTGGGTTGTGGCTTGTACTTTTTTCACAGGAAGACAGTAGGCGTTGCCATTCCAGTTCAAGAAGCCTTAGTTTGGCCCTTCCAAAGCTGATGCCCACCAGATGTAGTTGGACTTGCATCATCCGAAAGGTCAATAAGTATGATGGGGGTTGCAGTTCAGCAACATTTGAATGGCACCACATTTGGGGAGGCAGTCTTAATTGTTTGATTGTATGGGCTTTAGTTAATTCATCAGTTAGTGAAACAGTTGTTCTGAAACAGGAAGGTCAGTTTCCTTGTTTTTAGATGATCTATGTGCGTCTTAGAAGAGCCATCTGTCCTATATGACAGGAAGCAGAGACTCCCTCTTAAGATGGTGCCTGCCATCTAGTTTTTATAAGAAACTTGTTGAAGAGCAGGGTGGGAATCAAACATGGCAGTCATCTTGAACCTCCTTGGTTGCCTTCCTGCTCCTTAATTCCTCCTATGGGGGCAAACTTCTGGCCCATTGTTGATAGTATGAACAGGGATGCCTTTGTTATCTTCCTCTCCCTCCATGATCCCTGGCTGGGTTATTTCATCCTGGGGCTGCCCCCCCCCCCATATTTATGCATAATATTCTGCTGTTTAGCCCCTGAATGGGCTCAACTGATGACAACAACAACATAGTTTTGATGAAATGAAATCATTGCTTCGTGTAGTTTTAGCAAGAAATTGGCAATTGGTCCCCTAGAGCAGGGTTAGGCAGCCTAAGGCCCATAGGCCACAAGCGGTCTACGGGGGTTGTTTAACCAGCCCACAAGCCACCCCCGAATCGAGCCGTCCACTTGACGAGTCCCCACGTGCAGCGCTAAACCGGCGCAGTGTGGCACGGGGACTCGCTTCTGCGGTGCCGGAAATTGCGTCTGCACAGACGCAGACACCAGAAATCATGTCTGTGCAGACGCCATAAATCACGGCTGCATGCACTCATGCACACAAGCAATCCAACCCACCAGAGGGATCTCCGCTGGAGTGAACTGGCCCAGGTAAGGTAAACCTGGCCAACCCCTGCCCTAGAGCATATTCCAGGAAAAGGTTATATTCAAGGCCTATTGCAATGAGATTGAAGCGGTTATGGCTGCCTTCCTTAACCCCCAGTTATCTACGGGGGACTCACTTCTGAGGAGACATAGGTAGGATTTTAAGTCTTGATGACTCCAGCGGGATTTGTTTGTGACTAACATTTGCTTGATCCCATCTTTTGCCCTTAAACCCTTTGTACCTTTTGAGCAGTGTGACTTAGCCTTGGGAGGGGGCGGAAAGAATAGATCACGGCATTCTGATTGAATTCTTGATGCTCCTTGTGTTCCCCGGTATAAGGCAATCGTGGAAGGTTACCCATTATTTGCAGCTGATAAGCAAGACACTGGCATAGCAACAGTCTTCTGCATTGATTTTTCAAGGACCTTGAGTCTGGAATTCAAACATGTTTAGCTATGTCTCCTAGTTGCATCTTTTAAAAGGGAAGATGTTACCCATTAAAATGGGTTCCTATAGTAACAGCAAAGGGATGTCGTCACGGATGTTTGCGTACACTTTTCCCCACGTAAAGTCTCTGTCTTAGTCTATATTCTTCTGAAAGTTTCAAGCCTTTCACCAGGGAAGGTACAGTTAGATCAGGGGTCAGCAAACTTTTTTAGGAGGGAGCCGACTCACCACCCCTCAGATCTTGTGGTAGGCCAGACTGTGCACAGATGCACACACGGCGGAGGGGGGCTTCTCTCTCCTCCAGCCCCTCCCCTCCTCCTGATTTCCTACCTCCTCTGCCTCTCTGCCTGTGGTTGAGAGCTGGCGACGGTGGCGGCGCCTCTCCTTTCCGGGCCAGCTTTCCCGGGCACCAGGCATGGGGCCAGTAGACGCGCCAAGCTCCACCCAAAGCCCTGTGGTGTGCCCATTACAATGTCCATGGCTGGAGAGGCTGGTGGGTGGGTGGGGAGTCTGGGCTGCACCTCAGCTCACGGGCGGCGAGGCTTCGGATTGGATGGCACCAATCAAAGCCCAGCTTACTTCCTCCGCAGGGTGGGGAGAAGCCAGGAGGAGGGAGGGAACAGGGAGGAGGTGCTGCTGCAGTATGTGTGTGAGGGAGGGAAATGGTGTCCCCCCAAAATTGAAAAAAATATGTCGCAGCCCGAATGATAATGCCGATCCAAGCGGCAATTCTAGGACTTTCCACGAGCCGGATCCAGAGGGCAGTTGGGCCTGATCTGGCCTGCTGGCCTTAGTTTGCTGACCCATGAGTTAGATGTTAAAGGTCCCTAAAACCTAACACACACACACACACACACACACACCCCAGGCCTGTTTCAGCTAATTTCAGCTAATTTCAGTCAGTAGGAAAGTAACATAAAATGTGATGAAATAAAACAATATCTCGGGCTAAGAAAACTACAGTTTCAACTACAGTGGTACCTCATTACATACTCTTTAGGTTACATACGCTCCAGGTTACAGACTCCGCTAACCCAGAAATAGTGCTTCAGGTTAAGAACTTTGCTTCAGGATGAGAACATAAATCGTGCTCTGGTGGTGCAGCAGCAGCAGGAGGCCCCATTAGCTAAAGTGGTGCTTCAGGTTAAGAACAGTTTCAGGTTAAGTATGGACCTCCGGAACGAATTAAGTACTTAACCCGAGGTACCACTGTATTTTTGGGACGCAGGTGGCGCTGTGGGTTAAAGCCTCAGCGCCTAGGACTTGCCGATCAAAAGGTCGGCGGTTCGAATCCCTGCGGCGGGGTGCGCTCCCGCTGCTCGGTCCCAGCGCCTGCCAACCTAGCAGTTCGAAAGCATCTCCAGGCGCAAGTAGATAAATAGGGACCGCTTACCAGCGGGAAGGTAAACGGCGTTTCCGTGTGCAGCTCTGGCTCGCCAGAGCAGCGATGTCACACTGGCCATGTGACCCGGAAGTGTCTCCGGACAGCGCTGGCCCCTGGCCTCTTGAGTGAGATGGGCGCACAACCCCAGAGTCTGTCAAGACTGGCCCGTACAGGCAGGGGTACCTTTACCTTTACCTTTACCACTGTATTTATACTTTGTATTGCCCTTCCTCTTAGAATAGAATCATAGAATCATAGAGTTGGAAGAGACCACAAGGGCCATCAAGTCCAACCCCCTGCCAAGCAGGAAACACCATCAGAGCACTGACATATGGTTGTCAAGCCTCTGCTTAAAGACCTCCAAAGAAGGAGACTCCACCACACTCCTTGGCAGCAAATTCCACTGTCGAACAGCAGTGTTTCTTCTTAGTGTTTATTAGGAATCTTTATTAGGGATGTAAGAGACCTGCTGGATTAGGCCATAAGTGCATCTAGCCCAGCATTTTGTTCTCAGATTTGCCAACCAGATGCCTTTGGAAAACCCTTAAGCAGAACCTGAGTGCAATAGTACTCTCCCTCTTATTGCATTGATCTGCATCATTACCCTCTGAGGAATCATGGTGATATTGTTTGCTTGTTCATTCATTCGTGTACAACCTCTTGCACTGGTTTCATAGAGATGTTGAGACAAAGCAAAGTCCCCCAGCATCAACCATGGGAATCAGTCTTTCAGGGGCAAATGACCAGGGAATGGCAGAATGAAAGGGAATGTCTTGGAAGATGTTTTGGCTGGCTGGAATCTTGAACAGGAGCATTCCACACAGTGAATTAATTTGCTTATTGGTGAAATTACTCTTGGGCAAGTGTATGCAGGATTGGTTAAAAGCAATCTACACTTAACTGTCTTAATCAATCTTGTTGATGTCTTCATTAGAGTTTATGAATTTGTAGTTGTTTTATTCTGTATTTTCATTTCCTTTTCTTTTTGCATTTGGTTGCCTTTTGAGACTGAAAGGCAGGATACAAACAGGAATGTGTACATTGAGCATTCCACCCACATTACAGAAGAGCAAGGTCCTGTTGAAACTTTTCCTGTGTAAAATAGGAATGAAATGTGTGTGATTTTCATTCATTTTTCTGGGAATGAAATGACAGGCTCTCTTCCCCGTGGGTGCTACATTCATATCTATGTGTTCTTCTGTGCCTGGGAACTTTTAGAATTTAGGAGTGATCCTTATTCCTTACTTAAAACAAAAAGCAAAATACTGCCACAAACCATACACAACATCTTTTCTCAAATTACTTTTCTAATTAGAGAAGGCCATTTGAAAAACAGCCTTTCACGGTTGATAGAATAATAATAGGAAAAGGTGAGTTGGCTTTGCTGTTTGTTGTGCCTCCTGATCAGCAAGGTCAAAAGGGACTGCTGCTGATTCAGAAAGAAAGAAAGAAAGAAAGAAAGAAAGAAAGAAAGAAAGAAAGAAAGAAAGAAAGAAAGAAAGAAAGAAAGAAAATCTTCTGTTTGCTTTTTATTATTATTATTCATCTACAGACTAAGCATGGGGGATCATTCAGATATGCAGTTTTATATCATGAGTCCAAGGTGGCATAAGTCCAGGAAGTTATTTCTGATCATCTGAACCAGTCCTGCTGGCTTTCTGAAAAGGAATCACCTTACTCCCTATGTAGGTTTGGACATATTGAGACTTCGCCCACTTCTGGGTTAAAGGGTGCACCTTAGTTCTAGCCCAGCCAAGATGGTTCCTTAGATTTTTTGTGTGCCATCTATTAGCTGTTAAGCAACAGCATTTGAGGCAAGGTCAGCACCAAGTTGGGCTGGGTCTTGACACATCCCCACACTCCTAATCTGAACTCTTTGAGAGCAGCATCTTCCCTTTGTGGCAGGTGAGTACACTAGCAGCAGCAAAAAAAGTGGAGCTAGCCAACAACTGGTCCTTGGCACTTTAATCCCCACGCAATGCCTCTGGGCCTCCAATGTAACATTGCTCTGGGGAAACACTAAGTTGGGAGCTCTAGAGGCATTTTGAAGATTTTAAAGTGGTGGACACCAGTTACCCAGGCAAGAAAAACTGGAGCTGGTTGGATGCAGCCAACCTTTGGTGATAGTGCGGTTGGTGGCGGCCTCTTCTGAAGTCTTGAATGATCAACAACTACCCACTACCAAGCCCTGATCTGAGGACACCCCAGACCATAGCAATTGCTACCACTGTAAGTCCAGCAGTTTCAGGGGATTCCAGCATTACTCTTTCTGTTCCCCTTCTACTATAGGTAGAAGGTAGACTATAGGTAGACTTTGCCCATATGTTTGTTTGGGGGCTGGGAAGGCACCGTGAAGCAGATCATCCTTCACCAACGCGGTACTCGCCAATGGCATTCTGGCTGCGGCCGATGAGAGTTGTAGTCAAATAATATCTGGAGAGTACCAGGTTGGCAAAGGATGGTGCAGATGCTAATGATGGGAGAGACTGAGCTCAGTGGTAGGTGAAGCACACAAACGATTCCACTTGCATCCCCTGCCATCACTAGTTATGAAAAGAATCAAATAGCACTTTACATTTAGTGGAATGTCCTGCCAAACATTTTTGGATGAGATGTGCGTGTTTCCTTGGCAGGCACCATCTTAGGAAAGGAATTCCCTCCAATGTGTGAAAGGCAGGGGAATCTTCATCTAAGATCGTGCCAGTCACCGTGGTTTAATTAAATATGTTAATTTTGATTTTTTTAAAAACCTGCTGCCTGATGAATCAGAACACCTTTTTGATCCATCAGAGCATTTTAATGGGTTAATCTAACCAAATAATCGACTAATAGTATAGTCCTGTGCAAGCCACTTTGAAGACTTGTGGTGTTTCTTGGGAGTTACTCCCAAGTAAGTGTGGTTTCCTCAGTGCGAGAAGTGAGGTTTCAGAGAACCAGGCAAAGGGCCTTCTCAGTAGTCATGCCCTCCATGTGGAATGCCCTCTCATCAGATGTCAAGGAAATAAACTATCTGACTTTTAGAAGGCATCTGAAGGCAAACTTCCGTATAGGGAAGTTTTTTATGTTTGATATTTTACTGTGTTTGATGATTTAAGTTGTTGGAAGTCTCCCAGACTGACTGGGACAACCCAATGAAATGGGTGGCATATAATTTATCATCATCATTATTATTTTCTCAGTCCTATAATACAGACTTAGTTGAGAGTGAGCCATATTTAACTTAGTGAGGCTGTTTTCTGTGTAAACATGTATACATTTGCTCGATAAATCTTTGCAGTTCTCCCCATCAGTTCATGTCTGTACTCCAGAACTCATAAACTCTCTGAACAGTAATTTATGCAAAGGGGTTGTGGTGGCTGCGAACAATTCACAAATTATCTGAACGTTAAGCACTTACTTTTGCCTGACCTCTTTGCGTCAGGTAATTTTAGACTCTTGATTTAATGGTGTCACAGACTTTAGATTGTGATGCTTATTACTTTGCTTGCTTCAAAATGTGGCAAGAGAGGCCTCCTGCTTCCTTCGCTGAGTGGGACTGTTGACTTCTGCCCCCAAAGTCCTGCTCCGGCAATACCATTGTGAGTTGTTTTTTTAAAAAGTATCTGCTGAGCAGAGACCATGCAAACTAGGTTACCATAAGGAGCAAATGGCTACTAATATGTTCCACAACCCTGGAAGAGAAGCTAACTAACTCAACAGGGGGTGGGAAATTGCTTAGTGGAAATAGTGATGAGACCTTTGGGCTTATTTCGGTGATTATCATGCTGTGTCAAAAAAAAAAAAAAAAGGGAAAAAAAGAACAACCCACCAGCAAGAAAGTGTATCTGTTTTCTGCTTCTCCTACAAATTCTATTTTTAATGCATACTATTCTGTGTTTATTTTAAACACACTGGATTTTGGAAACTTTTATGAAACAAACCAGATTTTGCAAGTAGGTGTCCAAAGAACTGTCGTAAGCTCCAGAAATGTTTAAAGATAGGTTTTCGCAAGCTACAGTGAAAAATACTGCAAAGCTAGGAGTACAAGGGAGGGGGGGGGAGACCTTGAAAAAGTGTTGTTATGCTGTGAAAGGTCAAGGTTGGCATCAGTGTAAATAACAGAGTGAGAGGGGTAGTGGGGCAGAGAGAAACCTCTGCTAATTATCTGTAATTAATATGTTGGGTTTATAAACCTTTCAGACAAATTGTTTAAATGCATTTTTCAGTACAAGCATGCTGCATGTGTTCCAAAACTGTACTTTAGAGCTCGAGAGGCTTTGTTGCTCGCACCCTCCTTCATGCCAAATTCTCCCTTCTAGGGAAAACTTCAGTGTTTAGATATTTGGGGCCACACACAGCTGCAGCCAGGCTTCTCACTGGCATATTCCAATCCCTGATCTTCTCATTTGGAAGGATCTGTTCCACTTGCTTGTTGCAATGTGCAAACCTTGAGCTGGGGCAACTTAATGACTAAAAGACTTGAGCCACCATGCGGGTGGCGCTGTGGTCTAAACCACTGAGCCACTTGGGTTTGCCAATCAGAAGGTCGGTGGTTCGAATCCACTTGACAGAGAGAGCTCCCATTGCTGTGTCCCAGCTTCTGCCAACCTAGCAGTTTGAAAGCATACCAGTGCAAGTAGACAAATAGGTACCACTGCAGCGGGAAGGTAAATGGTGTTTCTGTGTGCTCTGGTTTCTGTCACAGTGTTCCATTGCACCAGAAGTGGTTTAGTCATGCTGGCCACATGACCCGGAAAACAGTCTGTGGACCAACGCAGGCTCCCTCAGCCTGAAAGTGAGATGAGCGCTGCAACCCCATAGTCGCCTTTGACTGGACTTAACCATCCAGGGGTCCTTTACCTTTACCTAAAGTGCTGTAAACCACTTTAAACAGCCACGGCTTCCCCCAAAGAATTCTGAGAGCTGTGGTTGTTGTTTGGTAAAGGCGCTCAATTTCCCGTGTTCCCTGTGAAGAGAAAATGGTTGTTAAACCGGACTGGGAATTGTAGCTCAGGGAGGGAACAACTCCTAACACCTCTCAGCACACTGACTACAACTTCCAGAATTATTTGGGGGAAGCTGTGACTTTCTAAAGTGGTATCCTAGCTCTTTAAATGTATGGTTTGGATGTGGCCTAACAGAACAGTGCTGGAAGGGACCAGGATATGGCAGGAGGGGTGGGGTTCCATTGCAGTGGAGGCCCCTGCTGTCCCACCAACAGCACAAGTTGTTGACAGGCTACTGCTGGTTGTGCTTAAGCCTGTGGTAGCTGGCATAAGGCTCTGGAATTAAGAAGGGGAACCCCTCTCTCCCCTGCCCCTTCCATCCCGACCAGTTCAAGCAGTGGGGCTGCATACGTGGCACTGGATCCATTTCTCTATTCAGTTGGACTTGCTTCCCATGCTATGAACCACCAAGTCTCTGGTTGAAACCTCATCTCTGCTGTGAAATATGCAGTATCTGCTGTGACCATATGCAGTATAAAATAGAGCCCACTGGATCACACCCCAAGGCTTGTTTAGCTGAGTGTGGACTGGTTGGCTGCAGAGGAATGGTAGGAGGAATCAGTTGGCGAACCCCTAAAGCAGAGGTTTTCAGCCTTTTGAGTCCACTCCATTGTGGAGTGTTCCCTCAGACTCATCTCCTCTCTCCTTGGGAGTCCTCTGAGCAACTGCTTCTGCCACCCCTGGTCTCTGAGCTTCCCCCCAGCCCCAAAGGCCCCCCTGGCCCCTCTTCACATTTCCCCACAGGAGCCTAGGAAGCACCCCTGGCCAGTCCCAGAGAAACCATTTGCCTGGGGCATCAGATGAGGGAGGAAGCAAGGACATTGCCCACAGCACCCCTGATCATCATTCAACGCACCCCAGTGCCACAAGACACTGGTTGAAAAACACTTCCCTACAGGAAGAAGGCTCAGAGCCAGAGGACTGGTGGTGGGATGATGAGTGGTCAGAGGGAGAAGACTGGGAGGAGTAGGAGTAGGAAGCTGAAGAGATAACAAGGCTTAGTGAGTGGTGGTGGGGAATTTGTGTCAGAATTGAGTCTGGCTGGTGAAGAGTCAAGGGTGCTTCCCCTTCCTGCTGTGATGAGCTCCTCTCCTCCCTGGTCTCACAGAACCAGGTGAGGCATAAAGAGGATAGAGAAAAAGCTAGCTTCATGCAGGCGCAGAGTCTGATTGCTTGGGGAAAACCCTGGTGAAGGATGGAATTAGGCAGCTGTGGGGAGGTAGGGATGTTCACTCTTAGCAACTGCTTCATAGGGGCAAGACCTGCCAGAGATGAGTCGCTGTGCTCATCAGGCCTGACACTCCTGTGCAGATCCTTTTTTCTTTTGCTCATAAAGAGTTAACTCCAACATGCTCAGTGTGATTTATTGCTGGCTTGTTCCTGTCCCTGAGCATCCTGTGTCTATAGAAGTCAATTGGAGGCTTTTTGGAATGCTCACAAAAGAGACATGGGGCCAATAACTCTCTCCCACTGTTCTTCCCCAGTTTCTGAACTGGGGAACCATTCCGGCTAGTAGCCACTGATAATCTTATTGTCTATGATTTACATCCCATTCCCCATCCAAACAAGCAAGGCACATACACTTGAGAAGCACATGGATCAGGATCAGTGAGGGGTGTGTCCTGTGGAGGAGGTGTGGCCAAGGCAAGGGTGTAGCCTAGGGAGAGTCCTGGGAGCAAGACTGAAATGCCTGGAGGGCTTCATTTGCCCTAGGCCTTTATTTCCTTGCTTGTGGATTAAATATCTATCTCCCAGCATTTTTAAAACCTTAATTAAACAACGACAGCAAATCCTTTGGGAGAATGCTTACACATTTCCTATTGCACAGGTTCAGGTGTTTCCAAGGCCCCTTGACTATCCCCGTGTTTAACAGTCTATTGTTGGTCCTCCTGTCTTGGAGGCTCTTTGACTAAGAAATGAGGCTCCCCTTTGAAACTCCTGAGCATCGGCCACTAAACGTATTATAGAAAATAAAAGCTTGGGAGACAAATGAAGAGAATGCGGAGCATGATGCCTCATTAAAATTCTTTCTGCTGTTATGGAACAATTTGCATACAGATGATTGGCATAAGCCTAGAGGGCAGACAGGATCATTCCTGTCAATGAATAGCATGTACTGACCGTGGTGCATGTTTTTGGAGCTCTTAAAATAGCAATCAATAACCCTCAGCTGATGTTAGCAGAGATTAATGGGCACCTCTCCAGATACAGATGGAAATCTCATTGTCCACATGTTTTGTTTTTAACATGTTCTTTAAAAAGTAAGGACGCAAGAAGATCATGACACGTCAGTTGAGTTTCGTTCCCAAAACTGCCAGGAGGTTACCCAACCCTTTGCGATACGTAATCTGCTGCTCCTGCATGGAGGAACAGTTCCTCTGCATGTAATCACTTGCTGATGACATCGCTGTCTACATTTTGAAAGCAAATTCCAAAGCATATTCACAACATGGCATTTAAAAATCTCTCCCAGCACGCATCCTCAAATCAGTATGTACATAGCAAGAACGTAACCCCGAAAATGCATATCTTATCTCTTTCACAAAACTGCGCATGCCGACACTTAAGAGAATTTCAGATGGAATTTCTTTTAGGCAGGGGGGTTTATGATTAATGGCTGGCTGGGCATGTTAGCTGCTTGCAAGGGAGAGCCTCTGGGCATCTTGAATGGAGGAGCTCACATACAGCTCTCGTTCCTTTATGAAACAGGACCTTGGCAGCAATCCTATATGAGCTTTTACTTGAGAGTAAGTCACACTGAAGGGTCGTGGGTGGCGCTGTGGTCTAAACCAGAGAGCCTAGGGTGGCAGTTCGAATCCCCGTGACGGGGTGAGCTCCCGTTGCTCTGTCCCAGCTCCTGCCAACCTAGCAGTTCAAAAGCACGTCAAAGTGCAAGTAGATAAATAGGTACTGCTTTGGTGGGAAGGTAAACGGCGTTTCCGTGCACTGCTCTGGTTCACCAGAAGCGGCTTAGTCATGCTGGCCACATGACCCGGAAGCTGTATGCCAGCTCCCTCAGCCAGTAAAGCGAGATGAGTGCGCAGCCCCAGAGTCGGCCACGACTGGAACTAATGGTCAGGGGTCCCTTTACCTTTAAGTCACATTGAACTCTGGAATTTGCTTCCAAATAGCATGATTAGGATTGCGCTGTGCATAGTATAAGACCTACACATACATTGTATGATAAGTGTGAGAGTGAGAAAGAGAAAGGGAGAGAGAGATTGAGACTTATCAGCCCCCAACCATTGTGCATGTATTCCTTTTAGTTTAACTTCCTGTTTAGCATCTCAAGGTGTTTTCTCAACCAGATGTCACTCAGCCCTCAAGCTTTTTGTGTGATTAAGCAGCTGGTTTCCCTTTCTGAAAGCAGTGGGGAGGGAGAGAGGAAGGGGGGAGGGAGAGAGGGAGGCTGCAAGATATCAGGAGGAAAGAGAGTGAAGAATTATGTTCTCAGGCAGTCCTTGCATTGAACAGGAAGGGGTCATAATGCTCTGTGCTCTTCCATTTATCCTGGCACCTCTGCAAGTGAAGCTTCCCTGGCTACTTACTGGTGCTCCAGTGGCTCATCTTCATATTTTCCTTCTGCCGCCCATCAACAGTTTTAGCATGTGGCTGACCTTTAAACCTGTTATTATAGGATTGCGAGAGAAAAGCGATCAAGAGGCTCTTTCAGCTGCCTTGCTTCCCATGTGACCTAGATGGAGAATAGATTCAAAATACGGTTCCTCCTCCCCCGGCAATGCAAGGCAGAAGAGAAAAGCACTGTCACTTCCAAACAGTGCTGGCACAAAGGCAGGGAGGAATAAAGCCGAGAAGAGCTCCAGTAGTTTAGGACTCCTCTCAAAGAGGCCGGATTTTTGTTGCAAGGAGTAATGCTTTTGAGAAAGCGCCTGTTCTTGAAGCATGCCTGCTCTGCAGAGGGAATACCTGGGGCAGGAGGAGCGGTGTGAGGACAACTGAAGTTTCACTGCTAGGAACACCTGGGATTTTACTTGCAAGATGAGTATTATTATGAAGCCAAGATCCCGATCAACCAGCTCATTAAGAACTGCAGATGCAACTTGGTAATGTGGCTGTTTTTACCTCCCTGCTTTGCTGACACTGCCTGCCTGTCTATATTTGTGTTAATATATTGTGTACATGCTGATTCCACAGATTGGGGTGCAAGGGTATGTCCAATCCAGAGATCACCTTTGTTTCTGTTCTACCTTCTTTAGCATGGGAGTGTGTGGCAATTTAGCTTTCTTGAACAGAGTGAGAACTTCTGCTGCCTTATTACGGACAACTTTTCTGAGTTGGCCTTCTGAAGGGAGACTCAAGGTAGTAGCTTCTATTGCTTGTTGGGTTTCTGTTTTGCTTTTCTGGTGACAACTTTCCCCTTATTTTTCTTGCATTCAATAAGTCAAGTGATGACAGATCATAGGAAGTATGGGAAAACACAGACTAAGATCTTGTGATGAGAGATTTTATCTTGTGTTCTTTCCCTTAGAAAAAAAATAAAGGGGGAAATGCCAGCATGTTTCTCTTCTCTCTTAACTCCCCACCCCACCCCACAGAGAGGCATGAACCAGGACAACAACCAGTGCATTTAAAAATATTATTTTTAGAGCAGAATGGCTAACACAATTGCCCTGTGCCTGTTTGCTCAGATGTAAGTCCTATTGTCTTCAATGGGGGTTACTCCTAGGTATGCATGCATAGGATTGCAACCTGAGACTGAGCTATGGGTCAGGAAGTCTGCCCCTCATTTGAATCTCACCTATGCCATAGACTTCCTTGGTAGCCTTAAGGAAGTCTCTCTCTCCTAGACTCGTTCTGCCCACTTCCTGCATGTGGAGGATAATAATACTGAAATTGCCTGAAAAGGTTGTTGTAAGGGTTATAACTAGATAATACACCAGATGCACTTGAAAATGCTATGCATTTTTTTTTTAGTCAGTATTCTTTTTCTTAAACATTGCTATCCTGGCTTTATTTACTTGAGAACAAGTCCCAGTGATCAAAAGTAGTGTTTTCCTCTGAGTAAAACCTGCAGAGGATCGTGCTCTCCATTTCCTAAGCAGTTGCCAAAGTTGTAGCCTCTACTGTATGATGGATCTATAAATTATAAGGCTTTTCAAGATGTCTGGCCAGGAAAGGGCAGCTTCACTGATACCTATGCCCTCTGGGCACATCCTAGATGTTTATTTCTAGATGTCCTGACATTCTATCATTTTTGCTTATGTCATCTCTGTGCACATAGAGAAGCACTAAGAGATGTGATTTGTTCTACCTCTAGCTCCAATTTTGACATGACGCTTCTTGCAAAATGTAGGTTTTTGCTGCAGTCGTTTGACATTCATTATGGATATTTCTGATTGTTGGCTTAGCCTTCTTAGCAGAGTCTTCAAATGTTTTACCTGGGGGGGCCATCAGCTATTTGATGTCATCACAATAGCCCCAGCAACATTATTGCAAGTTATAATGAGATATATGACAGTGGTTTGGTTTTTTTTATAAAAATAATAGTAGTAGTATTAGTAGGTCCATAGTAATTTTAATAAAACCAATAACAGTATGAGATTATGGTAAACCATTAATCAAACTTCATTCTTCTTCCATGACGTTGTGAAGAAGTGTTGAATTTTCTCAAGCTACGTCAGCCACATAATACTGTATTGCATAGTTGGTAATTTCATGGAAACTGTTGCCAGCTTTCCAGCGTAAAAGCACAAAAGGCAGTGCTTTGAGAAACATTGCAGCCAGACCTTATTCAGGCAAAACCTCAGCTGACGTCACAGATACTTTCTGCTGGGCGGACCAGCACTCTGTAACTGTGAAGTTTCTGTCAGGTTTTATTTTTTTAAAAAACCACTACACCACCGTTCTTCTCTCCTTTTGTAATGTTCATTTTCTTTCTATAGCCCTTTATTGTTTTCCAGCAGCCAGATAATATTCCACAGTTCTTTTGTTTTACTTATTTGCTCAGTTTAACTGTAACTGATAAGCCTGCAGCTATTTTGCAGAAAAGCTTTAAGTGTGGCATGTCCGTCCAAAGTATTTCATCTAGTACCAAGTGGTAGATGGAAGTGAGAAAAAAATGTTGCCACCTGTGACAAAGAGTTCCCAGTTCCCCTCTAGTATAATCCTGCCCCTGTAATTATAGAATTGTAGAGTTGGAAGGGACCCCAAGGGCTATCTAGTCCAACCCCCTGACAGCCATGCCTGGGTGGGCTTGAACCACTGACCTTCTGGTTAGCAGCCAGATGCACTGACAGAAAACATAGTGCAATAAAAAAATAAATGAATATTTTGTTAAGTGAGAATGTAGACAATTTTTTTCCCTAATACAGTATTTTAGTGAATTGTTTATCAGAATAAGTTCCTTATTGCTATTTCCATTGACTCCCCTGATTAGTGTAACCAGTGTAAAAATTTCAGCATGGCTTGCTTGCTTCCTTCCTTCCTTCCAGTGTGGTGTAGTGGTTAAGAGCGGTAGTCTCATAATCTGGTAAACCGGGTTCGCGTTTCCGCTCCTCCACATGCAGGTGCTGGGTGACCTTGGGCCAGTCACACTTCTTTGAAGTCTCTCAGCCCCACTCACCTCAAAGTGTGTTTGTTGTGGGGGAGGAAGGGAAAGGAGAATGTTAGCCGCTTTGAGACTCCTTCAGGTAGTAATAAAGTGGGATATCAAATCCAAACTCCTCCTCCTCTCCTTCCTTCCTTCCTTCCTTCCTTCCTTCCTTCCTTCCTTCCTTCCTTCCTTCCTTCCCCAGCTTTGATCTTCTAGTCTCTTAGGATACCACGGCATCCATTTGCCTGTCTCTGTGGTCTTATTCTTTGCAGAACATTGCAATTATCCAGGCTATTTGTCTTGAGTTGTGAATTGGGGGACCCAGAATGCCAATTGTGAATGCTTGGTTAATGTGCACCGAGGTGTAAAACGCATGATCATCAGCCGTGTGTTTTTGGACCATGCCACCGAGACTGTGGCCATGATGCTTGAATACTCTCATGTGCGAAATAAACTTCTCCCCGTATTCAAAACTAGAAAGTCCAGAAGACACTGAGGCAGAACTTTCTCCCTAACATGGCAGCTTGATACAGTTTTCAGACCAGCGTTTGCACATGATCTGAAAGATCCTCATTCATAAAAAGAGGTGCAAATGTAGAAGTCCTCTGGTAGGGCAAGGGATGTGTATCTGTGGTATAGTTTGTGCTTTGCATGGGAAAGGTCCAAAGGCCATTCTCTGGCATTTACAGGTAGGGCTAGGAATGTCTTCTGAATCTCTAGAGCATGGGTAGGCAAACTAAGGCCCGGGGGCCGGATCTGACCCAATCGCCTTCTAAATCCAGCCCGCGGGTGGTCCGGGAATCAGTGTGTTTTTTACGTGAGTAGAATTGTCCTTTTATTTAAAATGCATCTCTGGGTTATTTGTGGGGCATAGGAATTCATTCATTTACCCCCAAAAATATAGTACGGCCCCCCACAACGGCTGAAAAAGTTTGCTGACCCCTGATCGAGAGAGCTGCTTCTGGTTAGAATAGACCAAGCTTGATGGACTTGATTCAGTATAAGGATACCCTGGAGAAGGGAAGAGCACAGACGCAAATATGTATTTTTAGTTTTCCATGTCCCTTCACCCCGTTTGGTGTAAATTCTTGTCTTAGGAAGAATTCTCGAGAACTCAAAACCTTTCCAAAATTCTACGACATTTTGGGTTGCCCTAATAAAGGTATTGCCCAACTCTGCAGTTTGAATGATTTTTCTTTTCTTTTTCTTATGAACCAACATGGCTACCTCTGCATTTTAAACATTTTCATTTGCCCTGGTGTACTTCTGGTTACTATGAAGGATGTGTAAGATCGAGTTAAAGTACAACTGATTTCAGCAGAAGAGACATTAAAGTGTATGCTTAAGTCACCCACTAAAATCGGTAGAGCTTAAAAATTAGCTCGATTGCATTCTAAATGGGTGGGGATTTTTGTTGTAAGAAGTCTGATTCAGAGAAAAAATGAGTTACCTATGATACATCTTGGTCAAGGTTGTGTTTATAATTACGGTATATAATATGGCTTCTGCTAGAGGAGGAATAATGTTTTCTGTTGTTATTGCATAGTGTCAATCTGCAGCTGTTTTCTGGCTTCCTTTGGGAGTCAGTTTATGATGTTGTATGAAGTCTTTTATTAGCAGCATTGTGCATTAGCCATTGCCCCTGGAAACATTTTGGTGTGTAGTTGCCATGGAAAGAAGGGGGAATGGAACTATAGATATTTCTTAGTAACACCTTTAGTTAGTGGAGTCAATGTGATACAGTGGACAGTGCTGGCCTTGGATCCATGTCAAATCTTGTCCTGTCTCTGTAAGGCCCCTTGTATGGTAGTGGGCAAGGCATTATCTCCCCCCCCCCTCCATCCTTAAAAAAGAGGAAGGAGCATAATAGTGACCCACATCACTATGGTGCTCAGGATAAATCGCAGCAAAGTCTGAAAAGCACATTTAACTGCTTCCTAAATGCTAGCACATGTTCAATACCTGGAGAGCCACATTATCCATTTCACATTCCATAACTGTGATGGTGGATTTTGGATATATTTTGGATATACTGTGGTACCTCGGTTTAAGAACAGTTTCGGTTTAAGAACAGACTTCCAGAACGGATTAAGTTTGTAAACCAAGGTACCACTGTAGTTGAAATCAGTCAGAATATTCACAGGCTTGTGAACTAGGCCATATACTAGGCCTTCGTAAGAGGGCCCACTAGAACCAGCTCAAACTTGAAGAAGTCAATAAGCAGATTAACTCCAGCTGTGTGTGAACACATTGACCTTGGCAATTTCTCTTTCCCAGCTTTTCCTCTTTCTAACCAGGTTCATAGTCTCCACTATGAGTCACATCTCTCACCCTCTTATCTCCCCACAACACCTCTGTGGCTACATCATTCCCAGAGGAGCCATCACCCTCTATCCAGCAAAAATAGGTGTAATTCACTGACTGACTTTTCAGCAAATGCTGAGAGCTTATTCACCTGCTGGAAAGCGCTGTTCTTGCTTTGGAACACATGCCATGTTAACCCCACTAACCACTTTAGCACAAAATTCAACAGAGGAGGCATCATTTTATTTTCAACTTCAAAGTGAAAAACAGCGCTGGACTCTAATTTTGGCTGTGCAAATCATCCAAGACACAAATCATCTGATGTCTTGAGCTGATTTGGATTCTCTCCAAAGTGACACACATTGCCTTAGGTGAAACTCTTTCTTTTAGGGTCTTGGAAATAATGTTTCTATTGACGAAGCTTAGAACAGTGTTGCCTCATGGATTCATAGCCTAGCCAGTTATCTGCCATTGAAACATCTGGTGCTTTGCTTAATAATGTGGTCTCTTCCCAATTTATTGCACTTTAATGTCATGTGGTTGGTGTCTGCCAATTTTCTCAATTGAGGTCATTTTGAACTTCTAGCCGACCTCTGAGAAATTTGCAGCACCTCCCAGCTTTGTATCATTCACATCCTTAGTGAAGATCCTGATTGGTATGCCTTTCCCAGAGTTGCCTTTCTTTTATTTTTTAAATGGGAAAATCATTTTCTTTCCCCCAATCACCTGGAACGCAAGTACGCAATTGCATTAGCTTGTGGCTCTGAGATGTGCCTGGCTAACTCCTGCAACATCCTTCACTGAATGTCACCAGGCTTTGCTGACTTCAATCTATTGTCCCTGTTATTTGGCATGCTTTTTGATTATCTTGCCTTTCCTTCATCATTGTTGCCAGATCTCTCATCACAGCCTTCTCTCAGCCTCTAAGGAGAGAAGCCATGTCAGCTCCAGGTGTTGTTTTTTTTTGGGGGGGGGGGGTTCTTGGCCAAGGTTTTTTGGGGAGCTGGTTGGGCCCACCTCTTCCTTGCTTCTATTGCCATTCTTAGTTCACTCTCCCTTTAGTTCCAATCCAGACAGCTGCGCACAGGGGGAATGCACAAGGCAAGTGAAGGATGCAATCCTGCACCATCTCCTTGCATGTGTCGCTGCTGGAGGTTCTTGGTTTGCCCCAGTGAGCGAGGGTGTGGTGACCAAACAAAACCCAAGAAGCCACAATTCATATGGAAATAATTATTTTAAACATATCAGCAGAAGGGCAGGCAATAATTTCAGTTTACTAAGATTTAAAGATAATAATATTGAAGAGAAATCAACAGAGAGAGAGATAGAGAGAGATGGGAAAGGATAAATATGTGCAAGTAATGAGTAAATGGAGAACAAAACAGAATACGAATATGTAGTTTAACTTTTAAACTTAACTCAGAAGAGCGAGATGCAACTTGGCAATTATAAACATTACTTATGACATGAAAAATGTAACATTCTTAATTATTCATTTGCCCCCTAAAATTTCCACCAGTTTAACTTAGTTAAAAACTTTGCTGTGTTACAACACTATAGTAACTTCTAAATATTGAGAAAAGACAAAAGAAAGAATATGATAGTTACCTATCCAAGCAGTAACTCAAAGGAACCAGTTTCTGTGGGCCTGGGGAAGAGCTGAGTGGTAAATGCAGGATTCTGCGGGTAGGATCCAGAAAAATCCAGATGAAGGGGAAAGGGTAGAAAAATAGAATAACGAATTAGGAACTGTGCTTGGGAGTAAGCAAAAATTGACAGGACAGATTCAAAGCAGGAAACTCCTTCTTCTCTTTTAAAAAAGCAAGCAGAACATGCAAAAGTATAAGAAAAATTTGGAGCTAAGCAAAACTTTAAACAAACAAAGTAGTGAATTCTAGCACAGAGTGCAGTCTCTCTTTTTTATCCCCATTGCACCTATAATTTTCTCCATCCTGGTTTGTCCCATTTTGTTGCCCCCACTAAAAATTAGTTTTGTGATGATAAATGGCAGTTCATGGGACAAACACCGGCAGAAAGAGTTCTCCATTGTTTTAGGGGTTGATGTGATCCCAAACTTATTGGGCACAGGGAGAGCCCAGGGCTGCCAGCCACGTGGAATATCAAATCTTGTACCTTCTTCACAAGGCCTTGTCAGCATTTCTGGTTCTCGCTCTCCAGACAGAAAAGAACTTTTGCCCTCAAGACAAGACATTCCAGCCTACTTCTTTCATGAGCATGAGCTTCTTGACCAAAGTTGTTTTCTTCCATTCACCGTTCATGCAGATTTGCCCCCAGAATTGAGCTCAATAACACTTTTTGGATACTCACAGGCAAACAGGCTGCGGCATCAAAGAGGAGCTGCATGGCCAAGACCCAAGGGGAATCAGGCTCATGCATGGAGGTGGGCCTGGGCCAGGAGAGGGAAACTCTAAAGCAAATGGATTTCAACCTTTTTCTATGTCATTTCTGTAAGTTTTCCAAAGACCACACTACCGTGCCCTAGCTATAAACAGTCAACTCTGTATACGCTTTATGTGACAAGCTGAGTGAAGTTTTTGTATCCGCCATCATGTGAATGGCAGAGAGGTTTATTTATTCGTTTGAAAAATTATATCCTATCTTTAACTACACATGCTCTCATGGCGGCTGACAGTTAAAACAATCTACAGTAAAACAGCCCAAAGCATAGCAGAACAAAACTTCTGGAAGTTACACAGGATTAAGCAACCAGTGCTGGCTGGTTATAGCTCAGTTTAGACAATGCAGAGGCAATGTTGGTGGGTGGTTCGTCTGACATAGGAGGTAGCGGGCAGTCTGTTCTGGCGGGGGGGGGGTGCTCCCCCTAAAACATAGTTGTCTTGCAAGGAGTGCAGAAATGTGCACGCACACGGGGAGAGGGGGAGAGAGAGAGGGAGAGAGACAGACAGACAGACAGACAGACAGACAGACAGACAGAATGCCCTTTTAAATGTGCACTCATGATTTGTATTTCTGTTTTCAGTGCTATTTGCAACTGCATAAAAAATGGGGGGGGCAGTCATGACACTTCATTGTCCTGCTTTTGTTATGCTGTGGCCCCTCCAGGCAGCAGTAATGTGGCAACATTGGGGAATCATTGCAGATCTTAAGAAAGCAGAATAATCCACCCCTAATGCACTACTGCTGTGTCAAGAACATACTGCAGAATTCACCTGCCACAAAACACCAGTTTGGATGGGCTTAGAGAAAGAGGTTGTCGAAGGAGAGAAAGGGATAGAGAGAAGTGGGTGTCCCAACTGCAAGTGACTCCAGACACACCCATTGCCGGTATGCCCCTACTCCTGCCCTAAAAGATCAGACCCTCAGCTTGGGGGATCAGCTGGTTACTCAGCTGTGTCAACACAGGCCAAGTAGCTTTTGCAGCACATAACATCTAACACCATGGGAGGCTGGTCTGCCAGATCCTACTACCTCTAGGCAGAATACCTTAGTCACAGTTATCTATGACATCCCAGACTTTGATTACTTCAGTGTGTGAAATGTGGGACTGCTCGTTGGGACTATGTTTAGTTCCTGCTGCTGCTGCTGTTGGATTGCTAAGTGAGACCTTCTTTTGACTTGATTCTTACTCGTACATCTGATTCTTTAACATCCAATGTTTGTTTTATTACAAGGTTTTTTGGGGGGGGGAAGTGCATTACTTGCACAAAGGCAACGCAGCCTATAAAATTTCTAATGAGTTAATTTGGGGGGAGGCTGTTGTGAAAGTAGCTTTGTCCTGTGTTTGTTGCAGAAAAGCTACCAAAGAAAGCAATCTAGGCTGAACCTGGTGAAGAGCGTATGAGAGGGGAAGGATGAGTGACTAATTTTTAGTTGCTCCTGCTGCCTTGTTCTGTGCAAAAAGAAGAGGGAGCCTGCAATGGTGTTTGAGGTGCAACAATGTGGAAAAAGGCAGCTCCCCTCTGCCTGTTCTATATCTGCTCAGTTTTACAGTGGTTTCCCAGGGTTCTATTTATTTAGGGGGAGGAGTATAAACCACTTAAGCAGTTCCCAGGTGGTGTACATAAAACAGTATAATACAATTGTTGATAAAACCAACAAAATTTAAAAGCAAGTCCAGCAAACTACATTATATGTCCAGATAGGCATGCAGAATTTTTTTAAAAGTTTTTTAGCAAGCACCTGAAACAGTATAATGATGGTTGAAGCATAGGTTCTGCTACACTAAAAGTTCCTCCCCCCTCCTTTATTTCAGTTGTTTAAACAGCAGTTAATTACAGTAAAGGAGTAGAGGAAGAAAATTGTTTGTTTGTTTAGTGGCAGGATTTCTAGACCACATTTATGCCCTTGTGCATCCCCTGCTTATTTCAGTGGAGCTTATGCAATGAGGATGTTCCAATGGGTTGTTCTTAATAAGCTCTCATAATGCACCACTGGAGGTGGCTGCCTCGTGACTTTTGCAAAGGAATGGCTTCTTCCTCCTCCTAACATTGGGAAATGCTGAATTTTGAGTGTCTTATTTTATTGGATGGTGCATTTCGTATAGTCTCTGCTGTGCTTGAACGTTAAATGAGCAAAAAGATAGGAAGATGCCTCTTCAATCTTGCAAAGCACTCCAGTACCAACTGCATGCCTCCAGTCTCTTGTGCGTTCATAGATTTATTGAGCTTGACACTAGTGTGTCTGCTGCGTTCTGAATTATTTGTGAGAAGGAGCAACAGTATTTTACAGACAATGACCTTCTGAATTAAATATGAACATTAAGAAGTCAAAAGGGCTGCAATCACAGTAACAGTGTAAGGGGGGGGAAAGCTGTTTGCCCTATTATTCGAGAATGGGGTAATTCTGCAAATCAAATGCCTGTTATATTGAGGGAGTCAAACCATTAATGTTGTTCTTCTATAGCTAGGGGTTATAGTTCAGATTCAGCTATGAAACTGTTCTGGTTTAGTTCTGGTTCAAAGCCAATAAAGGCACTGTAATTGATTCAGCACACTTTCGGAACTGGATCATTTCCAACTCATGGGAAGCAGAAAGTTAAAGGGTCTAATTTGTTACCTGTAAGTACTATGAAAGATGCACAATAATAACAACAACAATAACTAAAGCACTTAATAGTAAAATGGCAACAAATGTTAATTAAAGTGTACGGCAGCCTTAACCCTCAAAGTCACATGCCTTTGAGATGTCAAGGTATAGAATGACATACTCAGAGTAGGCCCATTGAAATTGATGGATCTATTCTATGCCTAGTTTGATAGATTGGCTTTGCATTCTGAAGATAACATTTGGTTGGGATCATGAAGTGTGTCACTAAATCGGGTTGTTTTTTTGACTCCTTATTTTGTATTAACAACTTGCTCAGGGACATTTATGTTTTGGGGAGAAAATAAGGATTTGGTTTTATTATTGGTATGTTCTATCTTTCTGTTACTGGTTTTTTCTGCATATGCTGCTGAATGAGATGGTTAAATTATTATTATTTATTTAATTGCTTGACTTCTCAGGTAGTAGAGTGGATTGTACCACTTCACACAGTGGAAGAATGCCATTTTTAAAAATTACTTCCCATATTTGTTGTTGCTTTTTAACAAGAAAAATCTCCCTGCAAGTAAAGCATCTAGCATAGAAGGAAGCAATAATCTCATCCAACCCAGTCCTTTCTGTGCTGCTTTTCTACCTGCAGAGTAATTTTGCATAGAAGAGGATTACTGGCTGGAAGTATTATTTTAAATGTCTGAGTAAGCCACCCTAAAGGTCTTTTGTGAAGAAGGACATACTTCACGTATAACTACATAAATAAATTCAACAGTGTGATTACTGTCTTGCAGTCAGAAATAATAGCACAGTCCACTCTGCTACCTCAGGATTCTTATCATCTCAGGCTTTTGGGTCAAAAGCTCAAGAACTTGACAAAATACATTAACCCTTGTGCTCACTGCATCCTTGATTGGTAAAATTTGAAAATAGAGATTGGAGAGAAATTCCATTAAGGTTGTATTTAAAGGCAAAGCTACCTAATTCACACTTCTAAACCAACATGTGAACCAAAACAAAGCCAACAATTTGAAACTTGTGGTTCCCATAACATACATTATTTTATGGGGGATTGTTTGCAGGAATGTGTATATTAGACAATTGCATATAAACCTATGATGATGATGACGACGATGATTTATATCAGAGGAATTCTCACTAAATCACTGGTGAATTTTCAGGAAGACTTTTTTTAAAAAAAAAAAACAACAACCCACAACCTAATGTTGGAATATGGAGAACTGAACTTTTAAGAATGGAAAAATGAGAAAATGAAATTGACAGATTCTCCCATCTCTATTTGCATCATAGGTTGTTGTTTTTTAAACCAGAGGACTGTATTAGTCACTTCACTTTCCCACATGTGTTCATTTTTGAAATACCAAGAATGAAGGAGAAGAAAATAGGACCCAAGAAGGTCACTCAGTAAAGAAATGGAAGAGGACAGGAAGGGGGAGGGGTTGCATTATTTCCATAAACTAAATGGAAATAAAGCCCTTAAGTGATCTTCCTTTGTGTAACCAAGTATGCGATGGTTCCTACCCTGCAACCCCCCCCCCCGCCTTTTCATTCAGTGATGTAAAAAGCAATGGAGAGAATACAAAAGAGCACTCCATGTTAAAACGATATGAGAAACCATCACATGTGCAAAGCCATTCAGCATGATCTCTGATTAACCACGAGTGCTAGTGAGATAGCATTTCATAAACTGGAGATGACAGCTTCTAGATTTATATTCCGTTTCGAATATTTCCTTTTGTGCCAAGATGAGATCAATGTGACTGCTGAATTATTAATCTGATGCAATTTTCGTTCTGAAATGATCTATTTCTTTGCCCTATATATTTTCAAACATTGTAATTACAAGGAGGGGGATGATCCTGCCCACATATGCATAGCCTGCAAATCTGAATTATCGCCACCTACGGGGGGGGGGGGGATTTTCCATGCCAGATGTGTAGAAATGTGTTCCACAGTCCTTACCAGAAGTCTTGGATTTACCTGTCTTAACTCCAGTGGTTGGGCATAAGAACACATGAAGAGCCTGCTGAATGTTTAATTTTTAATTCAATTTGTATACCTGTAGATCTCAGGGCAGCTCACAACATAAAATAACATTATGAAAAAACAGGAAATTAAAACATAATAAAAACAAAACAAAGAGAACCCAATTATCACCCCCCTTCCACAACACATTTTATAAGGGCATCGTATGCCAGTCAACCCAAATGCCTGGTTAAAGAGGAGCATTTTCGCCTAGCACCTAAAGGTGTGCAATGAAGGCATCAGTCGAACTTCCCAGGATCAGGCCAGTGACCCATTTAGTTCAGCATCCTATTCTCAGTCCCCAACCAGATGCCTGTGCGAAACCTGCAAGGAGGACCTGAGCACAAGAGCACTCTCCCCTTCGGCAGTTTTCAACAACTGGTGTTCATAACCATGCTGCTTCTGATTATGGAAAAGGGACGCGGGTGGCACTGTGGGTTAAACCACAGAGCCTAGGACTTGCCGATCAGAAGGTCGGCGGTTTGAATCCCCACGACGGAGTGAGCTTCCATTGCTTGGTCCCAGCTCCTGCCAACCTAGCAGTTCGAAAGCATGTGCAAGTAGATAAATAGGTACCGCTCAGGCGGGAAGGTAAACGGCGTTTCCGTGCACTGCTCTGGTTCGCCAGAAGCGGCTTAGTCATGCTGGCCACATGACCCGGACACTGTATGCCAGCCCCCTCAGCCAATAAAGCGAGATGAGAGCCGCAACCCCAGAGTCGGCCACGACTGGACCTAATGGTCAGGGGTCCCTTTACCTTTACCTATGATTGTGGAGGCAGAGTATAACCCTCATGGCTAGTAGGCATTGTCCTTCATGCAATTGTCCGATTCCCTTTTAAAGTCATCCAAGTTCATGGCCCTCACTGCCTCTTGTGGGAACAAGTTGCATAGTTTAACTGTGCGCTGTGCAAAGAAGTACATTCTTTTATTTGTCTTGAATCTTCCAACATTCAGCTCTGTTGGATGTCCACAATTTCTATTGTTATGAGCGACAGAGGAAAGGGCACTGAGTTTCCACAAGGAGGCACCAGATGGAGGAAGGCGTTCCTAAACTGACCCTCGTGAATAAGGCTAAGCTTTGTCCTTCATCCTGAGTTTCTTTTGAGTCCATTCAATTATTTGGCCACTCAGTAGTGGGGTCACTGACTTTTTTCCTTCAAGCAACAGGTTCCAGCGTTGAAATGTGAAGACGGATGCCCCCAACTGAGTTCGGTGAAAGTGTTCTAGGCAAACATTTGCTGCCATGAAAACCCATTCCAGACTTCTGCAATACTTCGAAAACATTTGTATCGCTTCCTCATTGTTATGTCTGTCTTCGCACTCAAATCACTTCTACAACTCCGCTCTGTTTCAAAAAGTTGTCTGCTATGTTTTGTGAAAGAAAGAGGGCGTAGAGCCCAAAACTGTGTTGGAGCTATCCAGGTGTCCGGAACACAGCCAAGATATACAAACATAACCACCTATATGCACATTCTGAAGAGTAAATTCTGGTGCTGCAGGTTTTGCTCCGCTATGGCTCAATATCATATGTTCCTCCTAGCCTCAAGGCTTGGTTTCCTGTTAATTAGCTAAGCTCCTAAATACTAATGATAAATGTAGTAGCAGCTACCTTTATGATCCCGTCTTCTGATATATTATTCTCTTTCAAGTATCACTTCCCGCCATACTTAGACATTAAAAAAATGTATTGCACAACTTAACCAAGCATAATTGACTGGTAAGATCATCTCTTCCCAGAAGAGGACGCAACTGCTACAACTTGCAAAGCCAGGGTATCTGCCTGCTGCCACACAGCAAAACTGCCCATCAGTTAAAATCCTTACCTAAGGCCTTTCTCAGAATTCACATGAAGTGTCAAGATTGTACAGTTCCCTCTCCTGAAATGTTTGCCTAGAGTCATCTTTGCTGCATTTTAGATGCCAGGCAAAATCCAATCTGTTTGCCCATGCAATTTTGATTGTTAATTAGGTGTTTGCTGCTGCTGTTGCTTTCTTTTGTAATGAATGGACCTCAGTCATGTCCATTGATTTCAATGGATCTACTCTGAGTATGAGAACATTGGGTGCAGCCCATCAGTTTGTATTCAATATTAGTCATAATCGGTGTAGACACATTGAAATTAACGGGCATGACTAATTGAGGTTTGTTCATTTCAATGGGCCTACTCTAAGTAGAAATGATTTAGAGCCAGCCCATTTTGTTTTGCATTTTATGATTTCTAAGTTATTCCTCTGTTTTGATAGGACGCCAATGTGGAGACATTTAAAGTTGGCGAATCAAATCTCAAAATCAAGGGCTACCACTTGTTTCCACAGTGTGGGGCCAAGGTGTAAATGGGGCAGATCCTTTCCAATTCAATGTTTTCAAACAGCCTTTGCCAACCTGATGCCCTCCAGATGTTTGGATTACAGCTCCAGCCAGCATGTTCTGGCTCAGTTGGTAGAGCATGAGACTCTTAATCATGGATTTGAGCCCAGCATTGGGTGAAAGATTTCTGTTTGACCCTCCTGGCCCCTTCCAACTCTATGATTCATTGATCTGGAGGACTCCAGGTTGGTGAAGACTATTTTACAGGTTTAAGTAACTTCTTTTTCTGCCATTACAAATTGTGTTAGAGCACAAAGAGGATCAGCAATGGAGTAGAAGCTGCAGGGGAAATGTCTTTCAAGGATAGTCAATTGGTTCTCTGAAAATCTTGACTTTTTATGGTTTTGTGTAATAACAGATGGTTGCAGTTTGTAAGCATGGCCTGAAACATTTTATGATCTAAAATCCATATTCAGTAAAGTCGGATCCTTTCATAGCATTTGATCTTTCAAGGCAGTGTTTGTTTTAGTTTATTTCTTATGAAAGATTGTTTAATCTTCTTTAATTGGTGATAACCATGTTGATGGGGTCTTCAGTGTTTTAAACATTTCTTGACAACTTTGTTTCTCTCCAGCGTTTGCACAAATGTCTCAGGGTGGTGGAGGGGAAAGACTTGCTGAACAAAGTTCCAGGGTTCAAGAGGCTTCCCATCTTTGGACAGGTTTCTGTTGAGCAGTTGGAGACTTGGAGCTTTGGCCAGAGCTGCATGCAGTCAACTTAATGGGCCCATGTTATTAGCATTCTGTGCTGTGGGTGTGGTCCTCAGACCACAGTTGTGGCGCTCATCAAATAACTACAGGAAGCAATATTTCATTTCATCAAAACTACAGTGGTACCTTGGGTTAAGTACTTAATTCGTTCCGGAGGTCCGTTCTTAACCTGAAACTGTTCTTAACCTGAAGCACCACTTTAGCTACTGGGGCCTCCGGCTGCTGCTGCGCCGCCAGAGCACAATTTCTGTTCTCATCCTGAAGCAAAGTTCTTAACCCGAGATACTATTTCTGGGTTAGCGGAGTCTGTAACCTGAAGCGTATGTAACCTGAAGCATATGTAATCCAAGGTACCACTGTATGCCTAAGCAACTAGGCAGTATTTTCACCATACTGAGAACTTCTTAATTGTAATATCATTTTATTATTCTTAGTTACTGCATTTATGTCCCACCATTTTCTCCAAAGAGCTCAAGGGGTTGTACGTGGTTCTCCCCCTCCTCATTGAAACCCCACAACAACTCTGTGAGGTAGGTTAGGCTGAGAGGCAGAAACTGGCTCATGGCCACCCAGTGAGCTTCATGGCTAAGTGGGGACTTCAACTCTCATCTCTCAGGCCCTAGTCTTGTGCTCTAACCACTACACCACACTGTCTCTCCTTATAAAGTACATGAAACCCCCATTTTAGGCATGACCGATATGTGCATGATTGCACACACATGGAGTGTGCACAATTGTGCACACATGGCGTGTGCTCTGCTATTCTACCTCTTTTACTGCTGCTGTCCAGTGGAATGACGTGCTAGCTGGTATCTTGGCTTGCTGATATAAGATGGAATGGCTGCTAATAGACTACTTGGCAGAGCTGTCTTCCTGGAAACTGAACCCTAGAAGGAAAGGGTTAAGCCTCTCCTCCCCCCCCCCAGCTGCTGTCACCTGGAAAATTACCTCCATGCAGCAATCAGGCTTGAAGAACGCTAATTTGGGCAAGGAGTGTACATGCATGTGTTTGTGCATGTGTATGTCTGACTGCACGTGGGAATACAGCCGCAACCTTCATTGGCATACATCCAATGCGCCCATTAAAATGTAACCCTCTGGCCATAAGAAAGGTTCTCTATCCCTGCTTTATGAGAAAGAAGGCATAAGAAATGGAAGGTTTTTAGGTGAGTAATTGAAAGTACCTGGCTTGATAAACCATGTAAACCCCCAATAAAGATAAAAATAGGCCTTTAAGAGTGTGAAGATAATAGACTAAATATAATACCGTACTGTGGAAAATCAGTATGGTCATGGGTATGACTGATTTAAAGTCATTGATTTCAAGGGTATACTTTGAGAAGCACTTAGATGCAACCTGTTGCTGCTTCGTATTTTAAAGTTTTATTATAATATGACATAGCTGTGTTTTTATGTTCACATTCTGTTGCAGCACTTTGAGGGAACTTGTCTCAGAAAGGCGACTTGCAGACATTTTAAAAATGCATTTTGGGTTCACGTAAAGGCCTGGTCTGTGCATATCACTAGGGCAGCCCATGACTAATTGCAAATGTGTGGGGTCCCAGAGAGGAGATTGCTGCTGCTTTGCCCCTCAATTGCTGAGCAATGCCATGGTTTGACTGAGGATGTCGTCTGAACCCAGGTTCATGTTTTAGCTCTCTCTAGACCATAAAGAGAGAGCTGGACCAAAAGAAGGCTGATCGCCGAAGAATTGATGCTTTTGAATTATGGTGCTGGAGGAGACTCTTGAGAGTCCCATGGACTGCAAGAAGATCAAACCTATCCATTCTGAAGGAAACCAGCCCTGAATGCTTACTAGAAGGACAGATCCTGAAGCTGAGGCTCCAATACTTTGGCCACCTCATGAGAAGAGAAGACTCCCTGGAAAAGACCCTGATGTTGGGAAAGATGGAGGGCACAAGTAGAAGGGGACAACAGAGGATGAGATGGTTGGACAGTGTTCTCGAAGCTACTAACATGAGTTTGACCAAACTGCGGGAGGCAGTGGAAAACAGGAGTGCCTGGTGTGCTCTGGTCCATGGGGTCACAAAGAGTCAGACACAACTAAACAACAAAAGACAAACCATGAGCTTATAACTAAGGTGTGGTGTGTCTGAGAGACCAGTGCTTGCAAACCAAGGTTCAGATGACACATGAAGCCAAACCATGGCTCAGCACAGCATGACACAGCTGTTGAATGACCAGAGGAGGAAAGCTGTCATGATCTCTTCTCCTGGACTTTGCATGTTCATGCTAAGCCATGGTTTGGCTTAGTGCTGCATGCCAATGAGGTCAGAAACATTGTGATTTAAAGACTGGAAAATTGGGAGGATTCCAACACTTGGCCCTATTTGAATTTCATTAAGTTTCAAAGCTGATGCCAACAAATTCAGGGGGAAACAGAGGTGTTTCCCCAAATGGTGTCAGTGGTTTTGCTGTAGCCCTTGTTAAAATAGCAGTTAGCATGGAAGACGTGATGACTTTTCATCCTATTTCTTAAGTATTTGTAGTTTGAACTGGAAAAAATTCTGAAGAACCATTAAAGCCGGTGATGGTGGTGACTGATGGTGGAGAACCTAGCAGAGCTGGGCCAATACAAATACTGCAGTCTTCCAGTAAAATGACTTAATATTGTCATACTACATTCCAAACTGTCTTTGGGAAAAGGTTCCAACGCACATTATGGACCAATAATCCTCCATCTTCTGTGCCCTAAGAAGGAGGGGATCCTCTTGCCATTACTCACAGGTCAAACTTTCTCTAGAGTTACTGCTGGGATTTGCTGGTCATGTCATCATTCTTGTTTTATTATTATTTGTAGACAATAAATATTGTAATTCTTTTTGTCGAGCCAGAGTTTTACAGCTGTGTGGAAATATATTCTTCCTAGGGAAAAAAACGTCAGGGATGAGTAACAAGGAAATGATGTACTGCACCATTCTTCTCCAAATGATGCCTTCCAGATATTCTGGACCATATGATAGCTGGGGCCGATGGGAGTTGTGGTCTGAAATATTTGGAGGGCACTAGGCTGGAGAAGGCAGTATGGTACAGTGAGCATAGCTACCTGAAACCCAAGCTTCCCAAAACCAAGGAAAAATTGCACACACACAAACACACACACACACACGTGAGAGAATCAAGTTTGTCTTGTGTTGCCACACTGATTACAGAGGGTATTTTGCTGCCTTGTGATGTGGGAGATCTAGGATTGACGCTGCCTTAAAGAATGGCTTAATATCACTTGTGGGATCCTTTGATTTTGATCAGAGTATCAGAGCTAGTGTTATTGTATTTTAGTGTTCTGTTGGAAGCTGCCCAGAGTGGCTGGGGAAACCCAGCCAGATGGGTGGGGTATGTATGTATGTATGTATGTCTGAATAAATAAATAAATAAATAACTATTATTATTATTATTAATTATTATTAACCCCCCTGTTAGCCTATGCCACTATCTCTGCCAAATCTGTGATGTCCAATGGAGGAAAAGGGTGTTAGCAGTATCTGTTGTTGCTTTGTCAGCAGAGCAAATAGCTGGACAGGGGGAGTGATTTATATGTGGGGAAGGCATGGAGTGAAAGTTCATTCACATCCCTTCCATTTTGTACCGCCCAAAACTCCGACAACCCAGACATCCCATTTTGTGCCTTAACTTCGGGGAGTGCTGACAGTCAAGAGTCTCGGAGGGGAATGTGCTATTTTCAGAATTTTCTTGCAGTTGTGGTGTGTTGGAATGCATGTGAACTGTATTTCTGCTTTCTGTGGGTTGCTGAAGTCCTGTAGCAGTTTTGCTATCCTCATCAGTGTATGCTTCAGTGAAGTCTGAGCACCCGTACTTATAAATGAGTCCGTCCATTCACTGAGGTCATTGCCAGAGGATTTTTTCAGTGTCCCCTTATCTGATGGGTGGTGTCTACCTGTACAAGACAGGGTCTTCTTAGTGGTGGCATCAATTATTGGGATTCAGGTGCCAGGTCAAAACAGGGCTGTTTCAGAGAGCTTTTGGTTAAAAACAAATGATTATTTACTTTACTTCTTACTGCTTTGTTCTGTCATTTTTATTCTGTTTTAATCCCCCCCCCCCCTTAGCATCCTTGGGTGTTTGTGGGATAGAAATGTTTGATAAGCGTGCTAAATCTCTTTGGCTAGGGTGATAGGCTGCATTAAAATTATCCACTGTTCAGAACACAATGTCTGTTTCCTTATTACTGTGGGAGCATTGTCCAGGAAGATTTCCCCACACCCCAGCATAAAATGAGTAAGACCGCTGTTTAAACTCCAGTTCATTTTAAGTGGTGAATTAGCAACCCCCCCCTCCGCCCAAAGCTACCCCCCTATCCAGACAGGGATAGCCTGACTTCTGTGGCCTACCCTCTGGTAACCTCTAGGGTGGATTACTGCAATGCGTTATACATGGGGCTGCCTCTGAGGACATTTCAAAAACTTCAGCTGGTGCAAAATTTAATGACCAGATTACTCACAGAACAGGATAGTTTGAACATATAACACCAGTCCTAGCCCAACTGCACTGGCTGGCAATTAGTTTCCAGGTCCAATTCAAAGTGCTGGTGTTGACCTATAAAGCCTTATAGAGCTCATCATCTCATTAAGGACTGCCTCTCACCATACAAACCCACCTGAGGCCCTTCTCTATGTTCCCCATCCCAGAGAGGTTCGGAAGGTGGCAACATGAAAACAGGCCTTTTCTATGGTGGCTTCCCATTTGTTGAATGCCCTCCCCAAGGAGGTTCACTTGACTCCTTCATTGTATGTCTTTAGGTGCCAGGCAAAACCATTCTTTTTTACCCAATCCTTTGGCCATTAAATAATCTATGGTTTGTTAAATGGGGTGTGTGTGTTGTTATGATTATTTAATGTTGTCTTACTTTTATTATGTTTTTATTATTGACGATCTGTAAAATGTGTTGTTAATGTTGTACACCACCTTTGGGTCTTTGGATAAAGGGCAGTATATAAGTTGAATAAATAATAAATGAATGATAATAATAATAAATAAGTACCTGAGACTGGCCAAGTTATTTTGGCACCTAAGGCAGAAAATCCTACAATCATCTCTCTCTGGGAGTAAAAATGCAGTAAAACAAAACTTATAATTAATACTTTATTATTCTTCCATGAGGGACGCGGGTGGCGCTGTGGGTTAAACCACAGAGCCTAGGACTTACCGATCAGAAGGTCGGCGGTTCGAATCCCTGTGATGGAGTGAGCTCCCATTGCTCAGTCCCTGCTCCTGCCAACCTAGCAGTTTGAAAGCACGTCCAAGTGCAAGTAGATAAATAGGTACCGTTCCGGTGGGAAGGTAGCAGCGTTTCCATGCGCTGCTCTGGTTCATCAGAAGCAGCTTAGTCATGCTGGCCACATGACCCGGAAGCTGTACGCCAGCTCCCTCGGCCAGTAAAACGAGATGAGTGCCGCAATCACAGAGTCGTCCGCGACTGGATCTAACGGTCAGGGGTCCCTTTACCTTTACTTATTCTTCCATGATAGCTCATTCCATGGGCACCTGAGGTTTTGAGGGAAAGCAAGTAGCATTTGGCAAGGTCAGGTCAAGGTAGGCAAGAACAAATCAAGGTATAGCGGGTCTGGTTGGAAGCTCTTTCTGACAGAGGGCAGAGAACAACAGGACTCTGGCAATGTTCCAGGGTTGGGAGTCATAGCACATGACACCAAAACCCAGCTGCCTAAGGCAGCTGCCTCACTCTGCCCAACTGCAGGGTGCTGTTTCACTCAGGTTGCACTCATGTGAAGCTTGCAGGCTTCTCGCAGGACTGAGAGCAGGATGCTGAACTAGATGGGCCATGGCCCTGATCCATCAGGCTTGCCTTGTGTTCTAATGTTGTTAAAGTAAGAAGAAGAAAAGACAATGTTTCTTTAGATCAGTGATGGCGAAACTTGGCCCTCCAGCTGTTTTGGGACTACAACTCCCATCATCCCTAGCTAACAGGACCCAGTGGTCAGGGATGGTGGGAATTGTAGTCCCAAAACAGCTGGAGGACCCAAAACAGCTGGAGGGCCAAGTGTATGTTTTGTGTACCAACCCATTTTAAAGTTATAAATTGCAGTAATAGATGCAGTGGGCTTTATCTAGTTGAATCATAGTGCTAAAGAGAAAAATGCATTAAAAATAAAGTCAAATGTATACTTGGATCCTGCTGAGAATGGACAGTAATATCCTCATCTAATGTTAGGTGGTTTTACTATGCATCTGGTGTATTTATAGTAAGCAATATTTTTGTGCTAGAATGCTTGTTTTTCTTTTAAAGGCACTCAAGGGTTTAAAGAATTTGCACGAGAGAAAAATGTTTTTGTTTTAAATTCACACATGGGCAGCGTTATTTGATTAAATGACAGTAAGGCTTTTATTTGAGTCTCTTTCTACTTAAGAAAATCCATCTGAAGTTACATTAAGTAGAGGTGGATAGGATAAAATCTCAAGGGTATTCCTTTGTGCATGAAATATTTTGACGTGTGTTCTGTGATTTGCTAGCTTTATCTAGGACAGCCTAGCATTTGCCATTCGCGAAGCAACCCATTATTAAATTATGGTATTCACTGCTACAACATGTAGTTATGGTCACACGTTTAGACAAATGCATGGAGGTATTATGACTGTGAATTGCCCATTGTTGGAGGGCAGACGGTGGAGGGGAGAGCTGTTAGTTTTGTGGCATCATGTAAGCTTTCTGGTAGCGTCTAGAAGTAGGATGTTGAACTATATGGAGCTGGTCTAGAGGTAGCCAATGTGGGACCCTCCAGATTCTGTTGAACTACAACTCCCATCACGCCTGATCATTGGCCATGCTAAGGCCCTCCTTATGTTCTTGTTCCAACAAAGATTTATTTCTGTGCTTCTTACACTCAGTGGACTGGCTCCTGGCTTGTGGACAGGACTCAGATCCTGCCGAAGCTTTCCTCTGGAGGAAAGGGAGGCGATTTCACCATGGTCTGCTTCCTGCTGCAGCTCCTCCCATGATGTTCCCAAGGGTTGTGAAACTGCCTTTTTTTTTTTTAGGAGGCAGAGGAGGTTGCTGGGTGGAGGGGGTTGCCCACTCCCTGCAACCCTGAAACTAACCCGGTGAAACCAGCTCCTGTGAATTTGCAGAATTATTATGAAGCATTTTCTCTATTCAAAGTGTTTCATAGCCCAAGAGCTGTTTAAAGATATAGAGACCTAAAAAGTGAGACTGGAAATAGCCTGAGAGTTACCCATCAATATTTAGCAGCACCTGGGTAGCCACAAAACACACCTGGTCACAGGCTTCCACGCTATGATGTACAGTGGTACCTCGGGTTACATACGCTTCAGGTTACATATGCTTCAGGTTACAGACTCCGCTAACCCAGAAATAGTACCTCGGGTTAAGAACTTTGCTTCAGGATGAGAACAGAAATCGCGCGGTGGCAGCGGGAGGCCCCATTAGCTAAAGTAGTACCTCAGGTTAAGAACAGTTTCAGGTTAAGAACAGACCTCCAGAACGAATTAAGTTCTTAACCTGAGGTACCACTGTACTGCATTTCTGTTTAAATTACAGCAATTGTTTCTAAATAGCTATACATATTAATTGACATATGCAAATTCTGTACATATCTGCATCCTCTTTTGTGTGCTTTTTTCTGGTGGTAAATAAGTGGCAATCCTTGCATATTCATGTAAAAAATAAAGAAGCAAATAAAGAAGTCCATAGGCCAGAGCAATAAGGAGTTATTCATGTTACTCAGATCAGGACTACAGTCCAGCTGATCCGAACTTTGTGTACATCCATCACTTTTGATAGGGAAGGGCAAGCACACTGTGTCAGAGCACGGGTGCCCTCTGAGAGCTGCTGTGATGGAGGGAAAGATGCTTTTATCTTGGCCTTTTCCTTGGACTTGCCATAAGTCCCCAACTGTGTGCCTGGACCTCTGTACATATGTCTCTGGCTTGCAGCCCAATATAATTCTCTTTCTCTCTCTCGTCCCCTGGGCGAGTTCTAGGTCCTTTGAATTCCAAGAAAACTTCAAAGCTTATTTTCTAATTTGTGTTTGGACTTGGCAAACAACTCTAATTTCACTTTTTTATTCACTGTTAACTACAGTTAAGCTGGGTCTCATAAAAGCTTTTGGTGAAGGAAACCAGAAGTTGTCATTTCTCATGGGACTCGGCCCGAGAAGTGGTTAATTTTTAATTTATTTATTTTTAAGAGCAGCACTTGGTCAGACGAAAACCTTCTTGTGCCTTAAACACAATGTTCTTTATCGTTGCTCTTGATCAAAACTAAAGTGAATCCGGCACAAGAACATTCAGTGCTGGGTTTTTTTGCATGTACAAATAGCCACGAGCGTCACATTAGAACATAATATTTGAAAGTTCAGTATTGGGGTTTTTGGTGTTTTTTTTTCAAAAATGAAAATAAAATCCTGAACTAATTTGTTGATCATCATGCAATGAATATGTGGATTTAAGTAAACAAAGTATAAATGAATAATCCTTTTCAGTGGAACTTACTCCCTGAAGGAATCGTAATTAGCTGCCCCCAGAAAAAGCAACATGTCTTAATGCATACTAGAAATCCGTTTCACAAGGACTGAGCAAATCTAGATCTATTCCTTTTTATTTCAGTAACATAAATATGTTCCGCTACGTTAGCCTTTTAACAATCATTTGTCATTCAAACTACTCTGAAATAATATATTTGTTAGTTTCTGCATAAGCAGTTGCAGCACACAAATAGGCTAGAGAGAAACAGGAAGAAATAATAATAATAATAATAATAATAATAATAATAATAATAATAATAATAATAATAATAATTTATTTTTTATACCCTGCCCATCTGGCTGGGTTTCCCCAGCCACCCTGGGCTGCTTCCAACAAAAGATTAAAAATACATAGGGCCGACACAAGCAGAAGGTGGATTAGGATCTGTCGGTAGATCTCATAATGATTTGAAGTAGCTCACCAGGTATTTCTGATGGATTAGCATTGGCAACAACAAAATGGAGCCCTCCCCCAATACCCAGAATTATCACGCTGAAATCAAGAAGGTGGAAGCAGAGAAAACCAGGAGTGGGTTTTTCCAGGGAAGGGCTATGAACTCAGTTCAGTTCTGGTACTCAGAACAACTCACTGGGCTCAGAATCCTTTAATTTGAAATGGATGCCATTTGCAACAGACGCTGCATAGTGGAGCTCAGAGTTCTAGGGGAAAACCAAAGTACGGTACATAAAAACATGAGAAGAGCTTCCAGGGTTGAGGGAGTAACTCATCTCGTCCAGCATCCTGTTCTCACAGTGACTAGCCAGATTCCTGTGGGAAATCCACAAGAAGGGCCCAAACACAAGAGCCCTCTCCCCTCCCGGGGTTTCGAGCAACTGGTATTCAGAAGCATTGCTGCCTTGGGCTGTGGAGACAGAGCAGAGCCACTATGGCCAGTAGCCATTGATAGCCTTCTCCATAAATCCTCTCCATAAAGTCTAATCCTCTTTTACAACCATCCACGTTGGCAGCCATCCCTGCCACCTGGGGGAGCCAGTTCCATGGTTTGACTGTGTACAGTGGTACCTCGGGTTACATACGCTTCAGGTTACAGACGCTTCAGGTTATAGACTCCGCTAACCCAGAAATAGTACCTTGGGTTAAGAACTTTGCTTCAGGATGAGAACAAAAATCGTACTCCAGCAGTGTGGCGGCAGCAGGAGGCCCCATTAGCAAAGCGGTGCTTCAGGTTAAGAACAGTTTCAGGTTAAGAACAGTTTCAGGTTAAGAATTAAGTACTTAGCCCAAGGTACCACTGTACTGTGTGAAGAAGTGCTTTTAAAAAATAAATAAATAAAATATGTCCTGAATCTCCCAACAGTCAGCTTCCTTAGATGTCTACAGCTTCTAGAGTTGTAAGAGAGGGAGAAAAACTTTTCTCTGTCTACTTACTCCATGCCATGGATATTTTTTTTTATAAACTTCTGCCACATCACCTCTTCCTCGCCTTTTCTCCAAGCTAAGAAGTCCCAAATGCTGCACCTTTTTCACCGGGGAGTCGCCTTCTTTATGGTCCAGCTCTCACTTCCATACATCACTACTGGGAATGCTGCCGCCTTTCTCACCAGTGAGTCGCTGCATCCCCTTGACTATTTTGGTTGCCTTTTTTCAGATCCCACAGACATGAAAGCTGGTCAGGTCTGCTGTAGAAGAAACAGGGAGCCCCAGGTTCTGAAATTTTGCTTTTTTGGGGGGGGGGAATAAAGAGAGAATTCAAAATAACCTTGTGTGATGAGTCATGCTCTTCCACCCCCTTAAATGTGCGTTTTATTCTGCTTGATCGTTTTTATCAAAGTTTTGTCAACTGGCGTGGTTTGTTTTCATTTATTTTAAAGAAACAGATTTTTAAAATTAGCAATAATACAGCCTGAGAACTAGAACTTAGGAAATAACTGTTGTAGCGCATGGCTCCAAGCACTTTAAAGGGAGCCATACCTTTGAAAATGCACCTCAAGAAACTGTCAAGGACGGTCACTGGGCACCAATCTATAAACAAACACTCAGAGGCAAAAGAGAGAGAGAAATAATAATAAAAAAGGCAACCCCAGCGTTTGGCAGACAAGAAGAGTCCTGCTACATCAGACCAAAGTAGGGGGGCCAGTTATACATCGCCAAAAAAGAGAAAACCAATCTGCATATGGTAATTCCTTTTAAAATAATAATAATAATTATAATAATGCTGTGATTTAAATATAAATTCAGCACCTCTCACCATAGTGGGGGAGACTACAGGCAATTTGTCTTCTTCCTCAGTCTGCTGGCCAGGTGCTGCTAACTGTAGACAGGCAATTTCAAGGTTCCTGCTGCGCTCTCTCTCTCTCTCATGGTTTCTTATCTTTCAAAACACACTTGGACTGGGCAACCTTCAAATAGAGGACATCTTCAAATAGCAGACAGGCCTTGAAAATAGAGGGTGATTCTCTGTAGAGTAGGGCACGTTGCCACCTTAGACCAAAGGCCTATCTGGTCCCACATGCTCTTCTCTCAGTGTCAAACTAGATGCCGATGGGAAACCCACAAGTCGGAATTGAGTGCAATTGCTGGAGTTTGCTGCTTTGACTCTTTCCTTTGCTGGTGGCCTCATTAAAAGGCCACTTTCAGAAGCATCATGCAGCATTCTCTTAGGAATCTTTCTGGCATCTGTAAGGAATCTAAAATCACAATTTTGTGTCTCTGTTGCTCAATGGCTCTTAAGCCATTTATTTTGGCAAGATGGGGAATTAAGAGAATTGCAGCACTAAGCTCTGTTTTATCTCATCTTCCGTTCTTTGGGGACTGGCTCTTGGAACGCTGCAGCGCTTGCTACTTAGATGTAGCTCAGCAAATTGAATGCTTGTTGTTAATTTGCTTTGGTGATGAGTCTTTCGTTTTGGTAATATGCTTTTGGCGTTTGTGCCTCGCAGCTGACGGCATCGTATGTGTAAGAGGTATAGGTTGGTTGCTTGAGAGCAATCAGGCAATATGCTTCAATAGTCTGTTTTAAAGCTTTCTTATCGATGATAAAAAATCTTTGGAATGCAGAGCGCCTCTATTCCGTGTCTTGCTCATTCACTGGCAGAATCTGAGAGTGGGCGGTCCTTAAACCTTCCCCAGCAGATTAGTTTCTTGACACCCAGCCTGCGCCTCCCCTCTCGGCACGGAAGCCTACTGCGCAAGGAAGGCGTGGGTAATGGGGCACCTCCTCCCCGCTTTGCTCAGGCAAGGTGTCCTGGCATTGCCTCACCTCCTCCAAGCCCTGCATCTCCTCTCCACTAGAGGCGTGGCTGCTCTCCTCTGCTGAGGAGGTGCTGCTTCCCACAATCTTTGGGGGCTCTCTGTAATCCATCCGGCTTTTCCCCTCTCGCCCCTGAGCCGATGGCAGTTCCCTGACAGTATGCATAGGTTGCTCGTGCAAATTGCAGTCATTTTATTAAGTTTTCAGTTCTGCACATGCTTACAAATCGCGGTAGCATAGGAAGCTGTCTTATACTGAGCTGGAGCAATGGTCCACCTAGCTCAATGTTCATGATGCTGAATCACGGCACCAGTTCTCCAGGGTTTCGGATGGGGTATCCTATACATAGGATAAGCCCTGCTGAACGCAATGGGACTTCAGGTAGACGCAATAGTTTCAGGTAGATATGCATCGGATTACAATGGGAAAGAGGTGGTTTCCCCTCTGCCCTTGCTCCTGATCTTTGTGCCTTGAGAGGAAAGATGGGCCTGTGCATGTGATTGGGAACACTAGTTGACCCAGGATTTCCAGTCAAATATGCAGAGACCCTCTAGAGCTGTATGTGAATAGACTCCATTTTCATATCCCAGTCAGTGTGTGAAAGTAGACAGGCAGCACAAGAAGGCACATGCAGGATGAAGGTGGGGCCAAAGGGTAAGATCTAGCATCCCTTTACCTGTTCATTGAAGATAGGGATGAGGGCATGGGAAGTAGGCTAAAGTGGGGTCTTTCTCATCTCCTGCAGTTGCCTTGACTCAAGTCCTTACTGCTTCTCTCAACTACTGACAAAGGAAAAGATAATCAAACTAAATTGTGGGTTAAAGTGGAACTTCTAAAGTTGAGAGTACAGCGGTACCTTGGTAGTCAAACAGCTTAGTTGTCAAACAAATAGGCTCCTGAACGTTGCAAACCCGGAAGTGAGTGTTCCGGTTTGCGAATGTTCCTTGGAAGCCGAATGTCCTCCACAGCTCTGATTGACTGCAGGAAGCTCCTGCCGCCAATCGGAAGCTGTGCCTTGGTTTTTGAACCATTCTGGGAATCAAACTGATTCGAGAACCAAGGTACCACTGTAATATTCCTTCCAGATCAGAAACATCCAGTTTATGTTGCAGCCACACAGGATGTTGCTGATTCCAAGAAACACCTTGCGGTGGTTCCTACCTTCCTAGATTCGTTGATAAGTGAGCCCCACCACCTTTGTAAAAGTGAAAGTTAGAATGTACAGGAATTGTCTGGCAGATCCGTCCAGTTCCATCACCAGTCCGCCACATGCCTCTGGTAACAAGCAATAAGTGACCATCCCTTAACTGCTGTTGCTCCCATTAAAAATAATTAGAAAAAATCTTGAAAAACAGTTCTGTTAAAAGCTGTTAGTCATGACAGTGAAATAGAAACTTTGTTTTTAGAGGCAACCACTTAATGGCATATTAAGCTGGGTCACCTTTTCCCTGTTGAGGGCTGCATTTCCTCATAATTGGTGGTGAGGTTACACACACTGGCACTTTCTTCCACCCCCTTTTCTCATCACCCCCTTATACTGAGGCAGACCATTGGTTCATCTAGCTCAGTATTGTCCTCAGTGATTGGCAGAGGCTCTCCAGGATTTCAGACTGGGAACATTCCCAGCCATACCTGGAGATGCCACGTATTGAACCAGGAACCTTCTGCACTCAAAGCAGATGCTCTGTGACTCAACTATACCCCTTTCCTTAACCAAAGCCTAATGAGAACCTGTATATTTAGTTTGAAATGAAATGGATATATCTTAAAACCCCAAACCTATCTAAGCTACAGGTCGTCATTTTATGTTGTATGGAAAAGGGATTCATTTGTTAACTGGATTCCTTCTAGCATTGATGGGAGCAGGGAGTAGGGGGCAAACTCTACCTGCATTGCAAGTCATCATTTCATAAACCATTGTCATTATGTTGGAGCAGGAAAAGGCACACAGTCAAATGGGTACCCAGTTTATTGGAAGTAGGTTCAGGACTGACAAAGGAAATACTTCTTCACAAAGGGAAATACGATGGAGAGAATAGTGGAGGATGTGGTATTAACACAGGGGAATGTCATATTCACCACAAGATATGGTGATAACCACGATCCTAGCTCTAGCTCTGAAAAAGCTGCGGAAGGGCAGTCAAACTGATCAAGAGATTAGCACTCCTTCCTTTGAAGAAAGGTTAGAGCATTTGAGGCTTTTTTTTCTTTTTGCAAAAATAAATAACATGACATTGTCATATCCCCAATTAGTAATTCCCATCAGTGTAGCTAAACACCTTAACCTTTTCTTCTTTTGAAAGGTGTGAAATTAGTCACAACTGTACACTCTATATCAGGAATGAGGAACGTTTTTGGCCCAGCAGGCCAGATCTTTTATCAACCCACAATACCCCAGCCCACCCCTGCAGGCTAGCTTTGACTGATGGGTGAATCTTCTGATGCCACAGTGATATCAAATGAATGATTGACACCTGTTTCTCCCAAATGCCTTACAGCCAGCTGTTTGTAGGGCATTTGAGAAGTGCTTCTCAAAGTGCTTTGCAAGCCCTGGGCTTGGCAACCATGGAACACAGGGCTTGCAAAGCACTTTATGCAGCACTTTCAAAACATCCAAAAAACAGCTGGATGTCAGGTGCTTTGGAAGCCCTGTGCAAGGGATTGGCAATTTCTGCAAAACCACTGTTAAGTTGTGGGTGAACATATCAGACGACACAGCGATTCTTCAAACAGCTCTTGTTTATTCACAGGCCAGAACAGAACTGAACTGAAGGGTTCAGCCAGCCTGCTTATATAGCACTCTACTAGAACGCAACAGTAACCATTTTCTATCCAATCTATCCATTTTCTATCCAATCACTGAACGTCACTTTCAATCCCTTATTTGCATATGTGGACCTGAGTGAAAACTATCTACAGTATCCCCCTACTGGCCCAGGGTGAGAACTTCAGTACATAACAGCCACTTTTGGCCAAGCCCCACCCTTATTTTCCCCAGACCTGATGGAGGTCAGGTGGGTGTGACTTGGCTGAAATCCAAGTCACAGGACAAATGGGGAGGCCTGGCAGGCTGAATCTGGCTCCCCACTATATGTCACCATTCCAGAGATTTGAAATCTTGTTTCTTGTTCTTTGCTGAGCAGAGACCCACAAGCACAACTCTCACTCCCTGAGTGAGAAAATTATGTTTCCTTTGCTGTGAAAATATTACGAGGGACTGAAATTATTTCTGTCTTTTCAGTGGGCAAATTTGATTGAGGGATCTCTGGGGGGAGCAATATTTGTGCATGCAAATGCCATGTGGAAAAACAAAACTTTTTTCCAACTTATATATTTGTAGTTGCATTCCTGTTATAGAAATTGCATTGCAATTCTAAATGTTTGTGACAGTAATCTAGGTAAACCGTTTATGAATCCAAACCAGTTTTCAAACTTACTGGCCTTGTTCAGATGCTGTGCAAAATCATGGCTTAGCAAGACATGCAAGAGCAGAAAGGAGCCACCATGAGCTTTGAGTTTGTGTGTTCCACTATTTCTTCTCCTCCTTTCACGTGGCCAAGAGGAGGACTTCATCTACTTCTCTCACCATTTCCTTGGATCTCGGTTTGTTGTGTCATCAGGGCCAGTTTATCGCAAACTATGGTCAATTTCTAAACAAGGCAACTTCAAACCATGGGATGCAGAGCTGGCCTTTAAACTCGCCAGAGTGAGTGTGCAGAACTATGGTTCCTGCTCGCTGGACCAGGAAAGGATTTTTATCCTCTAGGATAAGGCTTCTTTGCAAGTTTATGACCATGCAGGGAGAATAACTGATTTATGTTCAGGCAGGTAAAGCTGATGCCTTTTAGGAATCGACAGAGGATGTTCAAAATCATCCAGTGTTTTTCGTTTGCTTAGGAGAGGTGCAGGCTTGAATTAATTAATCCATGCAATTAATTAAACCATTGCTAGGTGATTAAAATCCCCTGCAATCAGTGGAATAATGCACACTCAACTCTGTGGCTGGAGATGTGATGGACTGCCCTAGTTTTTAATGTATGGGAAGGCCTTAACTCAGCAGTAGAGCACATGCTTTTCATGTTGTTGTTGTTTAGTCGTTTAGTCGTGTCCGACTCTTCGTGATCCTATGGACCAGAGCATGCCAGGCCCTCCTGTCGTCCGCTGCCTCCCGCAGTTTGGTCAGACTCATGTTTGTAGCTTCGAGAACACTGTCCAACCATCTCATCCTCTGTCGTCCCCTTCTCCTTGTGCCCAGCATTTTCCCAGCTTTTCATACAAAAGGTCTAAGGTTCAATAGTTTATCATCTTCAGGGAGATCCCTTGTTTGAAATCTTGGGGAGCTACTGCCAAACAGTATGTAGTTAGATGGAGCCATGGTCTTATTCGTCCTGGGAAAGTTGAGGGCAGGGCATGCCTGCCTCCATGTCATGGAAATGGTGCAACCTTTGCATAAACAAATGCAGATGGTTTGGATTTTAGTGAAAGCTTGTCTCAAACCATTCTGAAACCAAACAAAAATGACTTGCAGGACAAGGCAGCATCGGACTTCCCATACCCCACCCCATAAAAATAAGAGACCAATAAGACTGGGTTTGGGGTAAAAACAGGCCACAACTTTATTGAATACAGATGGAAAAGATTTGGCTTGGCCGTGGGGCAATCGAAATACTTCCGGCCCACCCACCAAAAGTGAGGTGTGGTCAGTCCAGGCGGGGGTTCCTAAGACGTATATCAAATAGGGTGACCCCCGCAGGGACTGCCGTTTGGGGGAGGCCCTGGCCCTCCTGGGCACATGGACATGGCCACTCCCCCCCAGATTCCTTTAATGGGATACCCCAGCATTTGGAGGGGCAGGTGGGGATTACAACCTCCCCTCCAAAACAAGGGATTGCCCCAACCAGTTGTGACGAATTGCTATGAGGTAGGCAAAACTACCAGGTAAGAGCCAATTATCCTGGTGGGCAAATTCCTACCTGACCCGTAAAGAACAGCAACCACTGTAGCCACAGCAAAGTCATTGACTTAGAAGCGTAAACTATGGGTGGGTGGGATGGGGAAACCCAGCGAGGGAACAAACAGGCTGTCCCCCAGGTGTGGGCTGCTTAAATGGTCAAGGGATGGATCCGAGGGAAGCCCACCGTCAGCTCCATCGGCTCCGCTTGGCATAGCCCACAGCCCAGCCTGCATCGCCATTCACCAATGCAGGGTGCAGGCTAGGATCCAGCTCCTCATAGGCGATGGGGGCTTATGCCCCGCTACCTATCAGGAAGGGCAGTGGCATTTGAATTCCACCATCGGGGACTCAGGGAAGCCTCTTCCGTCCAGCGATGCCACCGCACCAAGAAAGGTGAGCGGACTTCTGTCCCCCAATAAACCAACCATTTAACCAACCTTTTGGCCGGACTCACCAGCCATTTAATGGATATTGTAGTATTTTCCAAGGCATCAGCCAATCATCCACAAATATGGCTTTCTAAATATCCTCTAAATTGGTGGAATTTGTACAGAATGCAGCTATTTCTACAGAGAAAACATCTCAGTTGGAAGTACACTGGAATATAAGAAGATGCTTTGTATTGCATCATATCATTAGGCTATCTAGCTCTGTATTGTCTACACTGACTGGCAGAGGCTTGTCAGGGTTTGAGATTGGGGGTGTTCCCAGCCCCACCTGGAGGCAGCAGGGTTTGGACCTTCTTCCCACAAACCAGTTATTCTACCACTGAGCTGGAGCTGCCACATGTAAATATGCTTTCTCACATATTATGGTAAGCATTCTAATATCTTACCAGCCCAGTCCTTATTCAGCAACTGACAAGTGGGGTCAGACATTTAAACTGCAATAAATTGAGAAGTTCTATAGAAATGTCCATTACCTGGCAAGATTTCTTGACCCCATCTGCCCTCCTTGTCACTCTTCGGTATTGCTTTGTTCATAGGTCCTAGGAAACAATGTTTTACAAGATGTACTCATCATGGCTCTGTATCAATGGGTGCTTCTAAATGGGTGTTTATTGTCAATTGGGTGCTTCTCATACATGCATTTGTTTTATCGCAGCATCCACATGACGGTGCCAGCATCAAAATACTAGCCTGTATCCCCACTCCCCTTTTAATCCAGATTTATTCCTTCTGAAGAATTAAAAAGTAGTCCCATTTGCCAACAACCTGCTTGAATATCTGAATGACCCTTTTACAGTATTAAGCCCCCGTCTGGAAGCAAACCGTATTAACGAATGTATTTGCCAGAAGCTAGTTTCCTTGTTTTAGACTCCCATCTAGTGTCCATAGTTTTGTACTGCAACAGAAACACCTGGATTACTGGCAAATTGCAGGTGTTCCATGTTGTAGCTTTGTGAAACAAGTGTGTTCATGTCTCAGATGATAAATTGACGACTTTGCAGGTTTTCCTCCATGAGGGTTTACTCTTTCCATGGAAAATTTCATAAGCTAAAACAAAACAAAACCCTGAATCAATTGCCAGTGACACATTTGCAATACAGTGGTACCTCGGGTTAAGAACTTAATTCATTCCAGAGGTCCGTTCTTGACCTGAAATGGTTCTTAACCTGAGGTGTGCTTTTGCTAATGGAGCCTCCTGCTGCCGTTGCACCACTGACACACAATTTCCATTCTTATCCGGGGGCAATGTTCTTAACAATCACTTCCTGGTTAGCAGAGTTTGTAACCCGAAGCGTCTGGAACCCGAAGCGTCTCTAACCCGAGGTACCACTGTATTAAGCTCACATGAATAGCAGTTTCCCATTTGTTTGGTTTTTAACCTTATCAATAAGATTGGGGGGCATGTAGTTTTAGTTCTGCATTACTTATAAGCCTGAGCAAAAAATGTTATTTGGTGAAATTCCAGGAAAAAAAGAAGCTGTAGCTCAGCCCTCAAGAATGCTTGCATCTTTTCATGCATTACTATAGCAATGGAGGTGTGGGGAGCTATTTCTCTGGAGTGGGTTCTCTTGCGGTTTGATTGGTGCAAATAGTGTGATTGCAGCGCTCTGAAGAGAGATGGGCGGAGGAAGCTGAGGCCACCTGGCTGGATGTCATTTTGCATGGATTGGGCCTTATCTGAAAACAAATTACTGTATCTACATAGTACATGGAAGTGAATTTGCTGCAGTTGTCAGTACATAGTATTGATAAGTTTAAAATGTGCTTAGATTGCTCTCCTGTTTCAGCAGCATAGTAAACATCCAAGGCTCGCTGAAAATGAATGGTGCTGTACTGTAGCAGCGCTGAGTCAAGTGCATCTAGTGCCCTCTTGTGGGCACAAGGACTCCAATGCCCACATGCATTTTCTACCTGCAATAAGTTCCTTACTCCTTTCTGTGGGTGGGGGCAGCTCTGTCTGTACCTTCCTTTGCACAGGAGGCCACAGCTCAGCAGTCTCAACTTCCTTGTAGAAAGTTGCAGGTCCAACCTCCTGGGATGAAGATTTTGCATCTTCTGTAAAAGGGATTATGGGGCAGATGACAAAAGAACTTGTCAGGAGGCTGAAGAAGAAAACTTACTGCCGTCATTATTGACCCTGACACTTCCCATTTCCTGCTGCCTGAGTCCACGGCAGAAGAGTTGAGGGAGCCAACTGTGAAACCTCTGCCCTGAGGAGGAGGAGACCCTGCTCCCTCTGAACTGTGCTTAAGTCGGGCAGCAGTGGTTCCTTGAAGTCCCAGCAAGACTAGAACAAATACTGCTGTGCTTTAGGAAATATGGTTCATTCACCTATATACACCTTCGGTCTGCACGGAGGGAGTCCAGATCTTACAGCAGGGCTCACCAACCTAAGGCCCAGGGGCCGAGGCCGGCCCAATCGCCTTCTAAATCCAGCCCGGGGACGGTCCGGGAATCAGTGTGTTTTTACATGAGTAGAATGTGTCCTTATATTTAAAATGCATCTCTGGGTTATTTGTGGGGCATAGGAATTCATTCATTCCCCCCAAAAAATATAGTCCGACCCACCACATGGTCTGAGGGACAGTGGACCGGCCCACGGCTGAAAAAGGTTGCTGTCCCCTGTCTTACGGTATACACATTTGCAGAGGTAACCTTCAGGCTGCTTCCCTCAAAGATGGACCTCAGCTCTTTCTCCCCTTCTTCTTCCTCCCCCCAGAAAACCCCTTTCTCCCCCTCCAGCAGTTACCTGGCAACCTCCCAAATCCACAGTCTCTGTTCATACCTGGGAGCAAGTGGAGAAGTTCCTTTGTACTGTTAATGGCCTCTGTTGTACTCTTTATAGCCATAGCTGGACCAGGTTGGTTTGCACAAGCCAGCCCAAGAATTTCCTATATTCCCTCTCTGGCACAGTTCTGTGCTTAAATCCATATCCCAATCGATCAAAACCCTGGCGTTTCTTAATTTCTAGGGTTTACCCCAAAATATGTAACAATGTCATTGGCTGGATTCCTGCCTTGCAGAGGGTTGGACTAGATGACCCTGCGGGACCCTTCCAACTCTACAGTTCTATGATTCTATTCTTGTTTTCTATGCTAGTTTAGAACATCCTTCTTGGGGTGGCCTAGCATGCCATCCTGGGAGCCCCCATTTGCAGTCTGGAGTGGTAACCGTCCCGCCACTGGCTTCCCCCATCACCAACAGTTGGGGGAAAACTAAATCTCAGTTTCTGCACTGCTGTGATTTGAGCATATTTGTCTGCAGGAAGTACAACTGACAGTAAGGGACACTTTATCTAATACAAGGTTTCCAGTGCTGCCAGCACGTTAGAGGTGCAATTTGCCATGGCATCTTGCTGAGCTAAAGTAAATAAAAATGTTTTCTTCCCATTTGTGAGTTGCACAGAAGGAAGTTGTTGTTATAGCGGTGCCTCCCTTTCATTTTGTAATTTCTTGTTATCAAGATTTCTAATGTGCTTAGGGACATCGGCCATTAATTTGATGACCAGCTGTGGTTTGGTCCAGGAGGAAGAGATTTCCAAGTAGCAGAAGAGTTCCTTGGTAGTAGCTTTTTTCATGTGTGTGGCTCACAGATCTCTTAGCTGTGTGGTGTTGAACTTCTCTCCCTTTCTTGCAGTTTCGACGTCGACAATGGCACCTCATCGGGACGGAGTCCCTTGGATCCCATGACAAGCCCCGGATCGGGGCTCATTCTCCAGGCTAACTTTGTTCACAGTCAACGGAGGGAATCCTTCCTCTACCGGTCCGATAGTGACTATGACCTCTCTCCAAAGTCTATGTCCAGGAACTCCTCCATCGCCAGTGATATGTAAGTATTTGACGCTGTGTCTGAAAGGTCTTTCAAATTCACATGGCATAAGCTTCCGTGGTCTAGAATCTGCTTCATCAGGTGCAAGAAATGCCATCCTTCGTTATCAGGCTTATCTAGGAATGGATAAAAGGTTGAAAACAATGGAATCAAGTCAAGGTGCAGGATGTGAAAATACAATTTATTGGTTAAATGTATGCAAAATGAGCAGCGACAGGACAATCGGCCTAGCATAACTAAGCTGATTGACACCTGTAGTGGATTAGGAAGACATTGTCTTTACACAATACTGAATAAAATTTAAAAGGATTTAGACTAAACATTAGGAAGAGCTTCTAGGATGTAGCAGCTGCTTTTCAGGGGAAGAGACAGATTTTGAAGATGATGGGCTCTCCTTCATTAGTTTTTAAGCAGATGCCATATGGCCACCTTATCCTATAAAGGGATGCTGGGGGGGGGGTGTCCCTTGCATTGGCAAGGGGTTAGATGACATACGAAGTACCTTCCAATTCTGTTATTCTACCCTAAGGACGTGCAAAGTGTGTAGGTTCTGTATGTGCAATCTGGGATGCTGCTTATTCATTGGAACACACCAAACTGAAGCATAAACTCGGTATGGTCTGTATATCGGCTGTCAGCGGCTCCTGCCAATTTCAGACAGGTTGTTTACTCATAGAGGGGGTTAGTTCATAGAATCATAGGGTTGGGAGGGGTTCCTGAGGATCATCTAGTCCAACCCCCTGCAATTCAGGAATACAGGAATACGCAGCTTTCCCTTACAGGGTTGGACTTGCAACCTTGGCATTGTCAGCATCATGCTCTAAGCAACTGAGCTATCCACTTTCTGCATTCAAGGCAGGTGCTTTGCCACCGCAGGGTCCAAATTCAAGGGACTCTCCTTGCTTGTGCAAAGCCTGTGCACACATATGTCATATGCCAGTGGGCTTCTTTGCAGATCATGCCAAACACACGAAGCCAAGGGCTAGTGGGTGTGATCCCACATCATGTTTATGTATGTTCAGGGGAAAACGAAACAACAACAACAACAACAATTTATTATTTATACCCTGCCCATCTGGGTAGGCTTCCACAGCCACTCTGGGTGACTTCCAACAAAATATTAAAATACAGTAATGCATCAAACATTAAAAGCTTCCCTAAACAGAGCTGCCTTCAGATGTCTTCTAAAAGTCTGGTAGTTGCTCTTCTCTTTGACATCTGGTGGGAGGGCGTTCCACAGGACGGGTGCCTCTACCAAGAAGGCCCTCTGCCTGGTTCCCTGTAACCTCACTTCTCGCAGCGAGGGAACCGCCAGAAGGCCCTCGACGCTGGTCCTCAATGTCCGGGATGAACAATGGGGGTGGAGACACTCCTTCAGATATACTGGACCAATGTGCTGTGCTGATTATTATTTATTAGCTTTGTATACCGTCCTTCTCCCATAGATCTCAGGGTGGTGCACAGCATTCAAAGGCAAGATAAAAGCACAAAATACATAATAAAAAGCCAGTAACCACCCCCTCCCATAAACACATTTAAAATATATATATTATGTTAGTCTACAGACTTGAGCATGGTGGATACACTTTTTAATCTGACCTTTTGAAAACATAAGCAAATGAATATTTGTGATATGTATGTGTGGTATGTATATCTATCAATCTTTTTAGAGTTATTGAGATATTGAATGGGCATCTGTCAAGAATGCTTTAGTTGTGATTCCTGCATTGCAGCGGGTTAGACTAGATGACCCACAGGGTCCCTTCCAGGTCTACAATTCTATGGCTATGCACTTCTGTTGAGCCAGTGATACAAATATAGATATATAGATGATATAGATATAGATAATAAAATTACCAGTTACCAAAACACAAACAGTGAAACCCCCCAGGCGGCTGATACATTGGGTATACAACATTCAATAATATACCTATTCAATAAACTACGTACGGTATTCAATAATATTCAATAATAACATATTCAAATCAACCATATGTACACTTCTGTATACCTTAACACTCCTCCTTCTACATTTTAACTTTTAACATTTTAATTGCCCCAAATTGTTCAAACCTACTCAAATAATTCAATATCTTCTCAAACCAATCCTCCTCTCACTGACCTTAAACCCTTTCATTCTATGTAGCCAGTGATACAGATTTAACCCCACCCTCCCACCCATCAGCGGACGTCACAAGGGATGTCTGCTAATGGCTGGGGGACCATTGGTTTGGGGAAACTGACCTGGCAGGCCAAACTGAATCCCCTGGCAGGCCAAGATTGGCTTGCAGGTTAGAGATTCCCCACCCCTGATTCCTTTTTTTAAAATAAAGAAAATGATTTGGAGATTTGATGTTGGATCTAGCCCGACCACAGTGTGCACTTGACAGCAGTGACTCCCTGCAGGAGACTGACGAGTGCTGCCCGATTACCAAGATCAGAGGCAGGCAGGGAGTAGATTGGGATCTGTCAGAAGATGGCTGGATGATTTGCAGGGCAACAGCAAGGGTATCTCTTTACCTACGAGTGTCACTACACTTGGCACTCGCACTTCCCATATAGCTAATTCAGTAGAGCATGAGATTCCCAATCTCAAGGTCATGGGTTCAAGCCCTACATTGCAGCGGGTGGACTAGATGACTCTCATGGCCCTTTCCAACTCTCCAATTCTCTGACTGGCGACTGTTCCCTAACCAGTGGGCTGGATTAGTCCTACAGACTGATAGTTGCTGCCCTCTCAAATTGAGAGCAGTTAACATGGATTTAATGGACTCTTGGGTTTAATAGCCCTTAAATCTCAGCTGATTTGTCATGCCTCTAATAGTCAGTTTGAATGTATGTTTCATAAGACCATTTAAATATTGTATTGCTTCTTCATTGGTGCCAGACTTCCTCTAGCTTGGTGTGGTGATTATAGTGTTAGGGCAATTCATGTGAACGTGTTTGTGCCTGCTTAAGAGACAGTGAGGCAGTTCTGGTTTTCCTGTCTTTGTTAGAGGTTTTGATTTTGTTTAGATGTTGAGAGTCTTCCGTGTTGGGTCATTTTCCCCTTTCAGCCCACCCTAGGGTCTCACTTGAACTTACAGAGTCTGGTTTTACATCCCCCTATTTTGAGCACGGAATTATTATGTGGCTTCAAGAAGTCTGTAAAATGGAAAGGAGGTTGACCTATCTCACAGTCTTGCTGTGAGCAGAAACAAGAAGAAAGGTCTGTTTTGCTTGTTAAAAGAGCTATTCATATGTCTGCCTCGTTCTCATGATAGAACCAGAGTTTAGTTGTTGCTCCAATGATCCTCTGTAGCTTTGAATCTTCTGGGGATGTCTTGCAGAGGCTTGCAGAGCAGGTAACGGGGGGAAACAGGACATCAGTGTAAACCACAACAGCACCATCCTAGGATTGTGTATCAGAAGTTAAGTAGAACCATGTCTTTCATCCTAGATAGCAACAGCAACAGTTCAATTTGTGCTCCTTTACAAGGGTTCCTCTTCCGTCGCAGTCAGAGATGGAGCCATAGGCTGCAATCTTGCAGTTGGTTACGTCTGGAATTAGCTCTTCACAGAATTATTTGAAATCTACCCAAGGCATGTTTTGGCAGGTCTTACTTGTATTCAATTATGGGTTGCCGAAGTTTGTGAGAATGTGCTGGAAAGCTTGGCCTGAATGTTTCCCTCTTCGAGAGCATTTCCATAAAAAAATTAAAAAAATGAGTGATTTTATATATTATGTAATCTCTCCAGTTGATGTCCTTCTTAGGTTGGCCAATGACCCTAGTAACTTAAGAGGAAAAGACTCCTATGTAACCCATGTGCCAACTTTTGTGTTACTCTACAGTTTTATTTATATGAGAGTGATAAATACTTTGGGCTTGACGGAAGGTGTTTTTCCCCTGCAAGATTCTGGGTGACCTCCTTGCTTCCCCCTCCCCCCTCTGGCTAAGAGACGTCACCCTGATAACTTTACTCCTACGTCACAGTGTGATGTGGGTACGGTTGCTCCAGCAACAGCACAGTCTCCGTAACACTGAGGACATGTGAGTCAGTTGAAAAGTTTTACTGGGTTTTTATTAGCCTATGAAACACTTCCCTGTCATCTGCAGTTACTACCTTGTCCGAACCTCGCAAATGGTTATCCTTTCATTAACACTTAATGCGAATCACTTTTGGTGTTCCAGTGGGCTGGCCGCTCCAATGAAAAGTAACTGTGGGCGCTGCCAACTGCCGCGGCATGCCTGGCTTGGTTTTTTTGGGATGCAGGATTTCCCTGAGTTTAAAGGAGCACAACCCTGAGCAGTCAATCTTTGCTCATTTATCTGTTCTCTACAGCTGTGTGCAAGTCTTAAAAAAGCCACACTGGAGTCATAGGTGCTTGTCCACCCCAAAGTTACTTCAGATAGCACAGCTGGAATGAATCCACGGTGAGAAAGTAGTTGAGGACTAGATGAATAAAGAATAATGTATCATTTAGAACCTGATGGAGGGGAGCAAAGCCATCCGATACTGATTACTTTGCTGTTTGTTTTATTTTTCAGACATGGAGATGACTTGATTGTGACACCGTTTGCTCAGGTAGGCTCCACATGCCATGATGTGGCCATACATGAAAGGATCAAATGGGGGGAACTGTTTTCAGGCTTTGAATGAGCTACAGCTTTTGTTATTATTACTATGATGTTCCAAAAATAACATTCTGAAATGGAACCACTTCCATGGCTAACTTGTATTGCTTAGAGGTGCTTAGAAAGAAATCTGAATGTTATTTACAGTGGTACCTTGGTTTACGAACTTAATCCGTTCCGGAAATCTGTTCTTAAACCAAAGTCGTTCTTAAACGAAGTGAGGCCTCCCGCCGCTGGTGCCCTTCCACCGTTCAGATTCCGTTCGTAGATCAAGGTAAAGTTTGCTAACCGGAACACTACTCCTGGTTTTGCGAAGTTCTTATACCGAATAGTTCGCAAACAGGGCTGTTTTTAAACCACTTAAACCGTTCTTAAACAAACACCACTGTATTTGTTTGCTACATTTGTACCCCACCTTTCCTCTATGGAGCTCAAAGTAGTAGACATGATTGTGCCTCCCAATTTTATCCTCACAGTAACACTAAACCAGGCTTCCTCAACCTTGGCCCTCCAGATGTTTCAAGACTACAGTTCCCATCATCCCTGACCACTGGTCCTGCTAGCTAGGGGTCATGGGAGTTGTAGGCCAAAAACATCTGGAGAGGTGAAATTGAGGAAGCTTGCACTAAACTGAGGCTGCATTCTCCCTATACATTTGAAGCACACACCCCTCCCCAGAAAGGGGTCCTGGGAATTGTGATTTGTTAAGGGTGCTGGGAACTGTGGCTGTGAGATGCAAACTACAGTTCCCATGGTCCTTTGGAGGGGGATACGCTTTAAGCGCATGGTGTCCCCCCAGCCTGAGAGTTCGGAACTGGCCCAAGATCACTCAGTGAGTTCATGGCTGTGTGGGGATTTGAAGCCAGCTCTCCCTAGTCCTAATCTGACATGCTAGTTGTTATATTAAACTGGCTCTCTAAGGAGCTGCATAGGCTCACACAAAGAAAATGCAATAACCCAGTGCAAGGGTGGGTAGGTGGGAGTTTACTTAAAAAAGAAACTTCTTTTCTTTGAACATCAGACTGCCATGCTGTTCAGTGAACTGATTTTGAAGCATGGTGAGCCCTGAAGGTGCAAAACACCTCTTAATGAGGGTCTGAAGCAAGGGCACACTGTTTGCCATCTTTGCCCCAACACAGGTGATCAGCAGTGCCACACCAGCAGTTTGTGAATGTGCAAGGTACTATTGCATTTGAGCTTCTATGCCCCAAACTGTTGCCATTTTAGATCACTAGATCTAAACTATTCCAGTCCAGGTACTTAAAGGTGTGCTTCCAATGTTTGTGCATGCGTACACACACACACGCACCTGTTTGGTGCCAGCAAATCAGGTTGACGTGGATTTATTTGATAACAACTTTATATGAATGTCAAGTGTGAGAGGATCTTATTGTGCAGTTGTTAACTGCTGGGATAATTCTGGTGCAAATGGCACTGGACAGCAGTAGACCATTCTTTTCAAAGCGCTGTAATTTCAGAGAAACAAAGAGTGTTTTATACAGAATTTTTGTCTTCTTTGAACAAGGCTGCTTTTTTAAACAAATAATGGCTTCTTTTGTGAGAAGGAAAGCGACAAAATGATTGTTCTTGCATTTCAAAAGCTTCATTGTGAAGTAACGGTCAAAGGCTTCAGACACCAAAATAATCCTGGAAAGTTTTAAGAGATTGTTTAGAAAGCCTTCGGCTTGTTGACCAATGGAGCAGAGAGAGATGGGTAGCACACCTGGTGAAACTAAGAATGAAGCATCCACTTTATTTGCTACAGGTGCTGGCCAGCTTACGTACTGTACGGAATAATTTTGCTGCATTAACCAACCTGCCGGATCGAGCACCTAGCAAGTAAGTGTGGCCTTTTTCTCCTTCCTAACGTTTTGAGTTAATGCTCCCTTCATTTTTGCTTTATTGCTTTTTCCACATATAATAAACCTAATACAAAATACAATAAGCAACAACGATAGCAGCTAGTCTGTCGTTTCTTGGGGGGAAAAGCATAACAGCGGCTTGAAGTTAGAACCACGACATAGAACAAGTTTATAATGCACATTTAAGTCTAGTCCAATAAGTCCCTGCAGATGTTTCTGGAGGTCTGAGGAGGTGGTCTCAATTGATCACCCTGTCATATGGAAGGTGAATGGATGTCGAGTGTTGTAATAGGATAAAGGACTCCTCTTGCCTTTGGCTGCCCTGACTTGACAGGTCAATTTCTGGGCCAGAGCAACAGACCATACCTGAGCATATTGTGAATCTGTTGACAGGCCTGCTACAGAATGCCACCATTTAGCAATTTCTGAATGAGCAGTTACCAGCAGAAATGTCAACATCTCCCTTCGTTTTGTGTCATTACTCCGTTCTACCCTGTACACTAGCCTTCCTCCACCTGGTGTCCTTCAGCTGTTCAGACTACAACTCCCATGAGTCTCAGCCAGCATGGCTGTGCGCTGAAGTACACTGATACGTAACAGCATAGAGAAAGCTCACTGCAGTGAGCTGGGCTGTACACATGGTGAGCTAGCTGCTAGTTCTAGGTTTGGAATGGCTTCTGGCCAAATGCATGTCCTGCGCTGTCCATGCTAACCTTTTCCCACCAAGTCCAAAATTGCAAGTGGCATCAAATGCATGGCCACAGATGAAATTGCAGCCACATGTTCAATTCTCCCATTCCCTTCCTGATGCCTGTGGCAGCTTAATTTTGTGCTGATGTCATGATCCTTACCCCCCTCCCCCCAAAATCACCAGTGACACTGATAAAAATGGTTTTATGCTGAGGACTTACATTTCCCCCCTCTTTTCTGTCAGACGGTCACCCATGTGTAACCAACCATCCATCAACAAAGCGACCATAACAGGTAAGACAACTTAATGTGGCTTGATTTGGTCACACCTTTTTGATGAGATTGTATTGTTTTATAATTCAGTTTTACTAGCAAACCAGAGGTTAAACTAGTCCCTTTCCAGCCCTGGGAGGAGAGGAGTGTGGGGAGCGTTTACACGACACACCTACACACTGCAGCCGGCACACTAACGTGTCATGACACACGGTTTGGAAAGCTCTGAGCCACACCTTTCTATAGTCTGGATGATACATAGTTGGTTTGTAAAATACTTGTAGACGTGTGTTAACTGAGCGCAATGCCTTGGAGTGGTGCTGCATTGAGGCATTATGGGAAATTAGCATGATGGGCAACTCGCAGCTGTTATTGCCCGTATGCCTGCTGGTCGGGGCAATAATTTCAATGGGAATGAACATGACAGGGAGCCCATCTTGCTGAAACTAAGCCAGAGTTGGGCCTGTTTAGTGCCTGGATGGGACACCACCTGGAAAACCCTTTGTTCTCTGCCTGTATTTTCACTGAGAAGTGAAAACTGGGGTATAAATATCGCAAACAAGGAATGCAGAGCTCCAGGCCTGCTAACGTATAGCTGGGCCTGCTACCCATAGACATGATGTAAAAGGCCATGGAATGTTTATCAGCCAAATGCCTGGTTGCAGAAACGTTTTCACCTGGCGCCTAAAGACATGTAATGAAGGTGGCAGGCAGGTCTCCCTGGGGAGAGCATTCCAAGAACAGGGAGCCTCTGCAGAAAAGGCCCATTCTGTGCTGCCACCCTCCGGACCTCCCATGGGGGAGGCCACTGAAGAAGGCCCTCCGATAATGACCACAAGGTTGCTTGCACATGCGTGGGTGGAGGTGTGGTTATGCGGTTCCTCCAGCAGTCCAGCCCAGAGCACAAGCCTGGGGAGGGAAGGGGTGCCAGCTACTTAATTGCAAGAAGCATGTATGTGCAAGTTCTGTGCACCTTTGGAACTACTGTAAGCACGTGCTTAGTCCATAGAGAATTAGAAACTACCCGCCATTTGCCCTCTTTGGTCTGAGTGTGCTCGGGACACCGCTTTTGAAAACTGTATTGGTTACATGAAGTCATGATGATGGCGGTAATCCTCCAACATTCATAGCAGATTGTCGACCCCATTGTTTTCAGTAGTTGACACTATTAGGAATGGCCTGAGTGGAGGGTAAGGCTGACTGGATATGCGCCACATCCATGGGCAGAGGCAATATGCTTCTGAGCACCAGTTGCTGGAAAACAACCGGTGGGGAGACGACTTTTGTGCTTAGGTCCTGCAGTCAAGCTTCCCATAGGTTTTTGGTTGGCCACTATGTGAAGAGGATGCTGGACTGAATGGGCCAAGAACCTGGTCTCCTTATGTGGCTTTAAAAAGTAGATTCGTACTGTGTGTGGCTGTACCAGTCCGAATCAGGACCTGGTGAGAGAGGTAGGATGCCTTAACCCTTTGCCGCCACCCCATGTTCTTTCTGTGATTGAGGTATCAATTTCTGCAATTACTTTTTAAAAGCCCTTCACTGCTATTGCTAATTGTGCAAACAGCATCTCATCTAGCTTGGCCCTCAGTTACTAGAAAAGCCCATCTTTGAAAATGCTATTGTTGCTAAATCAGTGTAGAAAATGCCTTGGTACTTGTCACAGACAGGAACTCTCGGGTTTATGGTTGTGGTTAACTTTTTAAAGGATGCCCTCGTCTGCGCTTACCACTTAATATTATGCATGATTAAAATTCTGGTCTAGATGAGTCCACAAAGGCGGGTTAATACAGGTGAAGCTACATTTTAGCTTCTTGTCCAACCCCTGAGTTAAAAGATAATTCAGCACCTTCATAATTTACAGAGCAGTGTGAACTGGTGGATGGGGGTGTGCCCAGCTCACCTCATCACCCTTGCCTTAAGAAGAATATTGCAGGGCTGGGAAAGGTTCAGAGAGGGGCAACCCCAATGATTAAGTGGATGGGGCAACTCCCCTATGAAGAAAGATTGCAACATTTGGGGCTTTTGAGTTTAGAGGAAAGGCGTGTAAGAGGAGATGTGATAGAGGGGTATATACCTAGTGTGAGAAAGCTCTCACACCAGGGCTTGAACCAGGAGCCCTCTGCATGCAAGGCGAGTTCTCCACCACTGTGCTGTGGCCCTTCTCCATAACACTAGTGTGGCAGAATGGTTAGAATGTTGGACCAGGACTTTGGAGAGCAAGGTTTGAATGCCGCTCAGTCATGGAGCTCACGGGGTGACTTTGGGCCAGTCACCTTCACTTAGCCTGACCTGCCTCAAAGGGTTCTTATGAAGATTAAGTGGGGAGGAGGAGACCACCTTGAGATCCTTGGAAGATAAAGGTGGTATAGAAGTGTAAGCAACAACAACAACAACAGTAGTAAAGCCGAATGTTTGAAGATTCAGGACTAACTAATGAAAGTACTTCTTCACACCATCAAATATGCTGCTGGGAGAAGTAGCGATGGTCACCAACTTACATGGTTTTTAAAGAGGATAAGGCAAATTCACGGAGGAGGTGGCTATCAGTAGCTACTGGTCACAATGTTTATGCTCTGCCTGCACAGTCAGAGGCAGTAATGCTTCTGAAGACTAAATGTTGGGAATCACAGGTAGACAGAGTGCTGTTGTGCTTTTCTTAGGCATCTGGCCAGCGACTGTGAGAATAGGATGTTGGCCTGGATAGGTTGTTGACCTGACCCAGAAAGCTCATCTAATGTTCTCAGCTTCTGTGCCATTCCTGTAACAGCTGTACGCAGCAAAAATCACATACCGCATGCAGTTATTTTGTTTTGCATTTATTGCATGTGTCAGTATGAATTGATCTTATGCTTGGCTAGTCTGGAACCACTCATAATTTATAGTATGCTTGGTATTAATACCATTCCCACAGCTGTAGCCAGTGCTTTTTTCTGGGGGGGACGCAGGGGGACGCATGCCCCTAAACATTTTGTGAATCTTTGTCCATTTGTCCATTTACTGTATTTATTTTCGCCGATTTGAACTATCAAATTGTGATTTTCTTGAGTCAAAATGAGAGTACCCCTAAACATTTTTTTTTAGGGGGGAAAAAGCACTGGTTGTAGCTAAGGGTAAGAACCAAACAGCCCCCGAAGGTTTATTGTAGTCCTTTAAATTAGATACCAGCCTGACATTTTCTCTTTGTTTTAATTCCTTGGAGTCCTCAGCAACTTAAAAGATTTGTCTCCATAAGCAATAAGTGGTTTTTATTGCTGCATTGCAACTGCATTGCAAACTAAAAAGTCCTTTAAGGGACTTTTGGAAAAACTCTTTAAAAGGGGAGGCAGTATGGGACTTAGTACCGATTTTTTCTCTGGAAGAATCACGCAGGCCTCTGTAATGCCTTCCTTCACTTTCGTCAGAAAACCTACCAGTTTTACCAGGCCTAGACTTCAAATTAACGGGTGTGCTTTGGTGCCTGAACGGTTTGGCTCCAGCATGCTGAAGGAAATGCAAAGCCAACCCAAAGCTGTGAGATGTACCAGAGGTTTGGCTCAGATGGTCCTTTGCCTGAACTGGTGGGCCCATCCCTAGTCTTAATGCTGCATTTGATGTTATAGGTGTTACCATAACAACAGACTGAGTGGCACAAGCATAGAATCTCTCCTCGGGGCACATAAAACCCTGGTAGTTGTGGCAATGCACGTTATATGAAGGCAGAGCGCCAAGGAAGGCAGAAGGGATGGTGCGGGCTTCCCTCCCCTTCCTACACCAATTTAGAAATTTGGCGCCAGCTTTCCTCCTCACAGATTATTGCCAGAGGTGTTTGAAGTGCCGTCTTTTGCTGCTAGTAAGTTTCCCTGCTGTTGCTCTACCTCTGCAGGCCAAGGAACCAGGATAGAGAAACAGCTGTACAGGTGAGGTCTCCGTTTGTCTGAGGCCAGAAGGGCAAAAATTAAGAGCAACACCGGCCAAGGCCAGGAAAGACAAGAGGGGGAATGATGGGAATAAAGGAAGTCTGGAGCCCTTCATTAGGGAGCCCAGAATAGTGAAACACCTCATGGAACCTGATAGTATCTCCAGCTAGTATCTGAATTTTGCCTGAGTATTTTCCATTGGATGTGTGCGCAGAATTGTTACAGAAAAGCTGTAGGCTAAACAAGGCAAAATTTTGGGAGATCCATGACTGATTTGTTTATTTTTAATTCAAATCGGTTGTGGTGGGAGAGGGCTTGGCGCAGGGGAGCTGTAGTAAACCCTTTCCCCTAAGGGCTTGTCACGATCTAAATTGCTGCCCTGGAGCTTCTATTTCCACTGCAGTCTACCCGCTGGTGTGCCCAATAGCATTCTCAATCGGGGGGGGGGGTATCCCTTTTCTTCCGATCCATGAGCTGACCCCATTTCCCTCTTCTGTTGTTTGTACTGGTGGTAACTGCAGGCTGTGAATAGCACCTGCCTATTCCACCACGCACAACATGCCCCGGCTGTGTATCTTCTTTAAAATCTTACTGACTTGTCTTCTTTGCTCTCTAGCCAAAAAGGTGTTTCCCCCTTCCAGTGAGTCATAGTTTAGGTTCACCGAAGCGTGCTTATTAAATAAAGCCTTCGGTGGATAATACACGTTGGGCACAGTCCAGCCAGAGTTAAGCACTTTTAAGCCTCATTTGTTCTCAATGGTAGAAATTTAAACACTTGGTTTAACTCTCCCTCCAGACCAATGGGATTCTGATGCTTGACTTTGACTGGATCATGCCCATGATTTGCACTGAAGCAATCAAACAAAATGCTAAGGCTTAAGGAGGTTTCATTAAAGTTTCTTTTTCATTGGCATTTTCCCAACTGCACTGTGACTTATTGGGTATTTTCTGTGCTCAGTTCAAAGTGCTGATTTTGACCTATAAAGTCTTTGGTGGTTCAGGACCCCACTATCTCAATAATAATAACAATAATGACCATTTCCCCCACATGGACCAGCTCAGACTCTGTGATCTTCATCAGATGCCCTTTTCTATGTGCCTCACCTGAGGGAGGTGATGGGGTGGATAATAATAATTGTTAGTCCACTATTTTTATTATTTCAAGGCTGTGTAGGCTGTGTTCTTTGCCATCAGGATGGTGCCTAAATGTGGCGTATATCCAGGAAAAATGCCATTCAAATCACTTAATTATTTTTTTTTAAATACACCAAAACAAAATGCAGCTTGCTTAAAACCTAGCCAAAGAAAAGATGAAAAAACATGTGCAGCAGCCAGAAAACAAGCATAAAACAACTTTGGGGAAAAGTTGCACTTTGACTATGCACCGAAAATCCAGCAGATGAATAGCCAGGCATGCTCCTCTTAGCGGAGTATTGCACTGTGTAGCCCTGTGCTCTTACAGGACTGACTTCCTTACAAAACAGTGCATGGGGCATCACTCCCCACATAGATATAATGGAGCAGGAAGGAGGGGTCCCTAAGGTGCACAGACCCCAGTCAGTATTGATTAAGTTAAGCCCCAAGCAACGGCATTGAGCTTGGTGGTACCAAGCAACTGATGCCATCACTTGTGAGTTAAATTCAAGACAAATGATTCCCCCCCATACATTTTAATGTGTTCATCAGCTTACCAGTACCTGGATATCTGGACTATCAAGACGGTTTCTCGTGAAGGGTTCCCTGATCCACTAATTCATACTGTTGCTCTCCACCGTGATCTCTGAGCAGTGTGAGATTCCAGGGGTTGCAGGTGCTTGCCTAGGGTTTGTGTTTCCTTTGGAATGAGGGAGTGCAGAAATATTTGGTTTATTTACACATATATGCAACCTGAGCCTACGATGGAGGGGCTTACAGCATTAGCATCCCAAGAGGGTCTTGCTTTTCCCATAGCCACAGCCTTGGATTCAAACAGAAATCAAACATCGCTCTCACTCACTTCCAGCTGCTTCCAGCTTCTAGCCCCAAAACTCATAACAATACAATCATCTTGGCAATGCTGTAAAAGGTGTGTCTTTTTTTAAAACATACCTTTAAGCTCTAATGATCAGTGGCTATCATTTCTGTATCTCATTCAATTCCCACCTTACAATTTTGTATGCACACTAACTAAGGTTTCACCCCTTGCCATCTGATGACAGGGGCTCAAGTACACGAAAGCTTATGCCATAATACATTTGTTAGTCTTTAAGGTTCCATTGTCTCTCGAGTCTGACGGATGCCAACCAACCTTTAAGGTGCCACAATACTCTTTGTTGTGATTAAAGGCAAAAATGGACTGCAGCCCGCAGCATTCTCCAAAGTTAATATGCAGTCACTGTGTGCCTGTTCCATGGCGGTAGATTATCAGTTTAAAGGCCAGGGGAGTGAAATTGCACCACCATTTTCATTTAGGGCCCTCCCAATGAAACCAGCTTCTCCCAGTTGAAAGCAGCTGTGTGGTGTTCTCTTCCACCACCTCAGACCTCAGTTCAGCAGAAGTAGGAAGAGAGGTTGCAGTTGCGCATAGTACTGCCCAGAATAATTGGGAAGGTTGAACGCTGAAAATGGCAAGAACTGCCCTTCCTGCCTCTCCTCTGTCTCCTGTCTTTTTATAAAAATACATTTTTCAACCTTTGTGATTATGCCAAAAGTCTTGAAAATATGTGCCTGTGCTCAGACTGCAGAAGGCAAACAAAGTATTATTATGTTGGAATCTTAGAGGTCTATGTCATTCTTACACTTCAGCTTTTCATCAACTAACACAGGCCAGTTTGTTCACAGTCATCTCTTCCTATTTTTGCCCTCTCTTTATTCTCTCTTTTTTCAAATTATTTTTATTAATTTTCCAAATTATTACAAATCAAACCAAATTACTTTAATTTAACGCTCTTTCTAAAAATCAGGTTTCCCGTTCCTGTTGCAAACATATGCCCTCTCTTTATTCTCTTCCCAGTTGTTAAAACTTGGACTTTAAGCTCTTCACTGTCCTGTTCTTTATTTTTCTGGCAAATGTAATAATAATAATAATAATAATAATAATAATAATAATAATAATAATAATATATTATTGGGCGGCTTCCAACAGAATATTAAAAACACGATAAAACGTCAAACATTAAAAACTTCCCTAAACAGGGTTGCCTTCAGATGTCTTCTAAAAGTCAGATAGTTGTTTATTTCCTTGACATGTGGTGGGAGGGCGTTCCACAGGGCAGGTGCCACCACCAAGAAGGCCCTCTTCCTGGTTCCCTGCAACCTCACTTCTCGCAGTGAGGGAACCGCCATAAGGCCATCAGAGCTGGAGCTGCTAATGTAGCTGTTTGACTTCACCCCTGGAGGAGCGCTCCATTGTCTTTCATGACGGATGGATGCCAACAATATGGCTGCAGTAGAAATTGATTACTTGAGTAAAAGAAGGGCACTTTCTTTTTGCCTTCTCCACTTGCATAGGTAAAGGTAAAGGTACCCCTGCCTATGGTTGTGCGCCCATCTCACTTAAGAGGCCAGGGGCCAGCGCTGTCCGGAGACACTTCCGGGTCACATGGCCAGTGTGACATCGCTGCTCTGGCGAGCCAGAGCCGCACACGGAAACGCCGTTTACCTTCCCGCTGGTAAGTGGTCCCTATTTATCTACTTGCACCCGGAGGTGCTTTCAAACTGCTAGGTTGGCAGGCGCTGGGACCGAGCAGCGGGAGCGCACCCCGCCGCAGGGATTCGAACCGCCGACCTTTCGATCGGCAAGTCCTAGGCGCTGAGGCTTTAACCCACAGCGCCACCTGCGTCCCCTCTCCACTTGCATAGCAAATAGTAAAATACACTTAAAAATCCATGAGAGGGCAGCAGAGAGTAGAAGATGCCTTTCTTGTAGCACTTACAGCTGCTAATTCTGAATTTCTGCAGTTTACTGTGCCTTGACAATAGAAAACTGGAGAGGTTTAGTGGCCCAACATGGTTTTAAACAAAACAGTGCTTGTAGGTTCTCCCTCCTCAGTGCCCATCTCCATGTATTTTAAATACAGAAAATAAAACTGCTTTGCAAAATGCATAGGATCTATTCCACAACCTAAGAATCCTAGGCCCCACTGGAAATATACTCTTTAAATATCCACACTGCTGGATAGGTGACTTTTGTGAAATCCAGTTCTGGAGAGGAGCAGCTGAAGAGGTTGACTTTTCACACTCCATCATAGGTGTAGCAGTTATCATGCTTTGAGACCAAGCCATGCATATGTTATTGCTGATCTAAGTTCCAAAGTGCTATCATTTATTTTATTTATTATTTCACAAGGCTTATATTCTGCTTAACTGTAAGAAAACTTCAGAGCAGTTTACAAAAGAATAAAACAAAACAATTATTGTTTAAAACAGTCAAAAGGTAATTAAAGTTAACGATAAGCTAAACACCAAATTAAAAACACAGGACAGCTCCTATAATTAAAACCTTTTTAGCAGTACAGTGAAGGCACCAGCCTGATGTCTGTCTTGAGAATCACAACTATCAATTCATCAATTTCTCTTTCTCCTCAAACAAACTTTGTTCAGGTGTGTCAGATTCAAAGCTACCGAAGGTTATTTGCTTGTTCGTTTCTTAAAAGGCAAAAGGGCATGAAAATGTGGGGATTTCTTGCTCAAAGATAGGGGGAAAATGGGGGGGGGGGGTGATATTTAATAGAAATAAGAAGAACGCTGGTGGATCAGAGCATTAAACTATTGAGTCCAGCATCCTGTTTTTCGTTGTGACTGTCCAGGTGCATGTGAGAATCCCAGAATTTAGGGGAATTTAGAGAGATCTGGACATTCCCTGAGGCTGTTATCACCACTGATAGACCTGACCCCCATAAATTTGTCTAACCCCACTTTAAATCTATCTAAGCTAGCAGTCATCACTGCATTGTTTGAAGAAGCCCTTCTTTTGTCTGCCTTGATGAATGTTAAAGGAGCTGTGTGGGTTTTGTTTCTGTTTGTTTTTTTGTGAACTTCTTGCTGTATTTGGGAAACAGGAAATAACTCAGAGGTCAAATTGTGCAAGGGACTACTAGCTTAGCCTGGCTTGTTAAAATTCCCCTTCACACTAAGCCCTTTTACCAGGAGCCTTTACTGAGTAAATTAGTTCTCTGAAGGTCCGCAAAAACTTGACAGGGGGAAAGGGTGGCCTGGAGGGGAAGCCTAGCGTAGTGTGTGCCAAAACAAATGACCGGGAAATTCTCCCGAAAACAGTTTGACATAAACCAAGTTGCACAGCCTGACCAAACATTATTCACGGGGTGTGGAAAGGTCTGATACACAGAGGAGAGAGATCCAGCTGGGACAGGATCCAACCGCGGAGCTGGGAATGCATTGCAATAGGTGGTGTGTTTTTTTTGTTTTAAAAGGGAATGACTGCCGCGAAAGCAAGCGGGACGGAGGAAAGGGAAACTGCCAAAGACATGGGAAGCAGAGAAAAGCGTGACTTATTTTGTTGAGCAAGAAAGAAATATGAAGCACGGCTTCTCCCTTGTATGTAGCAGAGGTTCAGAGAGAAGGTTGTCTGAGGACACCGCAGAGCGGGCAGTCCCCTTGGTCAGGCTCCGTTCTGCATCTATCATGTTACCGAGCAGGGCTTTTGATGATGGAACTGTGTGTAATATCCCGGGCCTTTCATTTTGATGGGTAAAATGTTCCAGATGTTGCTCCTCATCTACTGCATGAGGACATTCTCTCTCTCCCTCCGCCCCGTCCCTGCTGTTTTCCATAGCGCTGGTTTCTCTGCCACAGTTTCTCTGGGTTTGCATTTGCAAGAAAGAAACAGCAGTAAAAGTTTTTGTTTGCTAATTATTTCTATTTGCTTAAATTGCAACGATTGCTCTTTGTTTGCTCATAGTTTCCTGCCATTTTCCGTGTGAAAATCGGTTTGTTTGTTTAAACTGTATTTGTTTTGTAGAGAAATAATTGAAGTAAAATGCATACCGAAGAGCTGACTCCGCTCTCCGTAGGATAACCTGCTAGAGGTTCTGCTCCTGAAAACCCTTCCCAGAACTTTGATACTGTATTACTTTTGAGTGTTGTTTCCATCTTTTGCCAGGGTTCTTTCCTCCATGCCCCGGCCTGACCCTGTTTCAACTGGAACATCTAACAGCTTAGAACTGATTGGCTGCAGTTCTCTAGATAAAACTGCTGAGCCACAATATTTTATTTTGCTAGTAAAATGTCATGTGATTTCAAACTTAACGACTCCCATCTGTAGAGCTTGGGTGGCCGGCTGAAAAAGTGGACAGGCCTCCTGCACCTTCATTAATAGGTTGTGCAAAAGAGGGGCATTTCAGCAGGGCAGGAGCGGCTTCTCATATGGCCCACCCAGAGAGCGGCTGGCGATGGGAGCAGGAGCAATCAGATGCCCATGGCAGCAGTATGGTCCAGTATGCCCACCAGAGCTGGTGCTGGTTGCTGCAACCTTATTTCGTATTTTTAGAAGCACTTTGTGGTCAGGGAGTGGCCAGCTGGCTACATACTTCAGGGGTGGATATTTTTTTTGGGGGGGGAGCTAAGGTCCAGCGTAACCCATGGGCAATCTTCGGGGGGGGGGGCTGCATGCCTCAGTGGGTGTGGCCAAAGGGGGCGTGGCAAGGAATGCTGCTTGCAAGGCTGCCTTTCCAAAGGCTGCCCCGGCAGCTATTTTACACTCTTTTACAGAATTGTTGCCGCTGTTGTTGTTATTTCTTAGTTGCTTGTTACCCCAAGGTCTCAAAACAATTTGCAACACATTTACACACACACACACACACTTACACATATACACACACAGAGAGCATAGCATTTTTTTAAAAAGCCATTAATTCAATATAGATGCATGAAAACATGAAAAAAAAAATCCCCATAACAGCCCCCTAATACAAAAGAATATAATCTCAGTCTATCAAAAAACTGAATAATTATTTTCAGGCTTTTTTAAAAATTAAAAATTGCAAACTTTTTAAAAAACAAACCACCATCAATTTTTGGACTACAATTCCCAACCATCCATGACAAGGCGCATCCCAGTGAGGAACCTTTAGGAAAAATAATGGGGGACCCTTCAGAAATATTTTAAAAATGAAAAAGGAGGTATTTTGGAGACCCACAATATTTTGGTATCAAAGCAGGGGCCTGTTGTAGCAGTGGTGAAGAAGAAGAAGAAGAAGAAGAAGAAGAAGAAGAAGAAGAAGAAGAAGAAGAAATGCAGGTGGAGGAGTTGAGCGCCCACAAAAGATTCTTCGGGGGGGGGGGGACAGACGTGGTTTGGCTTGGCATGAACAAAGGCAAGCGCCTGCAAATCCTCCCATATATATAACATTGCCCCAGGGCCATCCCATATGCCCTGCTGCCACAAAACAGTGTTTCTGGAGCAGTATTTGATGTTTTGGTTCAGGCCTGCACCACCTGTGACTCACCAAGGCAAATGCAGCCCTCCAGCCATGCATGGCAGCTGCTAAAGGGCCGGGAACCTGCTGATTTTGCTACCTGTTGGGGCATACCAAAGAACAACAACAACAAATCCAGGGAAAACTGTATGTCAAGCACCTGGCAAGCCGCAGGACACGCAATGGGTGTGTGTGTGTGCATGTGCAAGTGTGCATCGAAACTCACGGCTGGGATATATCTGATTGCCCTTGACGGGGAAATGCAGTCATATAACACTTAAATCTGCCCTGTGTAGCTTGTGTACTGCAGCTGGAAACAATACATGCAGGATCGGTTTGGTTTGGTGCATTTATTCTTTAATCCTTTCGTCACCACACCATAGTGGTGAATACTTCAAATTTTTTTATTTTGCTCGTAAACATAAGCAGTCGAGCTTTCACCAGCTCTTCTCTGCAACCGAGAGCCAAATATTGGTTGCAATGGAATGTCTTGAGAAGTGTGAGAACACATGTCCACGTCAATGCTCGTGCCTAGATTTCAATGTAGAGCTTTCAACTCGAGGAGGAACTTCATCAGCCTAATGGCACATGCATAGAACTGAGCAGGGCCATAGCTCAGGGACAGAACACATGCTTGGCACATAGAAGGTCACAGGTTCACTTCCTGGCAGCTCCAGTTCTTTCCTTTTTTTTAAGGAGGACAGCGGAGACCTCTGGCTGAGATCTTGGAGAGCTGCTGCCAGAGTCCTACCTCACTCTTAAAATTTGGTGGCGTCCAGCTAGTCCAACCCCTTGCAATGGAATATGCTGTTGTCCCATACGGGGATCGAACCTGTAACCTTGATGCTATCAGCACCATGCTCCAAGCAACTGAGCTATCTGTGTGTGTTTAGGCTACTGTGCAAAGGTAAAGTTTATGTTTGTTGCTCCACCCACTTTTGCCTCTGGCTCCACCCACCACCATCTGCTGGAAGGTTGTCCAGTAGGGAATGCAGCCCTTCAGTTGAGCAGGGTCTCCCCACCCCTGCCTTACGTGATCTAACATTCAACGGTTGGGCTTTTGGAACATGCAAGTGGCCACCTTTGGAGATCCCTGCAGATCTCTTCCTCCACATTGATGCTCCATTGAGCATTCCTGGAGAGCAGCGTTGTCCCAAAGTTGGGTCTCCAGCTGTTTTTGGACTACAATTCCCAACCATTCTTGACCACTGGTACTGCTAGGCAGGGATGATAGGAGTTGTAGTCGAAAAGCAGCTGGAGACCCAAGTTTGGGAAACACTGCTGTGGAGCAAGGATGGGGCGCCTGTGGCCCTCCAGATGTGGTTGGACTCCCAACACCCATCAGAGCCGGCCACCATGGTCAGTGATTGGGGTGGAGGATGCTGGAGAAGAAGAAGAGGAGGAGGAGGAGGAGGAGGAGTTTGGACTTGATATCCCACCTTTCACTCCACTTAAGGCGTCTCAAAGCGGCTAACATTCTCCTTTCCCTTCCTCCCCCACAACAAACACTCTGTGAGGTGAGTGGGGCTGAGAGACTTCAGAGAAGTGTGACTAGCCCAAGGTCACTCAGTAGCTGCATGTGGAGGAGCGGGGACGCGAACCCGATTCACCAGATTACGAGGCTACCACTCTTTACCACTACACCACACTGGCAATCCACCCATCTTTGGAAGGGAAGGCATAGGGGAAGGGGAAAACAAATGATCCATTGCACTGGGCCTCCCTTGCCCGAGTTTGTCATTAGGGTTACCATCTTCCATCCAAGCCTCCATACTTAGGAAAGTTTGCTTCCAGAGAGCAGATAAGTAGTTCTTTTGAATCTAAGAGAAGGGTGCTCTCCTTGCTTTTATCACAGTGAAAGAAGTTGAGAGTTAACACAGACCAAGAGGAAAATCCAGCTCAGTTGCTGAGCCTGAGCTTGGTTCCTTCTGGGGTTCCAGTCTGGCCTCGTCACTTGACATCTCCTGTCTGTCCCCTTCGCTCATGGAATAATGAGCCGTCGGCAGTAATGAGTCAGCAAAAACAAGTTAAGATTTTCCAGATGGAGCCTCATTTTGCGAACATGTGGTGTTTTCAGACAAATACTGCCAGCCTGTTATAATTTGTTTAGCCCTTTTTGGTTTCCCTTGCTTTATGAACTTTTAGAATTAAGTGCCAGCTAATTACAGAGGTTGGGCAATCGCAGAACATTGCAGAGGAAAGGCGACAGCTTTCCTGCACAAAATGGTACAGCATGGACTGTGGCAGATGGGGAAAAGATCCCCAAGGTGGCAGGCAGGCTTGTTTAAGTCTAAGGGATCCTAACATCTACATGCATTTTCCATTAGGGCTGCGATCCTGCCATGCAGGTGTGGGGAATCTCAAGCCTGGGGTGGGAGTATGGGCTGAACGCAACTCTCCAGGCCTCTTTGCCTGGCTCTTCTCAAGTCATTGCCCTCCCAGAAGCACCCAGAGTCCTTTGCCTGGCTGAATTGTGCCCTTAACTCCTGATAATGCCCCTTGTTTGCCTGGACAGAGGGTGCAGAGGGATGTGTGAGGGTGTGCAGAAACTAGCCTGCAGTTCAAAGGAAGTACTTACATGGATTGCTCTGCTAACATTTGCCCCTGGCCCCACCCACCGTTGGCATATACCCCTTGGAAAGTTGCCCAAAAGTGACGCTTGGCTCCCCCTTCCAGCTGTAATACGTGGGAGCCAGTCCCCTGGAATTCAGTAGAGTTTACTTTTCTGTGCAGATAGGTTTGCAAAGTGAGTTGGTGATGCTTAGAAGTATGTCCGTGTCCCCTTTGTTCACCATACAACGCACAGGCTTATCCCGTTCTGTCCTCAAAAACCACCCGGTGAGGTTTCTCGGATAGGGTGGCCGGTCCAGGGTCACCCAGGGAGGTCTTTTGTTGAGGAGGAACTCAAACCCAGATCTTTCCAGTCCCAAGCCAAGCAGTCTATCTGCCTCTCCACACTTCTTCCCACTATTATTAACACAAGTTCAGATTCTTTAACACAAGGTTTTCCCATCTGGGTTGGCAGTCTTCCTTAGAGAAATCAGTGTTTTAACAGCACAGTCTTACGCATGTTTTCTCAGAAGCAACTCCAACAAAGTTCATGGAGAATTAATTCCAAAAAGATGCAAATAATAATAATAATAATAATAATAATAATAATTTATCATTTATACCCCACCCATCTGGCTGGGTTTCCCCAGCCACTCTGGGTGGCTCCCAACAAAATATTAAGAACACGCTAAAACATCAGTCATTAAAAACTTCCCTAAACAGGGCTGCCTTCAGATGTCTTCTAAAAGTCAGATAATTGTTTATTTCCTTAACATCTGATGGGAGGGCATTCCACAGGGCGGGCGCCACTACCAAGAAGGCCCTCTGTCTGGTTCCCTGTAACCTCACTTCTCTCAATGAGGGAACTGCTAGAAGGCCCTCAGGCGCTGGACTTCAGTGTTGATGGGGGTGGAGACGCTCCTTCAGGTATACTGGGCAGAGGCCATTTAGGGCTTTAAAGGTCAGTACCAACACTTTGAATTACAGCAGGAATTGGGAACATCTGACCCCTTGGGCCCCTCCTTCCACCCCTGAGAATTCCCCTCTGGCCTTTCTGCTTCCCCTCACAACACACTTGCCTCTAGGAGGCAACACATCTCTCTAAGATGGAGAGATTTGGAGGGAGATGTAGAAAACACTATATTTATGTAGCTGGAATATAGCCTTCCATATAAAGCAAAGAGCTATTTCCATTGTTCAAGCCACATTTGCATCTGGCACCTTCCACGCACCTCAAAAGGTTAACCAGAAATGAATGTGAGCCACGGGCTGAAAAAAGGCTTCCCAGTCCTAGTGTCTACATAGGATTGCCGCCTTAGATGTTAACAATGCTTTGGAAACAATTGTGGAGAGTGAATGTCACCTTTCCCAGCAGAGTGGAAATATTAATACAGCAACAGAACATCAATTTCTAGTCCATCATCACAGAGAACAGAAATAGAACTGTATTTCCAAGCCAATGTTTTAGCATGGAAATTCGCCTTCAGATGTCTTTGGGATTTAGAACACTCTTTGAGAAAAATGATGTTTGAGATAGACATTATTTTCTTATTAGGTTTTTCTCTCTCCTGTATTTCAGTGAAATATATTCAAAGAGGTTTGTAACTCCCCCGTCCCTAAAAGTACAGTACACAACGACAATTGGTGGTAGTCAATCAAGTTTTCTCAGGGCTGAACCATTGAAATTAATGAACATGTCTGTTGTTTTCAATGGGTCTACGCTGAGTAGAATTTAGCTGAGGGCCACCCAATAGACCCAATTCCTAATATGTTCCTTGTATAGGAGGCAGAAGATCACTCAAACATTAAAAGCTGGCTTGAATAAATAGGCTCTCAACCTGTAGCTAATAAATCTCCCACAAGCGTTTTCCACGGTTTTGGTACCACCACCAAACAGTTCCTGTCCTTTGTTATCTACTCAATGGTAGAGAAGGCTCCCTACTTTGGACTTCTCCCTCCAAATCATGGAGAGTGACAGGCATAGAAATGCAGGGGATGGAGCTTAGCACACCAGGGCCAGACCATCTATGGGGCAGACTGAGGCACCTGTCTCAGGCAGCATCATACAAGGGGTGCCTCTCTGCTGCCACTAGAGAAGTGAGGATAAGTGGCTGTGGTGGCTTCTGGGTTCCAACCAGATATTTTGAGAGCCGTGTGAGATCATACTTGAGAGCGCTTGCTTACTACATACTCTGGAAGGTTGTGTGAGGCCTCCTCGTGATCTTGTGGGGCTCTTGTGAAATCTCGCTGAAAGCTGCAGCCACATGACCCTGGTAAAGAAGTCTTTAGTGGGGCAGGTGGCAGTACTTTCCCATTTTGCCTCAGGCAGTGAAACAGGATGAGCTGCCTCTGCCGTGCACCCTACTCACGTGTCGGCATCACGGCCGAATAGGGCGTGGGTCTTTGTTGTGTATAAACTTTGCTGTTTGGTCAAGACGTACGTATCCCACCTTTCCTCATAAGGAATTCAAGGCTGCTGAGAACAAAATCGCACCATAATGAAGCCGTTTAAAATATTGATGGCACAGCTTTAACTACACCAGTTATTAGGGCACAAAAACAGTGCTAGTAAAGAAATGAACAGTACTCCAGCAGCAGGTATAAGTTATTCTAAGTCAGCAGATAAAAACCAATACAACAAAACAGCTGCCTATAAAACCAAAAGCCGCCTTGAAAAGGAATAACGGTTTCATTAGTTTCTGGAAAGCCATGAAAGAAGGCCCAGGACATGCCTCCCTCTGGGCGGAGTCCCAGAGTCTAGGCACAGCCACAGAGCAGGCTTTCTCGCTGCTCCCATCCAAGTGCATATTGGGGGGGTGTTGGATCAGGACTTGAAACGTCATCGCCAGTACCATGAATTGTGCCCAGAAGCAAATCACAAGCCAGTAGGACTGTTTGAGCGAGGGATTCACATGCTCCCTATATCCTGCCTCCGTTAACAGTCTGGCTGAATTCTCGACCAACTGTGGTTTCTAAGTACTCTTCAAAGGCGGCTCTGCATAGGCTGCATTGCAGTAATTCAGGCATCGTATAACGAAGGCATGCGTGGCCATGGCCGGATCTGCACTCTCCAGACCAGGCATAGTTTGCGCACCAGTCTGCCTTGCACCAATTACGCCTGATCTCCTGTGTGCATTTGACCTCTTTGCAAGAAGACTTATTGTAGTAGAGTCCATAAGCGTCACCTCTGGGATAGATCAAAGGGGCTGTTATTACATCAGAACCTGCATGAATTGGGGGTATATAGACGAGCTTCCAGCTGTCACTCCTTTTCATGTGGGATTCAATCACATAGCAGCAAATTCAGGTTGTGTAATTACAGCTGATTGAGAGGTCTTGTGCAACAAACCTGCTTCCCCAGAAATTGGAATTTTTTGCGATAAGTGACGGGAAAACGAAGCTGAAAGTTTGGCACAACCCTTGCTTTGATGCAACCGTCACCCAACCTGCCCGCAAACAAATGAGAATGGATGTTCTTTAAATAGCCAACCATCCAATTTCCCTGCAAACACATCAGGATGACTGCTTTATATGCAGGTCTTCTGGGTGTGCTCAGGGGTCTTTCATACATACATAGCCCTTGCAGAGAAAACTTGTGATTCTCCTGCTGTTTTGCTTTCTGCTTTTTCAAACCCTTGACATTTTGTCACATTCCCGCTTCTAGCTGGAGCCACACAATAGGGATTTAATTGTGTTAAAGCCTCATGCTGCCTTTGTCCTTTCTGGTCTTACGTGCTGCAGACACTGCAGTTCCACGTCACATCTCCATCTATGTATATAAACGGCCTTGACCTTTCTCACTGCGCTGCTAATTCTGAATATGTACTTCCACTTTGAGATAGTTACCCCCACCTCCTGCTACTCTGCCAAGCATTCAGCGGTGCTGCTGTCACACTTGCACAAAACCTGAATGCTGTCGTGCCAGGCATTTTCACAAAACAGCAGTCTCCATATGCACCACTGAAGTTAAGTACAGTGGTGGGCGTCTAGAACTGGACCCCAATCTCACTGAAGGTTCTTCAAATCAACTGACTTAAATCTTGTTCTGCAGGCACATGTGTGTAGGTTTGCAACTTACCATGAGATAAAGTGCCCCATTTTAAAACCAATAGCTCTGGGCTCAATCAGTTAGTCGTGAATTGAACATGGCTGCAACGTGCTTCTGATATCTGTGTTCAAAGAATGCTAACGTGTTTGGAGAAGCAACTGTGTTTCGGCTGGCATTTAATGAGTAAATCACATGGGGATAAAGGCATGGCAGTGTCAGACCCTCTGTTTAACAACCCCTTGGAAAGCACAAATGCATTCCATTGCCTGTTCTCTGTCATTTGTTTTCTTAGTTCTAAATGGCATGTATAAATAATAAATCCTCCCATTGACTATGATATTATACAGTTCAGGTGTAAGTCTGGATGCAAGAGAGATGGCTGGGATCTTCACAAACCAATGTTTTAAATTTAATGCATCTTTAGGAAGCCACATTCTGGGGGGAAACATCTATAACAACAACCCAAAACAGCAAACGCTCCACGTGCCCAACGGAGGAAGCTGATTCAACTGCTAAAACTGGGTTGGGGAGTGAGGTTGGGTTTTTAAAGAACACCAAATTAGTGAAAAGAGATAATGAAAATCAACAGAGAGTAGAAATGGATCTCTTTCACTGGAACATGAAAGCAAAATCCAGCATTGCCATGCCAGCATCCAGGCAGGAATTCCTTTTCACTCATCTGAGAGACCTGAGACCTAGAATGTGCTGTAAGAGAAGCTCTGTCACCTGAGAGACAAGCGTGCTGATGCTAAGGAGCTTTAGGAAGGGGAAAGGAAGGCATTATATAAGAGAGAGGGGCTAATTCCCCGGCTAAGGTTATCTCTTTAATTGGGCAGGTTTCTGCACACATCCATATCCTAAACTCTGAGGTCACAGAACTCTAAGCTAACCTGAATGTGCCAATTATGTGTCTACCAACGTTTGATAAGGTGAGCATTTGCAAATAAGGGCATTTGTGGTCCAGGTGTGGTCATGCCACATTTATGGGGTTTTCAGGACTTAGGTAAAGGTACCCCTGTCCGTACAGGCCAGTCTTGACAGACTCTAGGGTTGTGCGCTCATCTTACTCTAGAGGCCGGGAGCCAGCGCTGTCCGCAGACACTTCTGGGTCACGTGGCCAGCGTGACAAGCTGCATCTGGTGAGCCAGCGCAGCACACGGAACGCCGTTTACCTTTCCGCTAGTAAGCGGTCCCTATTTATCTACTTGCACCCGAGGGTGCTTTCGAACTGCTAGGTTGGCAGGCGCTGGGACTGAGCGACGGGAGCACACCCCGCTGCGGATTCGAACCGCCGACCTTTCAATCGGCAAGTCCTAGGCGCTGAGGCTTTAACCCACAGCGCCACCCGCGTCCCTTTTCAGGACTTACCGGTATATAAAATAGTTCTATATGCCCAATAGAAAGCATTCTGCCCGTTTGCCACCACTGCCTACATTTTAAGCTTCCCCCAAACCTGGAGATTTCAGAACATCAGGAGTTCAAAACCCACTAGCCCAACTTGCCGAAGCCTTTTTTTTAGAGAAACAAATAATATTGTGCCAGGTACATTCGAGCTCCAAATTTAGCTCCTCCGTGTTTGCAGAATCCTGTATATTAGCGACAAGGGCTGGGGGGGAGGACATTCGCGTTGTAAGTAGCTGATTTCGCTCTTCTTTTTCAGCCACGCATAAACTGCAGTGGTGTTGCTAATTACAATGATTTCAACAGAGCTTTAAAAAAAAGAAAAGGATGATTCTCTGCAACCCTTTAAAGAAAAAGCGAGCGCCCCTGCTTATTTAGACTCTAGCAGCCTGGCCGACCCCTTCCACTGGAAGGATCCAGTCCGGAGATTAGCAGAAGCACGAGCCCTCTGAACAAGAGTAGCCTCTGAGGGTTTGGTTTCTGATGTCGCGCTAAGCATGATAAGAATGCCATTGACGTCAGCAGAGGCATCAGCAGGGAGAATAGCACCCCTGCTCTTCAAACCACACCAGGCAATTGCAGCGCTTTTGAAAATTAAAAGCCGCTGCTCGCAGGAGGGGAGGGCCGCTCCGGCTCCAGCTGAACTCTCCAGTTGCTTCTGCATTTCCTGTAAATAAAGCCAGAGAGGGGGAAAGCTGCAGTGTATTGATGAAGGCACTTAAAATCCGGGGGAGAGGCGGTGAAGCAAAGGGGGAGAAAGATAATTTGATATATATATTTTTGTAAGCCCTTTTTTGTTGTTGTTTTCTAGGAAAAACGCAAGCTGTGCCACCCATGTGGGTTGCTGGCTGGAGCTGCTTGGCCACCAAACAAAGCAAATTTCAAATTCCCCTGAGTAGTAAATGGGTTGGGGTTGAGTCAGAAAGATGTCAAATGCAGGCATGTACTAGAAGCTATCTGGAGTCCCCTGCATCCCGTTCCACTTTTGAAAAGGTCTCGAAGAAATGGTGCAGTGGATGGTATGCGCGCGCTTCCTCTCTCTCTCTCTCTCTCCCCCCCCCCCCCTTTATTCTTGTTCGCTGCACAATAAAATAAAATGCCTGGAATCCAGGGAGAATAGAAACTGTGACCATTTCTTGAAATGACCTTGTGGTTGTTGTTGTTTAGTTGTAACCGACTCTTCGCGACCCCATGGACCAGAGCACACCAGGCACTCCTGTCTTCCACTGCCTCCTTTAGTTTGCCCACGTTTATTCCACAGAACGGGGATGCGGGTGGCTCTGTGGTTCTGTGGACTTGCCAATCAGAAGGTCGTGGTTCAAATCCCTGCGATGGGGTGAGCTCCAGTTGCTCGGTCCCTCTCCTGCCCACCTAGCAGTTCGAAAGCACTTCAGAGTGCAAGTAGATAAATAAGTACTGCTCCAGCAGGAAGGTAAACGGCGTTTCCGTGCGCTGCTCTGGTTCACCAGAAGCAGCTTAGTCATGCTGGCCACATGACCCAGAAGCTGTATGCCGGCTCCCTCGGCCAATAAAGCGTGATGAGCGCTGCAACCCCAGAGTCGGTCACGACTGGACCTAATGGTCAGGGGTCCCTTTACCTTTTATTCCACATAACTAAAGGCAAAGTGCATACTTCTCCCCTCCCCCATTCTTTCAATCACCAACAAAAACCCTGCGAGGGAGCTTAGGCAGGAAAGTAGTGAGCCAGGCACTGAAAAGCTACCCAGGACTCAGTTTGTAAGGTGCTGTAGAGGGAAGTGAGGGGCAGATGGGGCTCATCAACCTGGGCAGGGAGCCTATCTAGGAGAAGGAAAACTCTGATCCTAAACCTCCACTGTCTTGTGGGATATCTTTGGAAGAAGAAATGCTTAGGGGTAAACCCTAGACAAATCTGAAGTCGTGTCCCTAAGATGGTTGCCCAGAGCCTTGTGCACCTCCTTCCAGAAACTCCTGCAGTCAAGCTGGTGCTGAATATCTTGCTCTGCTTTCCTTTGGACCACATCAGTGAGGTCGAGATGGGGGTCTTGTTGTCTGGGCAGCCCAGGACCTCTATACACACTTGCACCCTGGGGAGGCCACTTCAGTGCTGCAAATGCAGCAATTTGATTTTACCCCCAGAGGCACACTCCATTGTCTCTCGATACAGGCGGATGCCAACAAGGCCATAACAAACTTGGTTGCCTTGTGAGTTTGATGGCTGAGTGGGGCTCTGATTTTGCGTCCTCCTAATCTGACGCACTAGCCGCTATACCAGGAGTACAGGGTGTGTGACATGACAGCCGACCACAGTGGTCTGAGTGACATGACCGCCCCAACGACTGGCAGAGGATGAGATTGGCAGATGAGCGGCTTATGGGCTCAAAAAGAGACCGTGTCATGAAAGCACCACCTTATCCACCCAAAACAATCCGGATCATGCACACGTTCTTAATGCTCTAGGAGTTCTTAATGTTGCTCTTTGTTTTTGTAGTCAGTGGGGCTGCAACAAATAAGAGCAGCATGAAACTGACTCAAGCATCAAGGCCAGAAAAGATACTTCAAAGGCAGCACTATTGCATCTAATACTTAACTCCAAAGCGGCAACTGAAGGCTAGAATCATACCTTTCTGAATCACCTTAGGAGAAAGAGCAAGGTTGGGGTCATGGGCGTAGCCAGGGAGCAGCTGCCCCCCCCAATCAAGTAAATAAATCAAAAGACTTAACCAGCTGACCAATTGCATTGTAGATAACCTGGTTCTGCCCCCCCCCAAAAAAACCATATTGTGAATACAGCAGGGTGATTCCCATAATAAACAAAGCCACTTCCGGACCAGGCCAGGAGGTGGGGTTGCGGGCTTCACGCCCACCCCATGTGAGTGGGGGCTGGTTTCAGCCCCCACGAGAGCAGGGGAATCCTGGCTGCATTGTCTGCCAAGCCAGCCAATCGGGTGGCTGGGGGGCGTGGCCTGCCCTATTTAGGGCCGGCGCAGCCGGGGTTCGCCCTCTTTTGCCGGCGAGCCCCCACGTTTTCTCCACCTTCCCTCCCTTTAGGTAGGCTTCTGACTTTGCTATGGACTTCGGTCTGTCGCCGCAAGGGGCATGGTAGGAATTTTTCCCAATTGCCGATTTGCGGCCATTTGGTTTTTCGACTACCTCGTAGCAACTCGTCACAACTCCTCGGCATTGGCAGTTAGGCATTGGTAATAAGGGGTTAAGAGGATGTGGGGGGGGGAGGAACACCATCACCTTCCCCAGAGAGCGAAGGGTGGTCGGATAAAGGACTCTGGGAGGCGTGGTGGCCCTGTCCGAAGCCTATGGAGGTGTGGGCCAAAGGCACACCCCCGAGTGGTGACCCGGGGGAGTTCCTAATTGATATGCCTCAGCAGGAAACTCCCCCTCTATGGTGTTAACCCTTCCCGGTCTTCAGCAAATGGGCTGGAGCCGGATAGTCGATAGGACCAATGCCTAAGCCAATGCCTCTCATTCCTGAATTCAATAAAGTTGATTTAACCCATTTAACCTTAATTCTGGCGTCCGGTGTCTTTCTTTATCCTTGGTGGGGGGCGGGAACTCGCCACGCAATTAATATGTTAGTGGTAAGCACATGTTGCCTGAATTGGGTGTAAAACTCCAGGCAACATGTGGCCAAACTCCCTCAACCATGGTTCTAATAACCATCACTTTGGATGCCCAAGCACACAAAGGTTATTTTATATGGTGGGTTACTTTTCTCCAGAAAAGAAGCACCACTGGGTTGTTTTCAGCATGCATTGGGAAAACCCACATGTACCGGTCTTGCTCCCCCTCTTCCTCCTTCCTGTCTACCATACCTCATAGGGGTGTTGTAAGGATACAGTGGGGAAATTCAAGATACAGTGGTACCTTGGGTTACAGATGCTTCAGGTTACAGACTCCACTAACTCAGAAAGAGTACCTCGGGTTAAGAACTTTGCTTCAGGATGAGAACAGAAATCGTGCTCCAGCGGCGGGAGGCCCCATTAGCTAAAGTGGTACCTCAGGTTAAGAACAGTTTTAGGTTAAGAACAGACCTCCAGAATGAATTTAGTTCTTAACCCAAGGTACCACTGTATGCCACTGTAAACTCCATGGAGGAACTATACCAATGTAATAAAAGATATGTGGGGAAATCTAAATTGGACTTTTGCTCTGTGGCAGAAGCAAGGCGTACAACACCATTCAGGTGATTGTTATTGCCGTTTTGCTTCAGATTTCCCAAAGACTTTGCCATCTGGACTTATCCCCTCGTAAGTCTGGGTCGCTTCCTGTGTTTTCCTGCCTTTGCGCTCTGACCTCACACCTTCCTTGCTTCGTCTCTCCCTCCCTCTCGCTCTCTTTTCTGCCATCTGTCTAGATTTCCCTTTTCCTGACATTGCTGCCGTATGCAGAATACCGTCACATGGTATCTCCGCTACCCGGAATTCTTTCAGCTGTGCAGTACGTGCTCAGTGTCATCCTTTCGAAACCTCAACTCATTTTTCAAGTGGTGTCTCATAAACATATCCCCTTTGTGCCTTAACAATAGCACATTTGTTGGTTCTTTCACTGCTTGACCCCCTGGCTGAAAAGAGAGAGGGAAAGCCAAGCATTTTTCTTCGCCAAGATGTTCCCTTGCCTGCACAGGTTTGCACATGTTCAGCGGAGGAGGCAATGCTTATTTCACAGTGTTGTCAGTTGCTTTGTGGGTTTTGTCGATTTGGGGCCGGGAATGGGGGTGCACCAGGGCTTCATCTTTTATTGGTTATAATTATCTTGGAAAACGCTCAGTATGCCTTATAATCTTTATGAAATAAAACCGCAGATCTGGAAGATGTGATGTACAGGGAGAGAAATCAGCTGAGCAATTCTATATAGGCCTGCTCAATTGTAAACCCCACTGAGTTCAGTGAGGTGTACTCCCAGCCTAGCAGTGCAGTCTCTTATTTATGTCTTCCCAGACATATTAAGTCCTATTAAGTTTAATGGGGATTACTATGAGATTACTGGATTTAGGATTGCAACCTAGAAGTAGCAAGTTTTCCCATCATCTCTGACTTTCCTTTCTGGGTTTTTGCTAAGTCCTGTTGTTCTGTGTTTGACGTCAGATCATTTCTTGAATGCCTTCACTGTAAACATGCAAGAACAAGAGAGCGAAAGAGAGCGCTGTGTTGGTACCTAAACCAGATATATTTCATTATTTAAAAATGCTAAAATATGGCATCATTTCATGACACAAATTTAATTGTAAACCTCACTGAAACCAGCAGTGTTAAGCCTTTATATGATGAGAAAGATGTGCGAACAAAAGCACTTGTGCACTCTGGTCATCTTTCCAATAACAGTAAATGGGATATGCCTGGAATTGTTGCTTGACTCAATAGGCAGGATATGACAAAGATTATTATGGGGAGCATAATAGTTGTTTACAAGGTCTGCTAGCACTCTGGATAGTGTTCACGGTGCAGGTTTAATGTTCCGACCAGATTAAAAGATATTAATTTACTTGGTTTTATATTAAGCAATGGAGAAATTAAAACATTTTGTCATCATTTTTAATAGGGAAAAGTGCACTTCCATTATTATTTTTTAAAAAAGGTTGCCTGTCAGTACATAAATATTTTACTTACCATGAAGGCCTGTGATTTTCAAGAGGAAACATGTGCAGAAGCCTCTTGTGTTGACACGACCCAGTTCCATCTTTGTACCATATTGGTACATCATATTTTTCATAGCTTTGACCTCTTTGGGTCAGTGAAGCCTCCTTAGAAGACACTGGACACTATACAAAGTCAGACTGCCTGACCATCTGACCCTTTATTGCCTGGTCTGAAAGTCCCTTCAATCAGGCTCTCAGAAGAACATAAGGAGAACCTGCTAGATGAGGCCCCATGGAGCCCAGCATCCTGTTCTCACAGTGGCCAACCAGAAGCCTGTGGAAAACCAGCAAGTAGGACCCAAGCACAACAGCAATCTCCCTTCCTGTGGTTTTCAACAGCTAGTATTCAGAAGCATTACTGCCTCTGACCACGGAGACAGAGGATAGCCATCATGGCTAGTAGACATTGATAGCCTTATCTTTCATGAATTACAGTAATTTGTCTAATCCTGGTGGCAGGTCATAACCATCCTGGCCAGTGGTGTACTGGAGGGGAAATACCTGCCTGAAGGATGCGACAATGCGGTTTTCAGGTCCTTTGCTCTGAATGGATTTCTGCTTGAGGTTAGCAACATAAATGTTAGCACTGCTTTGCAAGATTGTTTGCACTCCTGATTAAAAGCTTAGGTTACATTTCAGCTGGCTGAAGACCTTTTGCTAACGCGCAATGTGTTTTGCGCAATGTGTTTTGCGAGCTTGCAGTCAGAAGTAAGCACCGCTGAATTCATTGGCGCTCACTTCCAGATAAGTGCCTGCAGCCATGCTACAAGAGAGTTTAATCCAGGGGTCAGCAAACCTTTTCAGCAGGGGGCCGGTCCACTGTCCCTCAGACCTTATGGGGGGCTGGACTATATATATTTTTTGGGGGGGGGGAATGAACGAATTCCTTTGCCCCACAAATAACCCAGAGATGCATTTAAAATAAAAACACACATTCTGCTCATGTAAAAACACCCGGCAGGCCCCACAAATAACCCAGAGATGCATTTTAAATAAAAGGACACATTATAGTCATGTAATACTCACGCTGCTTCCTGGATCATCCGCGGGCCGGATTGAGAAGGCGATTGGACCGGATCCAGCCCCCAGGACTTAGTTTGCCTACCCGTGGTTTAGTCTTTATGATACCAAAGGTCCCTTCCTTGAAAGACCAGTCATGCTTCCTTTGTTTGCATAGTAAAATGTCTTTACACACAGCTGCCTAGATTTTTGCATTCTGGCTTGGTTGTGGGTGCTGTCAAGCAGATCTCCTGCCCTCCAAAATCACACCACTGATCACAACTAGATAAGATATTCCCAGTAGTTTGTGCCACATATTATGAAGTCCTTTACCAATCACGTGGTGAGTTGTTTGGTGGAATTAATTTTAACTTGCTTCTTATGGGCAGCTTATTTGGAAACACTGAAGCTTTGCTGCAGCTTGCGGAATCACAGGGAAATGTGCATTGGTCTTGAGGATTTTCTCCCAGAGTTTATTTTCTTAGTACCATTTTACTGGTAAGGGATGCCGGTGACGCTGTGGTTTAAACCACTAAGACTCTTGGGCTTGCTGATCAGAAGGTCTGCGGTTCAAATCTGCATAATGGGCTGAGCTCCTGTTGCTCTGTCCCAACTTCTGCCAACCTAGCAGTTCGAAATCATACCAGTGCAAGAACATAAATAGGTACCACTGCAGCGGGAAGGTAAATGGCATTTCTGTGCGCTCTGGCTTCCATCACATTGTTCTGTTGCGCCACAAGCGGTTTAGTCATGCTGGCCACATGACCCAGAAAACTGTCTGCAGACAAACACCGGCTCCCTCGGCCTGAAAGTAAGATGAGCGCCACAACCCCACAGTCACCTTTGACTGGACTTAACTGTCCAGGGGTCCTTTACCTTTCCTTTACTGGTAAAGACGTTTTGCTGCTTTGGGTGTCACAGTATCAGCTGAAGAAGTAGTGGCATGCAGTCAGTGGACTCGGGAGACTAGACTAGTCCCCTAAATGTTCCCATGGTGCCTCCTTCCCAAAGCCTGGGAAGCTCCTGCCCAGCTTAGGGAGGGAAGTGTGATGCTCACACGACATCGCAATGTCCCAATCGCCCTCGTAAGCTGATGCCTCTGGCCCTAACTGTTCCCCTTCAAATAATTTCCCTTCATGCCACTGTAAAGAAGTGTGGTTGAAAGCTTGGCAAAAGTAGACGTTCATGTGCAGTCATAATTTGTGAAGGGACAAATCTTCTTGACTATCCTCATTGCTTTGGTAATGTTCAGTTTAACGAATCAAATGTTTAAAATGTAATGACAGGAAAGTGACTCAGTGGGAGCTCCATTTGGACATGCATAGAATTGTTCTATAAATGCTCTAATAGGGCCTTCTCTAAAAACTCCCAGAATCACTTCCAAGATCAGTAGCAAGACAGTCCCTGCCCTTGAGACATGGGAACGGAGCCAGTCCCCAAGGTTTGCTGGGACCAAGCCTTAAAAAGCTCCATCAGTCATAAGAAACACCATGAGTTGCATGTGCAGAAGCTACCCAGATACCAGGACACAGGCAGGAGTACTAATGAAATGCCCACCTGGTGGAAACCCTTACACATATGGTTCTTAATTGTAAACTATATGCTGATCTCCGTCAGCAGTTTCTAGATCAACTATGTATCCCCAAATGGAAACCAGAGTTGGAGGTAATACATTTTCTATTACTGGGGAATGATCAGGAGCTCACCAAGTTAGTGGCTAAATATCTCTATTTTATTTTATTTTTGTCAAAATACACTGCAGACGTCTGATCTCCCTTGAGACCTAGAGATGTGACGATAGACTGCTCTGCCTCCTTTCCTTTAGCAAATGTTTTGTGCCACTGGGGAAGTGGTAATTCTGTATTGATTTGTTTTGGCTGTTTGTATGTGGTGCCAATAAAAGGTTTGATGATGATGATGATGATGATGACTAATGAAATGTTCTCCCAGAGCCCATCCCTACCAGGAGATGAGCCAGAATTATCCTGCCTATGACTGAACCTTCTGAAGAGCCATTGAGAGCAGCTGCTTGTCGAGAGCATCACATTAACCTAGCTTGTGGTCCCAGTGTGGCAGACAGGAAGATACCACCACTTCCTTGGCTTCTTGGGATGGAATGGAACCTCCTGTCCCAAGGAAACCCCACTCCCCCAGGACCCCAATAACTTGAGGTCCACCCACTTCTGATGCCACTGTTTTTAGCGGTATACAACAAACCTTAAAAATAACTCCCCAGAAGAAAATAATGCTCAGGAAACTAATGCTCAGATTTGGCCCTTTTCTTTTTCTGTGCAATCTATTGTTGCGTTATTTCTTCACGTTTACGAAAATCCATCTTGAGCCTTCTTCACTGGTGATGGTTAGTGGCCAATCCTGGGCTGACTGTTGAACCATCGTTCTTTCCTGTTGCAGTGATAACACCTCTGAGCAGATGAATGACGGCCTGTTTATTCTAAACGTTCTGTTCACCACAAGCCCTTTCTCCCGCCCCAACCGCCCCCACATACTTTACTTTCATCTGCAAGGGATTTATGGAATTTATGACTTGGTTCGTTTGATGTGGCACAGTTCCACATGTGAGTGATGGCGAGCTGGAAAGCACGCTGGGAGTTCATGCCAAGAATAATTGGCTTCTGCATTGTGGAACAGCTCAAATATTGTGAGCATCACAGTATGTAATTTGGGTGTGCGCATTGCCCATAGTTCAAAGCATTTTGCTCACCCACAGTCGCACACTGAGTTTCCTGTTGGTTGGCTTTGTGTGTGTTTATGAAACAGGCCGAGCGCCATGCTAGAGAAGCCAGCAGTCAGACCTTGCAGCTCTTCAGACTCGATGGATGTTTGCATTCTGCTCACTCCCAGATGCAAGCTCCCAAATTTGACGTGCCCTCCACGTTGGTCTGGTAGCTTTTATAAGCAGAAGGCAAGAGTAACTACCAGCAACACAGCAAGGATTAATGAAAAGGTTTAGGGATTAAGCAATGGATGCTTCCAATAAAGAATTATTCATGCCATGTGAAAGGAAGTACACTCCTGATGTAAACAAAGTATTCATCTTGAAGGTGCACGTGCCTCAGAACTAAGGGTTGGACATGTGTCCTAGGTACTCGTGTGTATGTAAACCACACTCAGAGGTCACACCTGCACCCCAGTCCTCAAATACAGTTCATCTAGAAGCCAGTATATGATTTTACTGGTAGTTCCTTGTAAAAGGCACTGTAGCTGCCCAGAGTCAGGTGGCACCTACAGTTTGCATACAGTTTGCGTGGGCTAATTTATATGTATTAAATGGGTTGCCATATTCTGAAGAGCAAAAAAGAACGCTATGACAACTCTCATTTTAAATACCCCTACTATATGTAGGCTGTAGAAGCTGTGATATATTGCTGAGGGGGGCAGGAGAAGGGAAGAAGAAAGCAAGTCTTCAACCACCAGTTTATGTCTGTGTCTCATCCAGAAAGTATAGCCAGAGACATTTTGGCAATTTTTTAAAAAATCCACCTAGACAGAAATTTTTCCCCTGAAAAAGAGAACATGTCCTGGGGGGAAATAGGACACATGGCAACCCTAAAGTTGCAAACACAGAAATAATTTCTAGAATTTAAGTGTAGCACATTTCACCATAGTGGGGAAGATTGTCACCAGGTGAACCCCTTTGTGTCTGCACAGGAGAGGTGTGCATATGGGAAGGTCAGGGCCGTCTTTACCTGGGGGTGAAAGGGGTGCGGGGCACCTGGGCGCCAAATTCGGGGGGGCGCCGAGCACCCGCTTTTGAAGCCGCCTAAGCTCTTAACTATCTACCTGTTATGAAATAATAAATAATTTTGATCAAGCTAGAAAAACAAAATACATATATACCTAGGTATTACCAAAATGTAAACCTACTGTTTCACTAAAGGACTTTTGACTTTGTGCACTCATTTACCAAAGATGCGCCATGGTCAGCCTCCATGGGGCCAGCGCCCTCTCCTCGTCCCCCTCCTGGTCCTGCTCTAGGCGGCGCTCCAGGGCGCCCAGACCCGCAAAGGTGAGAAGCTCCTCGAGGCACCCCCCTCCCAGCCTGGGACCCTCCTTCTCTCGCTCCCCCGATGCCGCGCTCCAACGAGCCAGCTTGAGCACTGACGGAGAGCCGCACCAGGGAAGGGGAAACGCACACGGATGCCTGCCCTTCCTGGACCCTGAGACGGAGCAGGACAGGCTGCCTCTTGGCTGGCTTCGGGGCTGGTGGGCTGAGGGTCGCTTCTGCTCACCGCCATAGCAAAAAGAGAGGTATTTTTCTGCTCTGGCAAACTCCTTTGCCCCCTGCCCTAAGGCGTAAGTGTGGTGTCTGACATAAGCATAATAAAAGTTAATTTGGGGGCTAAACTAAATTTGGGGGTGCTGGGCGGCTCTTTGCACCCCGGTGGTGCATATGCGAAAGACGGCCCTGTGGAAGGTAGTCAAATGACTGGGATTAACCTGAGAGTTCCAACTTGCCAGTTGCTACATTCCAGCCACACAGAAGTCAGAAATTTGTACACCCACACCCCTCCAGGAAAGTAAGAGGCGTTATCATAGTTCAAAGATGCATTCAACCCATGCAAAAGTACTCAATGAGGATTCAGGGCAGGGTTTGTAGTCTGGAGGGAGCAGAGGCGACCTTTGAAGAGTCCTTAGCTCCAGATAGAGACTGGAAAGACTGGGATAGAGGCATTTAGGGCCTGATATTCTACACTCCTGATCTGCACACAAAGAGGTATAAGCAAGCTTGGGGTTACAGGTTTACAGAAGCATGACAAATATTTAGGGGGAAAAACCTAAAGAGAGGTAATAGACCCAGAAACATGCTGACTATTGGAAGGACAGGCTGACTGACTATTGGAGAGACAGACAGAAAATTGGTGGGAGCGAGCGTGAGATGTTCCATCTGTCATGGAGGAAGCCATGGCTGGCTGACGGGAACAGGGAACAGGAGCCATCATCCACACTGCAGTGTTTTGTTGCAGGTCCCACTTGTATTACATAATATCCTACAGTACAGAGGGTTTTCCATATTGCTGGGAGGTGGAAAGTGGTGATAAAATGAATGTTTGGCTGTTTGTAGCCAAGGTTACTGCCCCATGGGGATGCTAGATAAAGAATGGTTTGAAATGATATCATACAAGATACTTCGCCAAAGTTGAATCATTGCTAATAAGCTGCCAGAAATAATGAGAAAACAGAGGATGCTGAATGAAACCACAGTGGCCTACTAGTCTATTGCTTGGGAAAGATGCCCGATTGGTCTTGCTATGCGCCTCTGCTGCTTTACATTTGGCAAATACCTTTGGGTACTTCGAATTCAGTGGCTGGTGAAACTGGAACACTTCCTACACTTTGCATGTTTACGCGGAAGCAAGCCTTGTTGATTTCAAGAGGGCTTGCTTCTAAGTAAGCAAGTTTGGATTGCAGCCTTGCTGTGCATACCAGAAGTCGGTTTCAGTGTGTGCAATGGGATTTACTCTCTAGTAAAAGTGTTTAGGATGGGAGTCTTATAGTGCAGTCTTATGCATGTATATTCAGAAGCAATTCAGTAGGATTATGGTCCACATGCACTAAATGTGCACACTGTGGAAGTTATCTTTTATAATGGTAATGCCTGAAAACATGTGACAATTTGTATACAGTGGTGCCTCGGATTACATACGTTTCAGGTTACAGACTCTGCTAACCCAGAAATATTACCTTGGGTTAAGAACTTTGCTTCAGGATGAGAACAGAAATTGTGCTCTGGCGGCGTGGCAGCAGCAGGAGGCCCAATTAGCTAAGGTGGTGCTTTAGGTTAAGAACAATTTCAGGTTAAGAACGGACCTCCTTAACCCACGGTACCACTGTATAATGCCAGTAAGGAACAAAGTTTGTGTTAGGGGCTGAAGGACACGTCATGGGGAACAAGGAGCTGCCAGTGAAGAGGGTGTCCTTATGTTCAGTTCTTTCGCTTCTTCTTTGTAAAGTGTAGTAAAGCGCACCCTAGTTTGTTGCTCTCTAACAAGCCACGGTTTATAATTCACGGCTTCTAATTCTAAATCCATAGTTAGCTGTTGGCTTGCTGACTTCTTCAGGAGCAACAAACCATGGTTCAGATATAAACGTGATGCCAAGGCTTCCTGGTTTGTTTAACCTGCTTGCACCAGGGGAGGAGAGAAGTAAAAGCAATTGGACACCAACCTGCTGCTCATTCCTGATAAACCACAATAAGCAAGAAAGCCTTGCCTGGGAATGCAACCATTGTTTCCAGGAATGCAGAGGCAAGGACAACTCTCCCAAAACACTACTACTTAAACCAGTCCTAGTTGTATTGCCATTTTTTATTTTATTTTTTGCCAGCTAGCATTGGCCTCTGGCCCTTTGTCTCATACCATTCCTGCGTTGTCTTCCACAAACTGACCAGCTGGCTGCAGTATTGGTACAAGGGGTTAAAATATTTCCCTCATTTCTCAACATATATAACTTTATTCATTCTGTGACCAAGTGGAGTTTGGAACAGACCTCAGTCATCTCTGTAATTCCAGCAGGAGACAAAGGGCATGAGTCCTTTGTGCACAAAGTCTATTGAGATAAAGGCAGGATCAAATTAATTCCATTACTTTATGTTGGAGTGGTTAAGAAAGCCTACTTTATAATCACACATTGATTTCCAATATTTCATAGAGAGTAGGGGAATGCAGCCACTTTATCCGGGCCAGTGGTGCAGTTTTACTCCTCTCCCTGACCTTAATTAAATATTTTTGTTAAAATGGTCAGTTTCCTCCTGTCTTAAGACCTTGGAACTTTATTCCTAAATATTCCTTTTCATTTCTTTTGATGGGGCGGCGGGGAGAGAAAGAAAAAATGTGCTGGTGTCAACTAATTGTGGTTTTAATGTGCATAAAATTTGCCAAAACAACAGTAGCAAAAATAAATACAATTTCAGGTGGCAGTTCTGTACCCACTTACCTGGGAGCAAACCCGGTGGGAATTACGTCTGAGTTAATATGTATAGCTCTGTTGGATATAAAAATATCTAGACATGAAATACAGGTTTACAATGGCTACAGTGTTCATCCCTGGCTATAATGGTCCCTGTGACTCTAATGTCAGTAGCTTTTATATTGACTAGTTTCTGTCCTGACCATACAAAAGATTTTCTTAAACCACACTGTTTTGTCAGTGTTATTGAGCTCTGAAGGCAAATGCCTAGCTTTACAGTGGCACCTTGGGTTACATACGCTTCATGTTACATATGCTTCAGGTTACAGACTCCGCTAACCCAGAAATAGTACTTCAGGTTAAGAACTTTGCTTCAGGATGAGAACAGAAATCATGCTCCAGCGGCGCAGCGGCAGCAGGAGGCCCCATTAGCTAAAGTGGTGCTTCAGGTTAAGAACAGTTTCAGGTTAAGAACATACCTCCGGAACGAATTAAGTACTTAACCTGAGGTACCACTGCATTTTATTGCATTTATAAACCCATCTTTTTCCAAGGAGCTCAGGGGGGTGGTGTACATAACTCTCCCCCTCCTTATATAATCCCCTAAACAACTCGGTGTGGTAGGTTAGGCCAAGAGGCAGTGGCCGGTCCAAGTGAGCTTCATAGCTGGCCAGATTCTTGTGGATTCCACAAATTGAACTGGGCTTTTGAGGGCTCCTTCCTCAAAGCATATCAGCACCAAACCTAGCTCATTGTATAGCTGAACCTCTGACATCACTCCAGAGTCCTGGATTTTCATCCACATTGTCAACTGTTTCTGTTTAATTGAGGATAGACTAGCCTTCCAAATGTTGTAACTAACAGGTTGTGGTTTTTTAGCCTATTCATTTCCATTGAGCAATATCATTTTAAACAAATGTTTGTGTACGTAGGTGATCAGCTATAATAAAAAAACATTTTTCTCTCACTTTCAAACTTTCAAAATTTTGCTATCTACATGCAGCCCTCCACCCTATGCTCTGGCTGAAGTGAAGTAAATGTTAGACTCAGAGTAAGGTAAAGGTAAAGGGACCCCTGACCATTAGGTCCAGTCATGACCAACTCTGAGATTGTGGCACTCATCTCCCTTTATTGGCCAAGGGAGCCGGCGTACAGCTTCTGGATCATGTAGCCAGCATGACTGAGCCGCTTCTGGCGAACCAGAGTAGTGCATGGAAACGCCGTTTACCAGAGCGGTACCTATTTATCTACTTGCACTTTGACGTGCTTTCGAACTGCTAGGTTGGCAGGAGCAGGGACCGAGCAACAGGAGCTCACTCCGTTGCGGGGATTCGAACCGCCAACCTTCTGATCGGCAAGCCCTGGGCTCTGTGGTTTAACCCACAGCGCCACCCGCGTCCCTAGACTCAGAGTAGATGCATTTAAATTAAACTTAAGTTAATAATGTCCACTGACTGGCATTGTACACAACCCTTAATGCCCATAAGATGGGAAGGTGTATTATAACACTTATTTCAGAATGATGTAAGGAGACCTTCCTGCATTTGGGGGTCTTCCTATTCATTCTGCTGAGTGGAGCCCTAGACTTTTGCCCTAAAGTCCTATCCTGACAGCACCACCAGTGTTTTTTTCTGGAACGAACACAGTTGTGTTCAGCTCTTTACCAGGTGCTTGGTGCAAATTTATGGAGCGAGCCTTTGCAGATTGTAAGAAAGGTAGAGAGAGTAATTAATCTGACAGCTCTCTCATTTATTTTACTACCTAGCCTATATAAAATGTGCTGTTTCCTGACCTTGCACATAATTTATAATGGTATTGTAGTTTAATTCTGGCACACACAAAAAGGGCTTTTAAACATAGACTCTCTAACAATTGTATTTACCTTACAGAGTGGCAAAAGCAGTTATTATACAGGAAATAAATTGTCCAGCTTATTCCTTGCATGGGTAGTGCCGAACATTTCCATGAATTCACAGTACTGCAGTATATAAGGGAAAAGGATATCATATACCAACTTTTAATTCTATGCTGTATGGGGGGGGGGGAATGGAAAGAGGGTGTGATCCTATATTTAACAATTGATCAAACAGAGCAGTATATTCACAGCTGTCAAAGAGAAGTCCATTTAAATCACCTTTCAGTGACCTTGCTTTATTTCCTTGCATCTAAGCAAGTGTGGGCATTTAACCCTTAAGATGTATGAGTGCTAGACAGCTTCTATTCCCAATAGCAGTCTTCTCTGGCTGTCAGTCACCTGTTGGCCCACAATACAGATCCTGACTAAGCACTGGCAGTATCAGGGCCCTGTGTTCTTGGTGCTATGAACCTCCAGGAGCAGCTTGCTGGGAGGTCCAAAAGCCTTGCAATTAAGATGGTCAGAAGGTTGCTCACTGGCCAAGGTTCCCTTCTGCAGTGACTGGAAGCCACACAAACCAAAGCTCAACTGTAGCTCTGTGGTTGAGCCCATAATTTGCATGCATAAGATCTCAGGTTCAATCCATGGCACTTAAAACGTTCTCAGGAAGCTGGGTCAGGAAGTGCTTCTAATGCCACATTCCAAGATGCTGAGCGAGTTGGACCAGTGGGCCAGGCAGCTTCATATATGGGATGCAAGAAGGCAACCTGTGGACATAGGAAGATGCATTACATATATTGATCCATCTGGTCCATCTGCCTCAGTCCTGCTGACACCTGCTTTATACTACATGGCTCCCTCCAGATGTTTTGAACTGCAGCTCCCATCAGTCCCAGCCAGCATGGTCATTGGTCATGAATGATGGGAGGTGTAGTCCAAAATATCTGGAGGGAACCAGATCAGGAGGGAAAGGGTTGAATCTGGGACTTTCTGCATGCAAAGCATATTCCCTGGTGAGCTGTGGGCTGACGTGTAGAGGAGAGAATTAGGCTGAAGGAAAGCTCACCTCTGAGAGGAGAAAGTGGCAAGGCCAGCTCTGGATAATGGCAAGGCAAAGTCTCAGACTCAGGGGTGTGTGGCTATCTTGGAGACTTGAGATAAGAATATAAATTTTGTCCGCCTCCACCAAACACACACGTCTGCCCACTGCTGCCTTTCTTTCTCTTCTATTTTCATTTCTCCAGAGGTTTTTGGGTTGTTTTTTTAATGGAAAGGGTTATAATTGAACCGGTGACAAAACTGTCGATTCAGTTTCCTTTAAATTGCTTATCTGGGGCTGTGTCATAAAAGGACATTAACCTATGAATGTCTCCTGTCTTTTAATAATTTTGGAGAAGAGCCTTATTTTAGCAAGGTCAACTCATCAAGCAGGGCATAAGGAAGGTTATAGTTGCTGGAAATCCTCTCTCTCCCCCCCCCCCATTTTTAATAGTAGCCTTTCAGACATTTGTGACTCTATCCCCTTAAATTTGGTTTCCTGTAGCCCTCATAACATGCAAGTGTGAAGCAGCGTACAGTGGTACCTCGGGTTACATACGCTTCAGGTAGGTTACATACACTTCAGGTTACACACTCCGCTAACCTAGAAATAGTGCTTCAGGTTAAGAACTTTGCTTCAGGATAAGAACAGAAATTGGGCTCCGGCGGCGCAGCAGCAGCAGGAGGCCCCATTAGCTAAAGTGGTGCTTCAGGTTAAGAACAGTTTCAGGTTAAGAACAGACCTCCGGAATGAATTAAGTACTTAACCCGAGGTACCACTTTACTCATGTTTTTATTTTTTCAGTAGCCTCAGTCTTCTTCAAGGGTGTATGTAGCAGAATCATTCAGTCAACTCTTAGCTAAAGCAAAGCCCTTGCATGATCCTTGGTGGAAATCTTTGATTGATCCAGACAGATTCAGAGGTTGTGCAAGGATACTTGATTTATGAGTAACATGGGCCTGTGAAAAACTACTGCGTACACTTTGCCTCAAGTAGCCGGCATGTGAGAACCACAACTTCACGTCTGACACAGGCATACCTGAAAGCTCCGTCCCTTTCTCAGAAATGGGGAAAGAATACTGCCAGAGTATGCTTTCCCTCTCTTCTACTTCTTCTTCAGAGAAGTAGTCAGGCTGCCTAAACGACTATTGTGAAAGAACCAAAATTTGGTTTGGACACAAGGAATGAGAGGATTTCTCAAGCTTTTATTCCTGACGCACAGAAGGAGCAGGTTGATTCCTTTTGTGGTTTTATTCCATGACGTGGGTCGGCGGCCTACCTGTCCTGCAAAACAAACCATTCCCATCTGGCCCTTTCTCAACATTTTATCAGCTGACCAATAACTGAAACTTGTGGTGACTTCTCGCTGTTTTTAAGCCTCAAGGCTAATTTCTTGAGGCAATAGTAGAAGGAAATGTAGCGAAGCCAACATGTTGACTCACAAGCATGCTGGCCATCAACACAGATGAAATATCTGACTAATAAAAGTGCAGAGTCCTTAAAGCACTCTTTCATGTCTCTCACATCAGGTGGTTATCTTTGTGGATGGTGTGCAGCATAACCACAAGAATGATTGCACTGCTCTGTAGAAAGTGCGGTCGGGAGCTACAAAGAAAGGACCCACTCCGGTTTACGATTATGCAGCCACTTAAATACCAGGAATGGAAATGGACCAAAAGCCCCTAAGACTTAACACAAAAAAATTAGGACTGCGCAGGTCACAGGATGTTAGCTGAAATTTTGCTCTACCAGCACACTATTCCACAATCAGGTTATTTGGGGGACATCCTGATGGGTGGCAACCAGTGTGGTGTAGTGGTTAAGAGCGGTAGTCTCGTAATCTGGGGAACCGGGTTCGCTTTCCCGCTCCTCCACATGCAGCTGCTGGGTGACCTTGGGCCAGTCACACTTCTCTGAAGTCTCTCAGCCCCACTCACCTCACAGAGTGTTTGGTGTGGGGGAGGAAGGGAAAGGAGAATGTTAGCCGCTTTGAGACTCCTTAAAGGGAGTGAAAGGCGGGATATCAAATCCAAACTCCTCCTCCTCCTCCTCCTCCTCCTCCTCCTCCTCTTCTTCTTCTTCTTCTTCTTCTTCTTCTTCTTCTTCTTCTTCTTCTTCTGTTCTCGCCCTAATAATTGCTGCAATGCTGTAGAACAACAAACAAAGACTATGTGATGTTCCAAACTATCCTTTGTGTAGGGAGCAGACTCTTGTTTCCCTATTTTCCTCTTGTGTTTTCCCCCCTATTTGAAAAACGTCTCACATTATATAGCAGCAGCAGGAGGTCCTCCCTTTAGAAATCCAACTCTTCTTTTCAGTAAATCAAGCTTATGAATCAATCTTTTCTTCTTTTCAGTAAATCAAGCTTATGAATCAATCAGTAAGGGAGACCTTAGATGTTGTTGAAGTACAACTCCTATTAGCCCTAACTAGCATGGCCAATGGCCATTGACCAGGGATCTTTTCTGCTACTTGCGTCAGATGGTATGGTGCAATTGGAGTAGCAGCCTAAGATGCAGCACCACTTGGCATTTGACATACAGCTGCTAACTTCTTTAACTGTTCGCATGATTTACAATCTGAGAAGTTTGCATGGGGTTAAAACAGATAGAGAGGGGAACCTCCAGTTTGCTGAACTGTCAAATTACCCTTGTTCATTATGCTAACTCTTCTCCAACTGATATTCTAGGGTTGCAGTTTCCTCGCTTTAGCCTTCTCTATTGGACCTCTTGGGGAGAGGTCATTTTGTACCTGTCTCTGCCGAGAACAAAGGAGCAAGCAAGGCTCCCTTGGACTCCACCACAATTAGACTAGGAAACTGTTCTATCCAATAATGAAAGTAAGAGTTCTTTTTTTCCAGTTTAAAGTCTCTATGTGTTTGCTTCCCAGGACTTTCCTGCAGTGCAAAAGTTCAAGTGTCTGTTGATGCATATAAACAGAATATGCTATCAGAACCTTACTTTAACATTGGCAGTGGGACCACATACCTCACTGCACCCAAGAGCAGAACGAAATGCAGGCTGTGTGACACACACAGCTTAGGAAATGCAGGGCAGGATATGTGACGCAGACAGCTCTGTCTTCCGACACCTTGCTGCTGTTCTGTGGCTCCACTTCGTCTGAGGCATCTGCCTCACTACACCTAATGATAGGACTGGCTCTGGCACCCTGGAACTCAGAACAGGAGCACTCCATGCCGTAACTCTTTGTTGCAAGTCCCACCTGCACTTAGCTGATCTTCAGCTTACCGAAAAAGGTCCCTTTTCGCATGCCATTTGTGGATCTGTCTCTACAATGCTTCACTAAATCAACCCATGTCTGTATAAAAATGCAGCCTTCAGCCATATAAAATAGGAGATCCTGGCAGTGTGGCAACTCTTGCAAAAGAGGGGCAGCTACTCCTATTGCCCTTGAGGCGATTACATTTTCTTCTGGACAAGAGGGAGCTGTTTTGACATACTCTGCTAAAGTCATGGGCAGAACTTAAGGTGATGTATCAAGGGAATCTTATATGTCGTCATATGCACGCGCACACACACATCCCACCTTCTTTCTGGTACAAAGTTGATAGCCATGCTAGAAGTGGTGCTCTAAAACCTCTGAAGAGCACCAGTTTCCGGACAGTTAGCATTGCAGGACTTGAAGAAAGCTCAATGAAACAGCCAGGTTTCAAAGCAAAAGTGGGTATACTTTCCCTGTGTCCCTTTGTCTTTTTTGGGTTTTCAAGCCAACCAAAATCAAGCCCTTCAGAAAAGAAATGTGCTGCTTTCTCTGTTACTTCAGTCTCCACTGCCAGTTATCCCTGAGCCCCTCCAGGTTAAATTGCCCCTCACTCTGGAAAGCTGGGACTGGATATTTCCTTTTAGCTTTTTGGGACTACAGAAGGGAAACTGAAACACTTCTACTTCTCTGCTAAGCCCCTGTGAAAAGCCAGTGCCTCCAGATCTTTGCCACTTCCATTTTCATAGGCTTACCTACAAACTGGGTTAACAGCCCTTCCTTCTCTCTAGTGAATTGCATCTCTGTGAGTGGGGGTAGGGATTTGCACCTAAACTGCAATTCCTTGTGTTCTTGGGTAACGTTATTTCCAGTTTAGGTAAACCTTCAGAGTTACTGTTCAAAACCAGTAAGCAAATGAGCAAATTTGATTTTACCTCTACATTTTGCTAAAATGATACAGAACCATTTTTTAGTTTGCAGTTGCCAACAGCAACAAAAGGCAAAGAAAGAGAGAAAGATGACCAGGTTATGCTACAAATCATACATATGTGCATACATACAGTTGTACCTTGGTTTTCTAACAGCTTAGTTCTCTTAGTTTTGGCTCCTGAACACTGCAAACTCAGAATTGAGTGTTTGCAAACTATTTAGAAGCCGAACGTCTGACCGGACTTCTGCGACTTCTTCCTGCAGCCAATCAGAAGCCGCGCTTTGGTTTCTGAACGTTTTGGAAGTCGAACAAACTTCCAGTATGGATTCCATTTGACTTCCAACTGTACTTCTGGGGACTCCTGCAGCCAAGCTGCTGTCAAGTATATTCGCTCAGCTTAAGGTAAAGGTAAAGGGACCCCTGACCATTAGGTCCAGTCGTGGCCGACTCTGGGGTTGCGGCGCTCATCTCGCTTTATTGGCCAAGGTACAGCTTCCAGGTCATGTGGCCAGCATGACAAAGCCACTACTAACAAACCAGAGCAGCACATGGAAACGCCGTTTACCTTCCCGCTGGAGTGGTACCTATTTATCTACTTGCACTTTGACATGCTTTCGAACTGCTAGATGGGCAGGAGCAGGGACCGAGCAACAGGAGCTCACCCCGTAGCGGGGATTCGAACCGCCGGCCTTCTGATCGGCAAGTCCTAGGCTCTGTGGTTTAACCCACAGCGCCACCCGTGTCCCTCCGCTCAGCTTACTGAAGGGTAAAACTACATGGAACCATGTACAGAGTGGATGAGGATTGGGTGTCTGGAGGGGAGAAGGGGGGGGTTCCTTGTGCCCATCCCCTGGCTGTCATTTGCCCTCCCCTTCGACATCAAGTATATTTGCCTCCCATTGAGAAGTTCCCCTATTGCCTAAAGTGAGAGATGGGCAGGAAGAGAGCTGGTTTTGGTATCACAAAACATGTTAAGGAAGAAGAAATTGCCTTGAAACAATATTTAATGTTTGTATAGAGCTTTCAGATGTTCAGAGCAGCTCACAGGCATTGTCCGGATGCAGGCCTTACAAGAATTGCGTAAGGTGTGTGTGGAGGTACCCTTTTCAACCTTTTTGGCATCCTCAGTCTCGAGAGACAATGGAGTGTGGCTCCAAGAGTGAAGTCAAGCTGCATTTCCCTCTGGACAGCCTTCTGAGAACCTCATGCTGGTGGTGGGCGGGGCCAGAGGCAAAGTGGGTGGAGCCACAAATGTTAATTATACCTTTGGTGCAGTAGGCTAGTTTCACTCTCTCCACACACCCCTTTCTATCCTCCACCCAGTCCATCAAAAGGCATCGGAGTTCAAGGGCACGTTACAGGCAAGCAAAAAAGAAAGAGTAGTTTTCCTAAAGCTCAAAATATGTCCATCCCTTAGGTGATAGGAGATCCAAGGAGTTCTTGATTTGCAGCCCAGCACCTTAGGCTGCAATTCTGGGCACCCTTTCCTGAATGTAAGAGCCACTGCACACAATGAGTGTAGGCATGCCCGGGATCGAACTGTTGGCCCCCGTGCTATACCAGCACTGCAAGGCAGACAGAAAATGTAACCCATTGCTAAATTGTGGAATAGGAGCAGTGATGACATCTGTTTGAAGAAGTATACCAGAGAGGGATGCGGTATTATTTTTGAAACATTTAAACAAACGCCCAGTCTTTTAATTGCTTGAGGAGATAAATCCAGTGTATTTCTGAACTGCGTATCTTCTGAAACTTTATTATCGAAAAAGGACAACTGTTACGGAAGCCCTGTCCTTTTGATAAGTAATAGGTTTGTTTTTCTCAATAAATCTGCCGCTAGAACAGGATAGGGAATCTAGGGTCCACCAGATGTTGCTGGACTGCATCAATCTCCTCATCATTGGCCATAGGAGGCTGTATTTTTAAGCTCAGTTTTCTGTCACATTGTGGTCAGTTTGTTCTGCTTTGCTTTTGCTTTTAATATCAGAGTGTATTATAAAGTGGCTTTAAACAACAACAAGACAACAGCCTTTTAAAGTTGAGGAAGTTTAAATCTGCTTTAGTGCTTTAACTTTTGTATGTTTTCAAGTAGGGTTAAAAAAAATTGTTTTATCCTTTCAAGGTTTTTTTGTTTGTTTTACAATCAAGCGGCGTATACATTTTATGAAATAAATAAATTCTGTAGGATGAGGACTACCGTAGGAAGGAATTGTAACAGCTCTACCTGTTTCTCGATATTGCAGCATGGGGCCCTACCCTGAGGACAGATCAGGATCGAACCCTAAGGCTTGCACACTTTCTCCCTCTCTCTTCTGTGTTTTAATGCAGGGAACATCTTAAAATGCAGTCCATTTTACCATCTCATTCTGCTCCTTGTTGCCGCTCCAAGGATAAACAAATCACAGACACTTCAGTCAAACAATTTTCTTGGAAGCAAGTTTCCTTGAACTCTGTGGAACTGATAGTGGCTTTACATATTCATGTGCCTCTCTAATGACTTGCAATGGAATGGGAAAACTGACTTCACTGAAGAACACTTCATTGGAAGTGACGTGAGGTGATACAGAAATTCTGTCTTTGACTCTGGTCCTCAATGTCTCCTTCACACACATGCAAGTCAAGACTGGATGTTTAGGTCATCAAGGAATAAGCATGCATGGTCAACTTGCCCTCAGTTCCACCGAATTTGGTGAACAAACAAGTTTAAGATTGCAGCCCTCTGTCATATGATTAAGAGTGAAGTTGGCTGCCGCTGCTCTTTTGATTCATAAACTCTCAGAAAAGTCCCAGCTTTAAATTATCACAGGGCATTTTATTTTATCTTTTGGTGCAATCTTTTGGCCTGTATATTTGGAGGACACCTTTCTATTCCAGAGAAGTGAGCAACTTGGACTGTTGTTAATGCTGTAATGAAAATGATACTGGAGACATAGTAAAATGGTCTCAGCTTGGCAACTTTTTGTTAATACATTTCTACCCCAGCTCCGAGTTGCTCTGCAACATCTGGCAGTCCCTTTGTAACATGGACAAGCATTTATTGTTCCTATGGACTGAAGCATTCTCTTGGTTATTATGTAAGGATTGTATAGTTGAAATGATGTACAAAACCAGCAAAATGTGCATTAATATGCCATGGCAGCTTGCCAACACTGTACATTCCTTAAAAGTGGCCTAATGTTTTGGTGAGTGCATTAAATGTCATCTAGAAAAAATTAGAAAGGGTATTTTTAGGTAGTGTTAACTTTTGTTCAGTTCCACAACTTGGTTCCTGCAGCCAGTCAGTCCATTGTGGCAGTGGGGATGGAAGAGAGATTCAAAATATACAGTACTTCTTTCAAACATTTCAAGCTTGAGGTCTAAAACGATTGACTCAAGTCCACAGCTAGTATCATTTATGGACTGTGATGCAATCGACCCTTGACAGTTTTTGAAGGCTGTGTGGCTGGAAAAAACAAAAGCTTAATTTCTTATAGCAAAACATTTTGGGCCAGATTCAGCTACTCCGTTCCCTTAGTGAAAGACAGCACAAGGATTCCAGCTGGAGCAATGGGGCCTTGTCTCTCCTTGCCACCCTGTGCACCTACTTCAGCTACTCCCAATCTACTCGGAAGGTTTGATCGATCCTCCAGAACAGTGAGCCAGGAGTGGGGAGAGGAAAGATAATTCTATCCACAAGCAAATGCTTGCACTGACTGAACTATGGCATTCGTGCTAAGTTGAACTCCACCCTTCTGCCTCCTTCAGCTGCCTGCTGTGAATCCAAAGGTGCCGTAGCCAAGGTGGCTCAGAAAATGAAATATTCCAAAGAATTGCAACTAGTTGAATCATAGGTCTGGTATTACCCTTCAAGTTTAGGCTATGTGGTGTTAAGGTATCGGGTCTATAGATTCAGAGGTTTTCTGTTGTTTCCAGTGTTCTTGGATCAGACACAATCTTGGTTGAATAATTGATAAATAAAGGTACCCCTGCCCGTACGGGCCAGTTGTGTCCGACTCTAGGGTTGTGCGCTCATCTCACTTAAGAGGCCGGGGACCAGCGCTGTCCGAAGACACTTCCGGGTCACGTGGCCAGCGTGACGAAGCTGCTCTGGTGAGCCAGCACCAGCGCAGCACACGGAAACGCCGTTTACCTTCCCGCTAGAAAGCGGTACCTATTTATCTACTTGCACTTAAGGGTGCTTTCGAACTGCTAGGTGGGCAGGAGCTGGGACTGAAAGACGGGAGCTCACCCCGCCGTGGGGATTCGAACCGCCGACCATGAGATCGGCAAGCCCTAGGCACTGAGGTTTTACCCACAGCGCCACCCGCGCCCCATAAATACTGTATAGATAAATAATAATGTCACTGGTAAATAAGTTGTGCAGAGCAAACTTATATATGCAGTAACAAAGTACTTAGCCAGCTCTCAACACCTTTGTATTACCAAGTTGTTATTATTTTTAAGAAATTAAGAACATAAACATCAGAGCCTTGCTGGATTAAGTTATACTCCCTCTCTGAAGGAGCAGGTATGAAGCTTGGGGGTACTTCTGGACTCTTTGCTGTCACTTGAGGCTCAGGTGCCTTCCACCAACTTTGGTTGGTGGCCCAGCTGCTCCCTTATCTGGACAGGGACAGCCTAACTACTGTTGTCTATGCTCTGGTAACATCAAGGTTAGATTACTGCAATGCATTATAGAAGAATAAGAAGAGGAGTTTGGATTTGATATCCTGCCTTTCACTCCCTTTAAAGAGTCTCAAAGTGGCCAACATTCTCCTTTCCCTTCCTCCCCCACAACAAACCCTCTGTGAGGTGAGTGGGGCTGAGAGACTTCAGAGAAGTGTGACTGGCCCAAGGTCACCCAGCAGCTGCATGTGGAGGAGCGGAGACGCGAACCCGGTTCACCAGATTACGAGTCTACCGCTCTTAACCTCTACACCACACTGTAGGGCTGCCTCTGAAGATGGTTCAGGAACTTCAGCTGGTGCAGAATTCGGTGGACAGGTTGCTCACTGGTGCAAGACAGTTTGAGCATATTACACTGATCCAGGCCTGACTGCGCTGGCTGCCAGTTAGTTTCTGGGCCCAATTCAAAGTGCTGGTTTTGACCTATATGGCTCAGGACTGCAATACCTCAAGGACTGCTTCTCCCCATATAAACTGACCCAGACCCTGAGATCTTCCTCAGAGGCCCTTCTTCATGTGTCTAGAGGTCTGGAGGGTGGCAACACAAGAACGGGCCTTTTCTGCAGTGGTTCCCCACTTGTGGAATGGTCTCTGCAGGGAAGTCCATCTGGCGCATGTTATATACCTTTAGGTGCCAGGTGAAAACGTTCCATTTCAACCAGGCTGATTAATACCCTATATCCTTTTAAATATGTTTGTGGGAGAGAGGATTATTGGGTTGTTGTTTTATTATTATGTATTTTGTGTTTCTTTCTTGTACTTTTATGCTGTGAACCGCCCTGAGATCTACAGATGAAGGGCGATATACAAATTTAATGAGCCATCATCATCTTGGCCAGCATCCAGTTCTCCCAAGATGCATGTGGAGAATCCCACCGGGGGGAAATCTTCAGTCAGTTTCTTTGCACATTTAAAAATATGTCTGTAGGAGTGTTGATAGCTTGTATCTTCCTCCGCCAAGAGTGGTGCAAATTTAAAAAATGAATGTTAGCTATGTAGCTAAAGCCTGCTGGGTTGCAGTGCCCATAATATTGGAGCCCTGTGTCTCTTGCCAAATGTCATGGGGCAGACTGTGTTACTCAGTGATGAAAAATGCCGCACATGCCCAAAGTCAGGAGTGCCAGCTTTGCCCTGCGACCATGGGTGCCTAGGGCCGCGGATGCCAAGCAGCGAGCATGGCCCTGGCACTGAAATTTGTGGGTGCCCAGCCCCTTCATGGGGAATTTTGTGGGTGCTTGGGCAGCCAGGGCCCCATGGAGTTGGCATCTATGCTCAGAGTCACTTTATAAGCTCATTCTGTATTTTCCAGAGTTAAGCCCCTGCATTGGAAATAAGACCTGGGACTTGGTCCTTGGAAATCCTGGCTTAGATTCTTCCCTGTCGCCTAGGCTTCCTCTCCCTCAGTTGACACCTGGGGGGTGGAGGAAGCAGAATCAAATAAACCCCAGTTGATATTGAGTCTCTGAGGTAAACTTTTGGAAGAGATTCCCACCGCCCCTCCTTCTCCCAAAGCAAACTTTGTGATGAACACGTCATTCACACACCTTCCGTCGGGGATTTGGTTTAAAGTAAACACACTGCAGTATTTGAAAATGCCTTTGCTGCTAAATCTTTGGCTAGACTGACTTATATACATTGCATTGAAACTGACTGTGCAAATATTAACTGTAATTCTCAGGACGTATGATGGTTACCTAAAGAAAATACGGAATATAAGCTGTAAAGAGAGCTAGTGTCGTCTGGTAGACTCAAGGAGAGAGATATGAAAGGCCCAGGTCCACACATCATATCTCCACTATGGATCCATTTGGGTGACCTCAGTTCCCTCCGTGAAATGTGAGAACGCATCATCCCTCCCTCCACGAGTTGTGCTGAGGCCAAAAGAGATTATAGGCATGATCCAGCAAAAGTTACGCACACAAGTGAGCCGTATTGATTTCAGAGGGGCATTTAATGACGTGCTTAGCCCTCTTCCTCCACTGAAGCCAAAAGGGACTTAATAGCACTTATCTTGGGCTGGATTGTATCCAGAGATGGTAAAATACTTTATCTATTAAGTGTGCTATATATGCGATTAGTAGCGATAGCAGCATCAGATAAGAAGTGGAGAACAGAACACTTAACAACACAATGTTCTGTGATCTGAAGAGGGCTGAAGCAGGTAGGAAATGGAGGCAGGCAAATAGGGGCCAGTCAATGTATCACTTAGTCCAGAGCTTTCCAAACTGTGCGTTGCAACACATTAGTGTGTCGGTGTGTCGCACGAATCCTCCTCCCGGGGCTGAAAAGGGGTTAGTTTAACCTCCGGTTTGCTAGTAAAACTGAATTACTGTGTCGCGAAATGATGCAAAACTGAATTACTGTGTCATGAAATGATGCGTGTCTAAAAAGTATGTCACCAACATGAAAAGTTTGGAAAGCTCTGACTTAGTCCACATAGAACAGAAACTCCCCTGGTAGTTTATAGACCAGGAAGTTCCTGGACTTTGAAAACCACAGACAGAAGCTTCCTCAAGGCCCTTGGGCATATACTGGCCATGTGTTTGAATAGGCAGTGCCACTGGGGGGGTGCACGGATGTCTCTCCCCCACCCCCCAAAGAAACAGCTTATCCTCCACCTGCCCCTCCCATTGCTGGAACCTCATGGTTACTTGAAAGAAAGGCAGTTTTCAAATGCTCCCCCCTTCCATGCTCTTTGCACCCTCTTTCCCATGCTTGTCAGATTCTGAGAATCAAGGGAATAAAGACCCTAGAAGTTTCTTGCCCGTGGTGGGCAGGTCTCATACATCTTTTACGGTGTGCAGTCCAGTTTGTGGCATATCACTAAAAAGGCTGGAGACAAGGCCCTGGGAGGAGAAAGCCAAAACTTGTATCCTGTACGAAGCAGCAGGCGAATGTGACTGCCTCTCCTTACAGAACAAGAGTTGCAGTGTGCCCGGGCTTTTCTTCGAGGGCTGGGCGAACCGACTTGCCTCTTTCGGCCGGCCTGTAAGTCCATGGAGGTCATCTTGAGTGCTCCACCAAGGCCCTGTGAGAAAGCAGCGTGACCCCTTTGCCAAGGGCACACAGGCTTGTGTGGAGAAGGGATGGGGCGGCAGCTCTGTGGCAGAGCATGCAGACCCCCCCCCTCAGTCCCCAGCATCTGTAGCCCAACCACAACTGGGGGCCCAAGGTTTTGTTTTGTTTTTATTGAAGGATTTTCATAGAGAACAAGGGTATAAACGTCTCCGTTCTCAGTTCATCGAGTCAGTTGTATTCAGTGTGAGACACTGCTGTCATAGAAATTGTGAGGTTGGGGTGGCGAATTGGGGAGAGCAGGGGAAGAAGGGAGGGTAATGATTTTCCATTCTTTCACTTAATGTACCTGTAGGGTTTTTGTGTCAGCATCCCTAGGTTATTTGTCTGGTTACTTAGGCTGTGTGCATGCACGGAACCTGGATGCTGAGTGCATAAGTTGGCACTGGAAGTGTATCAGTTTCATGCCCAGTTACCCGTGATCTGGTCACCTCCAGTTTGGATCACTGCAGCAGGTTGAAGGACGGGCTGCGTTTGGAAATGGTCTGGGAACTCCTCTCAGGTGCAAGGAACAGTGATTTTTATCATATTGCACCAGTGCTGCTTCATCATGTGTAGTGACCCAATGCTAGCAGATGAACCGCTGGTCCGACTCAGTGCCAGAAGGCAGCGCCCTCTTCTCCTAAGTAAGAGGCCTTCTCTAGCAGAGACATGTTGTATCCCTGGACCCAAGCTGCTCCAGTTGAGCTCGTCCCCTCTGCTTTGGCCATCTGGGCGCACGTTGCACGCCAAGGACCTCAAGGTTACGATGTGTCTTTAATCTTGTTTATGTCTCTCCTCCTCCTCCAGGCCCAGGACAGCGGCTGTGGCGCTGGCCGGGGCGATCGCTTGTGGTTATATAATGAGCTCACTGTCTGAGGGCGGGGAAGGGCGGGTGCGGGGGTGGGAGAGAGGGGGATTTCTTGGCCACGTCACGGCCCTCGCCTCCCCGCAGGTGGCCGCAGCCTGTGCGCAGCGAGCTGCAGGAGGCTCCACGTGCGCGCCGCCCGAGCCGACTTGCAAAAGGGGATGCGAGCCTTGCGCTCTCTCCCGTGCCGAGTTCTCTCTCTCTTTCTCTCCCCCCAACCCAGAACTGCAAACAGGGGCAAAACACTTCCCGCTGCGCCAAACGCACAAAAACTCCGGCGGCGGCGGCGGCAGCAGTTCAAAGGCAGGAGCGCCCAAGGCGCGCTCTCCTCCCCTTCCTAGCAGAACTTATAAAAAGAGGGAAAGGGGGGGGGGGTTGCTTAAGAGCCTCGAAGACTGCTCTCCGCAGGGGGAGGGAAGGAGGCGGCTCGTGAAAGAAACGGGCTTCCCCGAGAGTCGAAAGCAGCCGCCGCCGCAAGCCTGGCTTCCCCCCGCCCCCTTCCCGCTTGCGCTGTGCAAAGAGAGAAGTTGAGCAAACAGGAAACGCGGCGGCGGCCGCGCACCCGGCAGCCTCTGCCACCGCTCTGATTCACTGGGGCTTGCAGCTTTCCCGAAGAGGGAGGGGTGGCGAGGAGGTGTTGCCCGCCCTCTTCCAGCCCCGGGGAAGGAAAGCGCCGGGCTGCGTGTCGCCCAAAGTCTCTGGCTCGCGGGAGAAAGAGCAGCAGCCCCAGCCAGAGAGACGCGGCTCCGTGCGCCCGCCTCCGCCCTGCGCTCCGCGAGCTGAGAGGCTGCGCCGCGTCTCTCTCCTTCTCCGAGGACTCCGCGCCGCGCCTCCTGCTCCTTTTCCCCGCTCAGTCGCCACCAGCGCGCGCGCCCTGCGGAGCTCTCCCGCCAGGGAAGAGAGAGAGAGAGAAAGAGAAAAGTGCCTTTTGCCCGGACTGGCTAAGGAAAGGCTGGAGCCGCTCTCGTTCCTTCGTGGTTCCCGCCGGAGCCGCAAGCCCGCCTTTCTCCTCCATTGCTGGGGCTGAGCAATATGAAGGAGCAGCACTCATGTGTGGGCACTGGGCATCCCCCCATGGCTGGGTATGGCAGGATGGCCCCGCTGGAGCTCGCTGGTAGCCCTGTGAAACGCTTGCGAACTGAGTACTCCTTTCCCTATCTCTTCGCAGAGGAGGCCTACCAAAAACTGGCCAGCGAGACCCTGGAGGAGCTCGACTGGTGCCTGGACCAGCTGGAAACCTTGCAGACCAGGCACTCCGTCAGCGAAATGGCCTCGAACAAGGTAGGACAAAAACCTCCACCCCGATCCCACCTGCTTCCCCAACGCCTTCGCCTTGCCTGTGTTTTTGCCTTCCCGCCAGCAAAGTGGCCGGCGATCTCGAGCGCTGGAGTTCGCTTCCAGCCCCGGGGCCTGACTGTTGCAAAGGGATACCGCAAACAGGACATTAGCAACAGTTTCCACCACCCACCCAGCTTAACTTCTCGGACTTCCCCCAGAAATGGTAAATTCTGGTTAACTGGGAAAAGAGCAAAATGCTGGCTGGCATTTCGATGCCCGGGACCACGCGGATGTTGCAAAAAAAACCTTGCATGCATGAGCAGCCCTAATCCTGCAATAGCCCATCTGGGAGCATCCGTAATATTAGGCAGCTGCTGCTGTTGTGCCAAGAAAACTTGCATGCTGTTCTTGGCTGTGGAGGAAGCTAGTAGCTTGTACACATTCATGTTTGCAAACTTAAAATGTGCATGGAACAGTTACTACAATGTGTCTCTCAGTGTGTTATCTAACTTAGGTGAAACAGATCTAAATGCAAGCCTCCTTCAGGCTTCTACTCGGGAGTAGTTCTTGGTAAACTCCATGGGACTTTTGGGGATCAAACTTAAAAGTTAGATTCTTGCATTCTCTGTTTATCAGCATCACTCCATCCTATGCATGCTTGCTCTGGAACTTAAGTTCAATAAAGACTTACTTTTTGGTGAGCCAGCAGAGAACTGCAAAACTTTGCAGGGGTTTAAAATGATTAAGATCCCCTTTTTTATAAAATCGCATCTACGAATGAATCAGATGGCAGAATTGAAAAGTCCTGCATACATTTGAGATGGGCAGGTCCATCATTTTGACCTTTGCAGTTGTATAATAAAGTTGGAGAGGGGGGGAGCCAAACTGGCCTGGCTGGGGGTGGGCGGGTCAAAAGAGGTGGTGTAGTTTGGGTTTCAAAGCTTCACATGCCATTTAAAGGTTGTGCGTAATCACTGATCAGTGTGCTGCCATTTTAAAACAGGATGAGGTAAGATGCACACACAACATTTACGTACGGCACTTTGCTGTAAATGTCAACCACTAAAGGTAGTAGGAGATGTGGTTACAACTTGTTGTAACAGAGAAAAGCAAGCAAAGCCATGTGCAGGGTGGAAACAGATTTGTTTTACACTTTTTGGTGTAAGTGATTCTTGTGCACACTGACCGAAAGCAATTTCCATTGATTTCACTGGAGCATACTTTTGAGAAAACATGATTAGGTTTGAGAAACAAGTTTTCATTGTGGCACTAAAATCACCAAGAATGCTGACACACACCTTGCTCATTCAACAGAAAAAGTTCCCCACTTTCTTTTTAGGCTCTCGGTGAAGCTGCTCACTGGGTGATCTTGGGCCCCAGTCTCTCTCAGCCTAACCTACCTCATAGAGTTGTTGTGAGGAAGAGAGCCATGATGTTTTTGGAGGAATGGTGCAGTATAAATGCAATGGCAAATCTAATATCACTTCTGACTGCAGACTTGATCTACACAGGCAGGGGAAAGAGGGAGGGAAGCCTCAGGCTCTTGCAAGCTCCTTGAGCTTTTGATTGTGCAATGTAACACATGGATACAGGAGTCACAAGTCCGTGGATTCTTTCCCATGCTTTCCTATTCTTGAGATACCATTTATGCTCCTGCAATAAAAGTGTCACATATTGTTTATGCTGTTAACATGTCTCGATATCTAATATGTGTGGATGTTTTCTGTGGCTCTTGGCGTTCGACTGCTATGAACCCAGATTTGATTCTTGCGATCAAACTTAAGGATTTGATCCTGCACCTTCATAGACATGTGCCAAGCAGGGCAGCTTAGCACGTTGTGCAATAGCGGTCGCTGGTTTGCCACCAAGTGTATATTCAAAAGAGAGATGCAGCCGGGAAGGCTCCTTGGTGAATATCACACCACTAGCAAGCAGATATTTATTCACTGCTTTTGAACAAGGCTTGCTGCATAGAATTAAAAAAATGCATGTGGATTTTAATTATTGGTGAAAGCAAAAGAGCAAATGTTTGAAGCAAAATGCAGTCTCATTTGCAAGCAGTGCAATGGGTTTTCTGAACTGTTTATTGGCAATAGCTTGTTTCCTATATCAGTATGGGGCTGTTTTTCATATTAGGGTTATGTTTAACTAACAGTAATAATAGTAAGTGTGTGTGATATTCTCATGATCATAGAAGATAGGTTTGTTTTCAGTAAAAAAAATATATAAGGTACACTATAAACATTACAGTAGTTTATTTCCTTGCAAACATTGCTTAGCAATGATGTTGCTGCCTACCTTGTAGTTAGCTGGTAGATAGGAATCTGCAAAGGAGTTGTTGTATTTTGGATGTGTTCAGTAGTAGAAACTCCAAATACAGTGGGTAAAGAAGCATTTCGTAAGAAATCTGCTCCTCCCATTGCTTCAGAAAATTGATCATACAGCCAAGGTTTCCTGTATGAGATGCACAATAAGTTGAGTTGCTATAGCCACTCTGAAGGTCAGCCTGAATGATGGCATTCCTTACATCAGCACTGAAAATTTATACTGCAGGCACACAATTACTTGGTTTTATTTTGTCCATAAAATGGGAAATGTGGGTGTTTTAGGCTGCAATCCCACCTGGGAGTACATCTGACAGAACTCTGAGAGGCTTACGTCTGAGTACGTATGTATAGGATTGGACTGCTCATTTCTTTCCTGCCAATTAAACATTATGTGCCAATATCCCAAGCCACGCTAACTAGCACACTTCTATGCATATTTATTCAGGAATAAGTCCCACCATGTAGGTGTTTTGTTTTTGTTTTTTTTAGATTGCAGCCCAAGCGTCAGTGTTAGCTCAATAAACCCCTATTACCAAGGGCTACTTTTTATTTGCACACCACAAAAGGAAGTTCTTGGCCACCACCAGCACCAATTTTTTAGGCTTTTAGTCCTCTACAAGTCTGTTTTCTAGAGACCCATGACTTATACTGCTTTGTACAGGAGAAATTGGCTCTAAAAAGCACAGTGTGTGTGTGTGTCTGTGTCTGTGTGTGTGTGTCCCCTGCACAGTTCATTTCCCTTTGTTGAGAAGGCAGTGTTGGCACAGGGTCTCTTTGGTTGAAGGTGCCCGCCATTCAAAATAATCCTAAGTAGGTTTTATGCGTTGATAGGAGATAATGCTGTTTAGGGCTTAGTCACACTGTGTGCTTTAGTTCATGGACAGATGTGCCGGTGTGGATGTGGGTGCATGCATAAGTCATATCTTCTACACACACACACACACACACACACAGCACATCAAAAATACTCAAGTGCTTTTGACTTCTAAAAAACAGCCACATAAATAGATGCAGTTGATATTTGGGTAGCCAGGGATAATTTTTTTTGGAGAAAGGCTGCCCTTCCAAGCAACTTTTTCTCAGGGCATAAAGATGTCAGTGACAAGCATTTCACAGTGGCAAGATAAGCAAGAGGAGCTTTTCCAATGTGGAAGGGGCAGCGATCTCTTGCGGTCCATTACATGAAATATATTTCTGCATCACACCCAACTTTTTAAGCTACATGCAGAGATCTCAAAAAGAGTGCAGAGAATGCTCCACAGTGCCTGCTCCCCCTTAAATACGTTGCAGCCAGCCCTGCCTAGTTATTCCATAACGCTAGCTTGAGAATTTATTAGGGTGGAGATCTTAAGCATTTAATAGATCACATATGTGATGCTCAGAGAAATATGAGGATGCCACCGGATGCACTGGCAAAGTCATAATGTGTTTGCAGTATGTTTGCATATTTCAAAAAGTAAAAACCAGGACACCCTCAGCTTTTTCAAAAGTTGTTGAGTTTTTTTAAAACTTAAAAAAACTATGGTTTTTCGATTGACGTATGCCAGCTCTAATTATGTAAGCTCTGCATTTATATGTACATGCATCACACAAATATAAACATACAAAATACAGACAAACATACCCGCATGGCTAACTAAGCATGGAAAATTGCGCTGTGGCTTGCAAAGAATGCACTGCATTTACTGCTGGGGAGAGTAAACATTGTAGAAAGAAGGTTGTTGTCCTCCAGCATAATATTCCTTTAAATCTTTCAGCTGTATGAATTATCACCTTGGGTATTATTGACATACGCAAACAATAGCAAGGGGTAACAGTAACGTAGTATTTTTCGGCTGCCCGTGGAACGAAAGACACAAATAAGCAACACCTTTGAGATCTTTGAATAAAAGCAGAAGCGAAAAACTCTCCCTTGCAAATTAGTCTTTTTGTAGGCATACTTCCAAATTTGGCTTTTTCACAAAGGGGTACTGCCCAGCAGGCCATCCCTGTTAGGCTGTGTTGATCTTGCTGGCTGTAGCTGCTGTTGTCAAGGTCATCGTCCAAATACTAAAGTTAATGTTACTATCTATATGTGCCAGTACAAACACACCCTCCCCAGACCGCCAGGTGGTTGCACTGGTAGGGCTGTTTAGCAGGGTTGTAACCATAGGAGGGTCACATCACTGGCCTCAAAGAGCAGCACTGTACATGCCCATGAATGCTACTGGGAGAGATGTGGTGAGGGGCAGGGGAAGGTGTTGCACCTGCCTACATCTGTCTAGGATTGTGCTCTTCATCTCATTTTTTGGAGGAATCTCACAACAGATCAGAAAGAAATAGGAGTTCCCCCTTCTGCACACAGCCAGCCAGCTACACACACACACACCTGAAAAGCTACAGCTGCCACCAAATTACTGTGTTGCACCTGTAGGGCAAATTGAAGATTCTGGAGTAGAATTGCAAATATAAATCTGAAATAAGGAATAGCAACCAGGCTCCCCATGCCAGAAAACATATACAGTCGTGAGTCAGTGGGTCTGAATTAAATGGTGGCGTTGAGGGGATTTCCTCTCTCCAGTAAGGTGGAACTTGCTTCCACTACAGTTTTAAAAGGTGAGGCATAAGAGGATCCTCCACATTTTTGCAAGAGATGACTGGGAAGATTGTTCTCATCACAAGGAGAGTTTCCTCCCCACCTTCCACCAGCTGCTGCTAGGAGAGCCTGATGGGGGAAGAGTCTCCATGCAATGTGTCCTGCTATTGGGACCCATTATTTCACATTATGTCTTCTGCTTGCAGTAGCCGTCATGCAGATGTGTTTTCAAACATTTTATGCATGGGTTGCAATATGTATACCAGCCCTTTGTACAAGCTTTAACATAGCAGCACGATTTCACCAGTGTTTTATACTCCAATCACAATGTTAGATTAGAGCAACCTGTTTCCAATTAGAGAGGAAGGATAATGCTGTCACATCCAATTTAAAAGGATCTACTTATTGGCCAGTCTCTTGCATTTCCATCATTACAAATAATAAAACAGCAAAACGGGAATTTACTGATGTAGCAAAATCGTTCAAAGAAGACAGGTGATCTGTTGATAATTTTAAGGTCAAAAAGCTGATAATGGGGTCCCAAAACATCTGCAGCTCATTACATGACTGCATTTTTATATAATGTCTGGCTGTGTGATGACTTTTGGCCAATTGATTTCATAGTTTAGTGGGGTTTAGGTGTTTCCTTGTCTTCCTGGGGTCGGGTGGGGAGTCTGATGAACCCTTAACTTTGGGATATATTTGCTAATTAAACATAATTTTTCTGATTACCATAAAAGTTCTCTGGCCAGTGGTCCATCCAGCCAAGTATAGCCTACTCTGGGTTTGTAGTGGCTGCATATGGTTTTGGGCAGGAATCTTTTTTCTATTACCTGCTGCCTGATCCTGAGTTCTTCATTCACAGCATGTTCTCTGTTTTGGTCACTTCTCACTTTTTCAAACACTCTCTTTGATAAATACCAGCTGATCCTGTGTTGTATATTCAATTTTTGTAAGTGCCCATGTGCTTTAGAACAAGTGGCTTCTATCCAGGACAGCACTAAGTAAACATCCTGTTGGTGCAAGGAATCCCACCTGCACAATAGGATCACACACACACCATCTACTCCAGAGCGGGGGGGGGCAGGGGGGCAGGACTACAACTCTAGAACAGATTTAGGGAGCATATTTGAGGGGTAGGAGTCCAATTGCTCAAGCAGGAATCCTTGCAGTAAAGCCAAAGTTTGCATCTAAGGTGTATTTTGAGAAATGCCATCTTATTAGATTAGAAAGCAGTTGTGAGGTATTTGGAATATAAACAGAAGTCAATGAGTGGTTGCAAATAGAATGGTGAAAGGCATTGCTTTGATTTGTTCCTTAGTTATGGCCAGTTAGAATTTAGGAAACCTCCTTTTCCTCATGGCATTTTTTTCCCTACCTTCCCGAATCATTGAGTTACACAGAGAGCCACTGAGAATATTAGAGGCTTGTGTTAAGCAGAGTCAGTAAAGTATTCTCACTTGGGGATTCAGATCCCAGAGATGTCCCTGTGTCCTGCTCATAATTCTCACCTTAGGAGAGGATGTCGTTTTCACTTCTTCCATTCAGACGTGCAAATCTCCAAGCAAGGCTAACGTTGCTTTTGGAGAGCCTCGGCGCATAGCTTTGGCTTAATCATATGACTCTCACTTGATCGCAAGAGCTGGAACAGGAAAGTAACTTCTTCCAGATGAGGTTGCATTATGACCCTGGAGCAGTCTCTGCCCCCTTCTTTGAAGCAATTTCGCTCATTCACGTGAGCAATTTAGAAAGCTTTTTCCTAGACTGCTTTCTTGAATTGTTCAGGCTTCCCTAGTGCAAACCGCATCTTGCTGGCTGGCTGCTTTTGGTATGGTCTGTAAGGGTGAATGGCATGGGTTAATTGGATGTGGGCTGGTTCATGGGCAATCAGAGCAGAATGTGATCGGGTCTCAGGCCGCCTTTGGACCCTGTGCAATGTTGCCTTGAAGGCTGTGAAATAACCATGGCTTGCAGGAAGGAATGAAACAGTGTGGTGAAACATTTCTTCATGTGTGTTCAAATGATTGTCTTTAGCATATTAATTAAGTAGTAGCTTTCGCTGTGTTGCGCATCACCTTCCCTTTATGCTGCTGCCATGAGATAGAAGAGTATTGAGTCTTTGTTCTGCAATGGAGAAGGAGTGCCTCCTGTTTGAACTGTACTAGCTCTAGGTAGTGCTTCCCTACACTCAGGTAGCCATGGAGATGGACGTGGGTGGGATGGGCAGACATCATTCTCCCTTGTATGAAAAGATTTGAAAGGAGCAAGGACAAAGCGTGAAAAGCAACTTGCTGACGAGTTTACCCCGTGTAAAAAGCCTTGTTTGCTCTTTCAATGACTTTCCACACAACTTCCGCAGAACCTCACAAAGGGGAAGGGAATCTTGACCACTTTTCTTGAGAAAAGCACATGAAGAAGGAGGCTGGCAGAGAAAGGCAAAAGTGTAATTTCTGGGAAAGTCCTGCCAGGGGTGCAGGTTGCACTTGCAAATATAAACATATCTGCCGCTGGTTCAGATGGAGGAGTCTCTCTGTAGATCTGAGCCAGACAGGCCCCAATGCCATTTGGAGTGTGACACTGCAAGTTGGTAGGAGTTATTTATTGTTTGTGACTACTTTTGTTTTGTTGTGGTTTATGTGTTTTTTTCATGTTGTAAGCCACCTTGGCAGGGGGTGGCGTTGTGGGCCTAGGGCTTGCTGACCAGAAGGTTGGCGGTTCGAATCCCTGCAGCAGGGTGAGCTCCCGTTGCTCGGTCTCAGCTCCTGCCAACCTAACAGTTCGAAAGTACGTCAAAGTGCAAGTAGATAAATAGGTACTGCTCCGGCGGGAAGGTAAACGGTGTTTCCATGCACTGCTCTGGTTCGCCAGAAGCGGCTTAGTCATGCTGGCTACATGACCCGGAAGCTGTACACTGGTTCCCTTGGCCAATAAAGTGAGATGAGCGCCGCAACCCCAGAGTCGGCCACGACTGGACCTAATGGTCAGGGGTCCCTTTACCTTTAAGCCTCCTTGGCATGGTTTGAACTGTGGAAAGGCGGCATACAGCTAAAATTATGTGTGTTAAGTCTTTGTTGCACCAGCAGGCAGAATAATTAACAGTCACCCTTGTGATTTAGAAAATCACAAATTAGGAAAGAAAATGCACATAACATTAGTGAATCAGTCACGCCCAGCATCCCCATACCTTGCTCACATATAGACAGAAATCATTTCTGTTGCAATATTTTACTAATGGGGGAGTGATTTCTAGGTGTGAGTCCCTGAAATAAAACCTCCTGGTTCTAATAACACCTCCGCCCAAAGTCCTGACAGTTGATCCCACAAGCCGAAGGTTTGCCTATCCATGCTGCAGTTCATGAGAGCATGGGGAAAATGCAGTTAGGCATACTTTCACATGGAAAACTACCTCTGGGTCTGGGTCCTTCTAATTGCAGAATTTCCAGTTTCAGGACTAGGAGAAGACTGTGGCCAACTGAGGGGTGTTTCAGAATTGATTAGAAGACAAATGTCCCTATGCCCATGGTACAAAAAAACTTCCACCCCCCCCGCAGGTATTTTTGTAACCCCTCTCTAATAGACAGGAATTGTTTCTCTCCGTTGCATGAAGTAGTTGTTGTTTTTTAGGTTAAAACCTTTCTTTTCCCACCTTCTGGTTCATAGCAGCAAAAGACACCTTGTCCTTATTTTCCTTTCTGCTGCAGTTGCTTTTGATGAGTTCATGATGTTCCTTCTCCCATAACTGTCTCCACTCCATGTCCCAAACCATGAAGTCCTTTTTTGAGTCATATATCTGACACAGAGGCAAATGCACATTTGCATCTGCGTAATTTTATTCTATGAAGTCACATCAGTATCGGACACATTTTTTATTGACCGAACCCCTAAATTGGAAATAACCCTCATTTGTGGAGTAGGTTATTGCTGTAAGAGTTTATGACACAGTAAACATAGGGTTGGATAGATCCATATGGAGGCTGCAGTCTTGAAACGCACTAGGAAGTAAGCCCCATTGAACACAGCAGGACATACTTCTGAGTATTGCATGGGACACGTTAGTGAGGTCAAACCAGGGCTAAAGCAACACTAATTTAACCTGGATCTAGATATATTGTTTAGAAGCCCAAAACATTAAAACACATGTACAATAAATGTACACACTGTAGAGAACTATCTGTGTGCCATAGCTCTTTACAGCATGAAGCCTTGTGGGGAAGTGTATTTTCCTGCTGTATTATGTGAAACAGGTTGAAATCAAGCAGTCTCCAAAGTCATCTTCGACATAACGTCTTTCAGTCAAGCAATAGTCCAGTTTTGCCCATTTCTTCATTTTGGGCACCTCTAGGGTCCACTGGTTTTGCCTCTCTGCTTCTAAAATACTGTATGGTCTGATCATCTCATATATACTACTGTAACTTTCCTTTCTTGCCATGTTATTTTTCTGCAGCTGATTTGCCAGGTTATCTTTCCCCCAGTAAGCACTTAGTTTCTAAAATACCCAGGCTCAAGTCTCCCCACTACACACACAATTTGTTTGTGGGTTTGTATCTGGTTGTGGGTGATGACGGTTTATGATTGTTGAAGGCCAAACACTTTCTATATGTGCTGAGATATCTTACAGACATAATTAAAGGACACATTCTAGGTAAAGACAATGGTTGTAGAGCTGCTTCCTGGAATCCGCTTCAGTGAGCATATGCCATGACAGCTGTGATAAAAGTATGTGGGAGAAAAATCAAGGGGGAAATGGCTTTCCCGAACATTCATAATCCCATCTTACCTGCTTCCATCCTGACTTTTCAGTTAGCCCTACCTTATTCTTTCTCCCCATCACCACACCCCATCCAAGTTTTGTCGTTCCCATATATCCTTGCAGTTACTTCTACACCTATTGTGCTTTTGGTTCTGATTAAATGTGGAGTAGCAGCAGTAAGTGGCCAAGGACATGCCCCATATTTTTTTTAGATGATTGTTAAAGAGTTGCTAGAAAAAAAAAAGCTGAAATTTCAGCCCTGCCTCATCCTTCCTAAGGACCATTGGTACTATTTGTTTTGTGCCTTCCTTATTATTTTGCAGTAGCTCTAAGTTAGGGGTGGGGGACCTGTGCATGCCAGGTGACTGACGGGAGTCCAACAACATCTGGAGAACCACAGGTTCTGCATTGCAGGGGGTTGGACTAGGTGACCCTTAGGATCCCTTCAAGCTCTACAATTCTATGATTCTGTAGGTTCTCCATCTCTGCTCTTCATTATAGACTTTTTTTTTTCAGCCAGATAAGTTTTATCTTCCCCAAGAGGTATATAGGTTTGGTGAGATGTTTTAGCACATTCATGTACCATTGCCACAAAACTCCCCTGATGATCATGATCTCTCTGCCAAATAGCTAAGTTAGGAAAACATTTGTCATTTGTAACACTGGAGACACAATTCTGCGTGTGTTCCTCCATTTTAATAATTAAAGCAAGATTCTTGGGATTCAGGTGCCATGCCTACCCCTAGCTAAAATGTTCTTGGAAAATAAAAAGTGGGACCTTTTTCTTTTTGACTGCTCAAAGATTAGATCAAGGAATCCTATTTTGTTTTATAGTGTTTTCCTATCTTGCAGAGCCCAATCTTTCATTTGTGGCAGCCTCTAAAACATAATGTAAAGTCATTACGAAATATCAACACAAACTTTCTTTTGTTGTTTGCCAGCTATTATACAATAGGTATACAAATACAAAAAATTATAGAGTTCTATGCAAGCTTCAAAAAACCATGAAAAGAAGGCTTTTATTTTGAATTGCGCTTTCCCAATCACTCTTATCAGGGTGCTGACAGGTCTTGCAGACGTCTGCTGATTCTGTGGTTGCTCAATAATTGCAAGCATTGGGCATTCTCGTGGATTTCAAAATGGTCAGTGATGTAACAGCCTCTGCTCCTGCTAAGGATTTACATAGCAGGAGCTGTCTGGAAACTGGAAATGCCATTATTTGTGTTATCTCCAAATTTATAGTGAATGAGCCCAGATATATCAGTATGAGCTAAGCCTTGTCTCATCCAAGCAAGTGAGGTCATTTGGCAAGGTGACTGGACTAAGTGGATGTTGTGTTAGTTGGACTGGCAGTGGTGGCAGATGGGAGCTCTGAGATTTGCCATGTCTTCCTTCTGGGTTATGTCTCCCTCGTCCCTGAGGGCAGTCTCCCATCAGGTCCTCCTGCAGCTGTGGGAAAAAAGGAGGTTCATTTCTAAAGTTGAAAAGCGAGAGTCACAAAGGAATGAGTAATAGTTTTGCAAACCACGCAGCAGTGCTGAGACTTGGGGACCCAGCTGCTGTCGTCAGCTCGATTTTCCACAGAAGCTGGGATGGCAACAAATGACACTGCTAAATTTCCAGAGGTCAATTTGCCTTGTTCCTTAAAACGGTCCACTGCCAGGATTTCCCAATCACTAGTAGCAGCAGTGTGACTGTATTTAAACTTCACCCACCCACCCCCACCGCTAGTAACTGCAAGACAGTATCTGGCAAAAATCAGGCTCTGTGATTTGTATGCTGCTTAACCGTGATTGAAATTGCCCGTTCTATGCAGAGTTGCAGAGAGCATGCTCAGATTCCTCAGCATCTCTGTCCTCTGCTGCATGCTGATCACCTCAGTGGCTGCCGCGGGCTCTCATTACTGGCAAATAGCATGCTGTGCTGATGCAGGCACCATAATAGGAAGCACCTAGGCCTGTCATAAACAAACAGGTCTGGGGGAAAAAAAGTGCAGGTCTGACGTATGGCGTGTCCATAGCAACGAGGAGAGATGAGGTTGCCATTTTGGAGTATATGCAGGCTAGTATAGCTCTCTACAAGAAGCCAGAAAGTACCTGACAGGATTCAAAAGCTGTCTCTATGTGTACATCTGGGGTTTCGTGAGGGATGCTGTTTGCAGGAAGCCGCTTGCAATGCCAGCAGCTTGAAATACAAACTTTTAGGGCATTTTAGAGCTTTATTTGAACTGTTTGGTGTGTTTTTTTCCTCCCTCCAAGTGTAATAGAAAGTTTTGTTGGAGAATGCTAGTGCTTTTACTCCTAAGAAATGTTGATCTGACTACTCAAGGCAGCCTGCGTATATCGGTGGATGCTTAGCCATTTAAACTGAGAGGATACAAATTTTACGAGTAAGATGACTGTGAGTTCCTTACATTATGAAGTATGGCCAAAGTTTTTTGCACCTGAATTTTGGATCCAGGTAAGATTCCATTTAATGTTGCTGTCTCTCCTTCATATTATTTTCTGCACTACCTAAATTAGGCTGCAATCCTACCCATGCTTGCCTGAGAGTAAATGTCACTGAACTTAATGGGGCTTATTTATTTATGATGGGAATATATTTTTATAACTTGTAGAAAGAGTAGATCGGCAGCAGTTTTGTTCTGGTGTTGGAGACTATGGCTTAAATGGCTGTTGGTTCTGTTGCAATGTGTAAAATGATCCTGTCTTATGCATGCGCTGGGAATTTCTTTGGGCTGGGTATAGTAAATCTGTGTTTACCATATTCCACTTTCTTCAGTGAAATCACTGCATTGAAAAGTATTTCAAGTACTGAAAATTAGGAATGTACAAGGAACTGTCCACAGAGCTGAGTAGTTTTATGATAGGATGATTTTAAAAAAAATACAAACCCCTATGTAACCTTTCCCCCTTCGTTCCTTGCTTTTCTATCTGAGTAATTGTAGCTCTTTTCAGTTACTCATATTTACAGAGCTTACAAGAAAGATCAGCTAATAGGAGCAACGGCTTGGCAATAAAATCGAACTTATATGGTGGTTACAGGGCACAGCAGTAGAAGGCAAGCATGCTTCAACCAGTTTTCTTTTTATTTTGGTTGAACTTCTAAAAGATTTTAGTTTTTCTTAAGGAAGAGAGGAGAACTCGTGGTTGCATTATGACTGTTGACTAAAGTAGATCTCTTTGTTTGTGTGCCTACAACCACAAATGAGAGGGATTTTTTATTTGAATAGTGTAGAATCACTGAATGAACATAGAGAACTAAGCCATATATGAATGTACAGTACTGAGAAAAGAGTAGGGTCTTCACTTCAGCACTCCAGGAGCAGAATGAACTATTAACTGTTGTAAGCCAAACCTTTTTCTCCCCCCCTTCAAGTGTTTGATATTAGCCCCTGGACACAGGAGTATCTTCTTTTCTATCATAGTAGTAAGGATTCTGTATTTTCCCTATAAAGCAGAAAACAGTCTAGATGCATAGTCTCTATTCTGTTTTTGTCCGCCAGTGGGTTTTGTGGTTTTACTTTGAGCTTGCTTTTATAGGGAAGAGATTTTGTTCTGCTTTTTGCATAGTACAGAGACAAGGGTTCAACAAATCCCAATTTGGGGGTTAGTGGTGGTGGGTTGTCAGTGCTTCCTCAAGCAAACCACTTCTTGCAATTGTGGGTGTGTCTTGCTTTGTTGGCCATATTCTTCCAAGCTTTATTGCCGCTTCTTCTGAATGGCATAGAACAGTAGCAAGATTTTGCATCAGTTCCCTCATCAGTGGCACTTTCTGTTGAAAATTCCAGAATTACGACACTTCTCTTTCATTGCCCTGTAGGTGAAGTGGAAAGAAGGATAGTTTCAGGAACAACTTAAAGCCTCTGGGTTTTTTGGGGGGTTTTTTTTGTTATTATCATTAAATTAAATTGGGACCAAACATGAAGGGCTCTAAAACAGTATTGCAAAAGCAGAATTGCCTGCAGCAAAGCAGGTGGCATTAGATGGCGGCAAACGCAGTAAGAGTGGAAATTCCCAGCTAGAAAAGGAATTGAAAAGTTGGGAGAAATGTTTCCAAGGTTGGAACTCCTGACCTGTGCTGACTTTCAGGCCAGGCAAATTGCTACAGAAGGGAGAAAGGGAAGAAGACGGGATTTGCAGTCTCGGACTGAAATCTGTCTCTGAGGATGAAGATTCTTTCCTCCGGCGATAATACAGCTGTCGCGAACACTATGCTAGCATTCTCTCAGTCCAGTGAGGTTCTCATGCAATGGTAGGTGGCTGTACACAAGGACCACCTGTCACAGGAAAACACCCATGATTGTTTCACTTCCTTTAGACAGAATTGTAGTTCACAAGTGGCTAGGGTTCAGCAGTTCAAGTGCTGGTAAAAAGCAATACAACAGTCGGAGGACTTGCTGGTTGATAACATCTTTGGTACTAAAAACTGAAATGCAGCTATCCTTCGCTCTCAGTACTCCAGCAGATTGGATGGAGGAGGTGGAACAGCTGGTTGTGGAAGAATTAGTCCTGTGTTAAAATATTAGCCTGCTCCAGATTCATCTACTCTGGAGTGGTCAAACAACCACTAGGCAAGAAGAAAAGGAGGATGTTTCATGAATGTTCGTTTCTGTGGTTTATTTTCAGCTTGTACTTGAAACCTTACTGCCACAGTTAACACTTGCACGTTTCTGAGAGTTTTGCAGATCCTGCCAGCTATCAGTCATTTGGTTGTAGAGCCTCATTTGGAACTTTGGGATGTTTTATCATGATTCTTTTTCCATGTGATGCAAATACTCATAGCAAACAACAGGGCTCCTACCATCTTTCTCCAGTGTTGAATATATGCAGATGTAGCCGTATCCAGCATGAACTCTTATATTGATGGAGCCAGAGGAATTTGCTCTGGACAACAGATCTCTGTTGTTTAGGTAATACTGTGATATATTGTCTCAATCAAATATCTGTTCAGTCCCATGCTTTAATCTAGAATTGTCCTTCCGAAGAAGGAAACCAGTTGAACCTCCTGGTTTTTGTTTGATTCTCCCACCCACCTACCCCATACAACTCATTTTATCATGACTCATTGTTTGGATTCAATTATGACTTAGTTCTTGCCAATGAGGACCATGTTCTTAGTCATTGAAATGAGTTTGGGCTGAGTATCCGTCTACTCTTTTTACATCTTTATCAAGCCAGTATTGGTATATTTTTGAGTAGTGCTGATTTCATCCATCTTATCCCCCCACCCATAAAGCTATGAGCTGCTGCAGGGGGAAGCCCTGAGTACTTAAATATATATATATATTTGAAAACCTTTCTAGATCACCTACTATTTAAATGACTTTGAGATCTGGCTGTAATAGAACAGATCCTTTGTGGCTCTATATTTTGCATTCAACAGAAGACAAAGACGCTGTGTAAACTACATACTTTTAAAGCACATTTGAAGACACACCCCATGTGCTTTAAAATTATAGTATGTCTGAAGCCCAAGAATGATGGGTTCTGGCCAAATATATACCTAATGGAAGTGTGGACACCCCTTTCCCCACCCAACATACAAGTTTCATTTTCCTCTGAACTGCAGATTTCTGAGACAATAAAAGGTTACATGAAGATGTTTTTTATGCTTTTGTTTGTTTAAAAAAAGGTCTAAAATGCTTGGCATTTTCAAAATCTCTAAGCAGTGTACAGTATGAAAACAATATCCATTGACCCAAGCAAAAATGCATCCTAAAATCAATACAATGGTATCAAAACATAAAAGCATATAAAGGTATTCAGTGGATTCATACACGCACATCAGAGTCCAATCTTATGGGTCAGGGAAAGTGGGCAAAAAGGTAAGAAATTTGAAGGTGCTGATGGTTGCCTTGGATTACAAGTCCTACCATCCATAACCAGGGCAGTCATGATGGTACTCGTAGGGGCTAACATCTGGAGGGCAGCAGATTAGCAAAGGCTGGTATAGCATGTTCAGGACAAAGAATTATAAAGCTTTAAGGACCAATGGATTTATTGTTGTGTATGTCTTAAGTTGTTCAGAGCCCATATTGTCAGATACGTGGTGTGTTCATTTTACAGATATATGTGCATATCTTTGGTGAAACAAATGTAAGCCCAAGGGTCTAGAACGGTGTTAGAAACTGAGATATGAGAGCTAGGAGCTCTGAAATCTTAGGTGCAGTACTGCGCCCAGAGCTCAGAAACTGCTCATGTTAATGAAATTCCCTGTCGCAAAATGCGCCTAGAACAATGGGAGTTTTGAATGCTGATCATGGAATGCAAGAGAGTCAGTAGGTCTGGGACATTTCTGGGCAAAGCTCAAACTTATGGTAGATAAGCACTATGCTCGCTTTTGGTGATAACACAGCTGTTGTAGTTTTGGGTAGCTAATTTAATGCCTGTAGCAGGGAAAGAACCCATAGGCTCTGTGAAGACCTAAGAAGTCTCCCATTTCTGCAGTTCCACACTAGACTCTTATCTCTGACATTTCTGTATTGCAAAATGGTGACTTTCAGGACAGCTGCAACCTGGGAGACTGGTATGTTCTTGCCCTAGTTTTTGAACATTGCCAAATTTTAATATTAAATTTGTGCCCACCTGTTCTTTTCACTCACCATTTTTTCCTAGTCAGACAGCAAGTGATGTCATGTATGACACTGGAAGATCGATAGATCTACAAGCCTTTGATGGTATGGCTTAGGTCCTGTGGTAAAGTATCCTGAATGACTCTAGAGAGAACGGTGCATCTAAGTTTGGTGTAGAACCAGGATTCCTGCCTAAATTTGACAGTTCTTTGTACTGGTGGGTAGTCCTTCGGGTTAGAGGACAGTGAGTAAGTAAGGGCAGATTGTGAATGGAGGCACATTGTCCAGGATGGGCTGTATATCTTTGATAATAATGGAGGAGTTCTGTGAGGAGCAGTAAGTGTCAACATACTGCATTTCTCTTCTGCCATTATAGTACTTCAGGCTCATTTGCACACTCTTATCACCTGCCAACATTTCCTCTTTTGATGTCTGCATAGGATAACAGGGTCATTTTGTGATGTAAAAGAATAAATGGACCCAAATCTGACTTCAAAAAAAACCCAAAGAGGCAATGTTTAGAAACCAGAGCTGGAACATTTTCAGCCTCCCAGGACATGTCCTGCTGACTCGAAAGTCAACAAAAACTTCAAAAGAGTACTCCATTGAGAAATAGAATTTATCAGGGCATTTGACTTTATTCATTTGGTTATTAAGTGAGTTTATGGATTCCTCCCCCCACTCTTGATACAAAATTAGCATAGCAAAGGTAGAACTGTTGTATTAAGCTACTTAATGCTGCTTGTGAATGGCTGTACTGCATTTGAACTTCACTTAGAAATGTCCTAGGCCTGTTGATTCTCCTGCATTTCCTGGCCTTATGTCCCTTCCCCCTGCCCCAGAAAAAAAAGTGTTTGTGTGGCATAAATATGACAAATGGCTTCAGGCCCACAAATGCTTCTGCCACAATGCATCTATTAACCTTTAAAGAGACTTCATTGGTTTTTCTGCCACAAGAGACTGTCACGTTTAGGGTTGTATTTTAAACAGAGATAGAAAGTTCAGTAATGGAAGAAGGCACAGAGTGTTGGGCTTGTTTTAATCGATTTGATTTTTTTTCTCCCATGTTAAAATTTCAGCAAATATCATGTCACAAAATAGAGAGTTGGTTTAACTTGGTGGCTAAGGCTGCAATTCTCTCTATGCACTTACCTGTGAGTACTTTGAACTCAATTGAGGCATCTCTCTGTAATTTTGTTGTGAATCTGGAAGACACTGGTTTTAATTGCACTTCTGCCATTAACTTGCTTGGTGGACTTGGGTACTTGTACTGTCTCTCAGCTCTGTCCTATCCTCTACCTGAAACCGTAGCCCCTTGTCTTTAAGCAGTGGCCAGCAAGCCAGGTTCCCTGTGTCAGATCCAATCATTTGGTGGCCAACAAAACACTCACCATCAGATGGTAGCTCTCAAGTCTTTCTGGTCTGAAGGCATATGATGCAGCCACCTAGCTGAGCCTTAAGCAGATCTGAGTCTGGCGAGGGGAAAGGTCTAGATGGAAGGCTACTTGGAGACCTAATGTATGCTGCCTTAAGTTCCATGACGAAAGAAAAACAAAATATGAATTACAGTATTTACATCAAAGTGCTACCCAACCCTATCAGCCCCAAACAAAATTTCTTACAAAGACTTGCCTAGTCCCTGAAAAAGAGCATTCCAGTTACATAGACCCATTGCCTATCATTTTGGCTGTGAATCCCAAGGAGCTGTGCACATCAATGGCCAATGAATTGTCTGCAAAGGAAGCCTGTGGCAGTGTTACCCACTTCTGTCCAGTATGAATGAACAAGGTTTTGTTCAAAGACAAGCAGGAATTCAGCTCCATGTTATCACCAGCACCTTCCTGACACAAAGGCTAACAAAAAACTGCACATGCGTAATGATAAATTCTTGCTCCAAAACCTAATGATGGAATTTATAAAAGACATCTTTTATGGGAAACGGAATTATTTGTTAGGTTATAGAAACAGAGCCGTTGACGTTTCCTGTGTAAAGGAACACATTTACATTTGGATCGCTCTCTGTATGTGTAGATGGCACACAAACAGCTTTAATCAGTTTGGGAGCTTAGAATAACACAGAATTGAAGAATTGGAAGGGACCACGAGGGTCATCTAGTCCAACCCCCTGCAGTGCAGGAATCTTATATTGCAAGCCTTTTTATATTGAGAAAATATAAAATATCTGCGTCCAAAGCAGAACAGATCTTCTGGGTTAAGTGAGCACTGAATCAATTCTCTGCTGAAATAGTAATATTGCCCTGCTACCCTTTTCAGGAAGGGGGGTGATAGCACTGAATCTTGAGTCAACAAGTCTGTGTGGAGCAGCTTGCAATGTGCCTTTGAAATTCTGCTATCTAGTCAGAGTGATTTATAGGCTCTTGCTCTGGCATGTACATGCTGGGGCCCTACTGGGCTTGTTTGTTTTTGTGTTAGCTCGGTTACCTAGCACTCCACGGAGTGGTGGCTCTTTCCTTTTTTCTTTTTTTAAGTGACACACAAAGAATTTAGCAGGAATACTTCTTCAGAGTGAAGGGGTAAGGTGGCAGGCAGCTGGGGACAGGAAGGGGGGAGAGAGAGAGAGAAATCCTTCTCTCCAAGCTTTTATTTTAAATTCCCTTCTGCGCAGAAACATTTTGCGTTTGGGGTTAACATGCATTTTAGTTTCTTCATCTCATTTATGGGAAGCTATACAAGTAACGTTCATAGGAAACCAGGAAAGGGCTCATGAGCAATATTTGGGCCTGGGGCATGGCCTTGAAGATACATAATGCAGCAACCTTGCTGAAGCTAAGCAGAATCTTGGGCTGGTTGGTGCTTAGACAGGAGGAACCCTGTGCGTGTTGCTTTGCACTTCATGATGGAAGGAACATGTGTTGGAAATGTAGTGAGGAAATAAATTGTACCTATGAAGACCTAGAAAAGTGTTAACGTTAGTATCGAAAGGATCAGTTGATCAGTCTTCCTTTTATTTCAAGATGATTTTTAGAAACATAGAATTGTAGAGATGACCCTGCCCATTGCAATGCAGGAATCACAATCAAAGATGATCATCTAAGCTCTGCTTAAAAACCTCCAATGAAGGAGAGTCCACACCCTCCCGAGGGAGTCTGTTATACTTTCAAACAGCTCTTACTATCAGAAAGTTTTTCTTTATGTTTAGTCAGAATCGTCTTTCTTGTAACTTGAAGCCATTAGTTCAAATCCCACCCTCTGGAGCAGCACAAAACAAGTTTGCTCCATCTTCTATGTGACCACCCTTTAGATATTTGAAGACAACTATCATATCTCCTCTCAGTTTTCTCTTATTCAGGCTAAACATACCCAGCTCCCTCAACTATTCCTCATAAGGCTTGGTTTCCAGACCCTTGGTTGTATTGGTTGTCCTCCTCTGTACACGTTCCAGCTTATCAATATCCTCCTTAAATTGTGGTGCCCAGAACTGGACACGGTACACCAGGTGTGGTCTGACCAAGGCAGAAGAGAGCAGTACTGTTACTTACCTTGATCTCGACACTAGAATTCTGTTGATGCAGCCTAGAATCTCATTAGCATTTTTTGCTGCTTCTTCACACAGTTGACTCATGTTAAGTTTGTGGTCTACTAAGACCCCTACATCCTTTTCACATATACTACTACTGCCAAGTCAGGTGCCCCCCCCCCAAAAAAAAATCTTATATTTGTGCAGCCGGTTCTTTCTGCCTAAGCGTAGAACCTCAGATGTGTCCCTATTGAATTGTTAGTTTGGAACCAGTTCTCCAATCTGTTAAGGTCATCTTGAATCCTAGTTCAGTCTTCTGCATCATTAGCTACCCATCCCAGTTTGGTGTCATCTGCAAATTTGATGAGCGTTCCCTCAATTCCTTCGTCCAAGTCGTTTATAAAGACTTTGAACAACAACTGGCCCAGGACCAAACCCTGTAGCACCCCACCTGCCACTTTTTTCCAGAATGACGAGGAACCATTAATGAGTACTCTTTGGGTTTGGTCAGTCAACCAGCTACAAACCTATCTAACAGTTACTCCATTCAGCCCACATTTTAGCAGCTTCCTCGCAAGAATATCATGGGGGGCTTTGTCAGAAGCCTTACTGTAATCAAGATACTTTATGTCTGTAGCATTACCTTGATCCACCAGGCTTGCAACTCTCTCAAAAGGAAAAAGGAAAGAAAGGAGACTCGTTTGGCACGACTTGTTTTTGAGAAACCCATATAAATGGCATAACATTGCAGGACACATTCCTGCAATACGTTGTTCTTCGGCACAGATATCACTGATATGAATGGAATTTCCACAAGAGCGTTGTCCGTGCTCTTGAGCTGCAACCACTTGTTGTACTGAGGGTTGTGCCAGGAGGACTTTCCTCTGGCTTTTGTCCAAGGCAAGGAGAACCTATGCCCCATTTGCCCTTCAGAATTCTCAAAGCATTATCCTTCCTTGGGGATAAATCTTAGAAGCAGGTAGAAGAAGAAAGAAGAATTACACAGCTCCTACCCACGTCTCTCTTCCTTAGTTGCTGTTTTTTTTGGGGGGGGTAGGGAGACAGGGATGAGTTTGCCTTGTCTGTGGTATTGCTGAGGTATTCATCTCAGAAACAACCATTTTCCTAGACTCCACACGGATCTCAGGTGTGTGCTTGTAAATACGAAACAATCCGTGCAAAGCCCTGTAATGTTGCACTTACTGCTGGGCTTCTTCCAGCTGTTGTGTTTAAACCGTGCTAGAAAGCTCTGCTGTGATACTTCCCACTTCTGCAACTGCCTGCTCCAAGGAAACGTCTTTTGTAGAAAAATATATATATATATAGACCTGCAACTAAATGTTGCAGTGTGAAAAGTTTGTGTTTTCTGTTCCGCCCCCGCCTGGTTTTCAGTCCAACCAGGATTCATTGGGCTGTTTGTGGCTCCCACCCCACCCCACCTACCCTTAAGATTTTAGAATGTCTGCAAAGTTTGGTGTTTCCCTGAACTTACTGATATCCCCGTCATGTACATGGGTGATGCTGTTTTAGCTACTTAAGGCAGTGGCTCTGAACACAGGAAATGGAGGGAGCAATATGATGGGAGACTCTTAGTGGTTCAACCAGAGGAGTCTGAACAGTGCTATCCCTATCAATTCCAGCATCTAACTAAGAATGCCCACACCACAATCACTTTTCACTGTCCTCAGACTCAGCAGTAGCAGTGTGGTTGTGCTTCGGGCTCAGGAGTAAGAACTGGAGAGAGAATATCAACTTGATGGACAGCTTTCCTGCTTTGTAATCTCTCCTCCATGCTCCACTCCTCTGGTTTGCCCCATAAAGCTTTCTAAAACAAGCTCTGGCGTAAGAGCAAATGAAACAAAAGGTGTTTTTTGTGTTGAACTGAAATTTGAACGTATCTGAGCAGTTCACCTGCAGCAGTCCCTGCTAATGGTTCTGTCAGGAATGCCAAAAAGCGACATTTTTGTTTGTCTCTTTGTGTTTGTTTAAGAGAGGCCATGTTTAGACAAAGACTAAGATGGACTCAAACTGCTCATAAGCACTTTCAGTCATTTCCTAATTGTCCATTATAAAATGTTTTCAGGTTGAAATCACAAGATTCAACTTTGTGCCATTTCATATTCATATATATATATATATATATATATATATATATATATATATATGAGAAAGGCAATTTCAATGCATGCTCACCCAGAGGTAAGCTCATTGCATTCAGTGGCGTTTAAGCTTCAGTCTTGCTCACACTTACCTGGGAGTATTGAACACTGGTGCTTACAGCAGAGAAAACATGCCTATGATTGCACTTAGTTATGTCTTGTCTCTGGGTATATTCCCCCTCTGACCTCTCCATCTAAGAAACCTTGGTTTTGCCACGGGAGGCTACCCAGATTTTTGTTCAGTTAAGTTCCTGAACTTGGTCCTTGGTCTACAAACTGCATGGGTCATTGGAGCCTTGAACGGTGGTTTCAGGGCTTCCTGCAGATCTCCCTGTGAGCCAAGACTTGGATAGAAAAATAGCCAACCAGCTTGCTTTTGCGTAATTTGTTTGCTCTTTGATGAGCAACATAAGGCAACATAAACATAACATAAAATGGAAACCGGCAGCTAACTTTTTGATTATCATATTCCTTTCCACCATGCGCAAGGCTCTGCTAGTATTTCTAGAAAGATGTGTACGCCTGGTTAGCTCAGTTGGTTAGAGCATGGTGCTGATAATGCCAAGGTTGCAGGTTCGATCCCCGTCTGGGGCAGCTGCATATTCCTGCATTGCAGGGTGTTGCACAAGATGTTCTTCAGAGTCCCTTCCATCTCTACAATGCATTTATGACTGTGTGTTGAGTTATGGGCCCGTGTCAAGGTTTGATTTGATATGGCAGGATGACAACTCCTGATTTCCTCAGACATTTAGAAATTGGGGGCACAATATAACCAAAATAGAGGGGTTAGTTAAGTAAGCACATACTCATGTGTCACCCATTGAAATGGGTGGAACTTTGGCTGGATCTTTTGCTGTTCGGGATACAGCCTTTTATGCATCCGAGAACAGAAAGAACTGTGGATTAGTTAGAACAGTGATAACTTCACTGCTACCCACAGCAGGTGAGAAGAACAAATGTTTCCTAAATATTCACCAATTAGTTTTCGTTGTCACTGAGATATTTTTAAATATTCCCAAGTAATTGGACTTTGATGTTTGCTTACACCTCATTCCTTCCCTCGCTTTCCGACTGGTACTGCTGTTTTATCGTTCTACGTGGGTTACAAATCTCTCTTGAGGGTGCTGGCCTTCTCCCGTCAAGGTCTGCCGTCACTCAATTCCACACAGGCTACTTCATCATCTGTTTCTGTTCACATGCTCCTACACGCTGCTTTGGGACAAACATCAGCAGCACTTCACAGTCTTGACCCTAAATGCCCCCTCCCCTCGCCTTAGGAAGTTGTTCCTCACATTTCTGGTTTCCTGCGTTTTTAGCTTGCTGACTTTATCCTATGTGTCAGCTTTGCCCATGTTCATTTCACTTCCTCTGATAAAAGCAGGCTTGCATGATGCTTCACCGATATCTGAATTTTTGTGGCGACCGGCAGTATCTTTTCCTAACTGTGACGCATCAGCTCATTGATAAAAGTTACTTATGGGGAGAAAAACACACCTCTGAAAGAGGCTGGATGAAACAGATTCTGTTAGAAAAATAAGTGTAACTTTTATCTCTTTCTCGCCGCTTCTTTTTTTTAATAGTTTTTTTATTCAAAATTAAAACAAGACATATTATCCAAAAACATATCATCCTTGTTCCCCCCCCCCATTTTTCCTCCCTCACCCACAAAACCCACAAAACCCACCCCACCCGACTTCCCTCAGTTCCAGTCTTGGGTTTCTCTGAGACTGCTGTTTTCTGCATGTTACAAAGTTGTATAGATCCTCAAATTATGTAGCTGATTATTATCAATAAAAAGTTTGTGAATATTTATTCAAAACCTGCCGAGGAGTCCAGTTTGCTTTTTTGCGTCTTCAGATACTTTGTAAAGGGTTCCCATTCATCCTTAAAGTCACAGTTATCCTTGTCCCGTAGCTTATATGTCAGTTTTGCCAGTTCTGCATAGTCCGTCAATTTTTTTTGGCCATGATTCTTTAGTTGGGGTTTCTTCAGTCTTCCATCCTTGCGCTACCAGAACTCTCGCGGCCGTTGTCGCATACATGAATATGTTTTTCAGATTTTTTTGGCAGGTCTTTCCCTACAATTCCCCAACAAAAATGCCTTGGTTTTTTTAAACAAATGTTAAATGGAACATTTTTCAATTCATTGTATATCATTTCCCAATTTTTTTAATCTTTCTCACTTCTTCTAATGAGAGGCATTGACGCAGTTCACATGTAGCATACGAAGCCAAACTATGGCTTTGCATGAATGAGCAAACATACAGTCATACCTTGGTTGTCGAACAGCTTAGTTGATGAACAAAGCGGCTCCCGAATGCCGAAAACCCAGAAGTGTGTGTTCCGGTTTTTGAACGTTTTTGCGGAACCTGAACGTCTGATGTGGCTTCCACTTGAGTGCAGGAAGCTCATGCAGCCAATAGGAAGCTGTTCCTTGGTTTTCGAACAGTTTTGGGAGTCGAACAGACTTCCAGAATGGATTAAGTTCAAGAACCAAGGTATGACTGTATACAGGTTCTGGAGCAAAGACAGCAACTATTGCGCTCCCCTCCTGAACCTGCCTATGCACATCCTGGGGCGAAGCTACTGTTGGGCTTAGCATTGCATCCAAACTCAGGCCCCACACGGGCAATAACAATGATTTTTGCAGGTTTGACTGTTTTAGCTGGGGCTGGTAGGAGCTTGGGTTCCTTGGAGGCAGGGCATAGCCTAGTATTTATCACCACTTCCTTTACCATAAGAAGCAGAGAAGCACATATTGGGGCTGCATCCTTTCACTATGTATAGTGGTACCTCGGGTTACATACGCTTCAGGTTACACACTCTGCTAACCCAGAAATAGTGCTTCAGGTTAAGAACTTTGCTTCAGGATGAGAACAGAAATCATGTTCCGGTGGCGCGGCGGCAGCAGCAGGTCCCATTAGCTAAAGTTGTGCTTCAGGTTAAGAACAGTTTCAGGTTAAGAACGGACCTCCAGAACGAATTAAGTACTTAAACCGAGGTACCACTGTAATATTTTCTGTTCAATTAGTTTTTTCTTATTGTGCTCTAAACAGAGTCTCGGTATTTCTATTGCTGCTTACAATCTAAAACCTCAATGAGCCTGGTTGCTCCGCAGCGAAAAGCACATTTGCTGTCAGAAGCTGACTTAAGATTAAAAGAACATTTATAGGCAATAAACCAGAAACGTAATCTCTCTCTATCTCTCTCACACGCACACACTTTTTCACTCACTCTGTGTAATAACTTCATCCTGGCAAGTGTTGTGCAGCCCAATAAGCCTTACAAAACCCACCCTGAAAGCAGTAGGCAGACAAGGATAGTCTTGTGGAGTGTGGCCCTCTGGTGGTGCCATTTGTAGTTTTGCCTTTCTGGCCTTGTTTTGAAATCTTAGCCTGACACAGGATAGCTGTGTTAGAAATGCCATCAAGTGAACATACTAAATGGTTCGAGCCTTACTTGATTAAACGTTTGATTGTATTTTATTGTTACTTTTTTATTACTGTAACCCACATATAAGTGGAAAGTCTGAATAGAAGTTTTTTTAATAAATAAGCCCTTCTCTTTGCAAAAAAAAATCCCCCTGCACCATCCTTCTCAACACTTTGCATACGTATGGTGCTGAAACTTGGCTCTGTGTCCAACAATATAGATTTTTTGTTTATGCTGACGGTGTGATGACATTCGTATCGAGAATTTCCTGGCCCCACACCTGACACACACATCCAATTCTTTTGTCCCTCTCACAGTGGAATTCCAAGCCAGCCTTGGTGAAAGAAAGGCAGGATTGGAGGCAACTTTGACAACGATTCGCCCAATCTTTATTTTTTTTAGTAACTTGTTTCTATAACAGTACAAAATACAAATACAGTGCAAAGGAGCTGTGCAGTTAATGTCAGTGTCAATTACATATCCCATTGGCCCAGTCGTGTAGCAGAACAAAAATGAAGTGCTGATTGTGATATAAATAAATTAGGCATAGCTTCATAAGATAAATATTCTTAACACTGCTTAGGGTGATGATATGAACAGCTCCTGTATAGGTTGTTGATAGGTAGGTGTACACATTGTCCAGAATGAAGAAATTTATAAATAATGACTATAATTTAAACGTAAATACAATACTCCTCCACATAGCGGGGGAGATTGGGATGAGGTAACCTGCCTATGGTTCTTTAAACTGGATTTAAACCAGAGAACTCTTCAAAGAAATGATGAGCCACTCTTCCTTTACATACGGGTAAATTTATTTCCCCGGTTCGGTAACATTTAAGAAGTCATGCAAAGCCACACTTTGAAGGCCTGAGCCTGTCTCTTAGTAGAGTAACCCGGCACCTTCCAGATGTTGTTGGATTAGTTGTAGTCTGGAGGGACCAGACGGGTGAAGACTTTAGCTAGTACAATGAGTAAAAGTCATTTCCGATTTCCAACTTCTCTACAAACTGCTGTATACATAAGTCTGCTGTATATAAACACACAAACCCAAGAATATTGTTAACAGAAATATTTTACTCTTACCTATTCATGTTCAGAATGCAGTAATAATTGTACCTTAGTTTTCAGAACTTTTAAACAGCCTCATTCACAGCTGCAGACATACAAGCTGTAGTTGACTGCAGTGACTGAGCAAACTTTGCTAGGTAGTCTGCAGTACAACAACACTTAGAAAAAAACAAAATAGCTGCTTTAAGATACTGTTTATTATCAGTAGAGGGCAGTATATGCAAACAGAATTGAAAAGAACTGTGTTGTGTGCACAAATGCCAAAACTTTATACAGGACATTGTAAAAGTAATTATTACAAGTTTAATGCTGTCACAAAATCCAATAGACCAGACCATCCTATTTTTAGCTTTCTTGCTTCTTTCAGTTTAGGCTTCAGATGGATCTAAAAAGAAATTGAAACATGAAATTTTAGAACCTAATTCAAACAGTTTCTCTGGTCTTCACTATCCAACAGATTCAGCCTTAGTTTCATTGCCACCCTGTCGTAAGGGTGCACAAGTTGACATTGTAAGGGTGCTGAAGTAAATCTGCCAAGTTTACAAATGTGTTGTGCAAGACATGATTAAGATACATCAGCTGAAAAAAATCTTTGTAACACATAAATTTCAACATGACCCTTGTGCATCCAGAGCATTAGTGCTGGTTGTAATTGAATCACTGATTGAGCCCCTCCTTCAGCTAAAACCAATTCATGTTTTTAATATAAATGTACTCTTGGGATTGTTTTCTTTCACTCTAAATGCTGTTGTGTGTAGTATCTAGGTCAGAGCCGCAGAAAAGCATTTCTGAGGAGACTAAAGCTGGGCACCTCTAGCTGCCTATTGTCTGCTCATTTTAATTTTCCTCTGCATACTATGTAATTCTGTCTCTACAGTCATACCTCGGGTTACAGCCGCTTCAGGTTGCATTTTTCGGGTTGCGGACCGCCAAAACCCGCAAGTACTGGAACGGGTTACTTCCGAGTTGCGGTGGTCGCGCAGAAGCACTAAATCACACTTTGCGCATGCGCAGAAGTGCCAAATCGCAACCCGTGTGTGCGAACACGTGGATTACGAACGCTGCGGGTTGCGAATGTGCATCCCACACGGATCACGTTCACAGCCCGAGCATTCACTGTATTAGCAAAATCAGATATCCTCTTCTGCCCTCTTTCCTATCACTACAGCGGGAAAAATGTGCACAAGGAACATGTGAGTCTTATGCTAACCTAACTTCTGGAAAGTGCCTGCTTGCATAAAGAATTTTGCACATATGCTTTGTCTGTGTGGTCAAGGACCTGGTCTTTACACAAAGGAAGGTAAATAAATTCCACAAGTGCAGCAGAGCACATACTGCCTGGTGGTTGAGCCCTTCTCTTAATTCACTGGCTCTTGATTAGGACAAGAAATCCAAATTCTTTGGAAAAAGCTTTTTGGGAGGGTGGTGGTCCCCAAAATACTGGCTCAGTTCTGCCGCTGATGAGAGTTCAATCAGGACTGAGCTATGCTGTGAATGTACTGCAAATCAGGGGCTCTGAGTCACCATCTCTGCAATTTCTAATCACTAATGGTGACCAAGATCCCTGTAAATGACAATCCTGCATTTTGCAGGGTATTGGAATCTGAATTTATTTGACTTTCACATCCCCAAAATGTTTAAATTCATGCAGAAGGAAAGTGTGGCAATTGGAGAAGCTGCTTCCTTTAATAAGTCAAGGCACCCTCAGTGACATGTCATATTCCTCCTCTAAGACTGAAATCAGACAATAGCTTCCGTCCCCCGGTAGTACATGCACTTAACACACCGTTACTTCAATAGATTTTTGCCCTATTTTGCAAGTGCTTCAGAACCTACAAAATCACTTTGACTAGGACTACTTATTGCTCTTTAATAGAAAACTACATCTCACATAAATAATAAAAATTCCTGTTATTTAAATTACCTGGTCTGGGTTATCAGTGTGAAAACAATAGACAGATTAATTACTCAAGTAGTTCAGGCTAGCAGACAATCTAAAGTGGCTATTGTTGCTGTGGTTTGCTTAAACCTCTTGAATGTGATGGCAACCCAGGAATTAGGTTACTCTACTCTGTTCAAGGAACAGTCCCTTAGGACGATGGTCTCTGAACATCCTATTCCCCGTATTATACATAAATGCACCTTAAGGGATCCTCAGTTTTTGCTGCTTGCTGGCCTTTTCTGTTTAGTTCATCAGTGTTGTGTGGATAATAGCCCTGGTTTATTATTTTAATCCTGAGCCTCACATGTTTTGGGGGTTTGTTAAAGCACCAAAGTATAGTATACCTGGAACTATTTTGAGAATTCTAATGCGAAATTTAGATTGCCGTACAGTGCACAGTTTCAGAGAGTGGGGCAGATCCTACCCAACCAGATGTCACCTTGGTGTAAAATCATGTGCTAGGATATGATGCCTGGATTAGAGGTAAAATGGACCAAGCAGACTTGATTTTACTTCATTTGATTTTTGAAATTTAAAGTCAACTTTCATTTTGAAAGCTGGGGATAGCCGAGTTGGTAGAGCATGAGACACTTAATCTCAGGGTGATGAGTTCGAGTCCCATGTTGGGCAAAAGATTCCTGCATTGCAGGGGGTTGGACTAGATTGCCCTCGGGGTCCCTTCCAACTCTACAAATCTGTGATTCCCTGCGGAAAAGTCCTATTAAATTCAGTAGGACTAACTTCTCGGTAAGCATACATAGATGTGGGTTGTAAATTTTGGGGCTCAGGATTACGTAGAGCTGATTCACTTGAATGCTAAACCATACCCAGCTAAACCTCTGCACGATTTCTGTTCTCATCCTGAAGCAAAGTTCTTAACCCAAGGTACCACTGTAATATTTAATCAGGGCATGTACAGGTTATGGAGGGGATAAACCCTAGGCTCACTTGTATATCATGGTCTGGCATTGTGTGTTAACCAGCACACTGAAATTTTTATTGGGGGAGATGCAGACTTTCTTTATGATTGTACATGGCAACAGTTTCATTTTGGGGAATTACAGACGATGCCCCCACACTTATGTGGGGGTTATGTTCTGGGGCCCCATGTGCGTAAGTGAAATTGCGTAAAGTGGGGTGCACCCCCTTTAATAAGGAAGGCACACAAAGGGGAGAGAGAGAGAGAGAGCGCACGAGAGAGAGAGACTCAACCTGAAAATTTCTTGGGGCGTTTGCCTGCCTGCCTGAGGGAAGCCATGTGGCAATGGCAGCAGCTGGTCATGGAGGGCCAAGAAGGGCGCCCAGCAGAATTGGTGCCAGGATGGGGTTCTGGGTGCGAGGTGGAGAGCAAGGTAGATGCAAAGGTGTCTCCCACAACACATTTATGTACTAAGAAACTCACTACAGTGGTACCTCGGGTTAAATATGCTTCAGGTTACATACGCTTCTGGTTACAGACTCCGCTAACCCAGAAATAGTACCTCAGGTTAAGAACTTTGCTTCAGGATGAGAACAGAAATCATGCTCCGGCAGCGCGGCGGCAGCGGGAGGCCCCATTAGCTAAAGTGGTACCTCAGGTTAAGAACAGTTTCAGGTTAAGAATGGACCTCCGGAACGAATTAAGTACTTAACCCGAGGTACCACTGTATTAAATACTAAATATTTAATTAAGCAAAACGTGTTTCTGAAAGAAATATAACTCTTGCAGCACATTGTATTCTCACTAGATGTATCACAAATGGAGATTGCCGTTTGCTCTTTGGCCTAATTTCAGTGGACATTAGTAACACACATATAAAAATCCCTCGTGGATGGTTTCGTAAATTGGTAACACTGAAGTTAATGCTTCGTTCAGCTGATGGAGAGAGATGCAGTCTCTGAGATCTTACGATGCAGTGAAGAAGTTGGTCTTTAAGGTGTTGCCGGATTCTGTGCTGAGTTCCCCGCAGCACACTGACAACGGCCATCCCTCTGTAAATTGATTCTGTTTGTGATGACGCAAAGAGGGGAATCTGCAGTGCTACGGCAACTCTTTTGTTGACTCTGATTTCTTTGTTCATACTGCTTCACGAAATGCTTGCACCTGGTTTAATGTAGTACAGTGTTGATACTCCTAAGTGCTCCTATCTAATTTCCCCCTCTTTTGGGGGGACATACTGTATGTGAGCTTCCAGGCTGACCAGAGGCTGTGTGTACACACCTAACAATGCAATATGGATGCTGTCAGATTTAAATGCAGTAGAATTGCTGCACTGGAGACTTAGCGAAACAGTTTTGCAAGGGTTTTCATCACGTTTGGCTGTTTAAAAATAAATAAAGTGCTCTAGAAAATGTGCTGCTTTTAAAATAAAAAATGCAGTGAGCTCAATAAGCCAATGACATTTAGCCTGAGCTGAGCGGTCACTTCTGCCTCATTGAATGGGTGCAATGAGCCCCTCTCACTGAGCTAGCAAATGCTACTGAGACACACACACACACACACACACACACACACACACACACACAAAAGTTCAGCTAATTAATCATGTCTGCACAGAGGTAATGCTGCAGGGAAGCCATTATTAAATGGCATTTAGCGGAAAAGAAGAGAACTACCCTTTCCCCAAGAGATTCACCTATGCTGCCCAATCAGAAACTAGCACACACATGTCATGGCTTTCTCTTCTGCTTTTATATATTTCGGCAGGGACGTGATTGGCTCTTATCTGAGATTAATGGGAGGGATTACTTGACACTGGTTGTAGCTTCCCTGCAGATTCTTACTTGGTAGGCTGTTGATATAGAACAAGTCTCTTTCAGCAGCTGAGCATTTTGGCATACATAATTCATTAAGTCGGGGTGTTCTGGAAATATGCAGATCTCTTTCCGCTCTTCAGATTTCTCTTCAGCTGGTGAAATATGTCTTTCCAACCAAGTCCTTGAATTTTACTGCACTTTGGAATTTTGCAAATGGCTCTTATATAACCGGAAGATCTCACAACTGGAATGCCAGTTAGATGTTCTCTTGTGTACCTAATAGCAGGGAATCAATAGATCAACAAAACTAACAAACTGAAAAGCAAAATTCATTTAAAAGAATCCAGCATACTTTCCCCTGTTATCTCAATAACAGCAGAGGACTGGGAAATTCTGTTTTAAATTGGTAACCCTAAAAAAAAATCAAAAATGCCCGAAGCAAACTATTTACTCTCAGTGTCTTGGGGCTACATAAAGGTAGGAATGTCTTCTTTTTTTTTACTTTTTAACCATGTTTGTCTGATTTGAAAGCACAATTATGAAAAAACAAGATTGTGGAAATAGTCATTTGAAAGCTGTGGTTGTTTTTCTTTGCATTATAGACTGAGACTGTATTGATATATTAGAATAGCTTGTAATATCTAGCTGGTAGCTGTGGAAAGAGATCCTTCATTTTTCAGTCTTGCCTGATTATGCCTATAATAAAGTTGAAGTCTGCTTTTTGGCGAATATCAGATTGGAACTATTGTGCCATATTCCATTAACCAAGGGGAACTTAGTTAAATAGATTGTGTGACTAATAATGGCTGAATGCATGCATTCATAATGCTTTCTGATCACAACGTAGATCTCTGTTTCCAAGGATGTGTTTTAATAGCATATTCTGGTTTCCTGTGTGTGACACACAGCTTCTGTTGATTAAATCTCATCTGAAATGATGGGAGGCGGAAAATGGTCTTCCCTGAATGTTGACCTGTCTTACAATTTATACATGCTGAAAATCAGTCTTGATTTACAAAGCTTCTATAAAAGAAAGCCAAATAGGCTTTTCTCTCTCTCTTCACACTAGCAGGTATACTGATTTATTCATCACATGCAGCATAAAATGCTGTGTTAGATTCCCGGAGTAAATCACGGGGTAGGGTGGAGGGACATGTATATCTTCTCTGGGTTGTTCCTTAATTAATTATGCCCATGTAACACTTCCACATTATCCTCTTTTCCTTGATATTCATACAGTGTGTTCTTTAATGGTCCAGTAAAATAAAATCAGTGAGCTTCAGTTAAATGCATCATATTGTTAAATCAATTGCAGTATTGGCTTAGGACCAACAAAGATGTCTTAGAATACTCAACTTGGATATAAGCTATTTAGGTCACCAGGCACTTTGGTTCTAAAGCAGACCACACTCACCTCAACCCAATATGTTTTGTTTCCAGAATTTCGAACAATTCTCTTTTCAAGAACTGGTTTCCCCATATGCCAGATAACTTGTTTTCAAATATGACAAGTGCTCTGTTTATGTTATATTGTTAGAGGGGCCTTCTGCTTTGCTCAGGATCCTGAGGGTTCTGTCTTCCAAGTACTCGCAATACTTTGCTCCCAAGGAACGATGCCGTTCTCACTTGGTCAAGAACAGATGAATATCCCGAGTCAGCAAGGACTTTGTGCAAAAGAAATCAGGCTTTCGCACATGGATTTCCCAGCAAAAGGCTGCTCTGTGTAGAATTCCCCATCCAGCAACCTGTCGTGTGCATGCAGTGCTTCTGCATTCAATGCTGAACAACAGATAGTTGGTTAGCCCTGTATATCAAGTAGTACAGAGAGCCTATGTGGTTCGGGCTGCTGGATTTGGACTAAGAAAGCTTTCTCCAACCAGATGCCCTCCAGATCTTTTGAACCACCACTCCCATTGTCCCTGACCATTGGCCACACTGGCTGAGGCCGATGAGGCTTGGTGTCAAAAACATATCAGGAAGGCGGGCACGAGGTTGGAGAAGACTGTGCTAAGCAAGCCTGGGTTCTCATAATCCCTACTCTTCCTTGAAGGTCACTGGGTGGCCTTGGGAAGTTCGCCTGCTTGGGCGAGCCCCCAACATGGGATAATCCGCAAGTATGCTGCCCTGAGCTCTGTGGATATACAGATTTGATAGAACCAGCGGGGGGTGGGGTAACCACCTACAAGCAACCCATCCCCCCCCACCAAAAAAATGGGGGGTATTCAACACACCTATTGTGATACTGAAGTTGTTCTGGCCAGTCACTCCACATGTAGTTTGCAGCTATACACACTGACATTTATTGTGGCACTGAGTTTTCAAGTGCATGCACTATTGTTAATTAAATCTTAGCAAGCAGAGTAAGAACCTCAAGTGATGAAACAGTTTAATATATGTGTTCAATAATATACTGTTGTACTGGTGTTTGGTTTTGGTGATTTTTGCTTAAGAGATTACACACACACACACTTTTCTCTGCTTTATTTTTCCAAGCTTAGTGCATGAGTTTTGCTGGCTTGCAGGTAGAGGGAATCTTTTTATCTGTGCAGGCTTTTTTGCCGAATCATTAAAAAATATGTAAGCAGTTGATTTTCCAATGGATCAGTTTTGCATCATTGTGTTTGACAACCAATGCATTTTACATCTGGAGAGAAAGGGATTGAATTCCTTTTAAAATTTGCTATAGATGCAAAGTCCCATTGAAGTAGGTAGGAGTTAAGCAGGTACTTGGAAGTACATTCTGCTGAATTCAACGAGACTTAGATAAATGTGCAAAGGATTGTGGCCTTACAGCACAATCCTACGCTTGCCTACTTGAGAAATAGTATCATTGAGTTCAATAGGGATTACTTCCAGGAGAGGTTCTATAGGATTGCAGTATTGTGCTGAGTAGGCCCCATACATTTAAAGCACAAGTAATTTTCTCTCTTAAAAAATCTTGGGAACTATAGTTTACCTCTCACAGCTACAGTTCCCAGTGCCCTTAGGTGCCATCGCCCAGCACCCTGAGAGGTCCACTACTGATGCTTGCCCCTGGGGCCTCTTGTCATCATTTCCCCGCCTGGCTCAGCGCTCTTGAGGAGGGCCAGCAGCTGGATTGACCAACCATATTTATATCCCACAATGCCCCCTTTAAGGAGAAATCAAAGGTAGTGTAACATGCATATGTCCGCCTTTGCTCAGAGCTAAAGACCCCTTGTTGCCATCTGCTGCTAGGGATAGTTCCCCAGTTGCAGAGAGAAATTTCCATGTGCCAGTCCTTGCCTGGAACATTTCTGAGGTCCTTTATGGATGTGCCTTCGGGAAAACACCAGGGATTGAAACAAACCGCTGCCTGCCTCCACTCCAAAATGGGAAGGTTCTCTTGGCAGTCATGAAATAACCAGTGATAGGGACCCTCTCCTACCTTGTGCATTTGCTCAAAGAGGGACATGCATATTGTATCAAATAAGCGCTGCCCAGGAAACAGGTAGATATGCTCCTTATTTGCAGGCTAAAGCAAACATGACAAATGAAAGAAGCAGAGCCATGTAAATTTAAAAGAGCAAATGAGAGTGGCTGAGCAAAAAGAAAGGAAGGGCGTGGACTGCTTTCAAAGCATGTACCCTGGCCCATTTTCTCGCATTTTCCCCACACAGTTTTGTTTTGTTTTCAAGTTATGCAGTTTGTATGGGAAAATGGATATCGGAGAGAAGTGGTAAACAAGGAGTTTGAGAAACTGTCTCAATGTTCTCAAGCTTGGAGACAGCGTTGGAGGGAGGGGCATTTGCCATGCAAATGTGCATTTTGGCCAGTGCAGGTTTTCCATTCGTAACCTGATGAGCTGTTTCCAAGCCTCGTGTGTGAAAACACCCCTAGGAACAGGGGAAAGGCGCACATCCTGTTTTATGTCACATGGGGGAGCAGCCCCTCGCTGCCTGGTGGAAAAGCACAAATGGCCCGTTTCTATTAAGTGTGACGGCTGTCTTTGCTGCCTATGAAAATGTTTGGTGATTTATTAATTCATAGAATCGTAGAGTTGGGACCACAAGGATTATGTAGTCTAACCCCCTGCAATGCAGGAATATTTTGCCAGGCTCAAACCCACAACCCCTGAGATTAAGAGTCTCATTCATTCTCTACCAACTGAGCTATCCAAGCCAGCGTCCATTTCTCTAACGGCCTAGCAAACATGTTTGTCCACCTAGAAACCACAGTATGAAATTTTTCTCCCCATCCCCTACCCTAGTCTTTCTCTCTTCTTCTGTTCATGCCCCCCCAGATCATAGGATTGGACCCACGGATTCCTGTGCCCTTGTTTAAGTAGCTAGGAGTTGGCCTCATTGTGCCCTCTCCGCATCATCTAGCCAGCAGCTAACATTAATGCCATTTCAAGTCAGAAGGGACTGCCGAAGGGAACTTCCTTGCAGCATGAATCATGTCAGCTCTCCCTGGACCCTTGTGCCTATATTAAGATTCTGGAGGCTTGGAACTCTTTATTCCAGTGCTCTGTGCTGCTGGAGAACTTCAGCCTGGGGAAAGCTGAGCTAGGGGGTTGCAGAAATGGATTTTCTCCCTTCCAGTAAGGGTAGCTGTTGCAGCACAAGCTGCTATATCAACCTAGCTCCCAAATACTGTAGTCTTCAAAATTACACAAACATGTGATTGCAAACCCGTTACCAAAGCACGAAATAAAGTTTTGCGGCTCAGGAATATAATAATAATTAAATATCACATATGAGCTTAGTAGGCAGAACATCACAGGAATATAAGCTGGAGGGCTTTGTCAGTTGATGCTTGGAATGGGCTGTTGTATCTCCAGTTTCATGATCTTGTTTTTAAAATGCCAGAGATGCTCTGTTCTTTGTGAGAAAGCTATATCCACAAACAAAAAATGAAGAGTGCTCCAGTTTCCATAGCATTTGGGGGGGGGGAGCTGGGTGCTTAGCTTTAGATACACATATGTATTTTTAGTGAGCAGATGAGAGCTTTTGATCTTTTTCATACTCTTTCCAACAAGGGTACTTGAAATCGTGCAGGGTTGACATTTTTCAATTTATGTGATGGCTTTTTGAAAAGTGCACTTCATATCAAAATACAAAAATATGGCCTAGGAATATGAGAAGCCAAGAATATTGTTTTCTTTCTTCTGTAGGACAAAAGTGGGTGTGGGTGTGTATAAACTTTTGAATGGCAGTAATCCCCCTCCCCCCCCCAAAATTAAAATCTAGTACATTTGCAGTGTTATTGATCTGTCTACCATCGTCCCCACAGTTTGTTTTCAGCATCTGTTTATATAACATTAAGTAGAATAATGTATTTCTCCTGGAAATACCATTTGACTCTGCATTATGCCCATTGAAGTGAGCTGGTTTGCTGAATTAAATGTTTGAATATGCCTAATATTAAAAGAAGACTGAATTTTCTCATTGCAAGGACTTCAATTCTTGCCTATTGACGTGTCCTGTTTTTGCTTTTCTTTGCAGTTTAAAAGAATGCTCAACCGGGAGCTAACCCACTTATCTGAAATGAGCCGATCGGGCAATCAGGTCTCTGAATATATATCCAACACCTTTTTAGGTAAGCTTACGATTATGGACACTAGTACTCTTTGTGCTGTTCTTTGTGCTTTTCCTTCCTCTCCACCTCCCACCACTAACATCCAGATGGAAAGTTTATGAAAATTCATATCCTGTGCTGTTTGTTTAACTGCAATATTTTTCAAACGTATGCATATAAATCACTATTGGTTAAATAAAATGCAGTGCCCTGTTTTATTTTCCCACATACTCTTTCCTTTACATTGAATATGGCCCTGTTGTGTTCAGAAAGTTCAGTTGGACAGAGTTCTCAAATACTGTTCCCTTTCACGCTAAAATAGAGCATTGTGACATATTATTTGACAATCTGTGTTCAAAAGCATCATTGCTTATCATGGCACTCTCACACACAACAGCAATCTTGGGTACCCCAAGGTTTGCAGAAGTACAGAAATATTTAGATGTCTCTATCTCCTTCCCACAAAGCCCCACTGAGGACTGAGTGTACTCATTGGCCACTGAATCCTGACTGGCTGTTTTGAGAGTAAGGTGGAAATGGAATGGAACATCCTGGAGGGGAACTCTGCAACATTTTCTTGCGGGTGCTACATGTTTAATATAGTCCCATTTGCTAAATACAGTGGTGCCTCGCAAGACGAAAAACGCGCAAGACGAAAGGGTTTTTCGGTTTTTGCGTTGCTTCGCAAGACGATTTTCCCTATGGGCTTGCTTCGCAAGACGGAAACGTCTTGCGAGTTTGTTCGCTTTTTTCTTAAAGCCGCTTGAAGAGGCGCAGTTGCGACGGACCGTGCTTCGCAAGACGAAAAACATCGCAAGACGAAAAGACTCGCGGAACAAATTAATTTCGTCTTGCGAGGCACCACTGTACTCCCTATCTATCTAAGCATCTATCTAAAGACAAATTAAACACGGCAGCTGCAAGCCTAAACTCTCTTACCATGGTGTAAATCCCTTTGAACAGTAAGTAGGACTTACTTCTGAGTAAGCATGGTCCAACTGACCAATTCTGATAGTGCTTTACACCTCCAGCTGATGTTGATACTGCTGCAGTTCCCACTGCTGGAAAGACATACTGCTGTTCAGTTTTTAAAATGGCTTACCATTTTAGCAGAGGGAAGTTGCAGCATCGAGCAAAACTCGTATGCACAATTTTGCCCCCCCCCCCAACAGTCTTGTTTCTTGGGATTTCGGCCTAAATCTTTTGGCACAGTCATGGTTTTTCTCTAAAGTATTACTTGCATTCTGTGGTTTGGTAAAGAAGTATAAATTGATGTACCCCCTTCAGTCTTTGGGTTGTGTCCAGTGGTTGCTTTGAACGAGCAGAATTGCTTACAGTCCTGCAAAGCAGAACAAATCTCCCCACCCTACTGCAGCCCTCTGCATTATATCTCATACTGTTCCATCGAGGAGGAACACAAGGAGGTTATTCTATGTAGAGGAGAGATACATAAACCAGGTGCCCTGTCTTGCACGAATGGAAGTGCTTTCCATTGTTGGATGCATCTGTAGGTACAACGCATTGCTTGTTATTCATTCTTCTTTATTTGATTTCCCATAAACAGATATTAATGTGCAATAATACCACTGCAGCCAATATCGCCATTCCACACTTGGCAAATGGGACACAGCGATCCACCCATATGGTACATGTGATCATGCTTGTGTCATGCTAGTTCACACTCATGCCAACAAAAGAAGAAGGCATTGTTGCTCCAGGACCTTATTGAGGACCATTAAACCTGCACAGTGCCCTGCTCTTCCTACATCACTCACTTTTGTGGCATCACAAACAGCTGGCCATTGGTGGGACTGAGCAGAGCACTGGTGCAAGAGGTCAGCTGACACTTGTGCTCCAGAGATAAGGGCTTGCACTCAACTTAATGGGCAGCCTGGTGTGCTTTCCTGCAGCTTATATAAACCATTGCCTGACACAGCTGGCCAACTTAAAATTATGTTGATTATTAGGGAAACGTGAAGAGGGAGACCATTTTGCGTCCGAATTTGCTAGACCAGAACTTGGTTCTGTTCTCTGTGGCTTAAAAACTAAATACCTTTTCCTATTTAGTCTAGATACACCCGAAACAAATCCTTTATAAAACAAAACTCGGCTCTAAGCTTTTGAAAAACGCAGATGATCTCTAAAACTGAATTTAAGGAACCCTGTGTCATGAAATTCTACTGAATATTGATCCAATGTATAGTTAGCAGAGTAAAACTTAAACGTGTTGCAGGATTCCCCCCAAAATAGACCAGAGGCAATTAATATTTCATCCAGCAGAGCTTTACTGCTACTGAAGGCAAATGAGCATAATGGTCACAAATCCAATATATCCAGGATTGGCACTGTCCATAAGAAACCCAGTTGCAGCAGACTTAACTTAAACTTACAATAAAACTAAACCTTAACTCTATATACAGAACACCACACCAGAAGGAAAAGAGATAGAAAGGGAAAGGGAAACCCAGGCTCCTTCTGGCCTTACTTTTATAGTCAGCATGACCTTGACCAGTGGTTCTCAACCTGTGGGTCCCCAGATGTTGTTGGACTACAACTCCCATCATCCCTGAGCTCTGGCCTTTCTAGATAGGGGTGATGGGAGTTGTAGTTCAACAACATCTGGGAACCCACAGGTTGAGAAAGGCTGACCTAGACTAAAGGAGAAAACAGAACCAGTTTAAATCAGCTGTACTCAGCTTCTCTGAAGGAATAACCCAGACACCATGAACTTTCTGCTTGTTTCACACAGAGAAGATCCCAGAACCCTCTTGAATTAATTAGAATAGGAAAGATCACACATCACATCAATACTTTCTGTACTAAGAAATGCAAACTGACGCCCTGGAGAAGGAAGGGATAAGTTTAGTTTCAGAAACTCTGGGGAAAAAAAGCTGGAATAAGATTGCCGGCAGAGATGACCTACATAGGAGGATTTTCTCGCTATGACTCACTGAAGAACCCAAGACTTCACTGTCTGCTTGTGTTTCTGTGGCAGCAAGGGAGATGCATATCCTAAGGAAATGTGTCCACCACAGACCTATAAATTGAACTATCCTGTAAGCAGGACTCAATCCTGTGTTACGTTAAGCAACACAGATCCATTGTTAGACCAGCTTGTTTAAATAGCAGGACTGAAGTTTGGGATCTAATCCAAAGGATCTCGTGCCTATATCATTTCAGAATCCCAAGTGGGGGGCAGTCACTTATTTCAAAGTGTTCCCATTGTAGCCTCTTCTCCTGGCCTGTTTTATGCATATGGGGCCATCAATCAGATTGCGGGGAGAGGGTTGAACAATCAATCGGTTGCATGCACTCTTAAGGTGTCACAATCATGCAACGGACAATACCATGGTATCTCTCCCTCCCCACCGACCAATAGTTTGTATCTGACTTTTGGAGCCTGATGAACATTTCTCATTTCTTCAGCTTTTAATGAGCCTTTATAGCTGGGGTTGGAAGCCTGTGCCATATGTTCTTGAGCATCTCCTCTCATCATTGCTGACGATTGGCTCTGCTAGCTGGAGCTGATGGGAGCTGGAAAACAACCATATCTGAGAGCTGCACATTCTGTACGCCAGCCTTAAAGACTTGTGCAGCATTATCCTTAAAGCTGTGACTCTCTCTTTTTACGGTTCTGGGTCACATTGCATTCATTTCCTAATTTTCAGTACAATGAGCTTTGCTTCCTTTGGGAAAAGGGGTATGATAGGAGCCCTTAAACTATTTTGCAATCCTTTCTTAAAAGAAGAATTTTGTGTTTAAGGAATGCAGGGAGGGGGAGAAATATTTTCCAGGCTGCAGAACAGAGCCCAGCACAGATAGTGTTAGCTGCTTGCTCACTTTGAACAAAACCTTAGGAAAACCCATGGAATCCCATGCCCCATCTAAAATCTTCCGGACAGACACTTCTTTTCACTTGAGTTCATCTGACAGTTCGCTTTACGATCCTCCCTCATGATGGTCCTAAACTTTGTGCATATGACTGAAGCCATAAACATCAAGGCAGGCACACGAGTCACTGCTCTTCAGCTACTGTTGGTTTGTGCCAGTCAAGTGCTCTTCCTTTCCTCTGTGTTTTATTTAATTGGTGATCAAGAGAGGAGCAGTACAGGGGGAAGGAATGGATGCCCACGGCTAAAAGTTGGTGACATTTTCACTTCTTTGCAGAGATTCTCTGCTGTTCCAGTAAGTGCTAGTCTGCTCGGAAAGGTTACAGAAAAAGAGAGCGACAGAGATAAGAGAAAACAAGCATGCTAAATAAAACACAAATGTAGCCGTGGTCATATTGCATCCCTTTGCATTAATGTTGGTTGTTAGGTGGAGCAAACAGTAGGCATACGCTTCTTTAATGCTCTTGACCCCAACATTGTCATTTCTTGTTTTTATTTTGGGGAAAGATGAGATCAGTGAAGAGCATCACAAAACAAAGGTGATAATTTTACTGAAACAGCTTAATTACAATGCTGTTGTGAGCCCGGTTGTGCTAACTGGGGTGCTTGCACTGGCTTCCACTAATAGAACTGGGTAGTTGTATCCAACGCAGAATACTTTTTTATCAGTATTGCTTTTCTCACAACTCTTGAGTGGCCATTGCTGTTCCTCCTGTTGTACAGATGGCAACACAGCCTTGCATTTAAGCACTTAGCTATTAGGCAACAACAAATTGCATGTGGTCAAGTACATGGAATTTCATGTGAGTGAGTGATGGAAGAAAGATGGCGCATTCTATCCTTCCCATGTGCTCAGCATATAAACCAAGTGAGCTGCTAGGAGAGAATAGAATTATTCCTCTCTTCTATGCCAGTCCCTACCAGGCTAGTATTTTTGGCGTGGTGGTAAGCAGGCTAGTAACTTTTGCAAGTTTATTTATAAGGCTGTTGTAAAATTAGACTGATGAGAATAAGTGATCTGTTTAAAGCCATAGTAAATCCATTGCTAATCTTGGATTTGAAGCCATCTTTTATGAAGTCAACTGTACTGGCTGATTTCGCTGTTCCTGTTTTTTAAAAAAATATCTATGAGTCATAAATCTACTGTAGGGATGTTTTGTGAAAGGCTGACTTTGGTTCAGAGCTGAACTTTTACAAGACAGTTCTAATATACAAACAGATTAACAATTTTCTTTCGCCTTCCCTCCTTTCATAGACAAACAGCATGAAGTGGAAATCCCATCTCCTACACAGAAAGAGAAAGAGAAGAAGAAACTGCCGATGTCTCAGATCAGTGGAGTGAAGAAACTGATGCACAGCTCCAGCCTAACCAATTCGAGCATCCCAAAATTTGGAGTCAAAACTGACCAAGAAGATATTCTGGCCAAGGTAAGGGCAATGCTGCTCTCTAGCTGGTTTCCTCACTTTCGGTGGAGCGATGTGACAGGCCAGTAAATCACATCCACAAGTTTGCCCACACTAGTATTTATTTACACTTCACTGCATGTCCACTCTAGACATGGCAATTTGCATTGAGGAGAGTTGTCATTGGAACTACATTAGTGGACAAGTAAAATTAAAAAAGGAATGGAAAAATGAGACCTGCAGTATTTATGGTAGACTTCTGTATCTATAGCATTTCAACAGAAAATTGGTTGGTATGCTTATACCAAAAGAGCTTCAAGCAAGGGATGTAACATGCAGGCGGCTCCAGGTTCATTCCCCATCACCTCCAGGTAGGGATGGGATGCGGAAACCCTGGAGAGCTGCTGTCAGTCAGTGTTGACAGTACTGAGCTAGATGGATCAACAGTCTTGGGTGTTCCTAATCTTTCCCCACATTGACCATTATGGTGCTCAGAACATCCAAAAGCACTGAGAATAGCAATAAGAGTGTAGCATTTCTGAAGGCTTTCCCACTGATCCCTCTTATTACTGGGTATCAGTGTACTAGTGAAACAATTCCATTCCATTTCTCTCTCTGAAACAAGATACTCCCTCCCTGTTTTAAGTCTAGAAAACTGGTAGCTGACATACCGAGAATGACTGGAATTGGTAACAGCAATCCAGTGTTGCGGTTTTGCATAAACCTCATTGAAAAACCCGGTATAGATTCTGTTTTCTGCTCGGTTTCATTTTAGGAACTAGAAGATGTAAACAAATGGGGCCTCCAGGTGTTTAAAATAGCTGAATTATCTGCGAACCGACCTTTGACTGTCATCATGTACACTATTTTCCAGGTATGTGTAACAAAAGGAGACTTTTCCATTTTCCATTTTCATCCTTTGCATGTATTGTAAAGGCAGCCATCTTTTCTCTCTTTCATTCCAGGAGCGAGAATTATTAAAAACATTTAAAATTCAACCGGACATGTTAATAACTTACTTGATGACACTGGAGGACCATTACCATGCAGATGTGGCATATCACAACAACATACATGCTGCAGATGTTGTACAGTCTACGCATGTGCTGTTGTCCACCCCAGCTCTGGAGGTAAGTTCACAGAAACAGAAGCTTTGTGTCACGGAATCCACAGACATCAAATCTTCCCCTTGCTTTTTTTGCAGAAATCCTGCAGCATCGGTTTGCAAGATATTCTAGTCAGTTCAGTGGAGCAAAAAATACTTCTATTATTTGTTATTTATCTACATCTGCCATTTGTATGCTGCCTCGTAACATAAAGTTCTCTAGGCAGCTTGAGAGACACAGACTTTGTTTCTGTTTTGTTTGCTTTTCTCTGAACTGAAGTGTAAAAGGCATGTTTTACAGAAGCTGTGAAATGTCCCAATTGTATTTCAGCACCAGCTTTTCAGTCCAGCCTTGGTTTATTTTCTGATGGGTGAATCCAGTGTTGCATGAGCAGCTGTCAACTTGCAGAGGGGCCTTCTCTTCCTTTGTCACCCCTCTCCCACCTACAGCCTCCCAAATCTGCCCCAAACTTTCTGCAGCAGATTTGGGGGGCAGGGCACGTGGGAGGTTACAGAGCAGGGAAGAGAAAATGCAAGTCCCGTTGTGCAAGTTGATGTCTATATTGTGCTAGCTTTTATGACTTGCTGGCTGCTGCTACCACCAGCAGGGATCCCAACAGCACCGTGTGTGCGCGCATACACAAATTCGCCAGCCACATGTCTTTTATCAAAAAGTGTTTCTCTCCATTTACTCTGTTTTTCCTCCCCCCTCAGGCGGTGTTCACGGACCTGGAGATTCTGGCTGCTATTTTTGCCAGTGCAATACATGATGTAGATCATCCTGGGGTTTCAAACCAGTTTCTTATCAACACAAGTAAGTGTGGTCTATTTCTGGTAAAACTTGCTCAGTTCACGCATCACATTAAAGCCGTAGGATTTTTTTGATTTATTTTTTAAACTGTGGCTTTAGGTAAATGAGCAGCACTCTGAGAACCGCTGCTGGAAAGGTCCTGGGGGTGCTCCTCAAGCAAAACAAACCATAGTTTGGTTTTTTGTGTCCTCCAAACCCAGGCTTGTGGTTTTCCCCAAACCAACCACAAGTGGCAAGCCAAGAACAAGCCTCAGTAACCACTTGTGGTTTGTTTGAAGGAAACATACCCAGAGCCTTTGTTTGTACAAAATAACAAGCCAGAATGGCTCATTTTGTCCAGGATCAGGAGTGCCACAGGTATTTAAGAGCACCATGCACCAACCTATGCCTGCTTGTTTATGTGAAAGTAGGAGTATTGTGTTTTTGCAGTATTAATGTATGTGACCTAGTTCTTATTATTTATTAAATTTGTATACCGCAGGTCTCGGGGTGCTTCACAACATAAAAATGCAATGTAAACGCACAAAATACATTAAACCCTCTCCAGAAACGAAAAACACACTGACCCCTACCAATTGCGTATTGTTTCTTGTTTCTGTTAATTAATAATAATTTGTTACTTGTATGCCACCCATCTGACTGGGCTGTCCCAGCTACTCTGGGCAGCTCCCAATAAAATAAAAAAAGCAAAAACGCAATACAATACCACACACTAAAAACTTCCTTGTTTCTTTGCTGCTGCTGTGGTTACTAAAAGCCAAAGAGGTGGCAGTCTAAGGTGAGCAATGAAAGGAACGTTGGCTTCCTTAACTCTTCCTCCACAGTGGTGCAGTTTGTTAATTTCAGATTCTGGACTTACGGTCTTACGGCTTGCAATGAAGGCTATGGCGGCCTGATCCAACTTCACAAACAATGCTATAAATCTGTAGGGCAGATGTTGCTAAGTTGGTTGGTGTGGGGATGGGAATGCTCTGGCCCTCATTCAATAATAGGAACCTAATAATTTTTCGCTCCAACCCACTGATCACCGCTTGGGGAAGGGTCCTTGCTCAGTTGCAGAGCACAAGCCTTGCGGGTGGAAGGTCCACGGTTCAGTCCCCCCATCTCCAGGTAGGGCTGTGAGAGATCCTGTCCACAATCTGGAGAGCCACTGCCAGTCATAGAATTAGATTTGGAAGAGACCAACTCCTGCAATGCAGGAATATGAGATTAAGAGTCTCATACTCTTCCAAGTGAGCTATCCCAGCTGGCAGCATAGACAACACTGAGTGAGGGGAATCAATGGCCAGACTTTTATTAAGTCACCCCAGTATACTTTTCACCCAAGCATTGCCATGGACTTCCCTACTGGGCCACTAAAACAGATGGTGCATAAAGTGTATTATGTTTAAGGGTGGGTAGGTGAGAGACACTGGATTATATTATGAGTTCAGAGAGTTGCTCCTCAGCTGCAATTTTTAGAAACATGATTTTCCACTAATATACAAGTAAGCTATTCCCTGCCACGCAGAGAGATCTTGGTCATAAAGCAGTGCATGCCACTCATAAAATGCTAATGTGTTCAAAAATTGTTTTGCGTACTGTTCCTGAGAATTACAGGCATCTTGCCACATCACGACAACTGGATAATTATTAGACTCCAAAAAACCCTCTTGCTTCCCTCATTTAAAATACAATTTTTTTAAATGCAGAGCACTAAAAGCTTGAGGATTTTATGAATTAGTCATTCACTGTGGGAGGTTACTGTTCTACAAAGTGCAACTCTTTTTGGTTTTGATTCTTAAACCTTTCACATGTGACTATGACATAAATGGAGAATTCATTGGCAAAACAAGGTCTCCCTCCCCACTTTCTGTCAAGTTATGCCTCTGGGAGAAAAAGAACGAGAGGGAAGATTCCTTGGCTCACGTGTTTGGTACAGGAGAGCGAGACTGCGGGAAAATAAATTGGAGCTCAAGAGCTTCACCATGCGGTCCTGTTGAGCTGCAGGGATTTTTCAGCCAAACTTTACAAAAAAAAAAAACCACAGAACCCTAAACAAAGCGACAGTCAGTAGAACAGACTGATGCTCAGCTAGCTTTAGGATATGGAAACTGTAATAAGCAGAAATTAATGTCAACCAATGACAAGCAGTGTGTTTCACGGGTCTTGTATCTAGAAGAATCTAGGCTGAATAGAGGGAACGAAACACATCTATAACTGAGTGCCTCGTTAGGGGAGTTGTAAATAAATGCAAGTTGACTGGTTTTTTGTTTTTCTTACCACAAATGTTCCAAGATGTTTGTGCGTGTACTTCACTTGATTTCGTACAGACCGAGATAGAGGTTTGCATTTGGAGAGCATAGGACATTTCTCTGCAGTTTTTGGTAGCAGTGAGGACGAGGAAGCCAGGAATTTCAAACCAATGCAAGGAAAGGATATATACGCACTTGGTACAAGAATAGGCTCTTCATGGGGGGGAAAGGGACAAAAAGGCAGTGAAAGTGAGAAACTGCTTACAAGGAGGTAGTTACTGTGCAGTTTAAATCCTGAAACCGTTCTAAAGGTGTAAGACATAAATTCTACATGCCTCAAATATTCAGTGACAGAAGTGGCAGGAGGAGGACTCTCTGCCCAATGTGACCTGATAATACACGAAAAGGAGAGTTTGGGGGACAAAATTCGTATTGATATTCACTGAGCACTTATTAATGCTGAGTAAGCCTTTGCTGCAAGATTTGATCATGATTGTTATGGTTTCCTCTTCTGAAATTTTGCAAAGCCTTCAGAAGAAAGTTGTTTTTCAAAATTCCAAGAGCAGGAGGAAATCAATGATCGTGATCAGATCTTGCAGCAAACACACCCTCTGCATAATGCAAGCATTTAGTGCTCTCCAGAACAGGTCTGTTGTCAAATATTGTTACCTGCAGCCTTCTGAGCCCAGTTCTGGTTTGGGTTCGTTGGTTTGGCATTCTACACACAACAGCTGTCAACTCTGCAGAACAAGACGTATCTGAGGCTGCTCAAGAGAAGCAATGTGATGTTCCAGCCATGTAAATTATAAATTGTTCTTTTTGGATACCTTACAACTGTGAGAAGTCAGAAAGAAAAGTTGTGGACAGGTAGGAAAGGGATATAGGCTTTCTTAACATTCTACCTTGTGACTGTCTTGCAGACTCTGAACTTGCCTTGATGTACAATGATTCATCAGTCCTGGAAAACCATCATTTAGCTGTGGGCTTCAAGTTACTGCAGGAAGAAAATTGCGACATTTTCCAGAACTTGACAAAAAAGCAAAGGCAATCATTGAGGAAGATGGTCATTGACATAGTGAGTTGCCATTTGAATGTACCTATCTATCTTTGTACTTCCTTGTACTTTTCTGGTAGGATTTAAAACCTGAAATTGCACACAATGTGCTTTTTCCTAAAGCATTTTAAACTTTCTTTTAACAGAGCAGATTCTCAGTGGCTTGTTTAGTCTTACTCATAATTATTTTGAATTTACCCACCTGTTCTGAAAAAAATACCCTGCTGCTGAGTTATGAGTGATTATGAACTGTTCCACACAAAGTGGTTCTCCCTGGGTTTTGCTGTTCATGGGAACACTCAGAAAACATTTATTCTGCACCCGCAAAACCTCTCTGAATTGGTGTCGCTATAGATTCTAGCTAGGTATTTAGTATAAGATGCTGCCACTAGGCCAGATTAAATTCCCCACATCATCATTTTATTTGTATGCCGCTTTTCCACAGTTAAAAACAATGTTAAAAGGTAGCTTACAACATGACAAGATTTACATAATTACAAAAGTCATAAACAATAAATAAACCACATCAAAAAAATACACAACCAAATGGAAAACAATTTCCACATAAATCAAAATCTAAAACTAAGAATACAGCATTAATATCACAGTTTAAAATGGCATAGGTAAAAAATAACAGCAATTTAAAAACAAAGACAGAGCCCTCTCTGCCCGGCAGCAGCAGTCCTTTCTGGAGCCTAGGTCAGTTGGGGAGTGGCAGGACAGAGCCCTCAGGCGCTCGGCAGGGGAGTCCTCCTAGAATAAATTTGAAGATAATTTTAGTAATCCATTGCTTTCTCTTCTCCTCCAAGGTGCTTGCAACAGATATGTCTAAGCATATGAATCTTTTGGCTGATCTGAAAACGATGGTTGAAACTAAGAAAGTGACTAGCTCTGGAGTTCTGCTGCTTGATAACTATTCAGACAGGATTCAGGTAAGAGAGATATGCTGCTGTGTGCAATATAAACCTGGATTACCTCTCATCTTCCCATTGTGTGTATTCCAGCAGACGTACATTGTCTTGCTTTCTTAACTGGTTGTCATTCCTACCTGCAAAAAAAATTGGTTGTGTCTACTAAATATGCTTTGCATAGACCACTGTGAGTCGCTGAAATCTTCCCCTATGGTTGAAAGCAGCCAAGTTGCATAGCTTGATTAAGTTTGCCTAAGGGGCCACTCTCCTTTGAAACGGATCAGTCTTGCACTTACAGCATTTTTGGCCTTTTAATACAGGCAGAAGCTGCAGATGTGAGATAATTGGAAGGCTATTAATGTCAGTGTGAAAAACACACAGCCCACCACCCCTTTGCTGTTCAGAATAAACCTTGCACTCGGTGTATTTTTGAGATTCTGTTTTCACGCCCGTCATATGTGCAAATGGAAAAAAGGGCTCTGTCTCCACAGGTTTCTCTAGAGAAATGTGTTTTCTGTCTGCTTTAGGTTCTGCAAAATATGGTACACTGTGCAGATTTGAGCAATCCGACAAAGCCACTCCAGCTATATCGCCAGTGGACGGATAGAATAATGGAAGAGTTCTTTCGGCAGGGAGATCGAGAACGAGAGAGGGGGATGGAAATCAGCCCCATGTGTGATAAGCACAATGCATCGGTAGAAAAATCACAGGTAATCTGTCAGAAGGGAGCAAACTGCAATGTGGTTGATAGAACATTATATAACTTTTAGTTGGGAAATGTTAACTCTTTTGTGTAGGTTTGCGTTTTAAAAAAAACATGATTTAAAACAGGGGACTTTTCCCTTAGGGGTCACATGCCAGCCAAAGCCGGTGATTAGTGGAGCCAGAGACTAAATTGTTTTGGATAAACACTTTCATTACCTATCTTTACGTGCCAGGCATTCGGCTGATTAATGTTCTATGGCTTTTTAAACTTTTTTTTTGGGGGGGGGAGTGTTACTGCTTTATGTTTTCGCATTTTATATTCCTCTGTTGTGAACTTTCCTTGGGATCTTCAGATGAATGGTGGTATACAAATTTAATAATATTAACAATGATCTGGAATTAAAAACATGCTGCTTTAGTTTTCACCATGGCTTCCTCAGATTATAATCCTCAATCCTCTGCCCAGTTTATTCAGAGTTAAGCCCACTGGGCTTGATGGAGTTACTCCCAAATAAATAAGGAGCTACAGCTCTGAGTATGATATGCAGATATGCACACAAAAGTCTACCAACTAGAATTTGAGGCACTTTACCCTTCACTTGCTCTTGTCAGAGCACAGAATTATGGTGAAGAGTAAAGACAGCCTGGGACGACTTCTGATGCTGCACTGAGGCTCAGAGTCACTTGGAGAACCATGAAAATATTTTCTGGTTTTGAATAGTTAAAGGTTTAGTGCGCTGGGGTGGGGGTAAGCTCCCAGCTATGGGCTGGAGCTTATAACTCCAAATAGTTGTGCTGATCTGAAGCTCAGAGTCGTATCAGAATGATCCCTCCCCTTGGAGAACGAAATTATGGTCCATGACAAGGATCCTCTGCAAGATAGGATGCAGGAGACAGAAGGGAGAATTGCAGAATCTAGTAGAGGAAATTGGTCAAGGTAGTTCTTCCTCCTTTGGAAATAACCTCTCCCCCCTAATTTTTGCATTACAACAGGTGGGTTTTATAGACTACATTGTTCATCCTCTCTGGGAGACCTGGGCAGACCTTGTACACCCAGACGCCCAAGACATCTTGGACACGCTGGAAGACAATCGCGAATGGTACCAGAGCACAATCCCTCAGAGTCCGTCTCCTGCCCCAGACGACCAAGAGGAAGGGAGACAGGGCCAAACAGATAAATTCCAGTTTGAGCTAACGCTGGAGGAAGATGGTGAATCGGACACAGAGAAGGACAGTGGGAGTCAAGTAGAAGAAGACACCAGCTGCAGTGACTCCAAGACTCTTTGCACCCAAGACTCAGAGTCCACTGAAATCCCACTTGACGAACAAGTTGGAGAGGAAGTGGTGGAGGAGGAGAGCCAGACAGAACCTTGTGTGCTAGAAGAACGTTCTCCTGACACGTAACGGTGCGCCGGCTCTGCCGCTCCCTCTGCTTTCTCTCTCTCCTACTCTCTTTTCAAGAATCAAAAATGGTTTCCAAAGTGCATGTCACTCGGCACAGCCATGGTCACGCCTCACTGTCATCTGCAAGAGATGTTCGCTGATCAAAAACTGACCTTGATTACCCTGTTTGGCACTCAGGAATATTGTAACCAGAAATGTTCATTGTTCATAGCATCCAGAGAGCAAAAGGAAGGGAAACACCTGCAAAAAGAACAGTTTAACGAGAATTCAACTTGGCAGATACAATCAGAGAGAGTGTCTACTCCAAGCTGTTTTCAAAAGGAGTAACGGCTGGTCCAAAGCTTGTGTGTGCGTGTGTGTTTTGTATTGGTTTTTAGTTTCTTGAGAAGAGGCATTAGTAGCATACATCACCAGAATATACAGAAGGCGACCGGCGAGTGAACAAAAGGTTATTAGCGGAAAGCGATCGAGCTCAAATAATGGGGGCACAACACGAATCTGTTACCAGTAGGAAGATGAAGCTGTGGAAGTCACATAATTTTCTAATTTCAAGTCTTCCTAACACATGACTGAAAAAAAAAAGTGTAACTCAGTGGGTTGCACTGATGTCTGCATTTTGTATTATATGTAAAATGGAAATCTTTTTGTAGAGTTTACTTTTATTATTAAATGTATTGAGGTATTATATTTAAAAGAATGCAACACTCTCAGAACTTCATCTGCCACTGATTCTTTCTCCTCCTCCCCCCCCCCAAAAAAAAAGAGTAACTTGCAAGTTTTCAGTACAAATATGAGCTACACTGGATAAATCCAATTTTATATTTGTTTGCACTTAAGATTTTCATACCAATTCATTCAGCTGTTGTAAAACAACTCTGTGTTCTAGACCAATGACAGCTATCAAACACTCATTTTTCCCCTCCCATGTTGCAGAAAACTTGTTTGTTGGCATTAATTTCTGGCTTTTCTTACTGTAATTTCCCCAAAGCAGCAATATTTCATCCGTGAAATGTCCTCAGAAATGGCTTGGTTGCTGCAGACCCAGCTTTTATTGCTGTGGGCTTACTATTTCTAAAATCTAATGGACCATTGCAGTAGCAGTTCCCCAAAATTTTGATTGCAACCCCACTGCTGGATGGCAGCAGCCTTGAGTATTGAGCACCAAACTCCTTACCGTGGGGTCCAGAGGGTGGAGGACTCCAACAAATAATAGGGTTAGCAGGGGAGATCCCGAGGAAGCTCCAAAACAAAGATGAAACTCCATTAGCAGCTCCTAAGAAAGAAAAGTTGGGGGGACACTCCTATTAGAGTTGGGATTTGCAAGTCTACAGCTAGCATGAATGTGACTCTTGCTATAAATACAAACCTTTTCTTTGCTAATTACATCATTCCCACAAGGCTGCTCCTAGTTGTGTATGCAAAGATTTGCTGTACCAGCAAATAATAATACTTAGGGTGAGGACATATGGACTGCTGTGACAACACAGACTGTGCCTGTTCAAAGAGTACTTACAATTTGTAGTGGAATCTTTGCTGCTTCAGAAACAAACTGAGGCACCCTATTAATCCCCCTTAGTAGCTTTTTGCAAAGACGGCTGGCAATATAATGTAACAGGTCACCGATAAATCAGCCCCTTTAAAAATCAGACAAAATCAGCTTTTGACCTTGAATATGGCAAGAAATATATAATAGTCTTTTTTAAAAAATCTGCAGAAAGGATCTTGCATTTTTGTCCACTCGGTGACTTTTGTTTTGCTCCTTTTGCTGTCCTACTGAGAGGTCACGTTGAACGAATAAATGTCTAGGATGGAATCGTAAAGGTTATGTTAGGGGCTAGAAATGCATGACCCTATAAAATAACAGAGCATTTGCAGAATGAAGTGTAGCCTGTAATGCACCACAGAATTAAATGTCATCAAAGCTATTGATTTTAATGGGTTTGTGTACATTTAACTCTGTCTCTCATTGTGCCCAGCCTGCAACCAGTATGTGATGAAAACTCTGCAGGGTGGCGGAGATGGTGGGTGTGAATTCACATCTGCCTCTTGACCTGCGCTGCGACTGTGTTGCAGGCATAAATAGGACTAGAGTCATGTTTGTGACCATGCATGATAACATCTGCTGCCTTATCAACATGGAGCATTCAATTGCCTGCACCCCTCCCTCCATACCCAGCATAGACCAGCTCTTCTATGCAGGGACCCTCCTGCATAGATTTGGCTTGAACGACGAGGCTGTTTTGACCCAATGAAAACAGTGGATAGTTGAGGTCACAACTAACTCTTGAGTCCCATTGATTTCAATAGATTGACCTTTTACGTCTTGATACAACCCACAGATTATACTTGGTTGACTAAAGCAAGGAAAGTTTGGGACACTGCTAAATATCCGATTTTAAATGAAAGCACTGACTGATGGGGATTTTTTTTAAAGTGCATTTTAATGTGTCTCGTCTACCTTTTAGCTCTTGATGGCTTTTACTGAAGAAGGAAAAACTGGAGAAGTTGATGAAAGAATTTCACCATGTTGTTGTCAGCCTAGGCTCCTGTCCTCCCCTCACTACGTCAACATTTGTTAGTCCCCAAGAGTGCCTGGAATCTTAACGAATAAAGCAATATCAATTCCAAAAATCAATATATATCGGGAAGGGTATTTTATCTGCACTAAAGGTTTAATCCTACAAACAGGGGTAAACTCTAGCTGGAGCCAGCCAGAGACTTAAGTATTGGGGAAAGGCCAGCGTCTAATGCTGAGCAGGGCAAGGGGCACGTCTGGCCTCTTGAATAACATTTTTTTAATGGTTATTCTCAGATGCTCAGTTTTAAGGGGGTTCATGTCTGTTGATAGTTCTGGTTAGTGTATACCCTGTAAGATTAAACTGTCAAAGAAAAAGGAGAGGTAATGAAAAAACCACCATATTGTGTAAAATACACACCCATATACATGGACAATCAAGTGGCAGGAAACATAATAATGTTTAGAGGCAGGGATCGAATGCACTGTACAATCTTCGTTTGTTCGTTTGTTTTACTTTGCCAAAGTGTGCTTTAGCGCCAGCACACTACTCTAAAAACAACAACACAATACTATTGAAAAAGTGTTTTAACATGTTTTCTTTGTGTTTCTGTTTTGTTTGTTTTTTGCCATAAGAGAAATGCAATGAAGTCGATTGAGGATTGTGTAGAGAGGGGGGAAAGACAGAAAGAGGAATCTGAATTTGCATCTATATTTTAGCTTGCAAGTTGCTTTTCTCAGTAATACTGTGTCTGCTCCTTTTTAATTTCTGGTTTTACACCGTTCTTCTAAAAACAAAACCTTTAAAAAAGATCAGGCAAAATAGGTAGAACAAATCACATTCAAAAGGTTGGGGTTTTTTATATTAAAAAAAAACTTGAGGATGAAATGAATTTTACAGGCCGCTTTGACAATTCTTTTAAAACCCATTTATTTATTTTTTATTTGTGCCATGCATATTTTTTTCCTCACCAAATGACCTTACTTGTAATAAGTCTTGTTTGTCTCTGTTTACAACCATGTATTTATTGTAATGTATATATTGTAATGTTAATTGTAAATTATAAGTTCTTATTATAACATCATCCTTGCCAGGGTGGTATTGCTATATTTGGAAACTCTTGGTGAGAGAATTAATATTGTGTATACATACTCCCCACCCCCACCCCCCTTGTACATTCTGTAATATATAATCCTATATCACCTTAGAGCTTGTTTATGGAAGAGTTGAGAAAAATTATAAAGTACATAGTTATATAAATTAAAAAGCTGCAGGTCTTTGGTCCCAGGGCTGTGCCTTAACTTTAAACAACATTTTCTTCTGTTTTGCTGCATTTGAAAGAAAGGTCGTTGTGGAACATCGGCTGGGCATATCTCCACCGCCCTTCCTCCCCTCTCCCCCAAGGGACACTGGTCCTGGCCTCTCTGGGATGCTCTGGCATTCCAACGAGGTTTTATCTAGCTTCCTATTGGAAGCCCAAATGCTAACCTTGGGCATCAAACGCACCTGCCTGATAAAGAGTGCTTTCCCCTTTTCAAAATGTATCTTAAGGGCATCACTTTATCCCAGCCTTTATCAAAATCCAGCTGTGTTGTGACGACCACTCCCATCAATCCTGGGTAGCATAGTTGTACTGGTTGGGGATGATGGGAGTTGGGGTCCAAAATCTCTGGAGGACACTAGGTTGGTGTAGGCTGCTGTGTCTTGCCCTTTAAAACAACAAGCAAACCAAAAAACACAACCGCCCTTTAATCAACCGGGCTGGGGCACCGTTCGTCAACAACCCCACTAAAACGTGGAAATTGCCTCCTATGCACTTCAAGGAAGAAATGTCCCGAGTCTGGGATGTGCCCTTTTCTTACCAATACAACAACTCTCACAATTATACCTAATTTTATACTGCGTAGTAAATATACAACACTGACCCTGATCTCTCCCCCCCCCCCCCAACACTACTAGCAAGCACTGCAAGCAGCCAGAGCTCAGTCCCGTATAAATGGCTCTGTGGGTGCATGTATAGCGTAGGTGTAAAGAATGACTGTAGCCTTTTAGACGGTTGAAACACTTCTCATTTCTACTTTTATTTTGGCAGAGTTTGCCGTGTCTTGAAGGTGTTGTCTTGCTGCTGTTCTTGATCATGTAATTTCGTAGTATCTGATACCTCGTCACCATTCCAATAATGCCCAGCCCTTGTAGCATGTGACTGTTCAGTGAAAGGAGAGATTCTTTTTCAAGGAAAAAAAATAGCCTCCTTTTTGACACAAACTGTAGATTTTAGCAGCCCTGGCCCAAAGGAATAAGATTGCTTTTGTTTTAAACAGTATAAAAGGGACACTATAACAACAGAATTACTGAACAATATTTTTGTTGTTTTCAATTTGGTTTGTTTCCTTTGGGTATGTCTTTAGAGTGGCACATTGTGTGAACATTGCAATTAATTCAATGGTTTCTTAGCCGCTCTTACAGCCTATGGGATAGTACTGTACGTCAAATACCTTCATATGAAATTTTTATATGCAATGGAAATAAAAGCATGGGTTGATTCTGCCTAGATACTGTACTTGACCATCTTTTTGCAAATAAATTTATCTTACACTGTTGACTGCTCATCTGTAATAAGATCTATTTTTTTAATGTTTGCTTGCCCAACCCAAAAAGATACTACGTATGTCTAATACAACTTCATAACTATCTCATCTGTAGCAAAAAGTTGCAGAAAGCAACTGCCTACCCTCCTTTTGGGTGAAGACATCAGAAAGAAAGGAACATTTGGAGTCCATTGTCCAGCCTACCACAGTTGAACATAGCAGTCTCCCAGATCCAACTAGAGACCACACATGGGTGGGAACAGACTTTTACATATACTGGTTATACCCTTCACTGGATGAAGAATCATACATACAAATTATTGCTGGAATGTGACAATTGCCCACCTGTGATCCATGCCCAGTCTCAGCTTTGACTAGCACCACTAAGTTATGTTGAACCACATCAAGTATGTTGTAATAGTAAGAGCGATATGCTGGATGGCATGTGACCAGAAGTTCTAGGTTTCTTTGTTGAGTTTTATGCAATCAAGTGTTGCTTGTTTGCATGCATAGACTTGAATCAGGGTCCTCGTCTACAATATTTGCTCATCATTTTCCCCAGCGCTCTTTCTATAGCTCAGCCTCCATATGTTTTTTAATCTTTCCCCCCAATAAATTTTATTAAAGTTTGAAAGAAAATAGACAAAGGTTGATAAATATCCAGCAGCTTATCATTAAAGATAAAAAACTAATTTTTTTAAAAAAACCAAAAGGAAAATAAAAAAGATAACTTAAACAATTCTTCTGTCAGCTATCTAGAAAATTAATCAAAACATCCACTCCAAGATAACACAACAATTCCACTTTCTAGAAACCAACATTTCCTTCAAACCTCAACCCCAGATATCGTAAGTTCATTTTCTTCACAAAAAAATTACACAGGCGCAGGGGTTACATTCTGTGTGCATTGGCAGGGCCCTCATAAAGCGTTCTACCCTCTCCCCATTCTACCCCTCTAGTGACTTTTTAGGTCACTTCTGGATTTGGCACCGTGTATGATCACGTGTCAATTGGACATGCTTAAATCGGTGGTTGCCTGTTACGAGTTCCCAGTCATTAGTAAATACTGACAATGATATTTCTCTGATTAAACACATCAACTTTGCCATCTCAGCTAAGTTCAATAATTTTAACAACCATTCCTCCCCGGTAGGCAATGATTAAAACTTTCAACCTTTGTGCATATAAAAGTCTTGCCGCTATAATCATGTATTGATATAATGTTCCTTTTCTAATTGTATATCCATTATCCCCAGCAGAAAAAGTTCCGGCTTCAACTGAATGCAGATGTTTTAAACTGCAATTCCCATGTCCATGCAGGCTGGACTGATTGCAGTCGAAAACATTTGGAGAGCACCAAGTTCACGTTTAGCTAATAAAAATCCAGTGCATGTGCTTAAATCTCCCCCATTGAAACCAACAGACCTTAAGAGTGCCTGACTTTGGTCTGAATCATTTTGCCCAAGTTTCATGCAAAATTACCAATCAGTTATTTGTGAAATTTACCATGGTAGGAGCATATGGTGTGCAGCTTAAAAAAAAATTCTGTATGCATTCTCTGCTGTTGACTATGATGTGAAGGATACAGATGGCCACATGGAGCACTTGAGATCTAATTTGAGGTCTTGGTGCAATCTAGAACCCTGGAAAAACCGGAGCTCCAAAATTCACAGCCTTCAAGAGCAGAAAAGGCTCTCTGCTTCAGAAGTTACCCAACTCATGGAGGACGATGGGCAGGGCAACATGGTGTAAAGCTAACACACACAACGTCATTGTCTCCCACCCCACTCCCCAAGGATGAGAGACTATACAAAATCCTATAGGTGTGGCTCTGAACTGAGACCTGTGGGTGAAGGGAGGTATATAAATTCAATAAAATAAGAACTTCAGAGGAATATTCGACATCTCCATTAAAGACAAACAAACAAAAATCAGATAGTAGGAATTGGAAAAGAATCCTCTCTGCCCGAGACCCTGTACAGCAGCTGCGACTGAGGGAAGCCAATACTGGCCTAGAGAGACTGTCAAGAATGTATAACTTGCTGTTGAAATGGAATACTCAAGATGAAATGGTGAAATCAGCTATGATTAAATGGGCACAAGATCTTGGACATAATATTATGATGGCTGACTGGGAACAGTTATGGACCACAGGTATGAAGTTTACGGCATGTAATGCCTTAAGAGAAAATATAATGAAAATGATATACAGGTGGTACATGACACCAGTCAAGCTTGCAAAAATTTATCATTTGCCCGATAATAAATGTTGGAAATGCAAAGAGACTGAAGGTACATTCTTTCACCTTTGGTGGACATGCCCAAGGAAGGTATTTAAATATACCTTTCTGAAGAAGCCAGAGGCCTTTCTCCTGGGCATGGTCGGCCAATTGGTGCCAAAGAAGGATAGAACTTTATGTATGCTACAACAGCAGCAAGAATACTTATTGCAAAGTACTGGAAGACACAAGATCTACCCACCCGGGAAGAATGGCAGATGAAGGTGATGGACTACATGGAACTGGCGGAAATGACTGGCAGAATCAGAGACCAGGGAAAAGAGTCGGTGGAGGAAGATTGGAAGAAATTTAAAGACTATCTACAGAAACATTGTAAAATTAATGAATGTTAGAAGGATGTTGGAATGAAGCTATGTGGTTTTAGCAGAAAGGTTATAAAGGTTTAGGAAAAAACAGACTGTTAATTGGTGAAAGGAGGGAAAGTTAAGTGATATTATATTAAGATAAATTACAGGACAAAAATTGGAAAAGATGGAAAGGATTTGCTGAAATAGCTAACCGAACTAGAATACAAAAAAGGGAGGTGTGAGAAGGTCAAGGAAACAAGCAAATGAAAGATAAGTTATGGGAAGGTTTGATGTGTTTTTTACCTGTTTCCATTTTTCTGTTTCTCTTTTTTTTCTTTTTTTATTGTGATACGCTTTTTTTTTGTTTGTTTGTTTAATATGGTGTTTTTATTTTTTCTTTTTGTGACTTTTAAAACTTTAACATTATTTTTAAAAATACTGGCCTAGAGAGACAAACAGTCTGATTTGATAAGCAGTTTGCTGTGCTCCTCAGAATGGGTGTGTGAGTACAATGACATGAGCACCAACCACGCTTTTCAAGGATGCTGAACTCCGAAGGCTGAGCAGCGCAACAGAACCAGAGGGAGGATTGTGTGGGAGATGCAAGCTCCCAAAGGAGAACACAGTGAACCTGATAAAGCTGCCATCCCTCTGAGCTTCCCAGTGGCAATGCCATACGGCCATGTGGCTTGGGGCACTTCTGCACGGCACTTGGGCAAAGCACATGTCGCCAAGGTGACCGTGGAACTGCTGCGGAAAAGCCGTTGAGAAAAACATAGGGAATATCTCTGACCAGATTAGCAAGCAGTGCCAGCACGGATAATACCCAACACTTATTTTGTGTGCGCGTGCTGAATCCCGGCACTGCTCCATCCCAACAGATGATGTTGTCTCTAACGTGGACAGCCGACCATCCTCTGGCTGGCAGGGTCAGCGCTATGCAGGCAGCAGCATGTGAGTAGGAGAGAAAAGCGCTGGATTTGCGTAGCTCTTCTGAAGGTGCTCTCTGTGCCTGCCCTGCGACAACATCCTCTATTTGCATCCTTATTAAAGAACGCCCTGGATCAAGTGAGCAGAACCCATACGGTATTCTCCTCAACTGCAGACCAGGTCTCTCACCCTGCTGTTTGACACCAATACTAAACTGCCGAATTGTTTACTGATTGTTCACATTCTCCAGGGTGGCCATGTGTTAAAAGAGCATGTGGCACATGCGCCAGCAGCGCTCTGTGCAGGCCTGACTGGCCCAGGACCCACCATTGTGGGGGGAGCACATCTGTGCACACCAGGGTGCACCACGCTCCCTTCTCCATCTTACTGACTGTGTAGCTAGTGGGGGGGGGGCTGAGGTCTCCACAAATGCATGGGGCAGGGTGAAGCATGGTCACCAGACACTGTGCTACTTCCCTCTCAATGCCTGCTGAGTGGGTTTTTTTCCTGAACATCCCTGGCATAAAGTCTTCAAGCTCCTGTGCCAGAATCCCCAGTATGGGTCCCTCATTTCATCATACCCAGAAGGATGTAAGAGATGATGAAGGAGGCTTTTCAAACAAGTAGTCTGCCACTCAGCTGAGAGGTGCAATATTTCACTCCCTTCCCTACCCTTAAGCACATAGATTTAAATGAGGATGGTTGTGTGCCCTATTATATACAGAACAGTCCTCTATTTTGAAGGCTGCCCAGTACATGTCTGTGGTTTAAAGACAACCATAAAAGGGGAAGGAAGGAGCTCTGAATCTGCCCCTCAGGCACACACGGCATCTGCTACCACCTGCACTACGGTGAGATGGATTGTATTTCTATTTAATGTGTAAATAATTACTTCAAAATCCCCATCTATACGTATTATCGTATGCAAATTTTATACTAAACAGTGTCCTCTCTTTGGGGCAGGAGATGTTAATCCTCTTTTTTCGGCAACACAAAACCATCCCACCTCATTACAGTGGTACCTCAGGTTAAGAACTTAATTCGTTCTGGAGGTCCGTTCTTAACCTGAAACTGTTCTTAACCTGAAGCACCACTTTAGCTAATGGGGCCTCCCGCTGCCACCGCGCTGCCGGAGCATGATTTCTGTTCTCATCCTGAAGCAAAGTTCTTAACCTGAGGTACTATTTCTGGGTTAGCGGAGTCTGTAACCTGAAGCGTATGTAACCTGAAGTGTATGTAACCCGAGGTACCACTGTATTTATATCCACCTTTTTACTCCCAAGGGCTGTTCGCAAATAAACAATGATGCCAAGGAAAGGAAAGGTGTTCTAAAAGTATTGCCATGTGATCAAAATCAGCAACGAATGGCTGCTTTAAGGTGAAAAAATAAATTGCCTGCATTCTCACTGCAGACCCTTCTTGTCTTGTGCCATTTGCCATTTACTTGCCATATAGAGAGGTTCCTATTCTGCTTTGATTGCCTGGCAAAACCACAAGACGTGCAGACATCTTACTTTTTCATACACTGGGGGAGAGGTGGTTCCGTAATGACTTCATTTCCCCTCAGATGAGTTGAGAGCTCAGTCTGATGCCTTGACAGCCCCCCAAATATGTGTCGTTTAAAGATTAGTTTTCTTTCCCCTTCCTCTGAAATGTTAGTAAGAGAGAGAGGGGGTTTATTGAGAAATACCAATGCATTTTCTAGCCAAAGGGCTCTGAAGGCTTTATTTTTATGAACGGATCTATTTTAAGACAAAGCTCAAACAGAGCACATTGTCTGTCCTATTACTTTCCCATGTGCTGGCACGTGGGGGGGGGGTCAGCAGGGAAGCAAAGGATGTTGTTAGGTTAAAAAGCTCACCTTGGCAGACATGTGCAGAGCTTTTCTTCCACAACATCATCCTGTTTAACGCCCCCCCCCCCACCGAAGGGACTTAGGAGCCATTTGGCATGACAGCAAGGAGTCAGCGCAGTGTTTATCATTGTATTGTGATGTGCAGGCACCACTAATTCTGTGTCACTCTACATTAGCGTCATATCTAGCAGGTTTTTATTCTCAGCTTAAATCAGAGTAGAAATCAGAGTGCACTTGCTCCACGTGCCTTGGCCATATATGAATGAAGCACCATTCGACCTTTCACAAAAGTGGAACAATGTGATGTGCAAGCTGAATGAGCCCAGGAATTCTGCCTCCTGCCTCTTTCCCAACATGCTGCTTGCTCTCCAATTTAAGTGAATGGCATAAGTCTCAATGGGTTAGCAAGGCTCTCTGCATTTTATAAGGGATTAAACACGTGCCAATTTTTATGAAAGAGCTGCTCTGGATTTGTGGATGTTTTATGAATGGAAGCTTAGGATCGTCTCGAATGCAGCCATGGGCATATTCTCTTTTGTCCCTGAACTGTCAAGAGCAAGTCAATTTTATGAATAAACAGAAGGATATTCCTTTCCTTCCGATACATTGGCTAATGGACCTGACTTAGAGGGACTTGCCAATGTTTGTCTGAAGATCTACCATGGATGTCTGTAAGGGCTCTCAGGATTTCAGGACTCATGTTTGCGATGCATGGTTTTGCCGGAAACTCATAGACTTCCTACAACAAAACTTAGTTCATGTCTTATGGGAGCAATGTCCGTCCACAGTAAAGTCTGGAATAATCCATGCTGCATTTGTGGGTTTTCTCAAAGCACTCGCTATTCCTGTGAATGTAATATGCTTGAACTGTTTTTAATTCTGAACTTTAAAACTGTGGTAGCTCACCTTTTGACCTGCTGGTGAATACATTTAATAATAATAATAAATAATAATAATAATAATAATAATAATAATAATAATAATAATACTTTGCACAGAGGCACCATCAGTGGAAGATGCAAGGACAGCAGAGAGAGCTTTGCTTGGGGGAGCAGGCTTAGGAGCTAGAAGGAATTGAGTGGGTTGCACACATGTTGTGTGGGTGGAGAGGAATGGGCATACGAATCGTCAGCCTGCACCACCACATTAAAAAGTGGGAGGCTGGGATGGAGACAGAATGCTTTGCGCATTTGTGCCATGCAGAGGGAAAGGAAACCAGACCGCTGGGCTGGGCTGATCAGATGTAAGCGGCGCAGGAACAAGTGAATCACTGCTAACCTCTAGTTTCAAACATTCTGATAATGAAAGGGTTGGGGCTTTTGTGACTGCCTTTTAATTCATACATAAACATGAAACTGAAAGAGATCTAATAATAGTAATGAAGGGATGCTACCGGCAGCAGTTTTTGTGGCATAATTGCCCCACTGGCAGAGCAAAAGGCAGCATCTATAAAAGGCCCAGTGGAACGGGGATCGGCTATTGCTAACCTAACAGAGAGAGCAGCTGTGGCTTTAGAATCCTGCCATTAAGATACCCGTTTGTAGTATGGAAGAGCTTACAGCCATTGCACATGTTACTGTAGTTGTCCATTGGCACCAAAAGTGGCGACGGTAGGATTTAGGGGAAAACATTTTAGAACATTTGCAGAGCTTTGAAACTGCCAGCAGGACAAAGTCAGCCTCACAGATTTGAGTCTTTAGTGGGCTTATTATACAGGTACAGGATAAAATTGCACATCCCTGCTACAATGAGGGCTATGAGCTCTCTATTGAAGACGGGCACCAGCCCTTCAATGTGAGAAGAGGAGGCTGTATGAGATGGGCCTTTGGCCTAATCCAGCACAGCTCTTCTTAAGACACTATACATTTCAAGCAGATGGTTTCCTCCATAATCTTGGGAGCTGTAGTTTGTTACAGGTGCTGGAAATTGCCATTCTGGAGGCAAACTACAGTTCTCAAAATTCTTTCTGGGAAGCCATGAGTTTGAAATGTATGGCATGGATGTGACCAGTGCTGGCAATTGGTACAATTTAGTCAGGGCCATCCCCAGCTCTCCTGACTTCTTTGTTGCTGTGCTTTACTAGAATTATCATTTAAACTTGTAAGTTGCTTGCTAGCCAAAAGATCGCCAGACAACTTACAACCTATTTGAAACTTGAAAATAAATTTAAAAGTGCATGTTATACAAGCACCATCTCACAAAAAGTCATGCATGCAGTTCATGAAAAACACACGCACACCCAGCAGCAGAATACTAAACTTCAGCAGCGTACCAACAACAGACAATATCATTGCAGCCCATCAAGAGTTAACATAGTCCATAAATTCATAGACTCAGAGTTGGAAGGGACCCCAAGGGCCATCTGGTCCAGCCCCTTGCGATGCAGGAATCATGGCTAAAGAATTCCTGACAGATGGCCAACCAACCTCTGTTTAAAAAGCCTCCAAAGAAGGAGAGCCCTTTCCGCTGTTGAACAGCTCTTGCCATCCCTAGGGAGAGCATTCTACAAATGGGGAGCTGCAACTGAAAAGAGATGGTGCTCAGTTATATAAGGAAAGCTGCAGAGTTGCAGATGTTCTGCAAGAAGTTGTTTATGACAAAAGGCACACCCTGAATAAAAGCATTTACATGAAAAATGGAACGGAGAAAACTGCAAAATGCAGCTGAGGGAGAGCAACCAGGGGGTGTTTCTTTCCTTCTTTCTATCACATTTAAAGTACACATGTGCTCCCAAAGATGCAGGGAAACTGTAGTTTACCCCCCAGAGCTACAACCCCCAGCACCCTCCACAAACTAGAGTTCCCAGGATGTGTGTGTTTTATATGCGCTTTAAATGTATGGTGCGTGCACAGCTGAAACAGCCAGCAGAGCTTTGCTTGACCTTGTTATGTGGTCCAGAAATCTATTTCTTCTTCTATCACACTCTCCATAAAATCTGCATTATGCGCCTGACTTTGAAAAGGTCAGTTTGATCAAAGGTAATAATGGCAGGTGCTCATGTTGGTACGCAGATGCCAAAAGCGATTACTGCCTTCTGCAAGATAATAGGGAGCAGTTTTCCCCCCATCATTTGTAGCAGGTTCTGTTAAATTACTGGCTTCTTGTATCTTGTCTCAGCTGGCCTTAAACCCCAAGAGTCTGACTGTGTGGAACTACTTTTTCTCCCCCTGCTTCCGTTCTTGGGCTTCTGCCAGCCTTGTACTTGGAGCTGCTGGGTCACTGAGCAGTTTCCCTGTGGGACAACTGCTGGTAGGTTTCCCAATCATCATTCTGTCCAGATGGGCTGCTGGCAGAGGTTCCTATAGCAGGTCTCCAAGCCTGGGTTTCTCCCAGGTGTGTCATGCTTTGCCAGCTGGTAAAAAGTACAAGCTCATTATGACTTAGACCCCCTCCAACCTGATCCTTTGCCGGTTTGTTTGAAAGTAAGATGAGTTCCGGACTGCCACTGTTTTGCAGGAATGATTGCAAGCACGTGCCAGAATTTAGGTGTGTGCAATTCAAGCGGAATATGACAAACCTACACAGCATCTTAAAAAGCAGAGACATCACCTTGCCAACAAAGGTCCATATATTTAAAGCTACGGTTTTCCCAGTAGTGATGTATGGAATTTTCCTTCCCAATATAACAGCATGAACGTAATGTTCTGATGGGAGAAGCACCTTCTGATGGGAGAAGTGCTGTAGCCTTGACTACAGTGATCAAATGCAAAAGGGGTGAAGAATCCTGCATCTTTAATAATGGCACAGAATCATGCATAGCTTTCCTCACTTGCGTATGGTCAAAATTCCAAAGAAGATGCAACAAATACATTCTCAACATGCTCAGATGCAAGTGCTGTTTCAGATCTATATGCTAACCATATTAGGTCATGGAACTCAAGGCCAAAGAATAATGTGGCCAAGCCATATGTTTTAGGCTGAAAACACCTCCATTTTCTAGCTGCCTTTGTGAACTGAAATCTGTCTCCTTGCCGCCTCCTTTTACTCTGCTGGCATGTTTTCTTCCTTAACAAATTCTGCTGGTTAAAAGGCATCAGTGGTGCAGTTAAGTCATTTAAGGCTCTGGTCTGAAGGAGGCGAGAGTGGGGGCTCCTTAGATGGCCTTGTGTGTTGCTTCAACATGGGAGCCCAACCCTGTTGCATCAGGGCATCCCTTTGGACCTTGACCTGAATGCAGCCTCAGATTTCTGCCCCAAACTTGCTCCTTGACAGCACCACTGAAAGGAACATCTGACTTCCTGAGAGGATAATTTGTGTGAAATCCAGGTCCTACTCCCAACACTCCCAACTACAGTACAATAACCACACTGGCCAGGGATGCCAACTTGAATTGGGGGGCCCCAGGTAAGCCCTGCCATACATAATCACTCACAAGATGTAGCGCCCCCCCCCCTATTTGAATGGCAATGCCCATCAACTTTGGTGGAGGGCAGCCCCTCACATATTTTATGAGGGGCACAAAGGGACCTCAGTCACTTTGAGTTTGCTACTATGACACAGGCTATTGTGCTGTTGTAAACCACAGAGCCTAGGACTTGCCAAACAGAAGGTCGACGGTTCGAATCCCTGCGACGGGATGAGCTCCCATTGCTTGGTCCCAGCTCCTGCCAACCTAGCAGTTCGAAAGCATGTCAAAGTGCAAGTAGATAAATAGGTACTGCTCCAGCGGGAAGGTAAATGGCGTTTCCGTGGGCTGCTCTGGTTCGCCAGAAGTGGCTTAGTCGTGCTCGCCACATGACCCAGAATCTCTACGCCGGCTCTCTCAGCCAATAAAGTGAGATGAGCGCCGTAACCCAAGTGTCAGCCATGACTGGTCCTAATGGTCAGGGTCCCTTTACCTTTTTACTCTTGAAATACATCACACACCCCAAGCCCTTTGGCACTGAAGGTTTACAAATTAAAGGGAATCAAGGAATTGGAGAGGCGAGGGGAGGAAACACAGGCACTGATGTAAGAGGCCCCAAAATCACTTCATCAGACTTGCACCCAGTCCGTCCATCCCTCCCACAAATGAGCTTGCTTCGATCGCCCTTCAGATTCTTGCCTGCCACTCCACATGCAAATCGTTATATTTCTAAATCCCCTAAGTACAGGGCAAGGCCTCATGCCTACTTCAAACAAATCACTGGGTTTAAAAGCAGGATTGGGTGTGGGGGGTGGGGGTTTCATTGTCAATATAGCCAATCAATCCGAAAGTGTGAACCGCCTGTCGCAATGCCTGCATAATAGTGGTGGTGAATCAGTCTCTGCCCCCCCCCCCCCGCTTCTCCTTCATGCGCATCTTCAAGCTGAACTGCACTTTATTGGAATTCATTAATAATTTATGTCGGGGGGGGGGGGGGGAGATTGTGTGATCTTCCAGCTTTGTCTTTGGTGACAAAGGCAGAGCAAAGGATGCTTTTTAGATCTTCGCAACCTACGCTGCACTGGGGATTCTTGAAAAGGAGATGAGATCTTTGGGGAGATGAAAATAAAATTTAAAAGGAGGAGGAGGAGGAGGAGGGAGGTGAGCCCCTCCTTCCTTTCCCCCCTTCAATGATTATTTGGAACAGCTAAACTAGGCAGAGCGTGCTAAGCATCAAGCTGAAATGGAGAGGGGGCTTTTTTTGCCCTAAAATTCAGGGCCAGAGGAGAAACATCTTCATTAAACAAGGGATGAGGATTGAGGGATCAGGAAGCAAGGTATCTGAGCTGCCCCACTGGTGCCAGTCACCATAGACTTTCCACAGACCACTGTGCCGAACCACATTCACCCCCAATCTGGACCAGGTATAATGCTACTTCTAACTTGATTGCAACCTAATACATGTATAATCCCACTTTCCCGTCATTTCTGGAAGTTTACAACCTGTTGAACTGAGCCATACCTCAAGGTTTCAGCTGCCACGGGGCCGTCTACAGGCCCACAAAATAAGCTGGAATTATGTTAATTGCTACCGGTATAACTTTGCCAAGAAATTGGAAATCAGTCCCTCCTGATACCTAGTATCAGTGACTGGCGGAACAAAACCCAGAACATTCTGTTACATGAATAAAGTGACTAATTAGAGACAAATCTTGTCCAAAGGTAAAATGAGGCTGCCGGAGAACTGCTTGCCAGATGCTGGGATTTAATGTGCATGGAATACAAGACTGCAATCCTGTGCACACCTCTACAGCAGCAAGCCCTGTTGAACACCATAGGACTTCTGTCACCCCACGGTACTTGAGATTGTGCTGTCCTTGTGGTGCACTCTCTACTTCATGCTATTTCACTCAACTGCAAATGCATTCATAATATCACAGCTTCAACATCATATATACCAGGCGTTGCCAGCCTTTTTCAGCCGCTGGGCACATTTCTTATGGGCACCTCATACTTCACAGCCAAGCACACACCACAACCTATTCTATTGACAACAATAGAATGCTTATTCTGAACCTGATTCCAGCAAGGGAGAGACCCACTGAGGGCCAGGGAAGGCCTCTCTGCACACATGTGTGCCCATGGGCACCAGGTTGCCAATCCCTGGCATATACCAATAACAAATTCTAGTGGCCAAGTGCCTAAGCGAAGACTAGAAACTATATTGACCTTTGCACCCATCTTTTGGATGTCCTAGGAATGCAGAAGAATAGGTAAAGGTAAAGGGACCCCTACCATTAGGTCCAGTCGTGACCGACTCTGGGGTTGCGGCGCTCATCTTGCTTTATTGGTTGAGGGAGCCGGCGTACAGCTTCCAGGTCATGTGGCCAGCATGACTAAGCTGCTTCTGGCGAAAACAGAGCAGTGCATGGAAACATCATTTACCTTCCCGCCAGAGCGGTACCTATTTATCTATTTGCACTCTGACGTGCTTTCGAACTGCTAGGTTGGCAGGAGCAGGGACCGAGCAACAGGAGCTCACCCCATCGCGGGGATTCGAACTGCTGACCTTCTGATTGGCAAGTCCTAGGCTCTGTGGTTTAACCCACAGTGTCACCCGCGTCCCTCATGCAGAAGAATATGAGCCTGTAAATTAAAAGGAAAAGGAAAACCAAACTGACAAGGACCCGAGAGCTTCCGCAATGTGGAATATTGAGAGAGATGGAAGGAAGGAGGCTCCCTTTTCAACACAGCTATTGAAGGGGCTGGAACCCAGGCCTCTTTTTGACCACCTTATCCGAAACAAAGATGAACTACTTTGGGCAGGAAACCCTGCAGAAGTGGAGCCATCTGGTTCCACTTCATGTTTCCCCGGAACTCAGCCAGCCCAGCTATCTGTAGCAAAGCCCACATCCCTTCTCCTATCACTCAGGCCAACATTTGAAGAGGTCTTGCTGCATCATCCAGGCACCAAATCCTGCCTTTCTCATCCTCATAGTGCTGCCTGAACTGGGCAGCTGCTGCTCCCTTCTACAGACGAAACAGTGAAGAATCCCAGAGAAAGACTTGGAGAAAAGCCATACAGAATGGCAATGCTCCACAGCATTTTTTTCTACCGGTTACATTCTCCTCACCGCAGTCTTCAAGCACCTCTATCAAAATAACTCATTCATTCCAATGATGGTTTTCCAGCAACAAAGGGGGGAATACCCTTTGTTTTCCCTAACTGAACCACTGAACCAGAGCCTGAGACAGGGGCAAGCTTAAGTGGTACATTAATCAAAGCTAGATTGATTGGCCCCAGATGGGTGAGAATGGGTGCCCCTGGCTGCACTCAATGCATGTGTCCACATACACAAAAGCGTGCACACACACGCGCGCGCACACACACACACACACTCCATACAGCAAAAGACAAGAGCGCTCAATAAACTGGTACACTATCACAACCCTTTCACTGAGGCTGAATAAAAAGAGTAAGAAGAGCTGTGCCAGATTGCTTCTGCCCCAAAATATTGCAAACATCAGCTGCCATCACTCCTAATGCAATCACCTTTCCAGTGACATTCTCATTGCCACCTTCTGCGTTTTCTGTTCAGGTGCAATTCTAACAAGAAGCAGAACCAATAGCTCCTCTCTAGGTGAGCTGCACAGATGACCTTTGAAGAGATAATGAAGAAGATCCCCGGTTTCCACAGAACTGTAAAAACAAATTTTGTTCTTCTGCTGAAGGCTATAATCCCTTAAGGACTTATTTGGTCATGGATTGAAATTTGTGAGCTGTGACAGTTCTCTGCTTGCACAGCTCATCAAACTTCAGCAAACTTCTGGCTGACACAGTACTTATGAGAAGTGTAAGTACTGAGTCAACAAGATATATGTATGTAGGCCTGATCTCCATTATTGGTTTTGAGGCCATCATAGTGGTTTTTCATCTTTTCTCATATCTTGTGGGGTTTGCATTCATACTGTAACTGATGAAGTATTGAAAGAAATGGAGACGATTTATTTTATTCATTACTAGTAAAGAAACAAATGCCAGAGACAGAACATGAGATCATCGTAAGAGCCTCATGGATCTGATGGTGCACCTAGTTTGGCATCTTGTTCTCACAGTGGACAGATAGATGCCTGTGGAAGACCTGCAAGCAGGATTTGAGCACAATATCATTCTCACTTCCTATGGTCTCCAGCTTATCAATAATAATAATAATAATAATAATTTATTATTTATACCCCGCCCATCTGGCTGGGCTTCCCCAGCCACTCTGGGCGGCTTCCAAAAAAATATTAAAATACTGTAATACATCAAACATTAAAAGCTTCCCTAAATAGGGCTGCCTTCAGATGTCTTCTAAAAGTCTGGTAGTTGTTCTTCTCTGTGACATCTGATGGGAAGGCATTCCACAGGACGGGTGTCACTACCAAGAAGGCCCTCTGCCTGGTTCCCTGTAACTTGGCTTCTTGCAGTGAGGGAACCGCCAGAAGGCCCTTGGTGCTGAACCTCATTGTCCGGGTAGAACGATTGGGGTGGAGACGCTCCTTCAGATATACTGGATCGAGGTCATTTAGGGCTTTAAAAGTCAGCACCAACACTTTGAATTGTGCTTGGAAACGTACTGGGAGCCTGAACATGAATTTGTTCAATCCTCTTTTCAAGCCATCTAATCTGGTGGCCATCGCTGCCTCTTGTGGGAGTGAGTTCCATAGTTTAATTATGTGCTGTGCGAACTTACAATCCACAACATCTGGCAAGCACCACATTGTCTACCTGTGGATGCATCAGTTCAGCTAATCAGCAAAACAATGGAGCCCTGCAAAGGAATCAAAAGCTTGTGCAGTCAAATACCCCTATGTGTTAAAAACAAAAAAGCTGGGGTAGGGGAAGCCTGCGAAAAATATGAGAGCACACTTTGCGACATGTGAATTTTACCTCAAAAAATGATATAAAAAGAAAAGGAGGAGTTGGGGGGGATGTAAAATGAAAGAATCCGTGTTTTTATCAATAATTGCTCAATTGTGGCTCTGGCAATAGTGGGCTGAGTTATCATTCCCAGAAACACGCCGTTAGTAAAATGTTTTGATTGAATCCAAGTCACAGTTTGGGGTTCTAAGAATCCACAGCGGTTCCAACATGCAGGAATAGAATCCAGGGGGAAATGATTCAGAAGGTTTCTTTGGGACCTTGTCAAGGGGTTTTGGGTTTTTTTTTTACATGCCGTGGAAAGTGCTTTGCTGAGCAGCAGGTGAATCATAAGTGCCTGTTTTAAATGTAAGTTCTTGCTAGCCTGTCACATATAAATGAGAAAGTGTGAATTAAGAGGTGAGAGGAAGGGAATGGCAAGGAGAGATGGAGGGATCAACACTCTTGGGAAAAAACAACAGATGACTTGTTGGAGCAGAGAGAGAGAGAGCAAGAGAAAAGGGGGCTTGGAAGGAAATGCTTCAAGAGCTCAGTATTGTTCAGAGTTTGGGGAAGTAGTCTGTATGCAAGATCTAATCCCCAGATCCAGCATATTAGCCAGGCTAGTTTCCTGACAAGGTGATCGCCTAAGTGATGGGTCATTAAGAGAACGAAGGAAATGGGCTCTGTGTGAGACAACAAATGGCTGGTGGTCCTCCTTCAGCTTATGGTTGGTTAGAAGGAAAAGCCAGAGTTGAGTTGCAGTGATGTGGGTCAGAAGAAAAGCAGCAAGCTGGAGAGAGACAGAGCTATGTTTCATTTCTGTTTGAATCAAAGGCTATGAGAGAAATAAGACCCTTTTGGAGTGTGAATACTGTGAACCCCTCCATCATAGGCTCAGGTTGTATGTGTAAATAAACCATGTACAGTCATACCTCGGGTTACAAATGTTTCAGGTTGTGTGATTTCAGGTTGTGCACTATGCCGAACCAGGAAATACTGGAACGGGTTGCTTCTGGGTTTTGGCGCTTGCGCAAGCGCCAAATTGCGACCCGTGCGTGCGCAGATGTGGCGCTGCGGGTTGTAAATGTGCTTCCCGCACGGATCACGTTCGCAACCTGAGCATCCACTGTATCATGAAGATACCATAGTCTCTGCTGTGTCTCATTCCAACAGGAAACACGAACTCTAGAATTCTGGAGTTCTGGAATCTTGCACCACTCAGAGATTGGGGTGGAATGCAATAGTATTCAGAAGCGTCCCTAAAATCCCCAAAACAATGGACAGCCAATGGCCTGCATACAGGCGCAAGGGCTGTGGTTCAGGGGCAGAGCATCCACTTTGCACACAGAAGGTCCCAGATTCAATCCCAGTCCTCTCCATATAGACATGGAAGAGATCCCAGTCTGAAACCCTGGAGAGACATGTGACCAACCCAAAGTCAGGTGAGCAACACAGTTCTACCAAAGCATCTGCTACTACCAGGTTCAATGCCTCATAGCTTGTGGTAGAGGAAACTCTGGTGTAATGCTACCTGTTAAAGGGCGGCGGCGGCAAACAGTCTGACCTGGTATATTGCAGCTTTGAGAACATAAGAAGAGCCCTGCTGGAACAAGGCAAAAGCCTGGAGACCAGATGCTTACAAGAGGCCTGCAGGCAGGACCTGGGTGCAACACCACTCTCCCTACCTGCGATTCCCAGCAAAAGGTGTTCAAAGGCATACTGCCTCCAGCAGTGGAGACAGAATATGACCATTGTGGCTGGTAGCCATTGGTGGGCTGACCTTTTCTATGCTCCTAAGACATGTGGGCAAACCATAGGCATATGGGGAAGGACAACGACATGATTCATGAGGGATCAGACTCACTGCTTCCTGGATGAGCTCATCCTTTTCTCATCTTGTGCTAAATAACTCCCAACAGCTGGTTCTCTACACCTCTATTTATACACATCATATTCTTTCCCCTGCTTCGGATCCTTTGCCTTTATCTGCCCAACATCTTACAGGAGCTAATAATATTCTGCATTGTTCCTTCGGTTCATTTCTGCTTTTAAAAAAGGGCAAAATAATAGCTGCATTTAAAAATAAAAAACTTACAGAACGCCAACATAGCTTGTACTTTTTCTCTTTCTTTTGTCAATAAATGATTTTAACAGGAAGATTTCAATGGAAATGTCATTCTAAAACACTTTAAAAAAATATTGGGAATTTACTAGACTTACAGTGCAATCCTATACATGTCTACTCAGAAGCAAATATCCTAAGAAGACATATACCTGTCTACTTGGAAGTAAGTTGTTTTCAATGGGGCTAACTTCTAAGAGACCAGCTTCCACATACAGTGGTACCTTGGGTTAATTACTTAATTTGCTCCGGAGGTCCGTTCTTAACCTGAAACTGTTCTTAACCTGAAGCACCACTTTAGCTAATGGGGCCTCCTGCTGCCGCCGCGCCGCCAGAGCACAATTTCTGTTCTCATCCTGAAGCAAAGTTCTTAACCCAAGGTAATATTTCTGTAACCTGAAGTGTATGTAACCTGAAGCGTATGTAACCCGAGATACCACTGCACACATTTAAGCCTCATTTAATTCATTGGGGCTTACATCCAAATGTGGAGGCACAAGATTGTGCTCTTATAGAATCTAACGTTAGAAGAATGCTATTGCCCATCAAGCCCAGAATTGCTTTCTGACCCCAACAACTGTGACCCGGAAGAAGCCCTTGAATCAGCTGCAGCAGAGGGAGGGGAGGAGTTCTACTCTATTGGCTCAACTGAAAGACCTGAAACTTTTGGCTCCTCCTCTTTTTTAACCATTTCCATTCCAGAGGTTAATTATAAGAACTTTGTAAATAAAAACTTAAGTGCTTGAGTCGGCCTCACCCCCTCTTGCTTCCTGTCTTTTAAAGAAATTTTAAAATATTCCTGTTTACCCAGGCATTTCGACACTGTTCCTGGCAAATCTGAGTTCACTGGTTGAGAATTTTTTAAACCATTATTTTTAAAGGATGTCTAAAAACTGGTTTTAGTTGTTGCTGCTGTTTTGCCATTGCTGTATCTGCTGCCCTGGGCTCCTTCAGGAGGAAGGACAGGATATAAATCAAATAAACAAAAATAAAATGAATACATTCTGCCTCTGCAGTCTCCTAATCCACAGCACTGTACCTTCTGAGCTGCTCTTAAGACCCAACCCGTCTCCCAAATTCATCTATAATAGCTCAGAGTTAGATGCATCAGAGCTCCAGGCCCCTCATAGCCTGGCACTGATGACGGGGCTTATTTTTGGCTTCTACGAGATGAAGAGTTCCACAGCTCCTAAGCTTTTAGCAGGAAATAGTTCCAATTGCCCAAACAACACCTCCCATTTTCTGAAATAATACTTCTACGAGGAACAAGGGAGCATTCTTGACAGCTCTGGAAGAACAATGTTCTCCAATTTCTCCCTCATCGTTTCTCAATTACACTTTATTGGCGGTATGTGTAGCATAATCGTGACAGGTAGCATCTCTAGGAGAGGTCAGGCTCTGAGCAAAAGAAATTGGATGGGCCCTGGAAACTGTGTTCTTCAGCTTTTCCTCCTTTTTTGACACTTAGAACCGAGTGGCTGCAAACTTTCACATCCTGCTCTGTACCTGACACTTTCTGCTTCTCACACACCTCTCCCTCACCAGGAGTGCTGGGTAAGCGATACTGTCTGCTGACTACTCCCCTCGGGCACTTCGATGAAGGCCGGGGTTTTCTCTGAGTATTTGGTCTCAGCCTTTCTGGCAAGGCCTCTCAGTCTGGGTGCTCTGGCCCCCCAAATCCTGACATCCGCTGGACAGGCAAAGGATTGCCTCTAGAATCATAGAATTCTAAAGTTGGAAAGGCTCTCAAGGGCATCTAGTTGAACCCCCTGCAATGCAGGAATCACAGCTAAATCATTCCTTGGAGGTGGCCACCCAACCTCTCCAATGAAGAAGAATCTACCATCTTCAGAAGCAGTCTGTTCAACTGTTGAACAGCTATTACTGGCAGAAAACTCTTCCTAAGCTGGAATCTACTTTCTTGTAATTGGAATCCATTGGTTTGGGTCAGGAATCCCCAAACTTGGTCCTCCAGATGTTTTGGGACTACAATTCCCATTATCTCTGACCATTGGTCCTGTTAGCTAGGGAGGGCCAGGTTTGGGGGTGCCTGGATTGGGTCCTACCCTCTGGAGCAGCAGAAAACAAGCTTACTCCATCTTTCATGTGACAGCCCTTTGGCTATGGCTATCCTATCTCCTCTCAGTCTCCTCTTTACCAGGCTAAACATACCCAGTTCCCTCAACTGTTCCTCATAAGGCTTGGTTTCCAGACCTTTGATCATCTTAGTTGCCCTCCATCTGCACATCTTTCAGCTTGTCAATATCTTTCTTAAATTGTGGCACCCAGAAGTGGACACAGTACTCCATGTGTGTCCAGAGCAAGGCAGAATAGAAGAGTACTATAGACTCAGTGTTTTTTTCTGTTGGTACTCACCAGTACATACTACCAGCACCTTCCCCCTTTTCCCTCGGAGATGGGTGTCACCGGAAGTAGGTTCCGAGTTGGGGGGGAGGCGTGTGACATCATGACATCATGCCACATGTGACATCACACGCACTGGACATCCATAACCTGGGGCCCAAGTTGGCTCCCCTGATAGGAACTCAAGTGCGGCTGGTGAGAGCCATGTGGTTGAGCTGGAGCAACTAGCTCAAACCTCTTCATTGAGGGGAAACAATTGGCTTGATTGCCAATTTCCTCTCAAGGTAAGGGGAAGTGACATAGCTCAGCCTGGCAGGGCAGCTTGCTCTATGGTTTTAAATACTTAAGACTTAAGCACGTTGGTTATGAGGCTGATTATCCTACAAATGGTAAGGAATATTAGTTGCCTGTGTGGCCTCGTTCACCCAGGAAATATAAATGCTCTGTATGAGTGCTTGCCACTAAGCAAGGTGGGATGATTACGTACACTGGGGCCCCGCTCTGCTTAAAAGCCCTGGGGGAGGTGGAATCGCATGTTGTTCTAGCAAGTCTGGAATAGCATAAAATCAGGCATTCTGCAACATATTAGCCTTTAAAAATGAGATCTTTTAATTTAAACCACAGTGAGTCTTCTACCATGCGTATATCATTTCTGAGAAATACTTTTACACGTTTGGGGCGGGGGAGGGAGGTTAAAAAGGGACAAAATAAACTCCTGCGTCAACAGATTAGATTTTATTTCCCCCAAGGAGCCATCTGGTGGTGATCCTTAGCCAGTGCTTAGTATATGTTTCTCTCAATCAAAAAGGATAGGTGTTTTTTTTAAGGCAATCATATTCATGATGCCTCTTTATAAGCATTTAGACTATGCTGCCTGTACAATGTCAAGTCAACAGGAAGATGTAAATTAAGCTTCTCTTGTACAAATGTGTGATATAGTTATTAGCCAGGTAGTGCAGAAAGCATAATACCTAAGCAATGAAGGGACTTATTTTTGTTGCTGCTGCTTCTGTTGGCTGGCTCAGTTTTTCATCTCCTGCTGTGATCTGACTCAGGGTCTCTCTATGGTTTGCTTTAATGGACACACAATGTACTCCGGCAAATACCGTAGCTCAGAGCAAGGTCATCTACAAAAATAGGAGCCCGATTCCTGGGATGTAGGGAAACTAAATTGCAGCAGTTCGATTCCCATCGGAGCGCTGCTTTTAGGAACAAAACTGAACAATAGGTTTTTTAGGGTTTGGAGATAAATTCTGCTACGATTCCGAACACTAACGTATTCAATTAATTATGCAATTATTATTATTTTTTATTAAAAGTTTTTTAATGTATTAGTTGCTTTTTCCCCCACAGCGACTCAAAGCAACTTGCAATATTTTAAGCAAAACAAAAACATATATACAACCCACTGTAAAAAAATATAACTAAAATATAATTCCATTTAAAGGGAAATATAGAGAGCTCCAGATGAAAAGTGAGGCTGCATGTACTGCATTTCATGAGTGGATTTCTTTTGTAAGCTACATTCTGGGCAAGCAGAACACCAGTTTCTGAAGGGGTAGCTAATTTGGTGCCCTCCAGAATGTGTTGGACTCCAGTGCTCATCAGCCCCAGTGGTCAGAGCTGGCAAGAGCTGGAGTCTGGCAACACCTGGAGATTATCACACTGGCTATTCCTGCTGTAGAGTGTTCCCTGTGATCCATGTACATTGCTTTATTTATTTATCTAGGCATTTTTTAACTACCACCCAGGAAACTGTGCCCACTGAGCAGTTCACAATTGTAAATCAATTAAGTTCAAATACAAACAACAGTGCCAAAAAATACCAGGCAACTTACTAAAGCAACAGGAACACAGAATTCACAAAGTGCAGCCTAGAACTGTACAGCAGCATAACATCAGTAAAGGAGATATATATCCCACCCCTTTGCTCTGCAAATGTAGGGGGCTTGTAAGTCTTGGCCTTAATTTGCAAGCAGGCAGGTCATTGAGATATCACAGGCGAGTCATTGGGAACAGGTTGGTTGGTCGGTTGGTTTTTAAAGCAGCTTTTCATATTTCCCTCCAGTGTAAATCTGGATTTCAGATGGTGGTGGTGGATATGGACCTTGATTTTGGGTCAGAAGCACCAATCTCATTGATCCTACTATAAACACCCTGTTTGGAAATCTCTCCCCCCCCCCCGCTGCACATGCTGTTCTGGGGGGTACTTCTCCACCCCCAGCCAATGTGGGGGGCATAGAAGGAAGAAGGGTGAAGCTCTTTTGCGCTCACAGAAGTCTTTTCATAGACTTCCATTAGTGGGACTGGTTACTTGAATCTGGCCCCTAGTGAACATTGATGTGGGGTTTTATTTCTGGTGTTGCCAGTTGACTTTTGTTTGTGCTTTTAAAATCTGACTGTACTTTTAAAGTCTGTCTACTTTTATAATTTGATGCTATGATGCTTTCGTTTATTTTTATATTTCTTGTGCGATGAACTGCTTCAAAGACTTACACCTATTATTTTTATAAAATGAAAAATAGCAACGACAATCTGCCCACATCCACCCCCTTCCTTTGCTGAACAAAGAATGTGAAACTCCCAACCCAACACCATAGCTATTGACCATTATTCCCACCCCTCATCCAGCAAACCTTTTATACTTGATGGACAATTTCACACATTACATAAAAGCTAAACCAGGTTTGCCACAGAAGGTGGGCTTACCTGCAACACTTAGCCAAACTACCACTCAGCATGGTAGTTTACAGTTTGTTTTTGGGCTGTGTACACACTATCAGCTGAAAACAATACGATTTTCTTAATTCAGGCAAACTGGGTGGGGGAGCGGGATACATCAAAACACAGCATGCCATTAGGAAAGACAGGGTAGATACAGGATAGATCTGTAGCTAGTGTCATGGGAATACTGCTTCCGAAATCAGCAGTGGGAGCATACCAGATGCAGTACACAGCTATTGTCTGGAAGAGCTAAACCAGAGGCTAAACCACCAGGTTCAGACAAGAGACTAGGCCAAGGCATAGGCTCAGCTCAGTGCAACAGCAGAATGACTGGTAAGGAGCAAAGCAGCCATGATTTCGTCCCCAGAAGCCCACTGAGTTGCACTAAGCCAATGGTTTCACTTAGCGTTAAATGTGAAACAAGGAGAAAGTGTACATTCAACAGGATGCGGCAGCCAGTCACATAGGAATTCCTCCTTCCCCATACTGAGACATGGTCAAACATACACCAGTTTCCAGATGCAAAGATAGTCTTGACCTAGTTAGCTTGGGCTGGCAGCTGTATCAGCCAACTGCATTGTCTTCAGCAAAAGGGTAAATCTATTCCTGACAAATCTCAGTAAGATGTATGAAAGCCAAATTTGTTTCTTTCCCTGGAAACAAACCACCAGCAATGTTTTTGCACAACAGATGTTTCTTAGCAAGTATGTTAAAATAACTTCCCGCCCCCCCCCAAAAGAATATATTTACATCCTGCGTCAGCAACCTCCAAAAAAACAACAACAAAACCCACAGCAATGCCAAAATCAGACAATACTTCGTGAGGTGAACCAAGGGTCCTAGTATATGGCTGCTTCCTATGATGGTGAGGGGGGGGGGGTGTCCTTCTAGGTAGCTTTTTCCAAAGTGAATGTGCAGGTGCAGGAACATGGCTAGGAGACGTGGTGGCAGTAGGGCTTGCTCAGGGGGTCATGAGTCACAAACTGGCAGGACAACGAGGAAGGGGAGGCCCATGATTGATACGCACTGGGGCAAACTGAAGATGGGGTAGGGAAGGTTGGGGGCTTAGAAGGTACTCACAGGATATTGGAGGACATCAGGAGGGTAGCAGACAGTTCACAGATGCCAGGGGAAGGAGACGCAGAACCAGAGGTGCCCCATCTCTGCAGACATGGTAGGCTGTGAGGCATCGGGAACAGCAGGAAGTGCACTCCAGGAGACTGAGGGAGGCAAGGAAACAGAGCCCAGCTTACTAATGGTCCAGGTGGAGATCATGGAACTCATTAGATCTGGGAGAAGGCTGTGGTCATGCAGCTGAATTAGGCTCAGGGCAGGTGAGGGTCATCTGCCTCATCAAGCAGAGAGGACAGTTGCTCAACTGGAGCAAACTCAGGTGCAGGAATCAAGATTGTGAAGGATAGAAGGGAAGCAAGGCAGAGACTGTGTCTGCTCAGCTTTCTCTGTGGATAGACCATGGCTTGGCTGTTTTGGGAATGCCACTGGACTATGACTTTGGGGCTGACCCTTCTGCAGAGGCAGAAACCTGACCTTGCAGATTGACTTTGGACCTTGCTTGTTGTATTGGACCATTTGGACTGTCTGACTGCTCTCTAATGTTACACTTGGGACTGTGTGCACAGTCAGGACTTAGCTCCAGGCACACTGGGGTTCAGGATATCCTGTAACACACCCTTGAACATGTGTGTATGGGGGAGGGTTATTTAACTAGAGGGTCCTTTCAAAAATCCTTTTTATTGTGCATCATGATAATTTTGCTCATGATAGTATTGGGGTGGTTATACGCAGTCCCACTATCTATGCTGTTTGCCCCTGAAATGTTGGACATACTGCTTTGTTTCCAGTTTGTGCTTGTCCAGTAATTTCCCCTTCATGCAGTCAATTACTCTGTTGTCACATGCCAAGGCCCTGTGACCCTGTTGCTCTCTAAGAGATGAATACCAAACCAGAAAGCAACATATAAGTTGGGTTCAAATAGGCCACAACTTTATTGATTACAGATGTGAATGGTTTGGCATAGAAATCAGGTAAGGCCATTTATTTCACTCCAGCCTGTCTGCTTGGGAGTCTATATAAGGGTAAACCACAAGGGGGCCCCAATGACTTAAATAGGTGTACCTCCCAAGGGGTCCCCATTGGAGAAATGCTATGGCCCTAGCCCTAGCCCCTGCCTGGGCATCTGGACAGAAGCAGCTCCTTGTGGATCCCTTTAATGGGATACCCTTATCAAGGATTGGCAGGCAAGGGCTACAACCTCCCCTCCAGCCAAGACCCTATGCTTACCCTATGCCTAACCAAACAAAGGTGTGACAATTGCTATGAGGTAGGTGAGAACCAAATGGCCGGTGCCAGCAGCCAACAAAGTCCAGAACAAGGTCCTAAAAGGTAAAGGTAAATGGACCCCTGACCATTAGGTCCAGTCGTGGCCGACTCTGGGGTTGCGGCGCTCAACTTGCTTTATTGGCTGAGGTACAGCTTCCGGGTCATGTGGCCAGCATGACTAAGCCACTTCTTTAGAACCAGAGCAGCTCATGGAAATGCCGTTTACCTTTCCGCTGGAGCAGTACCTATTTATCTACTTGCACTTTGACATGCTTTCAAACTGCTAGGATGGCAGGAGCAGGGACTGAGCAACGGGAGCTCACCCTGTTGCGGGGATTCGAACCACAGACCTTCTGATCTGCAAGTCCTAGGCTCTGTGGTTTAACCCACAGTGCCACCCGCGTCCCTTGAGAATATGGCAGCCTACAAAGTCCAGAACAAGGTCCTAGTAGGATAGTAAAACACAGGGAAAAGGGAGGCATCTGAAGGCAGCCCTGTTTAGGGAAGCTTTTAATGTTTAATAGACTATTGTATTTTAATACAGTGGTACCTCGGGTTACATATGCTTCAGGTTACAGATGCGTCAGTTTACAGACTCCACTAACCCAGAAATAGTACCTCGGGTTAAGAACTTTGCTTCAGGATGAGAACAGAGATCGTGCTCCGGCGGCGCAGCGGCAGCAGCAGGAGGCCTCATTAGCTAAAGTGGTGCTTCAGGCTAAGAACAGTTTCAGGTTAAGAATGGATCTCCGGAACGAATTAAGTACTTAACACGAGGTACCACTGTATTCTGTTGCAAGCCACCCAGAGTGGCTGGGGAAACCCAGCCAGATGGGCGCATAGCTGTCAACCTTCCCTTTTTTTTTGAGGGAAATTCCCTTATTTCAGCACCGTTTCCTGCTGCTTCCCGCTGCTGTCCCGGATTGTTAGATATCCAGTAGAATGTCCCCGGGACAGGTGAGGCTGCTGATACCCTTATTTTCAAATCTGAAAGTTGACAGCTATGGATGGATGGGATAATAATAATAATAATAATAATAATAATAATAATAATAATAATAATAATATTGGCAGGGTGGGAGGTCTGGCAACGAGCTGGGGAGGAGGGCTGAGCAGGCTGCAATTAATTCCCCTGTGAGCTAACCCAGGCTACAGTCAGGGGCAGGCCCAACCGGCCAGTCTTCCCCAGCTGGCTGCCAGATTGCGGGCAAGGCCATGGCCAGGCTGCAACACCTCCTGACTGTTAAAGGTAAGTGAAGATACTCCAACACGAGACACTAGAATGACAGAATGGCCTGGAAACTAACTACACCTGCAAGAACTGTTGGCATAAAACTCCCTTGGGTACATAAGACAGTGATGATGGATTAACTCATCAGCTACGCACTTCGTTGATTGAATTCCCCTTTGCTTGTGTGTTTCTCTAAACTGAAGCAGCAGTCCTGAAGTATTACCCAAAGGCACCCTCTGGCGTTCACTTAAAGCAATTACCATCAAGCAACTTGCCAGATACAGTATACTGTATATCCTGAACAATTGCTTCTAAAATATTTCCTGACATATGCTGCTCCTTGTTTATGATGATATTTAAAGAGTTATGCTTTAACAGTATTGTCTTCAGCCTATCCATTCGGCTGCCTTTCTTGAGACTTTTTTCCATGCACAGCTATTGTAGTCCATATTGTTTGGGTGTCGAAGGATTAGAATACTATACAGCAGTCTTCCCCAACCTGGTGCCTGTTGGATGTTTCAGACTGCAGTTCCCATCAGCCACAGACAGTGTGCCCAATGGTCATGGAAGATGAGAATTGTAATCCAAACCACCTGGAGAGACATGGGGTTTTATAAGAGGATTAGAGGCCGAGCGAACATTTCAGCCTTAGCACTGATGAGAAGAAGGGCCATTAGGATAGCAGAGTTCTTCTTTGATGAAAAGGAAGGTGCTGGGTGGTCGTACCTTTCTGTGCAATTAAGGATTTAATGCTACCTGGGAACAATGTGTATAGGTATCCTCCCACTTACTGTACATATGATTGACTCATGAGTAACTGCGTATACGTCTGGTACCAGTAGATCAATTCAAGCCTGGAAATGGTGGGGGAGAGCTGGAAAGTCCTTGTGGCTCATGAGAAGACCCCCCCCCCTGCAGACCCCAAAGAGATTTTAAAGGTGTTATGTACTGAAGTTCTCACCCTGGGCCAGCAGGGGGATACTGTAGATAGCTATGCAAATAAGGGATCAAAAGTGACGTTCAGTGATTGGATAGTTTTAGAAAATGGTTACAGTTACATTGTACTGGAGCTTTATATAAGCAGGCTGACTGAACCCTTCAGTTCGGTTCTGTCCTGGCCTGTGAATAAACAAGAGCTGTTTGAAGAATTGCTGTGTCGTCTGATATGTTCAGCCACAACTTAACAAAAGGCTTAAAAAAAAAGAATTTATGGATTCCAAAATGGCACACAGGAGCTCTCATCCCCCACTCAACAGCTGTTGGGCAGGAAGCTGCATTGCAGTGGGCTTGGACATGCTGCTCCCTGCCCTTTCTGGCAATCTGGAAACAAAGGTACTGTATAAAAGAAAAGGAAAAAACAGGTGTTTAGAAGCTTTTGAGAGGGTGCCCCGCACTTTACACCATTTAACATATGCGTGCAGGAGCCTAGAATGTAACCCCCACATAAGTGGGGAGTTGCCTGTACTTTCCTTAGCATTTAGTACTTTCAATAAAACAGAGAGAGAGCTAGCAAAGCCAATTCTGGAATTAGGTTGGGAAAGTTGACTCTACAAGCCCCAGCAACACCTCTAATACTTGTCTCCGAATCAAGATGGACAGATTATTTGTAAACATCCTGAATTTAGCAGAAGTGTTTGCGGGGAGAGGGTGGTTGCAGGATTAGACTTCATGGGCACAAACTCTGGCAGTTATGCTGGTGCAAAATACTTGTGCCATATTGAAATAAGCTGCATTTGCTACGGATGTGCATTAGAGGGCAGCCTACTGCAAATACAGAAAGTCCACTACCGTACTTCACTGAAAACACACAGCTTATTTTGCTATTCCACTTAGTAGCTTAAATGAAGGGTGATGCGGAAGCCCATCTCCCCTTGCTGAACAATCCCCAATCAAGACAGGGTTTCCAAGAAACGTTCTGCAGTTTTCTGCATTTAAGAAAAGTGCACTGGAGACGATTGGGAGAGTTAAATGGCTCAGGATGGCATAAGGAAAGACAATATAATTTTGCCCAATACCAGCTGAATGAATATGAATGTTAATCTGCCAACAGACTTCATTTTCAACTCTCTACAAAAGGAGCAGCAGGGAAACAACTTGACCTGCATGGAGGTGTGTACAAAACATCAATACCCTTTTTGCACAGGAGCCTATAAATGGGTCTGAATTGCATATTGAATGCCCCTTACAGCAGCAGGATAATCAAAATATGAGTTAGGACAGGGGTCAGCAGACTCTTTCAGCAGGGGGCCGGTCCACTGTCCCTCAGACCTTGTGGGGGTCAGACTATATGTTGAATATGACCCACATTTTTGGCAAAAACCCTTATTGGTACCAACCCCAACATTGCCCAGATGTGATTTTTTTGGGGGGAGGGGGGAGGATGTTCCCTCATACACCCATGCTGCTTCCTTTGCGTTTTACACATTGACAATTATCATTTCTCTCGTAAGGCGGGGTGGGGGGCTGAGGTAAGTGTGCCATTCCTGTCAGCCCTGGAGAGTGTGTGCACATGTGTAAGGTAAAGGTAAAGGGACCCCTGACCATTAGGTCCAGTTGTGACCGACTCTGGGGTTGCGGCACTCATCTCGCTTTATTGGCCGAGGGAGCCGGCGTACAGCTTCCGGGTCATGTAGGCAGCATGACTAAGCCACTTCTGGAGAACCAGAGCAGCGCATGGAAGCACAATTTACCTTCCCGCCACCCACATCCCGTGCGCATGTGGGTGAAGGACAAAGCTGTTAGCCACACTAAGTCAGGCCAGTGCTGCTCAAGCAAAAACATTATTTTCCCCACGTGAGGGAAGAGGAGGTGGCAGCAGCCATTTACCTTTCCATGGCTCGCAACGTGTAGCTAAGAAGCAGAGTGCAGACCTGTTTTGGAGTGCAGCTGCACAGGTGCTCCCCGCTTCCTCTGGCGGGGAGCACCGCTGCCACAGACACCAGTTGGCATCGCTCCCAAGGCATCTCTGAGCCCCCTGTCAGTCACCGGCAGCTCCATGGTGGAAATCTGAACTGTGGCTCCTTTTCCCTCTTCTCCACCCCCCACCCTGAAAGAAAAGATTGCTGCGCGCGCACAACAGATAGAGAAGGGGCTTGTCTCCAGCAGCCGCCCGCCTCACTTTTGACCCCCAAGCCTGGCTGACTCGCAAAAACTATCGTACATGCACACTATGCTGGCTGCCTGAATTCCCGGACCACCCACCAGCCGGACCTTGAAGGCAATTGGGCCTGATCCAGCCCCACGGGCCTTAGTTTGCTAACCCATGAGTTAGGACCTGCTCATTAAGTGTCATGGCTTTTTGCAGTTTTATTTGATTTTATTTTCATATATGGGAACATCCTCTTATTATTGTTGCTGGATTAGGAGCATTGCACAGGGCAGGTGCCTCTTTGTGGATCTTTGCTACTACAGAGCCTGCAGTCACCTGCAGCTGGGTGGTCACTGAATTCTGTGCCTCCCTGGGCACCATAATAATCCATCGTATGTGCATTTGATGTGCAGGATTTCAGCCATACGTGGTTGAAGGCGGACTGCTTGAAAGTGTGCACGTCCCAAGCAAGGCAGAGAACTTAACATCTCTTTTCATGCCAGGTAACCCAAGTGGAACCAGCACGAAAAGAGCATTGAAGCTCTTCGCCTTGCTTGTGGGGGCAAGGACTGCTCAGTGCAGAGGCTCTGGATGCTCTGAGGCTGCTCCCTCTACCCCCTTCTAACCATAGGGCTGCTCCAAGTATTTGACTATACAATATTTTCACATATAAGATGAAGCCAAACCCCCATGTAAGCGGATGGGTTACTGTACCATTATCATTGGTGCCTTTGGGCAGCTGCCTCAGACTCATACCTTGTTTTTAAGGAAGTCTATGGCCCTCCTAGAAAGAAAGTTATGGGGCAAAATGCGTAGGTGTCTTCTAAGCAGCTTCTGTGAAATTAAGAGTAAATGTGATGTGTCCACCTTGTTTATATTTCCTGGTAGTGTTGTTCTTAGACAACAACAGCATCTCTCTCTCTCTCTCTCTCTCTCTCTGTAATCAATGTGGTGTAATCTCCTCACATGGGAGCAGCAGGAATATAGTTGACTTCCCATGGTAACAATAAAGTTGTCAGGGCTTGTTGTCTCTTTAATTATATGTCCCGTGGCACTCCCCATGGCAGCCATTTTATGTTATACCAAGCTCTGTAGCAGCCATTTTGTGGTATGCCACCACCACCACCACCACCACCCGCCCTGTGGCAGCCATTTTGTGCTATGCCTCACACACACCACTGCCCTGTGGCAACCATTTTGTGCTACACGACCCCCACCGCCCTGTGGCAGCCATTTTGTGCCTGGCACCCCCCAGGGCTCTTTCAGAATTTGAAATGTGCCCGCTGGTTCCAAAAAATTGGTACCCCTTAGTGTAGCAGTTATGCTGAACAATGCTAAAAATGAGCAGCAAGCTTTTAGGCAACCTAAATGAACCTGGAAAACATTTAAGTGCTTTGTTTTGTTTTTTAGAAACTTGAAAATACAAGGTGGGGCGTAAACTGAAGGCGATTAGCCCCTTTCTGAAGTAGGAAAAAAAACCACTTCTTGCCTTTAACAAAGAACAGACACATGTTAACAGAACCAGATGAAACTTTTTGCGATGGAGAGGCAGCCGAATGGATGCCTGATCTTTAAATTCCACTGTGGATCTATGGCGGGGGGTGAATTGGTTGCAGATGGGCAGTTTTCTGTAACAGAAGTAAACAGGCTTTGAGAAAATGCAGATTTTATTGGGTGTGCGTGCATATATCATGAGCCTTTATTGTGCTTTATTCCCTTTCCTTTTTTTTTTACATTAAAAACTTAGGTGAGCATTCCAGCGAGGAATGTTGATTAAGATTTCCATTTAGCAATATTAAAGCCCCAATTTTTTTTTAAAAAACCTCATAAATACCAAACCAACTTCCCATGTCAGAATGAAGAAAATAAAGGTTTGTTTATTTTGCCCAGCCCTCCCCAATCTCATGCCCTCTAGTTGTTTTGGACTATAATTCCCATCATCCCTAAACTTTGGTCATGCTGGCTGTGGCTGATGGAATTATAGTCCAAAACACCTGGACAGTACCAGGTTGGGAGAAGGCTGCTTTAGCCAGAGTGGATAGGAAGCAAAAATCATAAGGACTGGTGGTGGTGGGTAGTTTTCATAAGCATTTAACTGGTGCAATTTTTCTAGAAAAAGAGGTGTCAGAACTCACTATGAATGCTTCATAATAGCAACTGCACCCACCTGAGAAGTGCCAGAACTGAGTCCCAGTGAGTTCTGGCAGAAAAAAGCCCTGCTTTTACCAGTTTCATGGTGGGCAGAAAGGCAGCAGATGTCTCTGCCCCTAACAGTAACCTCCATGCCTGCTGAATTTCCCGAGAAACAGTTGTGCAGCCAAGTGCACACCACAACCTACTCCGTTGCCTACAACTTAATGTTTCTTTCAAGGGTAATTTCAGTGGAGAGGGACCCTGTGAGCAATAGGGAAGACCTCTGAGGGAGCTTATGTGCCTGAGGGCAGCACGTTGGTCACCCCTGGAATCATCAGAAATGAAGTTAAGGAAGGACAGGGGATGTTTTACGTAGCATGTTGACGTGCAGCCTGCAAGGAAAGACATGGAACTTTCCAAAATATAGCAGAATGTTAGGAAGTCGTGGCTTTTTTTTCAGACAGAAATTTCCGGAACTCAGTTCCGTCACCTCTCAGGTGGGTGCCATTGCTACTCTAAGAGAGCGAGGGAGGTGTTTATGGCGAGTTCCAGCACATCTTCTTCTAGAAAAATAGCACTGGAGGAAGTTATGATTTGTAGGATCTTGCGTGCATGCAGAACATCACAGCTTGGCAGAAAATATTGCTGTCTGTTTTACAACCACAGTTGTGTGCTCCTTATTTTTGGATGTTTGATAAGTTGACATATTTTGAGAATATAACCTGTTTGCAGGGAGAAAAGGCATCTTAAAAGAAGAAGCTGTTAACTGCTCGCTTCGACTTGAGGGCAGCAGCACCACCTTCCTCTTTGCTGCGGGAGTTGCATGGCATAGCCACAATCAGGCCAGCTGTTCCCTTGACCCACAGGGTGACATGATGGTCCAGGTGAACTTCAGATGTGTTAAGAAAAATATGTAAAGCATGCACCAGCAATGCTCTTTGCTGACCTGGCTGTCCCAGGGTTGGAGGAGCACCTCAAAACACACTGGCATGCATCAGTCTGCACACTCTTTCCCCTTCTCATTGGGTTGCAGTGTGTCAGTTTGCTTGCAGTGTTTCATTGCTTGCAGGGATTAGTAGAAAATCACCTCAACACGTCTTTAATTCATGAGTAGAGTCTCTGAAATATTTATTATGTTTACAGATTTGACAAAATAAGACAAGTGCACTCGTTATACAGAACGCGTATCAACGAAAATGTCCAATGACTGACACGTAGGGTTTACTTCCACATAGAATTAAGAAGTCTGCACATGGGTAATACTGGCACATCACACACCTGAACACGAAGTCCTGCGGGCATAATAAAGGAGATTTGCCACAACACAGATCACCCAGCAGCACAAGAAAGTTTTTTATTATTATTATTTTTAGAAGTGCAATCAGTATAGGGTGAGATGAATGGGCTTTCAGCAGTTTCCCTGGATGTTTGATAAGTTTGTAGAAAACTGCCTTATCCAGGATCAGCCCATCTAGTTCAATAATGTCTATACTAACTGGCAGCTGTTCTCCAGGGTTTCAGGCAGGAGTCTTTTTCTGGAATCATAGAATTGTAGAGTTGGAAGGGACCACGGGGGTCATCTAGTCCAACCCCTGCAAGCCCAACATGGGGACTGAACTCACAACCCTGAGATTAAGAGTCTGTTGCTTTACCAACTGAGCTATGGAGATGCCAGGGATCTCCTTTTGCACGCAAAGCATGAGCTTTGCCACTGAGCGACATACCTACTGTTCAGTTTACAAGCTGACTGAGGAAAAGCCACGCATTCGTTTTTGGTATTTGACTAACATTTTATGTGCCTCTCTGTAAGTGTTGAAGGACTGCAGCCTTAAATTATGCACGGCTTATTCATTGGTTTCAATGGGATTCATGTCCAAAGTGACTGTAGCATGGCATGGGGAAACCAGTTTGGCCAAAGAGATTTAGTTCAGGCCTTATACAAGAGTGCATACTGGATATTTAAATATATATATTTGGGTGTATGTTTTATGGATTTGTAAAGCCTTGATTTAAAAGGGTTCATCACTCAGTGCCCCACCCCTTGATGTTTTGGACCCCATTTTCCACCAGCACCTGCTGGCACAGCCCTGTTCCCCCCCCCCCACGTGACTGTGATTGTGTAGAAGGGAACACTTGAAGAGTCAACACAAGTTTCACATCTCTTTAGTAAAGCAGGGTTTAAGGGGAGTTCCACAGCATTTAAAGCACATGACTCCCCCCCCCCAAAGTATCCTGGGAACTGTAGTTCCTCCACAGAGACTTAACAATTCCTAATACCCATATCACACTACAGGTCCCAGGGTTATTTGGGGGAAGTCAGGTGCTTTAAATGTGAGTTGGATATGCTTTAAATGTATGGTACAGATCTGCCCTAAGGCCCTCTTCTCTCCTTCCTAGTGTAGGTCATTCTCCTGTGATTCCTAACAATTTAGTACAATGGGCCTGTGTCTTCTAGGTTATGAAGAGATACTTCCCCAGCCCTATTCCAGACAAGTGTGTGTGTTAGGAAAGGTGAAAACAAAAGGGGGAAACTCCCTGTATCATTCAGTTTTCTACTAACCATGCCCTACTTTTTCCAAACATCAGACATGCTAAATCATTTTCTGGACTGGACCACCTGAGGGTGCAGTCTGTTTCCCCTAAATCCCCACATATGGAAAACTAGATTCCACACAGAATGGTTCTCATTTAGATTTCTTCTTGACAACCTACTTTGCTATTTGCATGTGTGTGGAGGTGCATTCTGTCATGAAAAACCCCACCTGCATTCCAGAAACAGGGTTGCTAATTCTCCGAGTCAAACTAGATGTGAAGTGGGAGATCCGTGACTGAGTTGGCAATGTTTTCTGTTCTTCGGGGGGTGGGGAACAAACCCCCACATTTAAAATAGGTGCAGACAGTTGCATGTTTGTATGCAGCATGGGTGTGCTGGAGGTGTTCAACTGTTTTCACCCTGTGCAATTTTCCCAATCTGAATAGCTCTCCTAACTAACTATATTCACCCTGCAGGAGAGGGAATACTGTCACCAGCTGCTGGGTCAATGTTCTCCGCACTCCTAGAACTAACAGCAAATGTGCAGGGAGGGGCAATTTAGAACGGGGAAACAGCAGTGGAGAAAGTGTTAAACATCCCCTCCCCTGGGTGGAATTTTCTGATCAAATTCAGGACCCCCCCCAATATGTTTTAAAATGAATTAAATAGAATGACCCTCCCAAAGTGATTTGTTCCCCAGTCTGTGAAATACCTCTACATAGATCCTTCTAATCAGTGTCCTATAGCCTACCTGAATTCAAAAGAATCCCTTGCCCCTAGGCTAGACAGTGAACAATCTCCTATGGGTGTTTTCTTTCTTTCTTTCCTTTTTGGTAACACATGAACCAGACCTCAAACTACTGGAAAATGATTGCATTTTTAGATACTTCCCTGCAGTTGCTTAGAAGCTGGTATCATGGCCATTAGCAGGACACAGTGAGGCAGCAAATATTGTGGGGTAGGGGTTATGGGGTCATATGGCTTGCTCAACTTCCCCACCCTCAGGTGTGGAGGGGGATACTACCCTGCTAACTGTCATTCTGGTTTGCTTTTGTCTCTAGCACCAAAATGTATTGGGCCAGCCCTGTAAACAAGTAGATTAGGCAGCAATCCTATGCAAACTTGTTGTTTAGTTGTTTCGTCGTGTCCGACTCTTCGTGACCCCATGGACCAGAGCACGCCAGGCACTTCTGTCCTCCACTGCCTCCCACAGTTTGATCAAACTCATGCTGGTAGCTTCAAGAACACCATCCAACCATCTCATCCTCTGTCGTCCCCTTCTCCTTGCACCCTCCATCTTTCCCAAGATCAGGGTCTTTTCCAGGGAGTCTTCTCTTCTCATGAGGTGGCCAAAGTATTGGAGCCTCAGCTTCACGATCTGTCCTTCCAGTGAGCACTCAGGACTGAATGGATACGTTTGATCTTCTTGCAGTCCATGGGAGTCTCAAGAATCTCCTCCAGCACCATAATTCAAAAGCATCAATTCTTCGGCGATCAGCGTTCTTTATGGTCCAGCTCTCTCTTCCTGGGGACTAAGTCCTCTTTAGTACTATGGGAGTCACTTCTGAGGAAACATGCATAGGCTCACACTGTGGGGCTCTCATAAAACTGCAGGTTTACTGGGGAGTAAGTCCTATGGAGCTCAGTGCCACTTATTTCTGAGCAAGGCATGCTTAGGCTCCCATTGCTAAACCTCTTTGTGTGCTTTCCAGAGGCTCACATTTCATGTGCAAGACCACCCTTCCAATAGAGTGACCCAGGTAAGCACTGCTAAAAATGAGGCTTTGTGTCACCAAAAAAGAAAAGAAAAGAAAAAGCGGGCACCTTTGCATTAAAAAAATTGCATGTGGAATATGTATAGATGTAAATTTAGAAATAATGACTATAATTTAGAAATACAGTACTGTACATCACACTATAGTGGAGAAGACACCCTGTACGTTGTGTGTTTGCTGCAGTATTAGCAGTTGAAGGACAACTTCATGGCTCCTGCTCTCCCTCCTCTGTGGTTCTTTATCTTTAAACTAGATTTGGCCCCCGAAGAGATGGCAGCTTCAAACAGAAGACTGTTTTCGGACAGCCCTCCAGAATAGAGAACCAAAGGAGGGCGCAACAGACTTTCCTATACCCACTGGTGAATGCTGTAATGTTTAACGGAGAGATGTAGTTGCACACATGTGCAAAGCATGTGCCAGGAGCCCACAACGACTTATGTTCCCTTGTAGATTTACAAACAATTATCTGTCTCGTGAAAGAGCCATCAGGTGTACTGGCCCTCTTTTCTGCAGTGGTCTTGTATAGCTACAAAGGAATCCAGCTTTCTACTACTTTAGGCCCCCATTGCAGGAGGTTGCACCCTTCTCTGTCCCCCAGCACATACTGATGTTGAAGCAAGGGAAACATTGCCATGTGTCTCCTTAGCATTCAAGCTATTACTGTGGTCTGAGCTATGATGCCTGTATTCTAGAATGTAGAGATATCTAGAACATACATTCCATTATGGTGACCTAACCTGGCAGAGTCTACAACTAGTGACCACTGAGAAGAAATGGGAGTCAGTCTACTACATGATGCATTTTTATAGAACATGCCTCTGAAATGTGCACAAACTGAGAAACGCCTAAGATCTTTTGACTGAAAATAAGTTTCTTCATTGTTTTATTTATAGCATAATCTTTTGGTGTTGTTTTTTTAAAGACACAGTTCTAGAAGTAAAATTGACATGCACTTGCAAGGAAACATATGGATATTTTTTTTATAATCATCTCATATAGGAAAAATAATTAATTTAACAGAATCAGGAATAGAATATTCTTGTACGACACTGTTAAAAGCATTTATACGATATAAACGTGACTATTGGACACTTAAAACAGCTACTAGAAATTGTTTAAATAAGCCACACAGTCTTCAACTAGCAGCAGGAATTTCACACATCCACAACACTTCTCTCTTCCACACAAGTTTATATACACTGAATAAGTCGTTAAATATTGCACTTATTGGCCCATGATCCCTCCAGTTAGAGGTGTTCAAAAATAGAAAACAAATCTATTTTTTTAAATAACATTTTCATGCCACATTTAAGACACTTCAGTTCCACAAACACTATTAAATAGTATACACATTCTGACAGTTCCAACTGAATCACGACACAGTGGACATTTACCAACAATATATTGAACGGGAATTACAGCACAGTTTCCATTTAACACTAGTTTGCAAGGTACATGTCAGAATTACCCATTTCTGTCAATTTCATCCTGGTAAGTCCTAGTATCTCTTTCCTATGTTTAGGGAAGGATGTAGGATAGCTGGGAGGTCTGGGTGTGTTCTCTCCCCCTTAAAATGCCAGGGGGCTGTGTCCATCTGTTCCACTGCAAAACTAAATATGAGCTCTATAGCTTGTGAAATTACCACAGGCACTTCCTAGCGATAAGGTGAATTTCTTGGCAAATCCCACAAAGTGGGGTATGAGGATGGGGGGGGGGGGGAGATATAAGGAAAAGGATTGTAAATGATTTAGATTTTGTCATGGCTAAACCAGTGTATGGAATGAGTTGGCATGAGACGTGCAAGAGATATTTGGTCAAGTAAGGCGAAAGATTTACACGATCTGAAGAGAAACCAGAGTATTGATTGATTGATTGATTTGGTCAAGTGACTTATTAAGCAGTTTGATAGAATAAGTGTTAACAGAGACTTTTTTAAATAAAAAAACGAAAACACCAGCACCACACTATATACCTGACTTGTGAAGAAAAATAATTTACAAATATTAAAGCTGACTTGTATTTTGAATTTGTCAGTGGGATGCTCGACAGAACCAAGTTCTAGTTGGGTATGAAAGAAACAGAAAATCCTGTAATTGACCTAATTATCTGACAGGCGTAAATAAGCAAGAATTGGTCTGCGGTCATTATGGGGATTCTGCTATGAATCCAGCTCTGTCATAACTTTTCTGATTCCCAGAAGAGTTAGTCCAGAGGTACTTGGTCCACTCTCTAAGCAGTGTATTGATGTAGACCATCTGGTAGTTGATTAAAGAAAATTATCTATACTTTGAATGATGCCTCAAAGCTACCTGAGATACGCTTTTTGGACTTTCTAACATAAAAAAACATGTATGACAATCTGCCCATATCTCAGGGAATCACTTCCTTTAAGAAGACCCTTCACTTCCTGTCACTCATAACTGTACTGGCTTGACAAAATGAATAAGGATGGCACAGGCTTCTGTGGAAAACAAACAAAAAACAAAACACAAGCATCTTCACAATCCAGTGTTAACTGCAGGTTTCTCCAACATAATCTGGGTGGAAAATATGCAAACTTTGCCATGGAAGGAACAGTTACAGTGTTTTGATTCAGGAAAAGTGGATGTGCATCAGTACCCTCAGGAAAAAGGACCCCCTATTCAACAAGACCCCCATTTACACGGTGCCATCACAAAACATGCTCATTGAAAACTAGCTCTAGCAACTGTCTGTGACTGACAAAACTGCTATCAACAGACATAAATCTTGCACCACTGTTAAGTCTCCTAGAAAACACAACATTCCGACAATTCCACACATTAGGATCAAACTCCAATGAACATAGTGCACCATTAAATAGCACTTCATTCTTAAAATAAATAAGGTGCAGGCAGTACAGCTGGACATAACAGAGCTGAGCTGACTGGGAAGAAACTCTATAATAATCTTTCAGACTCAAGCTCTGGAAAGGCCACACAGATTGAGCTGCTCAGGTTGTTTCTCTATGCAATATACCAAGGGCTTATTCCAGTTCACCAGCAATAGTGCAGTGACCAATACATATAGAATGGAGGAGAATAAATATGGACAGTCCAGGGTTATGGTTTTTTGTTTAATGACTGAATGATGTACTCCAGCACAAACTGGAGAGGAATGCTCAAACTGCAAAGAGGGTCTAACAAGAAGAGATGAAACTGATTTGTTTCAACCGTCAAAGTCCAAAGTCCTAGTCAATTAAGCTTGTCAATGACCCCCATGAGTCTCAAAGCAAAGTCTGAATGGGAGAGTGGGAGAGTTTGAGCTTAAGACAGCTATACTTCCTCTCTCAAAGCTGAGCATTCATGTCAGGGTGACCAAATGGGGCAGCAGGACAACGCTGTTGCTATAATTTGTGGCATCATAGGCTCTAGCCCAGGCATAGGCAAACTCGGCCCTCCAGATGTTTTGGGACTACAACTCCCATCATCCCTAGCTAACAGGACCAGTGGTCAGGGATGATGGGAATCGTAGTCCCAAAAATGTTTTGAGGGCCAAGTTTGCCTATGCCTGCTCTAGCCAATTGGAGTTGGTGACACTCAAACAGAAGCACTCCAAAAGGAAACAGTCTTTCTAGCTGGGGGAGGCATCTTTTATTTCACCAGCGACAATATATTGCTCTGAGCGCTGGGAAAATACGATATCTGAAACGCTTTCATGAGTAAAAATGTTTGCATCCTGCACGAGACATTGAACAACTGTACCTCCGTTGCATTATCAGCTGATCGCTTGGGAAAGCCCTGAGTATAAGCACAAAGGAACAAATGGTTCCAGTAACAGTCACATATATTTGCAGCTGAGAGAGAAGGGGAAAAAGCCATTTCGACAGAAAGGACAGGCCAGCTATTCCATATCTCAGACACCAAACAACCAGATTTGAAAATAAGCGAGGGTGGGGGATGCCATTTTGAATTAACGGCATAAAAGGGATAGGCACATTTGCTGTATTGTAGAGCGAGTTGTTATACACAAACTGAAACACAAGCTTGCTGCTCCATTGCTTGTATGCGCTTGCAGGCATTGTAACATTCAGCTCATGCCTCTGTGTTCCAGTTGCCAATATGCAAAACTTCATTAGAAATATTTTGCCCATGTGCAAAGGAAAGAACTGCTTGAGCAAGAAGGCAATTCACCCATGCAAGGAGTTGTCCAACTAGCAGTCCGGCTATTTTTGTATATGGTGTGATGTAGTGGTTAAAGTGTCAGACTAGGACCTGGGAGACCAGGGTTCAAGTCTCCACTCAGCCATGAAGCTCACTGAGTGACCTTGGGTCTGTCACGGCCTCTCATTCTAACCTACCTCACAGGGTTGTCGTGGGGAATCAGTGAGGATGGGGATAGTGGCGTAGTGTGTGTGGGGGTGCAACATCTGGGGGGGGGCGCACTCACACTCGCAGCTCTCTGCCCCTACCGGGTTAGGGGGCGCAAATTACTTGCCTTGCCCCGGGTGCTGACAACCCACGCTACGCCACTGGACGGGGAGACCCATGTATGCCACCTTCAGAAGGTGGGCTATAAAGGGAAAAAATAAAATAAATTCAAAAATATCCCAGTGTGGTTACAGTTTAGCTGGGCTCTCAGGAATCAGACTAGCCTCTAGAAAGTATTTTTATTCATTCAAGACTAGCAGAGAATAAAGTTTACATTGGTAACAAGCAGTAACCCAGAATAAAACAATGCAATAAATTAAGATTGCCTAATTTGGGGGGGGGAGAGAGTTTTTAGGCTTTTATAAGGATTTTTGAAGCATTTTTTAAACGCCCTAATTGCCATATGTTTGGGTTTTCCTGGACATTTTGCCAATTTGGCAAAAACCCTGCCAGAAGGCATTTGCAGAGTCCGATTTCCGGACATGTCCGGGAAAACCCGGACATATGGCAGCCCTACAATAAATAAACCTCTCTTATTTGAACATGTGCATTAATTGAACCTGCACACTACAGGGATGCTAGAATTTCTTCAGTATTTTTCACTCTGTGTTTTTTTGCATCAAAATGCTTCCCCCCCACCTAAGAGGCGCAGTTATATCCAATGAAGTTGTCAAGTTAGCACAAGGACTTCCACCTATGCGATGGGAATTCATTTCTATCTCCTTGCACACCTCTGCACCCCCCTCATCTGCTCTAGAGAGTTGGGGAACCCCCAAAAATATTCTTGTGGGTGAGGAGCAGGAAGACAAGAGAACAGGGAGTCCCACTGCACAAGCAGAAGTCATTGAGCTGATGGAACATCGTTAAGATACAACCCAGAATTTCCTTGATTGGATTTCTACCAAATTCTCTTTTACTGGTGGTATATATTGACTTCAACCCTTTTCTTTTTTTGCTGTTCCCCACCTCTGCTTTTTTTTTTTGGTTGGTGACAAGAAAAGACTGACTGCTATCTAGTTTTCTGCCTCATATCCTCCTCTGCAAATTGGCAACTTTTTTGGGGGTGGGGGTGGGGGTTTAGTTCAGCAGAAACAAAGGAACAAAATTAAACGTGTGTGTGTGTGTGCGCATGCTGCTAGCTCATTTATATTGTGAGGCATTTGGATGTGGGGAGATGAGTGCCTCAAAAGCTCTTAAAATATGCTCTTAAAATATGTTTTGCGCATTATAACTGGGCCTCCCCCCCCCCCCAGCTCAGCTCCAGCACCTCACAGGTGGGAGCCATTGCCATTCTAAGAGAACACGGGAGGTGTTCATGGTGAGCTCTGGCACCCCAATTTTATCCAAGCGTAGGTTTTAGCTTATTTTTGCTCTCCTCAGCTCCCACACATCTGAAAAGGTGTCTTAGGAGTACATTTCAACACCTATTTAAAACATTTTTCTTTAGGTAAGCCTATCTAGACACGCAGGTGTTATTATCTTTTAGCTTCTTTCACTATTAATTTTAATTGTTTCTATAATATTTTAAACAGCTTTTTACTGATAATTTTAATATTTTTCAGACTGCTTAGAGGTTTTACCAGTCAAGCGGTATATAAATTTTGTTAAGGAAAATAAAATAATTACGGCTCACAGTTGGGAGTGAGGTCTTAGCTTCCCTATGTGGTAATTACAGTGAAACGCAGTAATCCTGTGGTCTGGGGTGCCTTTTAACAATTCTCTAGACACCCACCTTTCACCCTCCTTCCTTCCGTCATTTCTGCCGCAACCCTGCTGCAAAACATCTACCTGGTATTAAAAGATGATGCAAATAAGAGCTGTGAACATTTTATACTTCTCCGATAATTAGAAGAACTTCGTCACTGTGACCCAGCTAGAGGAGTCGAGATGGAATACTGCAGGGTGAAGAGGTGCCGCCAATTATCAGAGAGGGAATTTACTGAGAAACAAATATCTCTATGTGGGGAAATACAGTGGCTAAAACACTTGCCATGCTGCTTGCTTATTTTTCACAGTCTTTCTGTGAGTTTATAATCAATTTGCATGGTTTGTTTCCTGAAACCGTAGAAGTTCTTCTTTAAAAAATTAATGTAGCTATATTTTGCTGTGGGGCTTCCAGAAAAACCATCAAATTCTGACTTTTTTGTGAAAAGCTATAAGGTGGTCATCATCAGCTAGCAAGTCTGGGGCAAGATGTGTTTCAGAAGTAATGACCCAGATCTGTCCTCACGGGCAATTCTTCCTGTTATTAATGAGAGTGGCACTGGAGAGGAGAAATAAAAGTTTCATAGCAAAGAAAGAAGAAAAAGTTATCTGATGGTATATAACAGGGGTGGGGAGCCCTTCTTTCTGCCAAGGTGAATCTGTTAAGGGTCACATGCTAGAAGTGGGTGGGGCTAAAATAAGTGTGGGTGGGGCCAGAGCTAAAATAGGTGGAGTCACACCTTTTCCTTTCTACCATACCTTTCTTTCTCTCTCTCTCTCCCTCTCTTTCTGACACTCTCTTCTCTCACTTTCCCACTCAATCAAGCAAGTTGCTTGTGGACGGAAACATTGTTCTTCTTGCCAGAGGACGAAACTGATCACTCCAAGACTTATGAAATTTAGGTCAAGGGTTGTTGTATGAAATTGCACCAAAAGACCACATGAGAACATGTGTGGCCCATGCCAGGTATATAATAACATTCACACTTAACCATCCTTTGTAGGAATCAGAGGTTCAATTCTTCAAAAACAGAGCTTCTAGAATAACCTGGCACTTAAAAACAAACAAACCCAAATGCGTTTCATAAAACGGTAAGGCTGGTTCATATATGCATGCAGATCGGTTGATTTCTTGATCTTGAACTGCAGGTGTAAGCTGCTTCCGTTGAAAAATATTCTACTTGAGTTGATGAAGGGATAAATCTGCAATGTCCCATTCATTCATGCAAGTCATCGTCTGGTCCGACCGTCAGCCAGTGTAGAGTAGACATGTGTAAATTAGCCTCAGTGATTTCAGAGAGCTGCTACTCCATGCAGAGGGTACCTACAAACTATGCAGATCTTCAAGGCATCATACAGACACCCATGGGTGCAAAGGACATCCTTTTCATGTATATATGTAGTAGAATGCCTGGCACATGTAATGTGAAGCTTCACTGAGCACCTACAGGGTTCCCATTCTGTCCAAGAGGAGGAGGAAACTCCTGTGAAGATGGAGCTATGCATATGCAACTGAAGCACTAGAAGTCAACCTTTTGGGGGTGCTGTAGTGGGACTCCTGCACCCCTGGGGGTTGGGCCAGATGACCTTTGAGGTCTCTTCCAACTTGTCTATATTGAGGATCAGGGTGCCACTAAATTTTGGCTAAGAATAACTTGACCAAAAATTATATATTTTCACTGGTGTTACTATCAGGAATTTAGGCAAGAGTAATTAATGCACTTTGGAGATCAACGTTCCCATGCATGTAGAACTGAGAACAGGCCTGCAACCCAATTACTCTTGTTATATTTCTTACTGTTTCACGTTGCCTCTCTTTGTCCTTCTTCATTCTGTAACATTTCTTCACTCATTTCTTGTACATGCTTTTGACAATTAGAGAAGAATAAATTTCTTTCCATTGGCTTCCGATGACTTATCTATCTATATTCACAGCTCTGAATCCTTGGAACTTCCATCTGTGTCCGTATGAAAACAAGTGTGTTAGTTGTAGTGGGAGTTATTTTTGGCTCTACTTTCTGTAGTGGAAGTAACTGTATTCTCTGTGGTGCACTGAGATACCCTGGGAAGGACAAATCCTAACACCTTGGCTGCTTACACCATAAACAATTGAAGTGCGTTGCTCCACTTTAAAAAACAGCCCATACTCCAGTCCCTTCCTCATTTTTAACTGCCCACTGAGTGTGACCGATACAAAAGTGAAAGTGTTAAGAATTTACAGTGGTTTTATTATTATTAAACTGAAATTAAAGTTTGCGTGAATATGGTCTGAAGTTTGGACAAGTATCCCTCAAGATAAGCAATGCTCGAGTGAAGGAAAACCAAAAACCCAGAAATACTTGGTAAACAATCCGACTGCAAGGCCTATGGCTGAAAGCCAGGGAACTGTGTCTTGGTTCTGAATGTAGGACACCCTTCCCAATGAAGGCTGTCTGAGAGGCAGGTAGCCCTGATCTGGGAGATCTAAATTCTCCATCCCTGTCGCTGGTTAACAGGACACCTGTGGTTTTGCTAATGGGCCCCAGCCACCTTGAAGCATGGACCTCTCTGGAGAATGCAGACTGGCAAGTTACCTGGAAGGTGCAGCTGTGCTGGCATGATTAGACTGCTACCTTTCTGCAGTGCTAGTATTGATTTGGAGTGCCAAGGAGCGGGAGTCCTATTTCTGACTTGCTGGATCATCAACCTAGAAGAGTCAATAGCATTAACCGGAAATGGGATGAAGAAAAAGCCAGACAAAATGTGGACCTGAGGTCACAGCACCAGCTAAAGGTGGAACGGGCATAAAGGTGAACATAAAGAGTGCAGACGAACAGTCATCTACGTGCAGAGGCCAAATGCTGAGAAATCAGAGGGCCCTGTCCTTACACATTTGCGATCTGTTTCGCAAAGCAACTCTATGCACATACTGTACCAGCAGTGGGCGTTAAAGAAGACACATTTCCCCCCAAATGAACCGGTAAGACGTTATAAATAAAGGCATATAGACCCTATGTAAATACTCTATTGGCAAAAGAACACGCTGGAGCCGCCTCTGTCGACAATGACTCTATTAACAGCCACAGTTGGGTTGCTGTGGAGGAGGGCTGTCCTTTAGTCTTGTGTTCTGTTTACCGGCAGCAATGGCAGGATCTGCCTCCAGACTTTCTGACATTTTGTCGCAGATGATATCCACAAGCCGTTCAAAGGTCTGCTTGACGTTGACGTTGTCCTTGGCACTTGTTTCAAAGAATTCAAAACCTGGTAGAAACAGACAGACTTGCAATCATTCAGAAACAGCACTTGCAACTATTCAACATTATAGTTACCTTCTTCAGGCACTGACTAGATGGCGCTTTGGGGTAGATGCAAAGACAAGCAAAGGAGCAACTAGGACAGGGGTGAGGAACCTTCAGCCCTTCAGATGTTGTTGGACCCCCCCAACTCCCATCATCCTTGGCAAGTGGTCATGCTCTCTGGGGCTGAGAGTTGGGAGTTCAAGAACATCTAGAAGATTGCTGGCCTTGCTTTAGGGGATAGAGTGATAGCTCAGCAATAGAGTACATGCTTAGCATACAAAAAGGTGTCTTCGTGTAGGACTGGGAAAGACTCTTGCATGAAACCCTGGAGAGCCGCAGCCAATCAGTTTCAATGGTACTGAGCTAGGTGGCTCAATGGCCCAACTTGGTATAAGGCAGCTTCTTATCTTCTCATGACTCCAACGCCCATTAGCCCATGATGGGAGCTGTAGTCTAACAAGATTTGGTTAACCACGGATTCTCCATGGCTGCTGTATGAATTTAGGACTAAAGTTTAAACTGGACTAATCCTAGTGCAAAGAGAGAAGAGTGACTGTTCTAGGAGACCACACAAGGGCTCAGCCCTTTGCGCGATGAACCAGATGGCCAAAGGTATTCATCTCCATCTGTTAGGGAAGTTAGCCTGGTTGTGCCTTTTGTTAAAACAGATTACTGCCTAATGGAGGGGTCAGCAAGGTTTACCTTGCCTGGGCCGGTTCACTCCAGTGGAGATCCCTCTGTGGGCTGGATTGCCCGCCCGCTGTTTTCAGCGTCTGCGCAGACGCGATTTCTGGCGCCGTGGAAGTGAGTCCCTGTGCTGCGCCGGTTTAGCGCAGCGCGCGGGGACTCTCTGAGCAGGCGGCTCAATTCAGGGGCAGCTTGTGGGCTGGCTAAATGACCCCCGTGGGCCGCTTGTGGCCCATGGGCCTTAGGTTGCTGACCCCTGCCCTAATGGCTCAGGGCCAGACAAATGTCTCTTAATGGGAGCCAACAGCCATGACATGGCAGGCATTTCCCAGAAATTTGAAGCCCACCAGAACTGGGCTGGCGCTATTCCTAGCTAAGGGTGATGATGTAGGTGTAATCTTTTTCTAAAGCAAAAACAGGAAGTGCTGTTTGAGAAAGACAGAGAAAGAAACGTAGAGGAGGGAGTTCTGGAAAGATAAAAGTCTGGACTTATGTAACAATATACTAGTATTATTTTGGACGTATGGATTGTGTATTGCTTGTATGCAATAAGAAAGTTTAATTTAACAAAAACAAAACAAGGAAGCTGGAGGCAAGGTGCTGTGTTTTTGCATTGTAGCCAAGAGGGACAATGTCTGCTTATTAAGAACAGAAGACTTGCAAATACTAACTCAGACCACAGAGCTCATCTGGTCCTCATTCTGTTTCTAATAGTGGCCAGCAGAGGACAGGTATACAGAAGTCCCTTTAGATGTTGCTGGACTGCTGCTCCCATCATCCTTGACCACTGGGCCATGCTGGTTAGGGATGAAAGTTGGACTCCAACATCATCTGGAGGGTACCTGTGCCCCATCCTAGTGCTAAGGACATCTGACAAGACAAGTTGGGCCATTGGCTGATCCAACAGGCACTTATTATGTTCTTATGACACTATTAGAGAACTGTTAGAGAACAGAGAACTGATATTCCTTCCCAAGGAGACTCAAAAGCTGAATATGATGAAAACAGCACCCCACTCTTGTTTGTGACGTTTTAGTCTTCCTAACAAAGGTATTGCCTTAATAAGCTTTTTGGGATGTTTTTACATAGTGGAAACAGAAATATTTCAATCATCATCATCATAACAAAATCATCAGACTTCTGACCTATTTTCTTTCCAGCCATATTAACTGGATATTTTGATGGCTAGACAGGAAGCCTGGATAAGTCTATATGCATCAATTCCCCCCCCCCAGATAGCCACTTAATGGAAATGTGTCTAAACTACTAGAAACAGAACCTTTTGGGGGCTGTGTTTATACTGGCTATTAACACAGGTGTTTGGGAGGGCTTGCTGCACTGGGAAAGGGGCTCAATCATTTGGTGTAAAAAATAATAATTGCAGTATGGATTTTCCAAGCTTTGAAGATTATTATATGAGGTTGTGTTTGACACAGAGTAAACAGCTACTGTCTGTGAAGCTACACCAGCCAAAATTTGCAACTGATTCGATTTGGGCATAAGAAGTAACTGTGCGGATAATGGTGAGCACGTTTCTATGTAAACTCAGGGCATTTTTACACCTGTGGCTTCAACTGCCTTTTTGTATATTCTATAATGCAACATATTTTATTGGCTTAAATTAATCTTCTATTTTAAAATGGATCCCTTCCATGTTTTGTCCTGCATTCCCAGTTTTGCACAAAGCTGATGAGAGAGAGAGAGAGAGAGAGGGAGGGAGGGAGGGAGGGAGGGAGAGGCTAAAAGGCACTGATGTCACATGTGAAAATGGTCTTTGTGGGTTATGATCCACTCCAGTTGACTTACAAAGGCCCTAAGTGTAAATTATAAAACACACAACAACCTGGACATTTTTAATAGGCAGGGAGGAAGGTTCCAAGCACATCTATGCCTATTCAGTTCTCAAAAAATTAAAACTCTGCATGCAGACAATCCAAGTGTGCCTGCATATAAGTTTTCAAACACAAATTTGTTGCATTGGCACATTTACTATTTAAAAAAAAAACTTCATATGGGCATGCAAAAAAAGAAAAGAAGGAAAAAAGCAGTGTGAATCCCAAGATGCAAGAGGTTTTCTTTAAGCTGCAGGCTTTTTGATGAATGGAACAGGCTCTCCCTGCCCCATTCTATAACGACCATTTGGCTAGAGCTAGATTCACAACAGGGACACCTCTTAATATGCTGTTGAAGTACTGTTGATAGCTCTGATAAAAAAGAAAGAGCCACTTATAGAAAGCAGAACCTGCAAATGCTCTGAACAGATTTCCAACCCAACTTCTTTAATGAGTTATTTCGCAGAGCTGTCTTTCCCAGCTACGCGGCGTTTTTTCCAGGTTGCCCAAGACATTTTGCCGTCTCGTTTTCTAATCCTCTGCTCATGCTTGTTTCCTTGGTTTACTGGAGAAGAAAAGGGCTTTGCATCCATGCCCACTCCCCTAGTCCTGCTCACAAAAATAGCAAAGACTCAGGAAACAGTCACTTCTGATGTTCTTTTAGGGCTTAACAAGATGCTATGTGCATACGTGTGTGTATTAAAACGATGAGGCTGCTTTTAATAAGGAAATGCAGTTTCAGGAAAAGGGCAGTTTTCAAGGGTGCTTAACCATTTCTTCACCTGCTCTTTCTATCTCCTCTTTAGGTCCACGATGGAGGAAGGGGGGGGGGGAGAGAATGGATGATCCCAAGGCTCGTCATTTAACATTATGTCTCAAGCCAGTCAATGTGCAATTAAGCCCTTAGAGGAGAAGTGGAGGAAGAGATGCAGAGCACAGAATCATAAAACTCCCCAATCAAACTAACATTAGTGGGTGTGAAGGAGTTGAGGCAGCAGCTGGCGATATGAAAAGTAGGTAGAAACCCTAGTTAGCCTTTTTCTCCAGTTATGTTTTATTTCCTGTGTTTATCAGAAGCTAAATTCCTACTGTAGGTTCATTAAGAAATAAAGTGGAATCTCCCTGCCTTAATCTGGGAAGAAATTCAGTTTGGTTTGCATTTTTATGTGACTCTACCTAATTTGCACTTCCTGAAACAATATGCGAATCCAAACACGTTTTAAAAAACCACACTCCTCCAAATTTTGCGATGCAATTCTCCAACCAAAACATGTGTTCAAAAATGTGCACATTAGGCAAAAGTGTGCATAAAAATACATATATTCCTGAAAATAACAGCCCCCAAAATGCATTATATTAGGGGGAATTGCATTCAAATGTGACTATATTAGGAGAACTGTGTGTCAAGATGCTGATGAATTTCTGAGAGGATTGGGCAAATTCACGGAGGATAAGAGTATCATTGGCTACTAAGCCACAATAGCTATGTTCTGTCTCCATGGTTGAAGGCAGTAAATGCTTCTGAATACCAGTCTCTGGAAACTGCTGGAGGGGAGAGTGATCTTGAGTTTGGGTCCTGTTTGCATCTGGTTGGTCTCTGTACAAAGTGGATGCTGGATGACACGGGCCATCAGTCGGGTCCAGCAGGCTCTTCTCGTGTTATTATGAGACAACTTTAAAAAACAGAAGCAACAGCTTTGCAAACAGATGCAGAATTGTTGCAAACTGAATTTAAAATGGGGAAAGAAATTCGAAACTGAGAAAAAGCAAAACTGACAGAGTCGCTCATCCCTACTGGCCACTAACTGGATTTGCTGGAGGAACCACTTGAGAAAGGAGAATCTGCCTTGCCAGTTGAGCACGTTTCTCATTTCACACTATGCATTGGTTAAGAACTTAATTCGTTCTGGAGGTCTGTTCTTAACCTGAAACTGTTCTTAACCTGAAGCACCACTTTAGTTAATGGGGCCTCCTGCTGCCGCCGCACCGCTGCTGCACGATTTCTGTTCTCATCCTGAAGCAAAGTTCTTAACCCGAGGTACTATTTCTGGGTTAGCGGAGTCTGAATGTAACCTGAAGCGTATGTAACCCGAGGTACCACTGTACTCCCTTTTGCGCTGAGCAACTGGGAAAGTGGCGGGCAGTCAATATGCGCAAGCCCCTGGCAGAAGTTCCTGTGGCATGCAAACAGATGGAATGCACAACAACAAAGGCCCCTTCTGCACTCTACATTTAAATAAGTGCCATGCCACTTTAAACCATCATAGCTTCCTCCAAGGAATTCTGGGAAGTGCACTTTGTTAAGGGTGCTGAGAGTTGTTAGGAAACCCCTGCTCCCCTCAAAGAGCTGCAATTCCAAGAGTGGCTTAATAATCAGTCCCTCTCTGCAGCTCTGTGAGAAGAATGGTGGTCTCTCAAGAACTCTCAGCATCCTTAACAAACCACAGCTCCCTGGATTCTTTAGGGGAAGCCATGACGATTTCAAGTGGTCAGACAACTGCTTTAAATGTACCGTTGCAGATGGAGCCCAAGTTCTTTTTTTAATAGATAAATTCTCTTCTTACCAAGTTGTTCTGCTAAATGTTTCCCTCTGTCGGTGGAGATTACCCGTTCTTCTTCCATGTCGCATTTATTACCGACCAAAATAACCTGGGCATTATCCCAGGAATAAGTTTTTATTTGGGTTGACCTTAGGAGAGAGAAAGAGAGAGAGAGAGAGAGATCAGTTAAAAGAACAAGGTAATTAGACTGGCACTACCTGTAGGCAGGATGAGCTGGCTTGCCTCAAGAGAGCAGGTTTTTGCATATAATTAAACAGCAGTGTTGGGTTGGGTGTTTGTTCTTTTAATTCAGTCAAGGGATTTGTATTACAGCAACCAATTTATACAGTAATGTGGATCATGAAGTAATATTTTTGGCTTTGCATTGCTATTTGTGCATTCAACCGGATATCAGATTGCACTCCCCATTTTTCTTCTTTACAAAAGCAGCCGCTAAAATGTCTGCTTCATGCAGCACAGTCGCATGACTAAAGGCTTATCCACACGTACCTTTCCTCTGCTCTTTCCAGACACGCTCCACAATTTAAAGCTTCAAGTCTGTTGCTCCGGAGCTTTCTCCATGAAAACCTGCTCTTTAGAGCTCAATCAGAGCAAACACTAATCCACGGGAAACCCGAATTGACATTTGCTCCGATTCAGCTTTAAAGAGCAGGGAAAGCTCAGGGCAAAATAAGAGTACTCGGACATGGAGCATTAAAGTGCAGGCCTCTGCCTGGAAAAAGCAAAGCAAAAGGTAAGTGTGGCTAAGCTCTAGGATAAGACACAGAGACTGGAATTCCATTAATATTAAAGGGAAGGGAAGAAAGCGCCAGTGCTTTTGATGTCCAGGGTCACAGAGATGTGGGGGGTTTTTTGGGGGGGGCGAACAGAGGGAAGCATGCTGAGTTCTGTAGGGATGTGTAGTTTATCAGAATATGATAAACGGCTTTCATAAAAGATGCACCAGTTACCATGGCAACCTTGCAAATGGCAGTAACTCAGACTTCTTACCGTGCCAGCCCATTAGCGACTCAAAAAGATTTCATTTTTTGATCAGCTGTTAGTCAGGGCCCATTGACATAACTATATTTCATTAACAAATGGAAGCTGTTTTAAAACCTGTAAAACAGCTAGAGGAAGAATTATGATTTTTCTACCTTATAGCCATACACATAGGGAAATGGTTACTTTGCAATAAGAAAAATGCTTCTGTTATCAGTTCTTTGTGTCTCACATGGGCACATATAGCCTTAGGGAAATGCATGCATTCTAATTCCCCTTCCCAACTTTTTAAAAATTACAATTTTATTAAAGTTATATTACTACAATGTGTAGCCAAAATCATTATACATCAAATATCCTTGCTTCTCATCCCCAACTTTTAAGAAGGGATCGTTGAGAAATTAAATCTTTGCAAATTCCAGTAAGAATGACCTGATCTGTATCTTCGGGCCTAATGTGTGGATTGAAATGTAAGATGCAACCCTATACACACTCATCAGGGAATAAACCATAAAGGATGCAATAGGACTTTCTTCCAAATAAACATGTCTAGAACTGCTCTGTTAGTTACCCAATGGCTTTTGCTCTTCCTGAATGTTCCGACCAAAATACATTTAAAAATGACCAAAATACATTTTAACACACATATTTTGAGGAGAAATAACGTTTGTATTTCAATAAGATTTGTGGTGCGGATTGCAGTATTTGCAGATTAATGCAGAAAACAGGGCAGAAAAAGTGACATGGCGCAATGGAAGGATCAGTATAGAAAACAAATAACAAACAAACATCTCCAGAAATGATATACAATGATATAGCTTTTATAAAAAACAACAACCCCAGAAGCTTTTCTTTTGGGAATTATAGAGACAGAACTACCTAAATGACCGCTTCCCACATCAAATGGGGAGGCGCCTTTTGCGTGGTTGAGTGCAGCCCCCCGGATCCCAGTGCAACTCCTGGAAGTTCAGGCTGGCTTCATCCTCTCCAGGCTGGATACCTGGAGGTCTCCGCCTACCTCAGCCAATCCCCCAATCCCGCCTGGGGAGGCGTTCTCAGGGGATCAGCCAGGTAAGGGGAGGGACCATCCTGCCCACACAACAGGAGGTGAATCTTACCTGCAAAGCGTCAGTTGGCTCCAGAGCTTCTCCCACCTTGCCCTCCCTTAGCTAAGTCTTCTTTTGCAAGTTACAGGTACGTAGGCACTGCTACATCAGGGTCGCTGTTAAAGGGCCGGAAAGGAATTTTCCTGCATTGGCAGGTTTTGCCTTTCCCGTAGCAAAACACCACAACTTTGGCGGTTTCAGGCCTTAGGCAGAATCCTTTAGTCTATCTTCCTAAATGGGTGTGTGTGTGAAGCGGTGACCCCCCCCTTGCGGCGGTGATCCCAGGGTTTTTGAGGGGGGAGGCATTGGCCATACGCCGAGAGGTTGTCATTGCTCTCCCCTGCGATGGCGGCGAAATGGGGGGGCGGGCTCTCTGCTTGAACATATGTTCTCCAAAGCCAGTCCAATCCCCACACATTCTGGATAACCCTGATGTCTCCCAGATCCCCAGCTGGGGACTGGGAAGGATAAACGCCCAATACCTGAGCGAAGGTCTTCCTACATCTGAAACTTAATAAAGTTGTGGCCAATTTTAATCCCATAACACGCTGTCATGAGTCATTATTCTGCACGGTTTTTGCCTGGGGTTGGGGGGACTCCGCCTGTCCACGCAATTGTATAGAAATTTATTTATGTATGCTACTACAGCAGCAAGAATGCTACGTGCCCCAAAGTGGAAAGAAGCAGAAGTCCCAGCAAAGGAAGAATGGATACAAAAACTTATGGAATATGAAGAAATGGTGGAACTTACCAGAAGAAAAAGAAATCAAGATAACAAAACTATTTATAAAAGAATGGAAATGGTTTCTTGAATATTTACAGATAAATTGCAAGCAGATTAAAACATTAGCAGGATTATTGTAATAACCTGCAGTTTTACAATAGTATATATTCAAAGTAGATAATTAAATGAGCAAATTAAATGAATGTGGATATGCAGAAGATATTTTAAAAAATAAATTTAAGGAACCGCAGAAAGAGGGGAAGGAAGTCAAATTTTTGAAATGTTAAATTGATTGTAAGACTAATGAAATGTATAAACTTGAAAAGTATAAATAAAATAAAAGAAAACTTAAAAAGAAAACATCTCCGGAAGGCACTGGGAAGTCAAAAGCAAGGATGCCTGCCCAATCTCAGCTGGAAAAGTGTTCCACAGCATGGGACTAGCGACAACCAAATGCCCGCCTTCTAGGGCATTGTGGCCTCTGAAACATGTGGAACAACTAACAGTGTTCCTCCAGATGATCACCGCGAGATGTTGCTCGATGACAGTTGAGGGATCAAGAACGCTTCCCTTCTCTCCCTCTCCTGTAGCGAGACGTAATGGCTACTGCCAGGTGTAGGAGAGAAACCTGAAGGAAGATGGCTTCTCAGTACAACTGTGGGTGACTTTGCCTGCTTCTCCCCCTTGAGACTTCAGCAATTTCTCTGTAATAGCCAGCTTTCACACAGGTTTTTTCTTCTCAGCTTAAAACCATGGGTGAGGGACACAAATGAATAGGGCTTAACACTGAGAGAAAAGCTTGCAGATCAACTTTTCCCATGTAAATCGGAGGAAGAGCATTTGAACGGATGTTTCCCCAATGACAAAGATGTGTTTCACTTACTTGATAAATCTGAGTTAGCTTGTAATATATAGCATAGGAAAGCTTACTTCCCTGTGGGTTGATGACGTCTTTAGGCAAGTCTCTGAGATGCTCAAATTCCTTATGTGACAACTGTCGTCAGTGAGGATGAGTTGGGAATTCTCAAATATCCTCCCATCTTTGCAGGAGGCATTGGTGTTTCGATGCAGGTGCCATTGATCAAATCACCCTAATTCTTTCCCAAGAAATGTTTGTTTGTTTCAAATTCCATTGCCCTCCCTACCTTCTCTCTGCCAGCGAGAAAGAGAGACTCTTAAGCAAAGTATTAAAGCATTTTATCCTGGAAAGGGCATCTCTGGCTTCCGCACAATTGAACCACAAAGACTTAAACAGGAGGCTGTGGCTGCCTGAAGATTATATTGCTGCAGATATAGCCAGTACTAACTGGAGTGGCAGAATGCAGGAGCTGAACAATATTACTGCAGTAGTTGGTGCAGAGAAGGTGTTCCTCAGCCCTCCAAGATGGCTGCTGAGAAGGGAAATGGAAGCCTGCATTGTTCTGTGCTTCCACCTTCTGCAAGATTTACAGGGCAGGATTCTATTGACCGAGGGCAGGTCAAGCAGAGTGCTGTCATCAATCTGCTGAGAACAACAGCTCTGCCTTTTCACAGCTTTCGTCTCTTTAAGGTTGATCCCCCTTCCAGGAAAAAAAGAAAACTCAGGCACCAATTCTTAGTTACAGTGTCTTTCTGCATGACCACCTGGAATGGTCTAAAAAGTGTATGTCGGAACATAATCAGACCACCAACAGGGTTACCCTTCTCGGCTTGCTATGGGAAGAAAGAAGTTGTTTCTAGACAGACTCATAATTCAGCTGTTGATCTGCCAAAGATCACACTAGACCAGTGTTTCCCAAACTTGGGTCCAGCTGTTTCCGGCCTACAACTCCCATCATCCCTAGTTAGCAGGACCAGCAGTCAGGGATAATGGGAATTGTAGTTCAAAAACAGCTGGAGACCCAAGTTTTGGAAACGCTGGACTAGACCAAAGGGGATTGCGTTGTCAAAAAAACAGATACCACTTTAAAACTTTAAACATTTAATTTTTATTTTTACAGTTAGTAGCCTGAATGATGATCTGTATCTTTATTTATTTTTTAAGATGGTGCTCTGTGTTTTCACATTGTACACTGCCCTGATTTTCTATGATACGATGGTATAGAAATACTTTCATAAGTAAGTAAGTAATTAAGTAAGTAAAGCAGGGCCACTTCATTGGCTTTTCCTCTCCCTTACCAGTCAGCAGCCATTCCATCAGAGTGTAGAAGAGGGAGAGAAAGGAATCAAGGCTGCTCTATCAACTGAGACGCCATCAATTTTCTCCTCCTCCTCTCCTTAAACTGTTTCTATTCCATGTGGTCATGCAGAAGGAATATGTACTATGTAACTAAGTGCCTGAGTTTTCTTTTTTCTGCCTTCACTCCCATTCTTCCCACCTTTCTCATGCCACTTTTTCTAGATTACAAACCTGAGGGAAGAGACTGTCTTACTATTGAAAAAAAGGTAAAGGGCCCCTGGAAGGTTAAGTCCAGTCAAAGGTGACTATGGGTTTGTGGGGCTCATCTCGCTTTCAGGCCAAGGGAGCTGGCGTTTGTCCACAGACAGCTTTCCGGATCATGTAACCAGCATGACTAAACCGCTTATGGCACAATGGGACAACGTGATGGAAACAAGAGCACACAGAAATGCCGTTTACCTTCCCGCCGCAGCGATACCAATTAATCTACTTGCACTGGCGTGCTTTCGAACTGCTAGGTTGGCAGAAGTTGGGACAGAGCAACAGGAGCTCACTCCGTCGTGGGGATTCGAACCACTGACCTTCCAATCGGTAAGCCCAAGAGGCTCAGTGGTTTAGACTACAGCGCCACCCATGTCTCGTCATCCTGTAAAACGTGTTTGGCTGGAGTGTGAGGTAAAAATGCTTCAACTAAAGGAAAAACCAACAAGATTTGGATTTCTCATCCCCACCCCACCCCCAGTAGGAAAATGTTAAAAGAGAAGTGGCGGTTCCAAATGAAAAACATAGGGAACTGCCTTCTTTCAAATCACAGCCCATTGGCCCATCTAGCTTAGTTCTGTCAACACTGATTGGCAGCAGCTTTCCATGGTTTCAGGCTAGGGACGTTACCATCCCTACCCAGAGATGACACGGCTTGAACCTGGGACCTTCTGCCCCGAAAACAGTTGCTCTACCACGGAGGTTGTGGCCCTTCCCCAAAGAAATGCAGCTGGCTTTCCCAGGATGTAGCCAAGAAGAATGGTGCAAGAGTTACATGAAAAATGGTGACCAAAACACTTTATTTAGAACAAACACAAACACACATTAGTCATGACAAAAGCCCACCGAACGTCTACAGTCCTCAGGGCCTAGTCCCCTGAGCTTTGTGTAAAACCGGGACTGGAACAGCTGCAGACTGTGGTGCACTGGAACCCATCAAACCCAAACTGGATCTCCTTAACATTAAAATTGGTGGTTTGCCAAGTAGAGAAGCCTAGAAAGTTCCATCTGAATCTATGAACGTCATCCTAAAATGGGGAGAGCATTCCCAGAAGTGGAGCTTTTGGCTGCTGGAAGCAGTATTCATATGAGCTCACAAAACCCATTACTACAGTGCTCTCAACCACCATGAGTTCTAAAATTACAATTTTAAAAAGTGCATCAAAATCTCAGGATTTGACTAGTTGCAAACATCCTCCAAGATAATGGCAAAAATAAACCCAACATTAACCTCACAATATCTTCTGTTCTCTCTGTACCAACAATGTCTGTGTACACACCATGCATTTAAAGCACACTGCTTCCTCCAAAGGGGGTGGGTGGCTTATTGGGTTTTTATTTTGATTATGTATTTTCTGGTTTTATATTTTGATTTTATTCTGTGAACCGCCCTGAGACCTGTGGGTATAGGGTGGTATATAAATTCTATAAATAAAATAAATCCTGGGAGTTTACCCACACAGAGCAAATATTCCCAGCACCCTTTACATACTACAGTTTACATACTACATAATACTGGGATTATTGGGTGGGGGAAGGGTGTGCTTTAAATGTATGGTGTGTACACGCCTGATACCTCTATATCCTCTGAACTGTTTATTTCTCCCTGCCTTCCTCATGACTCTAAAGTGCAAATGCTCTGCACTAAGAGGAGAACATCTAAAATCAAAATCAATCTCCATTGCTGTTGTGGTAAACTTCAGCCCATTTTTTCCCCTTTTCTCTTTTCCTTTGGAAACTGCCGATTTCTGTATGTCTGTGCTTCCCCTCCCCCGCCCCCACCAGCATGATGTTCCAAGGAAATTAAATCAAGGCTGCTCCTGTTTCAGATTAGTCATGTTTATACTAAGTCAGATACAGAACTCTTGCCAGATGAACACACTCTCCCATTAACAGATCTGTTGAGAGTCTGAGAGTACATTTTATGGAGAACAGATCTGCGTGCGTGTATGAGTTTGTGTATAGATATATCTATAGGCCAATATATTCCAAAGGGATGCATTTAAGCATCTGGATTTTGCTGTTTAAGAGATGGACGTCTCGCAAATCACATGCACTCTAGCTAAAGTCCCCCTACAGACCATGTTCTTGCGGGTGGGGGCAGGTTCATGCATCCTCTTTTCCTCCACACATTTCTGGGAACACGCTGTACTCTCGGTGTGCTAGATCAAGGCAGGAGCAGGCAATTAACTAGAGTGCCGTTTCCTGCCATTGCTGCTAACTCCTAATGATTCACCCCATTCCATTCTAAAATGCCATCCTTTAAGTGGGACTTCTAGCCACTTCCCAGTCCCATGAATCATGCAAAACATGTCAAGTTGTTTCTCATGTGAACTGTGGAGTGAGGATGGACGCTGTAGAAACAGCTACAAATTTGCAGGTAGTACGCCATCTGGTCACTCTTTCCTTAAATAAAGGCAGGTGTGGGGAAGAAGAACAACAGGACATGAAAAAAGAGGCAGCTGCTAGCAAGGACAAAATACAAGTTGTTTTTTCCAAGTACATCCATTTTTTTGGTTAAAAGGGGAGGGCTTGTTTTTATTTGTGACAATCAACATTTTTCACCGCAAAGGCAATGTCAAGCTCTACAAACAACCCTGCCGCACACAATTACCTCCTTAAGCAGGTATAAACCTTGAAATGCAGCAAGCAAGTGACCACCCCAATTTTGGATTATGCTCCTAGACAGAAGAAAAAAATGGTTTTAACTGTTACCGCAACCAGTTAGCATGCATACAGTGGTACCTCGGGTTAAGAACTTAATTCGTTCTGGAGGTCCATTCTTAACCTGAAACTGTTCTTAACCTGAAGCACCACTTTAGCTAATGGGGCCTCCCACTGCTGCTACGCCGCTGCTGCGCGATTTCTGTTCTCATCCTGAAGCCAAGTTCTTAACCCGAGGTACTATTTCTGGGTTAGCGGAGTCTCTAACCTGAAGTGTCTGTAACCCGAGGTACCACTGTACTTGCCTGGCGGCAGTGTGGCCCTGACCTCCAATAATGCCTTTTGCTTCCTTGGAAGGAGGGTGCAGGGGTGTGTCCATATGGAGAAAGGTCACATGGTTGGAATGTAACCTACTGTACGTAGGTACAATTCACATCCATTGCTCTGGCCACTTTTGCACCCATCCCTACCCACAACTGGCCCACAATTTGGACCCTGGAAGGATGCACATGTGAGAATGCAGCCACTAGGCAACAAAACATTCCCCACACCTGGGTAGAAAGAATAATTGGGGGGGGGGGGAATGCAAATGACTGTGTGTTACAACTACTTTGAATCTGAAAAATCTGGGATGAAATGGAGGGAAGAATTTCTTCATCGTGGGACGGCAGTCAGCTAGCTGACTAAGCTCCCATTTCCTGGTTTCAAGAACACATTATCATGAGAACGTGAACCTAGCTGCTAACCTCTCATTTCACAGAGATTTTAATTTAGTGCCTCGAAAAGCAGTTTAAAAAGTTTAAAGGGAAAGAATGTCATCGTCGTGGAGGTTTCGTGACAAATTAACGCACTTCTATGCGTTAATTGCACTCCATTATCACAATAAAATGTGTGCTCAAGCTAGTGTGGTAAAGCCGACTATTACTGTTGGGAGTGTTCAATTAATGTAGCACACTGAGAACAGGTATTGGCACAGCACTATGCTTTAAGTACACAGATCCTGTTGTTATAGTTATCAAGCACCCTCAAAATCTTTGTAACAGTCATTTCCTCCCTCTTCTAGCTCATTCTCACCAACCCATAAATACAGTTGTGTGTATGTGTGTGTGTGTATCCATGTATCCTTAGCCTAAGCCCCACATTTACCATATGAGATATCATCACTAGTTTACTTTGGGGGGCTGATATGTTACTGAGAGCCAAACTACACATTGCATGAAGTGTGTGATTCCACTGAATGTGGGCTTTCTTTTGTTTTCTTTTAAACAGCAGTCCTAGGGGAAATAAATGTCATATCCACACTATACATTTAAAGCACTATGGTCAGGGTGGTTTAGCAATCAAACTCTCTTTCCAGAGAACACTGCCCACTTCTAGGAACATAAGAAAAGCCTGATGGATCAAGGCCAATGCACCATCTAGTCCAACATCCTGTCCAGACCACTGGTCCTGAAAGGTCTTCATTGGCTCCCAGTACATTTCTGAGCACAATTCAAAGTGTTGGTGCTGACCTTTAAAGCCCTAAACAGCCTCGGTCCTCTATACCTGAAGAAGCATCTCCATCCCCATCATCTAGCCCGGACCCTGAGGTCCAGCGCCGAGGGCCTTCTGGCAGTTCCCTTGCTGCAAGAAGTGAGGTTACAAGGAACCTGGCAGAGGACCTTCTCGGTAGTGGCGCCTGCCCCTGAAGGCGGCCCTGTTTAGGGAAGTTTTTAATGTCTGATGTTGATGTTTTTAATATTCAGTTGGAAGCTGCCCAGAGTGGCTGGGGAAACCCAGCCAGATGGGCGGGGTATAAATAATAAATAATAATAATAATAATTATAATCATCATCACAGTGGTCAACCAGACACCTGTGGGAAACCTGCAAGCAGGACCTGAGCACAAGAGCCCTCTCCCCTCCAGAGGTTTCCAACATCTGGAATTCAGAAGCATCACTACCTCTAACCATAGAGGCAGAGAATCATGGCTAGAAGCTACTGATAGCCTTTATCCTCTACTGATCCTCTTTTAAAGCCATCCAAATTGGTGGCTGTCCCTGCCCCCTGTGAATGTGAATTCCGCAGTTTAACTATATGCTGCATGAAGAATTACCTCTTAAAAAAATCTGACCTGAATCTTCCAACACTGGGCTTCATTAGATATACGCAAGTTCTAGTGCTATGACAAAACCTTTTATTTATCCACTTTTTTCGTTCCATAATTGTGACAGACTGTACAAAACACAAGGAAGCTCCCACATCCCTGCTGGATTCAACCTGCATGGTGGTTTTTGTAGTTAAAGTTACTTTATTCAGAATTTAAGTTTTTATTTAGCTCAAGGAGAGGAGGGATAGAGTGTTGTGCCCTGGGCCTCCTGTCCTTGCTGCCAAGCCTGCTTGTCTGTTTTCTCTCTGGAACAACTTGGGAGAGTTTCTCATTTTTCCAGTCTTAAATTCAGTTCTTCACATTAGGTTGCATTAAAAAGGAAGAGGTCCTTGTGAAGATTTATCAGTGAATTTCTCCCAATATGCACAACTCTATGCATTTTCCCTAATATACATATTTTTGCAAAGCAGTTTCCCCATACCCAACAGACTGTTAACGTTATTTTCACTAATATATGCATTTTATGCATCCTTTATCACGGTATATGAATTTTTGTCCAAATTGCTTGGCTGGAGAACCACATTGCAAAATTCGGATAAGTGCAAATTTCAAAGGATGGTTGTGATTTTTGCTCATGTATTGTTCCAGAAAGGATGAATTAGGCAGATTCGCCTTTAAATGTGAACTGAATTTCTCCCCCTTCCTTATTTCACACCAACTCACACCCACCAGCTCCATTGAAGTCAATAGGACTTTCCTACCATGTAACTAATTGCAACTTTACACCTCTAGGTTATGCTGCCTGGTAGCATAAGGGCCAAAGGAGGGTGACATATGAATAGCCTCATTTAAACACATTTGCCACCATGGGGTATAACAAAAATGCATGTTAATTGAGAGTTCATATGTCACACACAATGCTGCTTGCTATGCCCAACTGTGAAAAGTGATTTAATGGCTCGTGGTTAGAAGAAGTCTGTACATTTTAATCTTCTCCCTGTAGAGATACCTGCCATTAAATTATGAGCCTTCAAGGTTTCTAGTACAAATGCACAGCAAGACCCATCACCAAAGATTAGGGTTTTAAAGGAGAAAAGAGGTATTGGGGGGCAGGGGAAACCTACCATAATATTCATGAAGGACCATTTGCAACTAAACAATAATTTCTTGTTGTGCTATTTGATTACCTTGTTTCTTATGCTTTCAGTTCAGTCTTTATTGATCTGCGTATAAACAAAACTCCCTTAATTTCACATTTCCAGGTGTGCTCCCAAAAGCAAAGAATGAGTTGTAGGTTGTCCCTCTAACATCTTTCCCAGTGCAACTGGAAACCCTGCATTTTTAAAGCCGTAGTTCAAACACATATCTGCAAATTCAGGTTGTGCAATGAACTCACTTCCCCAAAAGATCAATTTTTGTGTGTGACTGGGGAAGTGATAGGAAAATGCAGGGGAAAGTGTGAGTTAATACTCACTTTGGACTCAACATCATCTAACCTCCCCCCAAACAGAGTGAATGCTCAGTAAATCTGGATGCACCCTTGATGTGAAAAGGTAGCAGAGAAATGACTTTCAAAAATAATACAGTAAAAATACTCATTTGCCACCTCTGCAAGTAGAGGATCCCGGAAAGCTGCTACCAGTTAGTGCAAACATTACTGAATTATATTGGACCAATGGTCTGACTCAGTTTAGTGCAGCTTCCCAAGTTCCTATGATATTTCCTGTATTCCTTCAGGAACTGCTGTCTTCTTCTCTTGGGGCCAAATCAAGATCCATGTGTACATTAAACATGCATGTGCTTAATCATTTCCCCAGGGGTCTTTCCCCTTTTCCAACTGACTCCCAAGCAACTTTCCTCGCCCTGCCTACCATTCAAAGTTGGCCCAAACATTGCTGAGGAGCTAAGGATGTGGACCACTAGCTAAATCCATTTCCCTGCTCTAACCACTACACCACACTGCTTTCTTTGCTATCGTTATCCTGGGCATCAGTTGCTCTCCTGGTGCACGGTGTAAAAACACAAGAAAGAGGAGGAGATAAACAGATGTTTGAAAATCAAGGCAGAAATGCCCCAATCTCACAGCACCACTGGCATGCAGTGAGGGGGGCAATTGGGAAAGGGATGGGGGACACACACTCGCTGATGCTCCTCCAGTCGGCACTGAGCTGGGAGGCCCAACCTTTTCCAAACGCCCCTTGGAATGACACTTCACATCACAGTGCAGCATTATTCCAGAGCACTTTCTTTTTGGGAGATGGGGGGTAATACAGTGGAATCATAGATGACAGGTGCCAGCTGAATGAGGTCCAAGGAAGAGTCAGTGCATGTCACTCCATCCCTCAAATTCATCCTCCAGCATTCTGAAAATGTGAAAGAAGGGAAGGAGTTCTGCCCTATGCCACCCCACCCTCAATTTCAACACTAGATTCTTATGCTCTTTGACACTTGGCAGATTAGAATAGGAACATTCTGATGTAATTATTACACCTATACACCAAGAGGACCAGAAAGTCACCACTATCTCTGGTAAACAGGGACAACTGGTGACTATGTAATGTTAATAATAATAATAGTTTTTATTAAAGTTTTTTGTGTTACACAAAAACAAACAGATAAAAAGGGAAAGGTACACCTATTGTCTATGCGAAGTCTGCAAGAAGAGGAGATCGGCATTATTTGATGTACAGCACAATCCTATCTGCATTTTTTACTCAGAAGTAAATTTCCCTAAGCTATGGTTTTCCCAGTAGTGATGTATGGAAGTGAGAGCTGGACCATAAAGAAGGCTGATCACCGAAGAATTGATGCTTTTGAATTATGGTCTGGAGGAGACTCTTGAGAGTCCCATGGACTGCAAGAAGATCAAACGTATCCATTCTGAAGGAAATCAGCCCTGAGTGCTCACTGGAAGGACAGATCCTGAAGCTGAGGCTCCAATATTTTGGCCACCTCATGAGAAGAGAAGACTTCCTGGAAAAGACCCTGATGTTGGGAAAGATGGAGGGCACAAGGAGAAGGGGACAACAGAGGACAAGATGGTTGGATGGTGTTCTCGAAGCTACAAGCATGAGTTTGACCAAACTGCGGGAGGCAGTGGAAGACAGGAGTGCCTGGCGTGCTCTGGTCCATGGGGTCACGAAGAGTCAGACACAACTAAACGACTAAACAGCAACAACAACAAAATTCCCTAAATCCAATGGGACTCTCTCACTAGTTAGTGGTAAGAATGCTGGATTTGGACCTGGGAGAGAGCTGGGTTCAAATCCTTGCTGAGCCATGAAACTCACTGGGTGACCTTGGGCCGATCACTGTCTCTCAGCCTAACCTACCTCACAGGGTTGTGGTTTGGGAGACCCATGAAGGCTACCTTGAGCTCCTTGGTGGAGAAGTGGAATATAAATTCAATAAATACATAAATACATAGTGTGTTTAGGACTGCAGCCCGAGAGAGCTAAAAACAATACAAGATATTTGATTCAAAGACAGAAATGCTGCATTGCGTACTTCCTTTCTATGATTCCAGGTTACACTTGTTTGTTTGTGAGGATTTCTTCTCCTTGGCCTTATTTTTTCCAGTATAAAGATAAACACTGCTGTACCAGGCTTCACTGGGACCCAGGCAGCTGTTTTTTAAAGAGACACCCTCCCTCACCAAATGCTGCCTTGTCTGTTTAAATGGCAGTCCTGATTGTGAAGTCTGATAATGACAAATGAAGTCCAAAAGGCTGAATGACTGACCCCTCACACTGTGCTATTATTTTTCAGGAGCCCGTAATGAGATTTGCCAAACCGTAATTACATTAACTGCACTTGTGATATTGATGAGTCAGTGTGGCACTCAAAAGACGGGGAGTGAAACAATGAAAAATAACAATATATTCCCCCCAAAAGTCTTTGCTTGATCTCAAAGGCCATTTTGCTTTGATAACTGCATGAATAGGCAAACATCAAAAGCAGGGGTGGCGGATTATTAATTAATAATAGGAAACAAGATGGTTCTGTTGCATTTCCATATCAATCCATGTATGTGCTCTGCAGGAAGTTGCATCAAGGGCCTCTTTGTAAAAGGCACATAGCGGTTTAGTAAAGGGGGGGGGGAGAGAAATCAGTAGGAGCTGCAACTAAATGTTGCAGTACTCCTGTTTCAGCCCTTCAGCTCTCTTCAAAGATACCCTTTCCTCCAATAGGATTCCTTTTTTCCTGAGATTTGTTTTTTGTTCTGCCACACACCTTGGAGTTAATGGTGGTATCTAGGCCAGAGTGCAGGGCACAGGTTTGGGGCCTAAATCCCAGCCCCCCCCCCCCCGCGAGGCAGGAGCAAGCCACTGGCCCACACGAGAAGAGCAACAGTAAAGTGCCTATCTTTTAAATTTCAATCCTTTTCCTGGGGCTAGAGTCTGGTAGGGAGCTCAGCCAATCAGATGTCACCTTTGAGGTCGTGGGGCACCAGAGCAGTAAAGGGCTGAGCTGAGCCCCGTCTGTCCTCTCCCTCCCCATCTCTAAACCAAAGAGGGTCCCACTCTGTGCCAGCAGGATCTCGTTCTGCAGCTTATGAGCAACTTTACACCTTTCAACTGCACGCTCCACCATGAGCAACGTGAATCGTTGTCCACACAAGAATCCACAGCAAAAACTTCTCACCCTCTTTTGACAACAGCAACAGAGCATAAAACATACAAAAAAGAAAGAAAGAAAGAAAGAAAGAAAGAAAGAAAGAAAGAAAGAAAGAAAGAAAGAAAGAGAGAGATGGGGGGACACCCCTCCCCTGCTGGAGACCCCAAAGGTGTGACCTCAAAGGAGCAACACCTTCACTCTCCCTCAGGAAAGCCCATCATACTGGGGCGGTGCTCCTTAAATATTATAGCTCCCTCTCAATCACCAAAACACTACAAAGTGAACAGATAACGGAAATATTTTTTCGAAATTCAGTGCAATTACCTGACCTCAAGTAAAGTGTTTTAAACCAGAGTAATACTACTACTACTACTAATAATAATAATTTATACCCTACGCATCTGGTTGGGTTTCCCCAGCCACTTTGGGCAGCTCCAACAGAATTAAAAGCATAATAAAACATCAAACATTAAAAACTTCCCTAAACAAAGTATATTAGGCTTTATGAAGACTTTTCTCTCAAGTAATTTGATTCGTATTTAATGTCCATATAATTCTTGCCAGGACCCAAATGTTACTTTCTTTAAGGGCAATATCACACAGTTTGGTAAACACAAGCAGCATGTAGTTTGCTTAGACACTAGAGTGTGAGAACTTCTCTGTAAGAAGCAAACGGCAACATTATGGCATGTTATGGTTTTAAAGTTGTTATTGATTTTACACTGTGGATTCCTAAGTTGGGGGCTACCTTGGAAGGCTTTGACTCTAGAATGTGGGCTTATAATTTAACAGCGAAGAAACAATAGATGGCATTTCCATTAAGAGCATGCAATTATTTGGGTAGGTTTTAATGTTGTGGATAGAACTATAGAATTGTATAGTTGGAGAGACCCTGAGGTTCAACTAGTCTAACCTCCTGCAATGGTGGAATCTCAAGGGCCAGAAATGAATAGAAGAGGCCCCAGGAAGAAAGCAGATAAGCTGTCCACATGGAACACATCCAGACTGTTAAAGATTTAGGACGGAATCCAACAAACAGGGTTTAATAATGGTTGAATCATCAATCCTTCTTCTCAAGAATTCTGGGAATTGTAGCTCTGTGAGAGGAGGAAAGGGCGTCTCCTAAGAACTCACAGCACCCTGAACAAACTACAGTTCCCAACGGTCTTTGGGAGAAGCCATGACTGTTTAAAGTGGTATGATATTGCTTTAAACGTATAGTGTAGATGCACCCCTACTCCTGTCAAGACATATGCACAACAAATGAACTTTGCAATAAGGAGACACTTGGAATCTCCTTCCCCTCTTGTTTTTAAAGGCATGGGTGAGGCAAGGAAGCTCAGCCCCCTGTTTCTCCCTTGCTTGCCCAGGCTCTGCCCTGCCCTGCCTCCCCGCCTCCCCCCCAATTTTGGGTGTTTGAAACTTAGCAGGCCTGGTAACCTTAAAGCAGAGCCAATGAGGCAATCCTGGGCTATCTCCACACCACTTAGCATAAACTCGGGGTGTGGTGGGGAGGGAAAGCAGTATTCTGTGCTCCTATTATTAACATGAGCATGAGCAGCACAGCTTCGCAAACAGCCTCTCTTAAAGCATCTAGCTGTATTTGTTTCCATTCATACAAATACAGCCCCAGTCCATGGCCATTTTGGAAGGATAAGGTGAAGGCATAAAAACACAGAGGAATAGCACGCTCGGGTGGAAATAACACAAAAGGTGCCATTGAAAGATTGCACATTATGCCGTCTATCTGTACACAATGCACAAGCATGCATGAACCCACACACTGAGCCCTCCACAGCAGAAATGCTCATGGAAACTGCAACAAAGGTAGAGATCTCCTTTTACACTGCAAATGCCGGGCAAAGCATAGTTTCTATATTCCCATGAATTCACATAATCCTGAGTGTTAGTGTAGAAGTCTGAAAAACCACACGAAGAATTCACCTTAGGATTCACCTATGATGCATGCTGAAGCAGAAATTCAAGCAGCATTTTCTTTCTCTCTCTCACACACACACTTTTAAGGAAAAGACATTTGTCCCTGTTATATATCTATCCATATTTTAAAATAGCCAAGCAAAGCAGAACTCCGCTGATTCACTTCCTCCCTTCACCTAGGGAGGGGAAACCCAGCCCACCCCCTCCATCAGTAACCACAGGCACATTAAATAAAGAGAATCCTCCGGAGATATGCAGAAAGAACCTGAATATAACTTACCTGAAGGGAGATGCACATGAAGGGAAGCAGCTGGCAAGCTGCAAGCCAGGAAGGAGTGAGGCCTACAGCACAGAGATGGAATATGCAACAAAGCCATCTTTGGCTGTTTTCAGAGGAGGCTGCGGGAAGATGCCACAGAATCCTTATATGGCAAGGAGAGGATAGCGTGGAGCAGCATGCAAAGCAGGGTGAATTAAGTGTGCAGATTAAAATGAACAGCTTGTTTTTTGCACCTCGGTGAAGTCCGAAGCCTCTCAGCCAGCTACTCTCTGGACAGACCAGGTACTACTGGAAATAAAACAATGACTTGCGCTACAAAGCTGTCATGCAGCGAAAGGAAACGGTGTTTAATATAACATTAATCTTTTTATTCGCATTGCTCTTCTTTTGTTATGGCCCAGAGAGAGAGACAGAGAGAGAGAGAGAGGAGGAATCAATATTATACTTTGCTCTGCACATGCTACCAATGTGGAAAATCAGTTTAAGGGCATCATCGTGTGTTGCTACTGGCTTGTTGCTTTTTAAGAAGTGATGCTCAGTGCCAAAAAAATGCAACAAGGCAAGGCTTGCTAACATAAAGAATCACAGAGAAAATTTAGCACATAACCACTAATCAGCTCCCCTTTTATATTAATCCGCTTGGACAGCAGGTTGTCTGCTCTCAAACATGTGTAAAAATACATTAGCCTTGTGATATGGTCAGTTCTAAACCTTTGCTATATTACAGGGATGGAGGATTCCCCCCCCCCATGCCAATGGATGCATTCCCCTATGGGGAACCTTCTGGAGACCACATGTGATGGGCAGTGGTGAGCGGGGCCAGAGGCAAAAGTGGGTGGGGCAACAGATATGATTTTTTTAGAGTGGGCTACATTGCAGCCATGCAGTAGTCTGTAGGCTACATTCTAGCCCATCACACACACAACTCTGCCTTTCTCTATCCAGGCAAGCAAGGGGGCATTACTGCCTTTGAAGGACACATTTCAGCCAGGCAAAAGGAGCTTGTGGAACATGGTCAATGAGGGGAGTTCCTGAGGATTGGACAGAGAGGTCTGGAGAGCTACAATTGTCTCTGGAACTGAAGTTCCCAACCACGGCTATATAACCACAGGAAGCCTCTTTAGATACTATTCAGACTTTTGGGGTGCCTGGTGCCCTGACCCAGGGGTCAGCAACCTAAGGCCCATGGGTCGGAAGAAGCCCGCAGTGGTCGTTAGACCGGCCCACAAGCCGCCCCCAAACTGAGCCGCTCACTCGCTCGCTGTGCTAAACTGGCGCAGTGCAGGGACTTACTTCCACGGTGCCGAAAATCATGTCTGCACAGATGCAGATGCCAAAAATCGTGGGGGCACGTGTGTGTTCCGGCCCATGGAGGGATCTCTGTGGAACCGATCCGCCCAGGCAAGATAAACCTTGCTGACTCCTGCCTGACCTATGGAGATTGATACTCTGAGCACCGTTTTCTTCAACAGTGCCCTTCCCAATGGCCAAGATAATTCTATAATGTTTAGGCATAAACTGACCCCATTCCACGGCAGTCTTTTCAATGTTAAAAGTTTTCTGTCTATATATCCTGGTGGTGAATTTATTTATTACATTTATACTCTGATTTTCCTGGAAGGAGTTCAATTCTCCTGCTCCAATTTCACACCGACAACGTTCCTGTTAGGTAGATTAGGCTAAGAGACGCAAAATCACCCAGAAAGATGATTCAAGGCTCAGTGAGGAATCTGGGTCTTCCTAATTTTAGCAACCCACTCGCAGCAGCAAGACTGGTGAATGGCTCCTTAACTGTCCCTTGAATTAGTTCTCTCAATTGCTTCGCCATCTGTTTCCCTTTATTTTAATCTGTATTGTGAAAGAGTACTGCTTCACTATTAAAAGGTGAAAAGGGAAATAAAAATAAAAATTAAAAGGAAGCTGTAAATTAAGTAGCGGAAACTGCCATTAAGGCAATAATACCCAGCCTCAATCAACCAGAAGCAATAAAGCAGTAAGGAACTGCTAGCAGGAAACTTTTAATTAAAGGTACAGGAGCCCTGAATAGCTTTAACAGATTTTGCCCTTTGACACTTGGTAGGCTGCATTTTATTTTATTTGCATTTTATTGCTGGGGTGTATGCATACAGAAATCAGGTCTGAAAAAACACAGGATGACAACCCAGAAAACACTGGATAAAGACTATTTCTTAACAAGGATGTTTGGATTTTCTGTAAACAGTGAAGAAAGGGTGGCAGTTTTAGAGAAAAGAGTGTGTTTGGGAGCAACCTCTGTTGTTTACAATGTTTGAAATTATTTTTGCCATACACAGAGTCATTCCTCCCCCCCCCCCCCATGGCTGTTTCTGACTCCAAAACACTGCACTTCTTGCTCTGGGGCAATCACATTGCCCAGCTTGCAAAACCACCAAATACGGTACTGTCAAGGTGGGAGTCAGATGCAGGTCAGCTCAAAGAGGCAGAGGCAGTTGTCAGTGAAACTAACACTTTATTCAAGGAAACAGCATGCAACTCTGCAACACTTCCCAGTAGATATTGCCCCTATAGAACAGTTGCCAGGACTGAAGATCTCTGCCTTTAACCCCTTCTAAGGCTCCCCCTCTTCTATATGTTTCTCAAGCAGGCTCCAACTGTGTCTGCACACCTCTGGTCTCTGTTCTGTTCTCTTCATTATTCTATGCATTCTTGTAGATTAGGGGGCGGGGGAGGGGAGGGGCTTGTCGCAGCAGGAAAGGAGACTCCCTGGATTCTTCAGCAGTCTCTTGACTCCCTTCCTTTACTTTATTCTCGGAGTCTGAACTGCTCCCTGTCACAGGTTCCTCCTGCTCACTAAACCCTGTTGTCCTTTCAGTATCTAGCATCTCTTCCCAAGCTCCCCCCTCTGACTTCTCCTTAGTGTCCTACCACCAATCCCTGGGTCTTGAACCTTCTACCTCTGGGATCTCCCTTGCAGTTTGCAGGCATAGGCAAACTCGGCCCTTCAGATGTTTTGGGACTACAACTCCCACCATCCCTAGCTAACAGGACCAGCGGTCAGGGATGATGGGAGTTGTAGTCCCAAAACATCTGGAGGGCAGAGTTTGCCTATGCCTGCCCTTGGGGGTTCCCTGGCTGGCTCTCATCATCCAGGCAGCCCGTCCCTGACAGGGAGGCATGGTAATGATTAGAAGCACACAGTACAAGAAATACATGGTTAGGATGGGGGAGAGCAGGCTGTGATGGTTGTTTTTTTTAAAAAATCTGTGCTTACACTGAATGTACACGTACTATTTGAGCATTATTTTCCCTTCCCAAACCAAACTGGGTTAGCAGTGCCCCACTAGGGGTCTGGATATAGTTGCATTTACATTAGTTAATTTTTATGTGCAAAAAAATATATATTCTTGTTTGGAATAATGAGACAGATTATGCCTTAGGAGTTCATGACATGTTTGAGGCAAAATAAAACCACGAGAGCCAGACTCCCAAGGAGATGAAAGGCTTAATGTCCTTGGTTTTGAAAAGGATACACGATATGAAAGAAAGGATGGTTAATCTCGGTCTTTTATGTTCACGCTTGCTATGTTCTAAAGCAGGTGGCATTATGCTACATCTTCAGGGGGAGGAAAACAAAAACACTGTGCATATAATAATAACAACAAGAGCCGAGATCTCAAATTAGATTGTTTTCTGAAAAACACAACCTTGAAAAAGTCAAGTTTACTTTCCATTTCTAAAAAAATCAGATGGGTGACATAATTCACATAAGGAGCAGTAATTAAAGGTTTTTTAAAACCTATGTTGTTATGAGGTGAGAGGCAAAGTGTCACAGAAAGATGCCAAATGTAGCAAAATCCCATCAATATTTACAGTTGCTAAGCAGTAATGAATTAAGGCAATAAATGTTCCCAGGGGTGCAGATCACTGTTGGGAGTGTGAACTGACTTGTTCTTATCTCATAAACTGAGCTGTGGTCATGCTTCCCCAGCTCTGGGTCCTAGAGGTCACCTAATACACCAAGTGTAGCAGGTGAAACGTATGGCTGTAATGACAAAAGACCAGGGCGCCGCAAGAAGGAAATTCCATGTGGTGCCCCACTCCCAACACCATCCTGGAGCCAATCCTTTCAAAAGGGTCACTACACTTCCTTCAGATGTCCTTTCATTCACTGATTAGCTTCTATCTCATATAATTTATACACAATTTATAAAAGAAAACACCTCAAAGCTCTGGGTTGGATTACAACAATGCGTTATACTTGGGCCTGCCTCAGAAGACAGTTTGGGAAACTTCAGCTGGGGCAGAATTCAGTGGCCAGGTTGCTCATGGGGGAACGGTGGTTTGAGCTATAGTGCCAATCTTGCTCTGGCCCAATTCAGGTGCTGGATTTGACCTAGAAAGCCTTAAATGGCTCAGGACCCCAATACCTAATGACATCATGGAAATAATGATTGGAAGAGAGGAAAATAACAAGAATACCAAACACCTATTTTTACATCAAAAACAAGGGTCCATGGGCCCTACCAGTTTGCCAAGACTTCCCTACCCACAGCTGATGTGGTCCCAGGCTCCAACCATTTTGGAGGTGGGGAGATAACCTTTGGTGGGTGGGATCCGACTGGTGGACCACATACTGCCTCACCTTACTTTAAAGCTGGGATGGGGAAGCTGTGGCCTTCCAGATGTTGGTGGCCCACAAAGAGGGCCAGGGTGGTGTAGTGTTTAGAGTACTGGACTAGGACCTGGGAGACCCACGTTCAAATTCCCACTCAGCCGTGAAGCTTCCTGGGTGACCTTGGGCCAGTCACTATATCTCAGCCTAACCTAACTCACAAAGCTGTTGTGAGGATAAAATCTCAGAATCATAGATTTGGAAAGGGATTCTCAAGAGTCCTCTAGTCCAACAGCCTTCAATGCAGGAATCTCAGCCAAAGCATCCATGACAGATGGCCATCCAACTTCTGCTTAAAAAACCTCCAAGGAAGGAGCATCCACAGCCTCCTGAGGGAGACCGTTCCACTGTCAAACAAATGGGGATAGGAAGAATAACAGATGCCACATTGAGCTTCCTGGAGGAAAAGAGGAGTATAAATGTAATAATAAATAAATGAGCACCCATTATCCCTGACGATTGGTCATGTTGGCTGGGGCTGTTGGAGTTGAATGTCTGGAGGTCCACAGATTCTCCATCTGTTATTGGAGTCACAGAAAACTAACTTCAATGTTTGGGGTGGGGAGGAAGCTTAAATATGTACCACTAACCTGTGGTATTGAATGCCATTCATTCTTTATTGATAGAACCTCATTATTCCTCCTGAAATGCTACTGCTTTCTCCTCCAGCCACAGAAAAGCAGAACAAAGGAAGCCATTGTAAGCCAGAGAGTAGACAGGAATACAGCCAGCATTAATCTACCTTTCCTAGAAGAGCAATTTGTTTAAGTGCTAGTCATCATCGCCAACAATGGCCTGTGAGAACGCTGCACTGTGGCGGCTGCATTTAACCGTTTAAATATTAACTACCTCATGTTTACTTTTGTCTTGGAACAGGATAAGCAAAGTTAGAAATGTAAATTGTTTTATTTCTTTCTCCTTTTTAACGGTGAAACGTTTCCAAGAGGTCGGGAAAGGAGGCCTTAAGTGAAAACAGGTGGAACCAAGGCAGGGGTTTCTAAAAGATGAGATTGGTTACCTTGGAAACAGGCTTGGAATCTTTCATCAAATAACGATATGCAGGATGTTGGCCTATTTCAAACCCCCACACGCATGCTGTAGTCTTACAAAGATTTAAGGTGGCACTTTTGCAGGGCAGAGGGACTTTGTGTGAAAAGCTTTTGCGTTTATTTTTCCTTCCATCCCCTTACTATCTTAATTACTCAGATTGCTTTGAAGTGAGAAATGCATGCTGACAAAAGTATGGAAGTTTGCTATCTTGTTCTCTGCAAATAACCTGTTACAAATATGCAAATATTAAAGATCCAAGACCCTGAGTCCCAGAAATAACCTAAATCTAGATCCAGAGGGCAAGCAGACAGTGGTGCGGACGGAGGAGACCCTGAATCCCAGGCCAACTTCCCTGAGCAATGGCCTCAGCAATACAGGGATCTCACCCAAGGTAGGAGTTCAGGTTTGGGCAAACAAAGTGAGGTACAGTGTTACCTCGGGTTACATACACTTCAGGTTACATACGCTTCAGGTTACAGACTATGCTAACCCAGAAATAGTGCTTCAGGTTAAGAACTTTGCTTCAGGATGAGAATCATGCTCAGGTGGCGCGGCAGCAGCAGGAGGCCCCATTAGCTAAAGTGGTGCTTCAGGTTAAGAACAGTTTCAGGTTAAGTACGGACCTCCGGAATGAATTAAATACTTAACCCAAGGTACCACTGTATTATGCTACAAAGTAGGGTGAGGTCAAGGTAATGCAAAAAATTCAGGAACCAGAGGCACCCTGGACAGCTCCATTTTGGAGCTCAGGCTGGAAACATCCTAAGATGAATTTTGCATGGATATCTTTCTTCAAGAGCAGGACTGGATCATGACCTGAAACTGGGGTATGTCCAGATCTGATTGGTTCACTGCACCAGCACCATTTTCTTTATTTTTTATTTTAGATTCTGGTTGAATCTCTATGACCTGGGCCTGTTCATATTTGCTTAAAAGAAGGAGAGAGACTGAAGGGAGAGTAGGAAACAGGAAAAAACCCAAAGAAAGAGAAAGTGTCCATGCAAAGGAGGTGTCGTCTGCCCCAAGTAGAGAGGCACAGCATGAGTTAGGAAGCAGCCAGCAGCAGGAAAGCTTTCATTTCTCTCAGACAGTTGGGAGCAGTCAGCTGTCTACTTCCCATCCCCCCTGACACTGAAAGGAATGCAGATAAGACGCTAGCAGAGGGCGGGGTGGAGAAAAGAGGGGGCAATTCATCCTATGAGCCCAAGGAGTAGACGTATGGGAAAGGTATTAGACAGGAAACAAAACCAGAAACGTAAGGGTCATAGGTTCAGGATCTTCTGCAGAAGCAGGAAGAAATCCTCAGAAGGGTCAACTAAATCATAAGGTACGGAAGCTCCAATAGAACGTCCGAGGCCAACTGTTTTGCAATACATCTTTAATTATGACTTGTGTGCTGTGTTGTCAAGATGGCAGCCTGGGCTCCTGACGGGAGGAGGACATGTGATTAAAGAGAGAGATGTGTCCCATACTCTAAGCTAAAGTCTAAAGGTCTGGAGTCTTAAGGAGGATGGGGATTATGGGTCTCAGAGATACCAGTATGTATTTTTATATTTTTCTAACCCATCAATCATTCCTAACAAACCAACAAACTCCTTTTAGATACACGGGAAACTAAGAATACCACAATCAAGAAAGGAATAGACTTGATTTTGGTCTGCTGAGAATACCTATTTTTACACAAACATCTGACCCATCCATATAAAAGCCATCGCTTTCCCTCCCCTTTCCTTTGGGAAGTCACAGTTTTCTCCTTCTAACGATGTTCTTGCCAGGCTATTCTTCCAGACCTGGCAGTGACTCACTCGGATTGTGTGACTGACTGGGTTTGCTGCATCCGGAGGGCAGCTTCTCACAATCTAAGTCACACTTTGTGATATTTGATGAGATCTAAGTTGGAGATGAACAGTAGGAGTTGAAGGCAGGACGGATGATATATCCATCAGTAGCCATGATATACTGACATGGTTTTTGTCCCACTGTCATCTCCAGGCAAAATGGTTTTGCAGTGCTTCAAAAACCTGCCAACTCTGCCTTATTAGAGACAATTGTGGAATAAAAGAAATGTCTGCACACACCATGGGCAACGCCAATGGTTCTTTCAAGCCCTTTCATCTCTCTTACAAATTATTGTCTGTCTAAAGCTAAAGAATTCATTCCCCAAAGTTCTCCCTTTTTACTCACCTTTCCTTACCTTTCCTTACTGTTTTTTCTTTAAAAAATGAGAGTTAAACACTGCTGTAAAGCAGGAAATGCTTGTCAGCAACGTGTTAAAAAATGCTGCTAATTGGAAAATGCTCGATAAGCTTCCTCCAAAACATGTAGAGCTTTTTCAGCTGCTTAATTGGAAGCCATTTTCTGAAATCATCTATGATGAACATCAACCCATTATGTAGCCAAAAAAAGAAGAGGAGGAGGAAGTCAAAGCTATCGAAGCTATATTTTACGAGACACTTATTCAAGACACTCAACATGGATTTGCATCCATAGATGCCTGGTTTGCATCTCATAGGGGCTACAGGCACAAAACCAGAATTTATACTTTTAAACTAAAGTTCCCTCAGGAAAACTAAGTATCCTGGCCAATGCAGAATTTACATTTCCATAATGGAATGAACATAATGATGATAATGGTAATGATGATGAGGAAGTGGTTTAAAGCTCATATGTAAAAACATTCTAACTGTTCAACCCAGAGTTCTGTGTTATTGGGCAGCCGTTAGAAATTCCAGTTATCAACAGAAACAATAACATCAGAAACAACAGTAATGCATGTCTGCTCAAAAGTAAGCTCCATTGAATTCAGTGGGCTTACTCTGAAGTAAACGACTGTAGCCTTAATATCTCAGTCTGTATTCATCGGAAAAGGAAAGAAAGCAAAAGTCTTATACTACCCTTCACATATTCAATGTCCATGTCCATTCCAGAAATGAAACCTGTGAAATGGCCTTCATACCTTTCCTTTGTCTTTAAGGTGCAGTCATGTGGTTCAGTTATTTTCTCCAGGTTTGCCCTGATCCCTTTCAGCAAGCCGCTCTGACTACAGAAGACCAGTCCTTTAAAATCCCCATTTAAATTTGTCTTTTAACGCTGTTTCCAGGATAACCTTGACTGTCGATGGGGAAATCACTCTGAGCAGCCGTTTATGCTTGTGGTCACAACTGCTGTTTATGATGACAGTTTTATGTGGGTCTGAAAATCTTCTCAGAGACCCATGAAATATTTCAAAACATAGCTCCTGTTTCATCTAACAGTTTCCAGAAGTGCACCACTTTTATTGGGAAGGTATCTCCAGAAGCAATTTTGGAAGAATGTAAAATGATTTCAAAAACCTCTTCAGTAACACAGGCTTAGCGCTAATCTCAAAATCACACTTGGCCACTCCCTACAAGGTTCTCCAACATCACAGAATTGGAGTTTGCGAGGACTGGAGGGCCACATTTGGTTCCTGGGTCTGAGGAATACCAAATAAGGGGAGGAGCAACATTTTTGTGATGTTAATGTATGACTGCAGCCCCCAATCTTTTAATGGTTCTTGGGACATCACCATACTGCTTTAACAGCACCTACTTGACATGCCACACCATCAACTGACCTAGTCAAAGGACCTGGGCAGAACTGTCTGTTCCCTGCAGCTTTATTCAAGACATTCGGTGGTAGAGCACAATATGGAGCAGGACAGAGAACTTATCTCCAACTCCGATCAGCCCCAGCCAACCTGGCCAATGGCCAGAGAGGATAGTCTAACAACATGTGGCTACAGGTTCCCCATCCCTGATATAAATAATATAAAGTGTCATAATTCTTGTGTCATAACTGGACCTGAAAAGAAATCCAGCTAAAGGTTTTCTGCTCTGTAGGTCAACGGACATATATTTTAAATTAGAGAGCAACAGATAACACATCTGTGCCAGCCCAACTTTCAGGGGTCTTAAATAATGTTTAATATTAAATTTCTTCTTCCTCTGAGGTCTGATCCTTTTACGCTGCTGAATTTGCTGCCTTCCCTTCTCTTCGTTAGGTTGAATAGTAAAGTTAAAACCTTAAAGACACCTGCCATTTTCCAACACTGCATTTTCTGCCTCCTCCACTACCATCATTAACAGCTGGTCAGTGCTCCTTGCCCGCTGAACATGATCAGTCTCCACTGAGCTCTGTAGTTGGGAGGGGTTGTTCTCCCCCCAGAAAAATATTTTTGTACTTCTGCAAATCTTGGGGTTCCCTGAGCAGCAGTGGCGTAGCGTGGGTTGTCAGCACCCGGGGCAAGGCAAGTAATTTGTGCCCCCTAACCCGTGGATTTGCCCCCCCCCAACCCGTGGATTTGCGCCCCCTAACCCTAACCCCCAGATGTTGCGCCTGGTGCGGCCGGCCCCCCCTGCACCCCCCACGCTACACCACTGCTGAGCACACCAATACCTCTCACTTGGCCATGTGGCTACATAAGGACTGACACTCAGAGAACAGAGACCATTGTTTATGTGTAGCAGGGGTCACCAATGTCCTTCCTTCCAGGTGTTGTTTGGACTACAGTTCCCATTGCCCCTATTGACCACACTGGCTGTGGCGGATGGGAATTGTAGTCTATAATATCTGGAAAGTGTCATGTTGAGTAGTTCTGTGATATATGATAAGTCCTGAGCATTAGACCTTTGATTGCTAGCAACCCATAGAGGGTCCTTAAGGAAAGACAGGAGACTTAAAGGAATTGAACTAATAAAAATAAGCTCCCCCCCCCCCCGTGTTCTCTTTAGCTCTGCTATAGCCCACGGGGTACCTACCTACTCTTCAGACATTCAGCAGCCAAATGTGTAGGAAGCAGCTAAAGCACATTTTTACCCTCTTTTATATATTTTGAGATAAACTCTGTGTTGTGTTTTTTTAAAAAATGGTAACTTTATTGTGAAATAATACGGTTGAAATGTTCCCTGGAGACACAGTGTAATCTGTAATGAGAAAGATGTGTGGTACAGAAGGGAGAGGAAATGTGTGGTGAGGGGATCACCTAAACAAAACTGCACAACCCAAATATACTGCACAACCTCTCATGTTTATATTTAGACTAACTGCAGTGGCAGCCTGACAGAAAGGGTCGCCATGGTGACCGAAGAGCCATTTTAAGGATTTCTGAGTGACAGCCTCCGGAAAATGTACAGTTCAGTGAGAAAAGCTGTAGGTGTGTGCTGTGCTCATTCTTTGCTAATATTTATTATAGTACGTTACTCACTTTACGTTACTCACTTCCATCATACTAATGAATCGAGACTATACACCAGTCACTGTATAATTAGGATAAATTTAACCCGGGGGAATTATCCCATTTTTCATTGAAATCCAGGGTTTAAAAGAAGATTTTCCTGTGTTCCAGCTATGCCAAACTGGGGAGCTTTAGGATTCTGATTAAATCCCCTGCACTGGCGGGTTATGGAGGTGAAATTCTGCCAGGGCTCCACACCAGCTAATTGCCAGGGATTCATTTGGCTCAGGGGGTAGAAACAGTCTAGGGGAGAAGTCAGTAGAGAGCCAAAACCCACTGACTCCACTTCCTCCTTCCTCTGCAAAATCACAATGAGGCATGGGATTCTAACTAACTCTGCAGCTAAAGGTGATGATAGGTGGGCAGAGCTGTCTACCTGCCAGGTCACCTGGCATAGTTATGATAGGCAATGCTTCCCTTTGAATCTCTGTTGGATGGAACTTCACTGTAAACCACAGGGCTTTCAAACAGGTTCGATTTTGAAAGCTGCCCACAGAGATAAGGCCAGTGCTCTTTCTCTTGGGAGGGGGGACGAAGCAGGGGTACACATACCCCAAAACATTTTGTGCATTTAAGTTTGGCCTCACTGAGGGGCAGTACAGTGGTACCTCAGGTTACAGATGCTTCAGGTTACAGACGCTTCAGGTTACAGACTCTGCTAACCCAGAAATAGTACCTCAGGTTAAGAACTTTGCTTCAGGATGAGAACAGAACTCGAGCGGTGGCGGCAGCGGGAGGTCCCATTAGCTAAAGTGTTACCTCAGGTTAAGAACAGTTTCAGGTTAAGAATGGACCTTCAGAACGAATTAAGTTCTTAGCCCAAGGTACCACTGTATTGCAATATGAGTAGGAAAATGAGAGTACCCTTAAACATTTTTTAAGAAAAAAAGAGCACAGGATAAGGCTATCAAATACTCTTTGCTGCACGTTCTAAGTACGGATAGGGGTATGCACCCAGGTCCTGTTTGCAGGCGGATTCCCAAAGGCATCTAGTTGGCCACTTTTGTCAGGTAGCAGAGGAATCACCCCCCACAGCAGGTTGCCAGGAATGGATAAGACAAGGAAAAGTTCTTACCATCTGCTTTTTATTCAATATTTACAGAGAGAGGCTTGAGAATGCAGCCTCTTGGAATAATGGTGTTGTCCTGAGAAAATCTCCACCCCACTTTTCCTCCCACTACCTCATTTGTCGTCAGCAGCATCCTCTTTACAGTTGCTGCTTCGGGCCATCTGCCTCCAAGCTCTTTGCTCTCCTACTTTTAAGGCTCGCCGGGTTCTGGGAGATGGTGGGTCTGGAATGCTTTCTAGTGATAATGTGTCAGCCAGCTGCTCCAGCTCTGCCTCCTCCCCCTCTCCCATTATTTCCCAACTTTCCCCCCATCTTGCTCTGAAATGTGACTTTCTTCTTCTCTGCTGGGGAGGCAGTCTCCACCATTAATCCTCTGCCCAGTCCCTGACATCTATGATACCGGGATGTTGGGTGGCCCTTTGGCCTGATCTATCAGGGCTCATCTTATGCTCCTACGTCCTCACAGAGGCATGAAAAAGTGTAAACAACTTAAATACAGTGATACCTTAGGTCACGGACACTTCAGGTTACAGACTCCACTAACCCAGAAATAGTACCTAGGGATAAGAACTTTGCTTCAGGATGAGAACAGAAATTGTGTGGTGGCAGCGAGAGGCCCCATTAGCTAAAGTGGTACCTCAGGTTAAGAACAGTTTCAGGTTAAGAACAGACCTCCAGAACAAATTAAGTTCTTAATCTGAGGTACCACTGTAATTCCATTAAAAGTAACCCCCGTTCTCTGAAAAGAATAGGCCCACTAGTAAAGAGTTACAGGTGATTCTGTGGTTCATGAGGAAATCCAGTATGGTTAAACTGATTTCAGACCCCTTTCGAACTGATTTAAATAAAGGCGTACCCTTGAATCCAAGGAACAACCACTGGTAGCCAGATTACATCCACTGCATTATTAACTTTTCATATCAAAACAATGTATTTAATTATCATATGTTACAGTGCTCTGTTATATTAACTCATTTTCTATGCTGCAAAGGCTTCCTCTTCTACATTTATAGTCTAAGGAGTAAAAGTGATTTTTAGCTGTAAAATGACCTACGGGTCATTATCGTAGCATTTCCATCATTTAAGTGTATCTAGTTATTAATATAATTCAGTCAGTAGCAAAGCTACTGCATTCAATTTCCTGAAGGCGGAGGTTTCATTCAGGAATGCCTAATGATAATGTTACCTTTGTCATCACACAAAGACAGCAGAATATGAAGAGAAAGCCTTGGCCACTGCTCACCCCCCCTCCCCATATGTCATTTGGCAATATTGCTATTGATAGCAATGTTTTGTGGCTGGGTAATAAAATAACACTTTTGAATATACCAGCCATTATCTGTACCCCATGGCAAATAACAGGGAGAGTTAAAACCCACACATTTTGTACATTTGCTTAATAGGAGGGGATATCACATAGGGATGGGTGAATCTAATGGTTTTGGTTTTTCTCAATTTCTTATCTGTGCAATTGTAAGTGGAGTTTTCTACATTTCCACACAGGTTTTTGATTTTGATTTGTTTAAAAAAGAAAATACTCCTCATGAAAATCCACCAGCATTTTAGTGTTGATTTCTCAGAATATACACATTCTTAAATGCAATTTTGCCTAATATACACGTTTTTGGAAGTATTATTTCCCATAACATAAATGCATTTCTGTAGGTTATTTTCACTGTTATATGCAATTTTATGCACATGTCGTCCTGGCATATGCAGGAGAACTTTATTGCAAAATTCAAAGAAGTGCAATTTCCAAACAGCAGCTGTGTTTTGATTTGTGTATTGTTTCCAAAAGTGCGGGTGTGGCAGGTTCATCTTTAAACGTGAACGGAATCAAAGTTTGTACTCATTCCTAGTCAGGAAGCACAGCTCATTCATTCATTAGCCACTACCTGCATTCTATCCAAGTGCGTTTACCCATAGGCATAGTTGCGCCCCACCTAAATACAGTGGTACCTCTGGTTGCAAATGGGATCCATTCCAAAGGCCCGTTCACAAAATGAAAGGAACGCAACCTGCGTCTGCGCACGCGCGGGTCGCAATTCACCGCTTTTGCGCATGACGTCATTTTGTGCGTCTGCGCATGCGCGAGCAGCGAAACCCAGAAGTAATGCTTTCCAGTACTTCCGGGTCACCGCAGGACGCAACCTGAAAAAAGTAAGATGAAGCGAACGTAACAAGAGGTATGACTGTAAAGTCAATAAATAAAAATACTTAACTAAAAGTAGAAATTGTAGAAAGATTTTGAAAGCTTTACCTGGGCATCTGGGGTCAAAAGAAAGTCCTGCCTGGCTACACCCATGTTTATACCCCATACATGTGAAAGCCTTACTCACTGACAGATGCCAGTGTTGCTATGATGTGACCATCTGAAAACAAACCAGATTGTTCCAGCCCAGATTATGGCATCTCCTAGGAATACAAAAGCTGGTCGCCTCTGATGAATGTAGGCTTTTTCTGTTAGCATTAGTGTATGGCTGAAAATCCCAATTGCTACTGCCACCTTTGTTGTACCATTTTGTGTGTGTGTGTGTGTGTGTGTGTGTGTACCTTCTGCCACTTTGGAGAGAGGGAGGAAAATTCAGCACATTTTCAGGGTCAAAATGCAGTGGGAGCAGTTCCTTTAAGGTGAAGGGGGGGCACTGTCACACCAACCTAAGTCTGGCCTAAGCAGCCCTCACCTACTGGTCTCCTTAACTAAAACACTGCCTGTCAGCTTCTTCCATCTTAGTCTCCATGTTGCCACCAGGAAGGAGGATGGGGAGAAAACTAGAGTTAGTCGGCTTTGGCTGTCATTAGCTCTGGCTCCACCTGCTTATGGATTCCCTGCTTTCTGAACCCACCAGGCTCAATGGGTACCAGCCACTGCTGGGCAAATGGGCTTACCTATAATGATACAAGACGGTTTCCTTAAGGCATTCTTCCTTTTAGACAACCTTTTAGACATTAGCCACTGCTTGAGCCTTCTATCCTACAGAAAGCCCCAGTGGTAATGATGCTATGTCCAGACACGGTCTTGTTTCTAGGGAGATTGATGTTTTCATTTTTAAAAAAAGAAGATTCTTCCCTCTGCCTCCATTGGCACAATGACTGTTTCTACCAGTACTGCAAATGGCCTAAGGCATGTGGCTGCCTGTAATGAACCAGACACCACCCATTTCACATTCTACATGTGGAAGCTGAATCTTACTTCAACACTGTTGATGGGATGGCACCCTCCTATGTACCAAAATCAGGGGACCTAGGACAGGCTGTGTGGCAACAATGGTGAATGGCTCAGGAGGAACAGCTGAGGGCTGGGACAGCTGCCCCAACCTCAGAGGCTTGAGGCAGTTGCCTCACTCTGCCTAACAGTTGGACTGGCCCTGAAGACTACTGATTGGCCTTCCAGTGACAAACCGTTTTTGCCCTTAAGGAGGAAGAAGAAGAAGAAGAAGAAGAAGAAGAAGAAGAAGAAGAAGAAGAAGAAGAAGAAGAAGAAGAATAGTAGTAGTAGTAGTAGTTTGGATTTGATATCCCACTTTATCACTACCCAAAGGAGTCTCAAAGCGGCTAACGTTCTCCTTTCCCTTCCTCCCCCACAACAAACACTCTGTGAGGTGAGTGGGGCTGAGAGACTTCAGAGAAGTGTGACTGGCCCAAGGTCACCTAGCAGCTGCAGGTGGAGGAGCGGAGATGCGAACCCGGTTCCCCAGATTACGAGACTACCGCTCTTAACCACTACACCACATTGGCTCCCATAAGGAAGAAAAACTTATGGATAACCTCTGCTTCCTAGTACAGTGGTACCTCGGGTTAAGAACTTAATTCGTTCTGGAGGTTCGTTCTTAACCTGAAACTGTTCTTAACATGAGGTACCACTTCAGCTAATGGGACCTCCCGCTGCACGATTTCTGTTCTCATCCTGAAGCAAAGTTCTTAACCTGAGGTACTATTTCTGGGTTAGTGGAGTCTGTAACCTGAAGCGTCCGTAACCTGAAGCGTCTGAAACCCGAGGTACCACTGTATCATACTGACTAAGCTTTGACTGTTCTGAAAATGAACTGAATTGCCTCCTCATCCAGAAACTACAACAACAAGGCTTTAGATACATTTCCTTCTCCCTGCATTGCAAAAAACAACCACCACCCTGATCTGGATACTTCTAGTTTGTGAACGGAACTGTACAAGTGGTACACCCCACCCCCTTCCTACTCACACCCCTCAATATTGCAGTCAATTCCCTCTACAATTGATCTGTGATATTTCCTAATATGGAATCATAAATATCAAGGCACAGAAGCTTTCAGTGCACTGTGCTGAGCATACAAATCAAGCCTACATGCTACTGTGCACAACAGCTCGATAAATAAAAGGATCACATTCAATATCCACAACTTGGAACAGATGCGGATTAGCCAAGAGTCAAAGCACACAGCCATTCCTGCAAAGTGGTAATTTCCCTTCTGGCATAGTTGTGGTTGTACGAACTTCCATAAACTGCCATTTTGTGGGAAATAGCAAGAGTTAAGTTAGAGGTGAAGAAAGGGTGGCGCTGTGGGTTAAACCACTGAACCTAGGGCTTGCCGATCAGAAGGTCGGCGGTTCAAATCCCCGCGACGGGGAGAGCTCCCGTTGCTCGGTCCCTGCTCCTGCCAACCTAGCAGTTCGAAAGCAAGTAGATAAATAGGTACCGCTCCGGCGGGAAGGTAAACGGCGTTTCTGTGTGCTGCTCTGGTTCGCCAGAAGTGGCTTAGTCATGCTGGCCACATGACCCGGAAGCTGTACGCCAGCTCCCTTGGCCAGTAAAGTGAGATGAGCGCTGCAACCCCAGAGTTGGCCACGACTGGACCTAATGGTCAGGGGTCCCTTTACCTTTAAGTTAGAGGTGAAAGCAAATGGACGAGAGCTTTCAAGGTTAGAACGTAAGCAGGCTTTTAAATAACTCTGTAGCAGTGTGCAAAACCTTAAATGGATCAGGACCCAAGCACTTAAAGAAGGACCTCTCCTAATGTCAACTGTTCCATGCTCTGAGATTGGCTGGGGATTCATGGCTTGTGATCATGCCAATAGACATGGCCCAGGGGTGTGGTGACTTGAGACAGGGTCTTCTCAGTGGTAGCACCCTGGCAATGGAACTCCTTTTTGGGTGAAGTAGGATAAGGAAATAGGACGAGCCCGCTGGATCAGACCAATGGCCCACCTAGTCCAGCATCCTGTTTTCACAGTGACCACCCAGATGTCTGTGGGAAACACTCAAGCAGAACATGAGCACAAGATCACTTTTGCCTCCTGTGCTTTTCAGCAACTGGATCATCTAATATTGCTGCATTTCAGTTGTCAACTAAAAAACAGGTTTTGTTTGCCTGGGCTTATGGAACATGATTTTTGCCATGCAAACCTATTATTTTAGCTGTACTTCTTTGAAAATATACTTAATTAGTCAATACAATTCCTGTTCTTTTTAATATATAGAGCGCTGGACTTCATCAAGAGGGAAAGAAATCTATAAATATAATAAGTAACAGCAAGTCACAGAGAAGTGTATAAGTCTGGGGTTGCATTGTCAAAGATGTGAAAGGTTTGTACTACTCTATCTGGACAGAGGTAGCCTAACATTTGTGGTCTATGCACTGGCAACTTCTAGGTTAGATTATTGCAATGAGTTGTCTGCAGGGCTTCCTCTGGAGATGGTTCAGAAACTTCAGCTGCTGCAGAATTTGGTGGCTAGGTTGCTCACCTGGGCAAGAAGGTTTGAAAATACAATGCCAGTCCTGGCCTGACTACACTGGTGGCCAATTAGCTTTTGGGACCAATTTAAAGTGCTGGTTTTGACCTACAAAGCCTTAAAATGGCTCAAGACCCAGCCTTTGATTCTTTATTACCTCTGGCCTTCTTGAGTGGGTAGGCCTTTTAAAAAGTGGATTGTCTTTTAAATTTTTATTTTATGCTAGCTTTAAGGTAAACATTTGTTTGTTTATATATTGTAAGTGTCTCTGGGTTACATTGGCTTTTAAAAAAGCAACCAATAAATTTAATAAATATTATTATTATTATTATTATTATCAATAATACCCCTAATATAATTTGCAGGAACCAGCTTTTGATGTGCCACTTCACAATTCTCTTTTGGAGATTTTGCATTAGTACCCTAAAAGCAGAATCCTGCACACAGCAATAAATAACACACAGCTGGGTTGTTACAGGCTGAGAACCAACACTGGTATATTTTCTCCCCTTGGCTATCACATGTTCAATGGTTTATTTTTTTATTCATTTATTCCCTTATATTTATATTCCACATTTATTCCATCAGAGAACCCAAGGCACCATACACAGGTGATGACCCATCCAGGAACTGGCCAGACCCCATCCTGTTTTAGCAAGGTGCTGGCTTCATATGCCTTCAGGCCAAGCCCTGGGGCAGGCCCATGACTCAGAGCTGCTAGTTTAAATATGCTGAGTTGCCCTGTTTATCCACAAAAGCCATAGGCTAGATTTTCTTCAAGATGGCACAAAAGGCAGGCAAGTACACACAGCACTGGGGCCATATAATAGAAGAGTGAACAGCCACCACTGTAATCTTTTTCAGAACTAATTCAATAACATGCACAAAAGCAGCATGAAACGGCTCTTGGCATTCATTTACTTCTTGTTTGAATTTGGTAAAGGTAATTAGTTACAATAAATTAAATCCAGCAGCCTCAATTATATGGTTCTCGTAGATGCTGCGTGCAGGATTCAGCGGTATGACAGTCTGCAGTTTGAATTGCGAGCTGAGCCACAGTCTGCAAGAAGTCTGTTAAGCCATTCTCATTCTCCACAGTCACTCGAGTGACAAATAAATAAATAAATAAATAAAGGGAGGGAGGGAGGGATGGATGGATGGAAAATATTCCTCTTTCAAAATAATAATAATAATAATAATAATAATAATAATAATAATAATAATTTATTTATACCCCGCCCATCTGGCTGGGCTTCCCCAGCCACTCTGGGCGGCTTCCAAAAGAATATTAAAATACTGTGATACATCAAACATTAAAAGCTTCCCTAAACAGGGCTGCCTTTAGATGTCTTCTAAAAGTCTGGTAGTTGTTGTTCTCTTTGACATCTGGTGGGAGGGCGTTCCACAGGGAGGGCGCCACTACCGAGAAGGCCCTCTACCTGGTTCCCTGTAGCTTGGCTTCTCGCAGTGAGGGAACCACCAGAAGGCCCTCGGTGCTAGACCTCAGTGTCCGGGTAGAACGATGGGGGTGGAGACGCTCCTTCAGGTATACTGGACCAAGGCCGTTTAGGGCTTTAAAGGTCAGCACCAACACTTTGAATTGTGCTCGGAAACGTACTGGGAGCCAATGTAGGTCTTTCAAGACCGGTGTTATATGGTCTCGGCGACCGCTCCCAGTCACCAGTCTGGCTGCTGCGTTCTGGATTAGTTGTAGTTTCCGGGTCACCTTCAAAGGTAGCCCCACGTAGAGCGCATTGCAGTAGTCCAAGCAGGAGATAACCAGAGCATGCACCACTCTGGCAAGACAGTCCGCAGGCAGATAGGGTCTCAGCCTGCGTACCAGATGGAGCTGGTACATAGCTGCCCTGGACACGGATTTAACATGTGCCTCCATGGACAGCTGTGAGTCCAAAATGACTCCCAGGCTGCGCACCTGGTCCTTCAGGGGCACAGTTACCCCATTCAGGACCAGGGAATCCTCCACACCTGCCTGTCTCCTGTCCTCCAGAAACAGTACTTCTGTCTTGTCAGGATTCAATCTCAATCTCAAACAACCAAACATGCCTTCCAAAACCTTTATCCCAGTTGCTATGCATCTTGGATTTGAATTGATTTCATGTATGTGCTATGTTGTTTGAAACTGTTTTTATATTTCCAGCTTTTTTTTTTTTAAAAAAAGATTTTAGATATGTAATAGTTTTAACTGTTTTATATATGTAACCATTTTAGTGCTCCAAAACATGCATTTTGGGGTGCTGTGCCCGAAAGAAGTTTTTCAAAGGGAGAAAACACTTTGTGAATTCATGTGAGACCATGGCAACCAAAATGGCCACCATGCTCTCATGGTAAAAAACGGGAAGATGGCATCTGGGAAGACGGTGTGTCAGATTTTGGCTTCAAAGTGTTGGAGGAGATGGTTACAGTTCCCAGAGTGGTTTAACCACCAGTTAATTCCTCTTCTAATGGTGTTCTGGAAATTGCAGCTCTGTGAGCACACATAACAAACTACAGTTCCCAGGATTCTTTGGGGGAAGTCGTGGCTGCTAAAGTGGTATCACAGTGCTTTGAACATATGGTGCAGATGTGGTCTGGTGTAAACCAGTTTAATAGCAATTCCTTCCCCCAAAGGAATCCTGGAAAACATACTTTTGTGAGAGAGGTTGGGGATCTCTGAAAGAACTCCACAAATCATCAGCGTATTACAATCCTCGGGATTCTTTGGAGGGAACCATGATTGTTAAACCGCCATATAACTGATATATAAGTCTGCAGTGTGGCTATGATCTATGAGTGCAGAATGAGGAAGAAGTTCAGGGTCTTCAAGGGATACATCTGATAATCAGCCCTGCAAATCTCTCCTGGAACCTTGGAGCCTAGTTGTGATTTATATAACGGCAAGCTCTGCTGTGACTGTTCTCAGATCGGCTCTGTTTAACTTCACTTGGGAAAAGAACATGGGGAAATAAATATTTTATTGCAAGAGGTTCTGCTCTGCCTGAATTCTGTCAATGTTAGGAGGTTTGAAAGTAGGCAAGTTCCAATAAGCTCTGCTGAAGCACTGGAGGGCATTGCTGTCATGTGCTTTGGTAAACAAGATTTTGGAAGTCATATCAGCTGTGAAGAGAAGTTTCTCTGTAAAGCAATGCGGTTAGATCTCTTTGGAATTGTGTTGTCATTTATTTATTTATTTTTGCAGAACGGTTATAGCTCTTGTGCTAAGAAGAAGAGTTTTCGAGAGAGATTTCATTTAGAGAGAGGTTGGGGCAGGGGAAGAAGTAGTTTGTTTTCCTGAACTGAAATAACCTTGGTAGGAGTAGGGATCTGGCCTTGTATCATTTCCCCATCTACCGTACTTTTCCGTCTACAAGACGCACCCTTGTATAAGACCCCCCTATTTTGGGGGGCTCAATTTTAAGAAAATGAGGGGAGATGGCCCAAAGTTGTTGAGCCTCTCCCCTTCCCCCACAGCTGTGGGCAAGAAACACTCCCTAGATCATTTCTGGCACACAGCGGCATCGGGTGAATTTGCGCTCCCACCAGCTATCCAGTTTGAGGGAGCGCAAACTCCCCTGATGCCACCATGTGCGGAAAACAATCCAGGGAGTGCTTCCCGCGTACAATGGTGTCAGGGAACTGCTATCGGAGAGTCAGGTGGTGGAAGGGCTCAAGGAGGCTAGGAGACCCTCGGATGCTGAGGAAGGAACCAGCAGGGGGAGAGAGAGAGTTCACGCAGAAACTCAGTCGGAGGGATGGCTCCAAGATACTTCCAGTGAGAACAGCGGAGAGGTCTCAGGACCTCCGCTGGGGACGCCCACTCCGCGCAGGAAACTGTCACGCAGAGAATCCAAAAGGAGGGTTTCCGTTAAGGAACTCCTATGTTGGCGCAAATTCCGGAAGCGCCCACTGACGGATTCTGCCAGCGATTGAGGTAGCCATGCACCCATGGCTCCGCGGACAGGGAGTGTTTAGAAACTGATTGCAGGAGTTAAGAACTCAGCCATTTACGCACAAGCAGCCCCTTAACCCATCACAAATGGCATCAAGGGAAACTGCGCTCCCGCCACCCGAATGGCTGGCGCCACGACGCTTATTCCACCATGCCACTATCCGTGTATTGGACGACCTCAGTTTTTTGACGTGATTTTTGAGTCAAAAAACCTCGTCCAATACACGGAAAAATACAGTATTTGGCTTGTATTTGTTGATATTAAAGCCTATGTGGCTTTCTGATATGGCTGCCCAAAGTCTGACCTAGGAATAGATGAACCTCTCTGAAACCAGTCCAACATTCATTGGCACTTTCAGCTGGTATTTTCTTTTCCTCTGTGACTGGTTTATCTTGAACAAGTCTTTTCTTTGTTTCATCAGCCTAACTGATAAATTGAGGGCTGTAAACCTGCCTCCCCAACTTTAAACAGGGCATTTTCCACAAATAGCTACATAATTGCAACCATTGGCGGACATAATCCAGCCAAAGCCAGTACCGTATTTTTCGCCGTATAGGACTCACCGGCCCATAGGATGCACCTAATTTTTTGGGGGGGGGGATAAAGGGAAAAAAATTATTTTCCCCCACCCCAGCCCCCAGAACATGCAGCTCTCCGCAAGCTGTGGGAGCCCAAGCCGGGCTCCCACGGCTTGCGGAGAGCTGTGTGAAGCTAAGCCTGGGCGCGCTGCGCCTCCCCGCTGTCCCCCGAGCTTGTGGGGCTGGTGGTGGGGCTCTCCTGAAGCCTGGATTCGCCCCATAGGACGCACACACATTTCCCCTTCATTTTTGGAGGGGAAAAAGTGTGCCCTATAGGGCGAAAAATATGGTAAGTCCCACCAAATTTACATCAAAAGGGCTTAACTCTGCGCGGATCGTCCTCATTTTCTTCTTCCTGCACATAGCAGCACAGGGTGAACAGGCATGTGTGGTGCACATGTTGGATGTGATCCACTGGGTACACAGAGGAAGTGGCAAAATAATCCCCCTGCGCTTTGGGTGAATGCATTTTAAAGGTCTGGCAGTGATTTACTTGCACTTTCTGCACTTCGACAGTGCAGCGTTGCCATTGGGAGGGTTCGTTAACTTTAAAGATTGTCACAGATATCAGCAGCAGTTGTACGTCTTCCAGTGTGGGAGCCCCGGCTCATTGAAAACAATTACTGGCAGTGAAATGGAAGCAATAAAGTGAAGAAGCACAGAAGCAGTGTGTGTGTGTGTGTGTGTGTGTGTGTGTGTGTAATTAACTTCTCCTGACATGTGGCATCAAGCCAGCTACGCTATCACTCAGAGTATTGATCAGTTCCATATTTGCCCCATGTGTCCACTAAACCATCCTCTATCATTTCCAAAAGTGAGCCCAGACATGGCAGTAATGGCCAGTTCTGATGTAACCAACCAAGCTTACAATGATTCCTTTTATGAATTCTGGGCTGTACCATTTAAACTGGTGCAGATTGCAGCTGGGGGTGGGATGACAGTGATCATATTTTTAATGGTTCTTGCATGTGTAGCAAATTAGAAGAAGTACTTCCTTTTGCCTATCTTCCAGCATTCAGTTTCATTAGATAACCCTTGGTTCTAGTCAGTGCTTTTTTTTCTGGGGGGAACAGGGGTACACATGCCCCTAAAATTTTTGTGAATCTAAGTTTGGCCTCATTGAGGGGCAGTATTTCAATATGAGTAGGAAAATGACAATACCCCTAAACATTTTTTAAGAAAAAAAGCACTGGTTCTAGTAATATGACAGAGGGAGCAAAGCCTCTACTACTTTCTCCACAACTTGCATCTCTATCATGTATGCCCCTTATTTATCTTTTTTTTCTTCTAAATTAAGAAACTCAAATTAAAATATGAAGTCCAATCCCAATTATTATTTTGCTTCCTTGACCTGGTTTTACAATATTCGTTTTGAGGTGCAGCAACAAGAGTTGAGCACAATATCCTATGTGCACTTTGATATTATGATACTGACTGCTTTTAAAAACCTAAGTGCACAGCATGAAATGGATCTACCATAGCCACATGCTTATTGACACTCTCAAATGAGAAGCAGAGCCTCTCTATGTGTGATACGTCTCCCTTCTGAGAGGGGAAAAGGTGGTGGTTTAAAACAAGCGGGAAAAGGTTGGTAAAGCAGGAATGGAAAGATACTGAGAGGAAGATGCCAATTTTAAACAATGACAGAGGTTTGAAGAAAGCAGGAACAGAAGGACACTGAGGTTTTTAAACAAGCAAGCAAGCAAACAAACAAACAAACAAACTCCAGTTTTAACAATGAGAAATAGCAGATACAGCTGCAACACAAAAGCTAGTGGTACCTCTGATTAAGAACTTAATTCATTCCAGATGTCAGTTCTTAACCTGAAACTGTTCTTAACCTGAGGTACCAGTTTAGCTAATGGGGCCTCCCGTCGCCGCCGAACAATTTCTGTTCTCATCCTGAAGCAAAGTTCTTAACCTGAGGTACTATTTATGGGCTCTTCCCAACCCCCTTCCTGTTGTACTCAAACCTCGCTTTAAACTACCACTTTCCCTCAGTGCTCCTCTGCTTGCTCTATTCAAACTTCTGCAACTATCTACACTGCCATTTCCTCTCATTGTTTTTTCATTCCTGCTTAATTCAAACTTTTGCACAAGCAAAAGAGCCCTCTCCTATGGTTACAGCAACTGATATTCAGAGGTATTACTGCCTCAACCATGAAAGAAGAGCCTAGCCATCATGGATGGTTATGAGCCACTGATAGCCTTACTCTCTGTGTATTTGTCCAATCCTCTTTTCAATTCATCCAAGTTAGTGGCCATCACTGCTTTCTATGGGAGCAAGTTCCATAGTTTAACAATGCGCTGCCTGCGCTACCACCTGAGTCTACCATGTGCCCAATTTTTAAAATGGCTGCAAAATCCATTCTGCAGGGCAGCTATTGAGGAAACCACACACGTGATGTGCTCTGCTGAAATGTCCACAAACTATATGATGTATTTTGCTGAAATGCTTTCACAGGTTTCCACACCCACAGGAAAAAAGTGGCTAAAGATATCCCACAAACGAATACAACAGGAAAAGTGTATTGCAACTGGTTCTTTCAGTGCTTTGCAAATTATGTATTTTTCATCTTTACTCTGCAAGGTTCTCTCTCACAGCAGGTAGCACAGATATTGTTAAGTGGGGCATGCAAAACTGACAAACGTACCAGGGAAAAGCAATTGAGCAAGGAAGCATAAACAATAAAACAATAATATTGTTATAGTTTTGTACCTAACTGTTAAAATGCCTTTCGTGCAAAGAAGTTGAGCACTGCAGAACGGGAAATGGCTTGAATCAGATACCACCCTTGGGAACCGACAATTACCATTTCCATTTTATAAACATGGGCAATTTGTTGCGTTTGTATTCCTTTGTAAATGTTCAAATATCCAGGTATGCACCAGACATTTTCCTACAAAGAAATATAAAAAAAGGTCTTTGGCCTCATAATTACGTCCCTGCACTGAATCTTTGTCTTGGTGCTGAGTTTTTAATGGCTAGTTAGGGGGTGTAAGTACTCCTCTGCTTATTGTTTATGTGCAGTTAATGTTTTCTATCCCTGTTATGGGGGAAAGTGTTTTGTTTTTGGCCATCACTCATCTGAAGTCAGAGGTGGTACAGGCCAGAATTAATGTAAGGGACGCAAGAAGAGCCTGCTGGATCAGGCCAATGGACCATCTTGTCTAGCATGCTGTCCTCACAGCGGTTAACCAGATGCCTATGAGAATCCCACCAGCAGGACCTGAGCACATCAGTCCTCTCCCCCTGCTGTCATTTCCAGAAACTGGTTGTCATTGTCCGGTTCACGGGCAATCGAAGTCCCGGCAGGGGATGTCAGGACCGGGGGCAAAATGGGGTGGGAGCAGGAATGGGGGTCCAGAAGCCATGAGTCAGGAAGCCAAGAGGCCGAGGGTCAGAGAGCTGGGAGTTACAAAGCCAAGGATCTGAGGATCAAGAAGCAAGGAGTCAAGAAGTCAAGGTTCCAAGGATCACAAAGCAGGGAGTCAAGAAGCCGAGGTTCAAGGATCAGGAAGCAAGAAGCCAAACACAGGAAGGCAGGAAGCGTGTTGCTGTGACAAAGAGCCGAAGGGAAATGCTGATCTTATATCCCTTCCCAGCTCTTGCCACCAGGTGCTGTGAGTTACCAATCGGCCTCACCTGTGAGTCCGTGCCTTGCCTCTTCAGAACAAACTTAGGAAGGCCCCAGTCCTGCAAAATCCTATTGGTCACAGGGCCTGGCTCCTGCACGCACACCTGACACTGGTATTCAGAGGCATACTGCCTTCGGCCGTGGTGCAGAGTACAGCTATCACGGTTAGTAGGCTCCATAAATTTGTATAGTCCGCTTTAAAAGTCATTCATGTCGGTGGCCATTGCTACCTCTCATGAGAGTGAATTCCATAGCTTAACTATTGTTTAATGAAGGTGAAGTGGAAATATCTCCTTTTTCAACCAGGCTCATCCTGTCAGAACAGGCTCGCTGAAAGTCTTCAGGCAGTGGACACTGAACAGCCACCTGTTGCTCTAGCTATGGAACTCCAACATCGACTAGAGCATTGGACTAGATAACCTAGAAGGCTCCCTCCAACTCTTATGTGATGTGTGATTGTGAGAAATATGCAAAACTGAGAAAGAAGCACACGCTCAGAACTGGCAGGATAGTTTTAATCAGAGCTGCCACATCGCAACAAGCTTTGATGTAGAAGTCATGGATAGGCAAACTAAGGCCCAGGGGCCGGATCCAGCCCAATCACCTCCTAAATCCGGCCTGTGCATGGTCCAGGAATCAGTGTGTTTTTACATGTGTAGAATGTGTGCTTTTATTTAAAATGCATCTCTGGGTTATTTGTGGGGCATAGGAATTCATTCATTCCCCCCCCCATATAGTCCGGCCCCCCACAAGGTCTGAGGGGACAGTGGACCGGCCCCCTGCTGAAAAAGTTTGCTGACCCCTGGTGTAGCTCCTCTCAGCCTTTGCTCTGTGCTAGCAGAGCACTGGATTTGATTCTATAAATAATCGATGGGAAGCAAAAATGCAAACTTTGAAACATTAATGAGACAGAGTGCCCAATGAATGATAGGTAGCAGAGCTGAAAAGCACATCTTTTCCCAGCATTGGAATGATGCCACTGGGGACACAGAAGGATTTGATAAAATGGGAGGAGAAGCCTTCATCAAATCAAGGCTCAATGCACCCAGTGCAGCTCGCCTACAATTGACCAAGGTTGCTTCGGTAGCCAAGCGGGCAAGAGTGAGCTGCGACTGAAGAGGTTCCTGGTTCAAATTATGCCTTTGCCACAAGCTCTCTGAATGGCAATTGTTAAGCCATTTATAGGTGATCCTGGTGACCCACCTGTGGTGCCTGTCACAAGGGGTCATGTGTCACGGGTTTTTCTACTCAGCTATCCACACAATAGCTGAAGCAAATAATGCAAGCTATTCATATTGAATGAAAGTACAGATTAAGGAGCCTAGCACTTAATAATAATAATAATAATAATAATAATAATAATAATATCTTTATTGTCATTGCCCCCTCTCAGGGACAACGAAATTACTTGGCTGCTCCATCCACCCAGATAGGGCACTCCACTTATTAGGCTATATGACGTGGATAAAACATACATGCAAAACATACAGTGGTACCTCGGTTTAAGTACTTAATTCATTCCGGAGGTCCGTACTTAACCTGAAACTGTTTTTAACCTGAAGCACCACTTTAGCTAATGGGGCCTCCTGCTGCCGCCGCGCCGCTGAAGCACGATTTCTGTTCTCATCCTGAAGCAAAGTTCTTAACCTGAAGCACTATTTCTGGGTTAGCAGAGTCTGTAACCTGAAGCATATGTAACCCGAGGTACCACTGTATACCGAAGTCTGATAATGCAGGGTTCCTGATCACGCAGAGGCTTCTAGCTGATTTCAGATGGTCATGATTAGAAGGACTCTTCAGACCTTCAGACTAAACTAGTGAAGGTCTGGGGAGGAGGGAACATAGCTGGCACACAGGAGGTATTGTGGCAGAACCAGCATAAACACTGGGCTGTCTACACACGCATTTAATCCTCCGTGATGAAGCTGAATGTCTGAAGAGGGCTAGAGAGACAGCCCCTCTCCATAATCGTTCGAGCATCTGTTTAACTAAGTTTTGAGATTCTTGACTTGACTTATTTTCTTGCCCACTCTGAATCCCTAATTCTAGGGAATTCCAGGAAATGGACTTAAGTCTGACATAGGCTGCACTTATTCTGTTCTCCCAGCGTTTCTCTAATTGCCATATTATATTCACGCTTTCACATGATGTAAAACCTGCATACAGAAATATAGCGAAATATAGTGCACCATATAGCATTCTTTTCTGCATTGTTTGCTTCTGGAAAGGTATCTGTTTGCAAATAACATGGAAAGGAATGCTCCGCAATACCCAGCTATATTTCTGGAATGGACTTTTACAAATTAACAGAGAAACATCAGGAAAATGCAACAAACTGCCATGAGAATACAGCCTTAGAGTGGAATCCTTGCTTTGAGCACTCTTTTTCTTCATTCTGACTCTCACTGGACTCCACCTTAATAAAGCCTTCCTTTCTATTTATCTTTTTTGTTGGATTTATATTGACAGTAAGGATCTCCATGCCTACCTCTGATATTTGGACAAAGCATAAAGAAGGAAATGTATAAATCTTCATTCTGTCTTCTCTCTCTCTCTCACACACACAGTACCTTTTTAATTACACCTACAATTCCCACACCTCTGCCCTTCTCAGAGTCTGAAGTCTCTCCCTCATCTCTAGAGCTGCCTTTGCAATTATCAACTAATTTTCCATTTGTTATATTTTCTTAAGAAATATAAATTTCTGGGAAAGCTCTGACTGTGTCTCTGTTGCTCCAAGAACACATTATAAGAGCACTCGGCTACCTAGATTAAACAATCTGAAGTTAATTGTGTCATTATGTTTTGTATTTGGAAAACATGCGTTTTTAACGGGCAACCTCTACTAGACAGACAGCAGTCTGTCCTGTGCTGCCAACTAACAGAATAGAGCTAAGATTACATTCGGAAATGGTTCTCATAGCTAGCACATTTGAGCAAAATTCTGCAATCTCCTTTGTGTTTCATAAGGCCTTATTCCCTGAAGATGGAGAGACAGTGTTCAGATGTATAGAGTCCCAAACAAACCCCATCCATTGGTCAAAGAAGATGCATCTACTAGGAGCTTGTTTTCCCTTTTCCTGCCAGAAACAGTATTCAACTTCAACTTCCACTTGCCCTGGAAGTGCAGAAGCAAGGGGAAAGGGGACCCTCTGGCCCCATCCATCAGCCAAGAGCCACCAATTGCGATTCAAGCAAGAACACCAACAAGGGAAGACCAGCCTGGCCTGAACTTGATTAAATTGCTTGTAACTCATCACTTTGTTTTGGCCCTGAAGACTTGATCCTTCATTCCCTTTTGTGTCATTTCATTTTAGCTTGTAAGTCTGGTGGCAGGGCCTGTCTCTCTCTCTAATTGATGTGAGTCACTTAGGGAGACCATAACTGTCTGAAGTGCATGAGAGAAATACAGAAAATAAAAAAGATAAATAAAAATCTGCACAAGAGGGATATTAAATCACACTGCTTTGTCATACAATGGCATTGCAAGAAATTGAGAACATGTAATGAGGAGCCTTCTCAAATCAGAGTGCAATGGAAATTTCCCCTGATGAAGAGTCAGATTTTGCTTGAAAAGTGTTTGGCATTAAAACAGCACTTTCTAGAATAAATATGCTCTGTGAACTCTGCTTCTGACTACTGGTATTCTGCCCTGTGTTGATTGAGTGTGACAACTGCATCACTGACGAGTAAAATCAACCCTCCTTCCTTGTTTCACACTTTTCATGATAATTTCAGAAATGCAAGATTGTGGCAACTATCCTCATTTAGGAATGATGCATTACCCAGAGTGCAATGTCCTGTATAGAACATAAAATTGCTCCATCCCTACCCAGAAGACTTATAAGCTGGCATTAGACAGGGATGAAAGGAGAGTTAGAGATTAGGGAGAATCATATAGGAGGGGAGCATCAGCAAGCAAGGGGAGACAAGAGAGGTTGAGATAAAAACTTTGCTGAAGAAATCAATTTTGGGAAGGTCAGTGAAGCAGAAAGGGGGGGGGTCCTCCAATTTGTATAAAACCAGTGGCCATTCCAGATACAGGAAGAAGCAGAACCATCGGACTAGAGAGGAGACTGGCAAAGGTACAAAGGTCCCTTCTCAAAATTCAACTTTTCCAGGAAGCCTTTCAATCATCTCTCTAGTGCCTGTTGTACTAAGCAGATGCACGGTGATTGAAGCCATCACATGTTCTTTCCTTGGCTGCCCAGGTCTCCATTTCACTCCTCCTTCTGTTGTTTCTGAATTTCGATTTTAGATTTCAAGTCCCTTGGTCTGCTTTCTACCTGCTCTTTGTGAAACATCAAGTGCATAGGTGGCACCCTCTAAATAAATAATAACAATGACACAAGTTTTCTGTGTGGCACGCAGAAGAAAGGCAGCAATTAAAGTGCGGTATAGAACAATAAAATTATTAAAACTTAAAAAAATACGATTCAAACATTGATTTTTTTTTTGCTGCTACCAAAATATGCTTAACACAGTCTCTGTTCTGAATACGAATTACACCATCAAGGTATCTCAGTAAACCAACCTTAGAATCATACAACATTCAATGCCTGGTTATCTCGAATATATTCAGAAGTCAAGTACTTCTTGCCAACTTCATTTGTACCCCACAGGAATTACGAAGTAATATACTGACACATTCCCAAACATTCTTAAGCTTAATCACATCAAACCTGGCAATTTATAATGGATTCATTATGTGACCACAGCACAGAGACGGTCACTCAAGTTGGCTTGTAGTGAGTGGGGTTGAAGCTTTTAATGTGAGAATTAGAAACCTGACACTGATATAAAAAAAAAAAATGCAAAATATTCTCAAAATCAAATTCATGATGGCAAGACAGAATTTGTTAGGAAAGTTGCATCAGTTCCTACAGACCAAGTCTCTGAGATATTTCATAATCACAACAGGAATCTGGCTGCCAAATTCACTATCCATATTTCCCATTTGTTTCTACCCCAAATTTGACTTACCAGTCTTGCACAGCATTGAAGGATTCCTCATTGGTGATGTCATACATTAAAATGAAGCCCATTGCACCCCGATAGTAGGCTGTCGTAATTGTCCTATATCTCTCTTGACCGGCTGTGTCCTAAAACAATTAAATATAGACAGTTGTGGCTACAAGTTGTCAAAAGTCTTGTGTTTTGTTTTGTTTTTTTAAAAAACAGCAATCATACTTCCCGCCTAGAAGCACCATTTTGGCAAGTAAGCAGTATAGAAATTATATTTTATATAAATCAGGCGCCTGATTTCATAATGACAGTGAAAATTGGAGATTCAAAGAGTTGTGTAGGCCTGTTTAAGGACCACCACTGCTGTTTGAACTTCTGGTTTACAGCAGTTCAAAGAGCTACAATGGGAAGGAGACATGGTTTCTACTGAATGGAAACCCCCTCGTTGAGCAAGTGGGAGCTCACTTTAAGCTTCCAAATGTTCTTTTGAAGTCCCACTTACCTGCCCCATGTATGACCTCAGTTGTAGGGCACTGGGTGTGGCTCCCCCCCAAATGGCTGCCCTGGGCAAATGAGGAGGTTTGGCCTACAAGTTCAAGGTCTCTGCACCTCATGTCAGTTTACATATACTGTGAACAAACAGCTTTGTGAACCATATGCCTTTATATCAAACCCATTCTCTGTCCCTCCCTCCATTACTTGTGTTCACTCTCAAAAATTGTTACATAGGTATAATAAAGGAAGGAAATTCTCAGCATTACCCATAGTTCTGCAGCTCACATAAAAAAGAAATATTTATTTCATTTCAGTTGGTTGTTGGCACAGGAAATCTTCCTGGTGGATTTTACCCATATGTACTGATCCAGAGAATGTTAACAGGGTGCTTAAGCTTCATTTATTGTGACAGTTGTTAAATAAACCTCAATTCTCTTTGGATTTTTCCCAAACACATTCAAACTCTATAATATTTTGTTTCAAGAAGGATCGCCGTGTTAGTCTGTTGCTGCAAATACCACAGTCCTGTGGCAGCTTAAAGACTAATTTAAGCACAAGTTTTATAAGCAAGATCTATTGTGGCTTTAGTCTTTATGGTGCCCCAAGACTCTCTAAAGCATTTAATATCACTAAAGATGGCTTCAGTTAATAATGTGCTAATATTTCCCTGAACCATCTTTCTGCACAGTTTTTATCCCTTCTGTTGCTTTCATTATGCCTGACTTTTATGCAAATGAAAAGCATGGGATAATCCATTTCCATATTTCATTTACATTTCTTGCTGTAAAACAATGCTAGCGTTCCTCATTAAACTGCAATTTGAGCCTCTATGTAAAAACCAGTTCGTTTATCAATTCAATCTTGCTTGCTCACTGGTCCTAATTTACCCACTGATCAGATTAGCTTTAAATCCAAAATGTAATGGTCTGTCTTTTAGCCCAGAGTCACTTTCTAAGCAAAATCTAACAGAACAAGCCTGACGAATATTGATAAAAACTTGACCTATTGTTCCATGATGGTGTTACCATGGCAATCCATCTTCTTCCTGGATGAACAGGGCGAAATACATAAAGATTTTCAATGGAGCCTTTTCATTTGCTCTAGTACCAGCTAGAAATATATGAAATAATTTCAAGTATGCTTGCACTATGGTGGCTGTTTGACAGATATCCTTTAGTAATGATCCATGCACATCCAGGGTAGTAACAAACACATATTTATAGGCAGACATAATAGTGTTTACTCAAAAGCAAGTCCCACTGTGTTCAGTGGTGATCACTTCCTTCTACAGTGGACATTCGGGTTGCGATCGTGATCCGTGCAGGAGGCATGTTTGCAACCCGCAGTGCTGCGTCTGCACACACGTGGGTTGCGATTCGGTGCTTCTGCACATGCGCAAAGGGTGATTTAATGCACGAGCATCAAAACCCGGAAGTAACCCGTTCTGGTACTTCCAGGTTCGGCGCGGTGTGCAACCCGAAAACGCGTCTGTAACCCGAGGTATGACTGTATATGTGCATTGGATTACGGTCCGGAAAGTCGATCCCATGAATGCTTACTTAGGAGCAAGTTGTCCAAGTTTAATAAACATCACAACCCACCTACTTTCAGCAAACAGAAACAGCACAACAAGACACTGGAGAGACCTGTCAGGAGTAAGCATGGACCAATGGTACCAAATAGTATGGGAAACAGCCTCACTAGAAAAATTAACCAATAAACTGAAACTGACACGGGGACAAATAGAAGATGCCTTCACCCAAATATGGTTCCCCTTTATCACATACACAGCCCAACAAGAATCCACCAACAGCATACGAATCAATATGGCTAACCTGATTCAAAAACACCCACCCACGCCACTCACACATGAAAACAAAGATCACCACAGCCAATCACAAACAAACAACCCTGGGCCAACCCCAACCTCTCTCAACACCAAAGGAACACAAGCGAATAGCAAAGAGAACCTGCACAAACAATGCTGACACAAAACCCCACACATACATTACGTAAAATAGAAACATCGCCACCTGACCCCACCCCCACGGCCCCCTTCACCTCTTCCTAATGTAATGCTAATGTCTCAACAAATGAAACTGACCCGTAGAAAATGTAACTTGAAAAAAGGGACATTGCACATACTTCTGTAAACCAAGAAATCTTTAATAAAAAATACATTTTTTTAAAAAAGAGAGTAAACTAGGTGACACTTGTGTCTCTTCGAACTCTTATGATTCTATGAAATGTGCACAGGACTGTTGCCTTGGTGGGACTGTGAATCCACCTGATTTGCACAGGTTGCCAGATCTGAATCAGCCTGCAATTTGCATGTTTTCTCATGACATTGTCCTAAAATCAGAGCTGGAAGGGGCTGCATTCACATGGCAGTTTATTCTGTTTCCCTGACATTTCCCCATTGATTTCCATATTGTATTTGAGTGATCATGTGACATAAAAGGATTTCTCAAGAAACAAGAGGATAGATGTGTATTGTGGCTACTGTTGTGTGTACATGCCAGTGGTGGGAATGCACTGGATACAGGGTGAAGGGGTGCGTGTGCTGATGTTCCTGCATGCTAAAATAAAGATCCACAGAGAACTAGCTTGTCCATAAGAAGGTCATCCTAAATCCATTCTCCTGGATAAAGTACTTTCACCTGTTTTGTATGGAGGGATAACCAATCATGTGAACCCCCAGCAGTTGGTAGTAGTACATGTAAAATACAGGTTCTGTACTGTGGTACCTCGGGTTACATATGCTTCAGGTTACATACGCTTCAGGTTACACACTCCGTTAACCCAGAAATAGTGCTTCAGATTAAGAACTTTGCTTCAGGATAAGAACAGAAATCGGGCTCCGGTAGTGTGGTGGCAGCAGGAGGCCCCATTAGCTAAAGTGGTGCTTCAGGTTAAGAACGGACCTCTGGAACGAATTAAGTACTTAACCCGAGGTACTACTGTACTAGCCTTTAGCACCATGGGGCATGTGCTCCATGAAGTGCCTGCAAAATGAAAATAAACGAGTAGTTTTTCTTCTCTGCTCCTCCGATCATGCCAGCAACAGCACAAATCCAGCAAAAAACCCAAAGGCCACAAAGTCCCTTTATTTTAACACACAGCATGTTTTGAAGTGAAAAGCATAAGGAAAAAATGGGTTTAATAAAGGAAACAAGATTAGCAAACGCTAGAACTGGCAGTTCTGTATTTTATATTGTTGGGTGCCAGCCCACTCTCTGCCAAGCAGTAGCAATATTCCAGGGGTTCCAGGCACTTACCCAGAGTCTGTGCTCCTTTGGAGAACTGAAGTTGCAGTAGAGACTGTTGTAGCTTTAAGAAATATGCTTTATTCACTTATTTACACCTTCAGCCTGCATGAAGGGAATCCAGATCTTACGGCAGGCTTCCTCAACCTCGGTTTGAGACTACAATTCCCACCATCCCTGACCACTGGTCCTGCTAGCTAGGCATCATGGAAGTTGTAGGCCAAAACCATCGGGAGGGCCCAACTTGAGGAAGCCTGTCTTACAGCATGGTCACCTCAAGTTGGGCTTGTTCCCCATAGCAGTGCAGCACTGGAGTCCAAGGCACCTCTCCCAGCCAACCTTCAGCCAGCCTGCTCAATATGACTCTTTTTTTTTTAATTCCCTTCTTCTTCCCTGCACACCTTGCTAAAGACTCTCTTTTCCTGCCACTTCACACACAGTTACCATGGCAACCTTCTGTCTGCTTAGCCCTAGGCCCAAGATTCCTCTCAGATGGGCCAGCAACACTGTTGGTCATGTCAATGCCTCTATCCTAGACAGGCTTGCCCCCAGGACTGTGGGTGTCTGAGGCTGTGTTTGCTGGCGTGCATGCCATCACATGCGCTTGCCACACTTTTGAGAAGAGGCACGACCAGGTGCCTCCCTCCCACAGGCTCCCTCATTGGAGCCTGGCTCCTCGTTCCAGCAGCAGCTGAACTCTCGAATCAGGCCTGACCTGGGCTCGGAGTGGAGGAGAGGCGTCAGCAGCAGGGTTGCCACCCTTCTCCTGCACTGGGCTACGCACCCAAGGGAGCAGCCAGCTCCCTCACATGCAGCCTCAGCTCTGCTCAGATGGAGAGGAGAGTCGTGGCAGCAGCAGCATCATGTCGGCGCCCCTCTCCTACACCGAGCAGAGAGGAGGAGGAGAGGCAGAGCCAGCTGCGTTGCCACAGTGCCACCTCACTCCTTTACAAGGCTGTGTGTGCAAGGGAGCTGCCAGCTCCCTCCTTCCCAGCTGCAGCTCCACTCCTGGGTCAGGTCTGACCTGGGAGGGGGAGAGGAGGAGGAGTGTTAAGTTGTGGGTGAACATATCAGACGACACAGCGATTCTTCAAACAGCTCTTGTTTATTTACAGGCCCAGAACAGAACTGGGCTGAAGGGTTCAGCCAACCTGCTTATGTAGAGCTCAACTACAAAGCAACAGCAACAACTTTCTGTAACTATCCAATCACTGAACGTCACTTTCAATTCCTTATTTGCATATGTGGACCTGAGTGAAAACTATCTACAGTATCTCCCTGCTGGCCCAGGGTGAGAACTTCAGTACATAACAAGGAGAGCCACAGTAGCGTGTGCGCACGGCCCCGGCACAAAAAATCTTTGGGTGCCTGGCCCCTCCATGGGGACTGTTGTGGGGGCTGGAGCACCCAGGGGCCCCCGTACCAGCACCTATAATCCCAGGTGAGGCCCTGGTTTGGAAAGGAAGCATAGCTTGTCTTTTGCCATGGGCCTGCAATCTTCCCTTCAAAACTCTAAATAAAAACCCTACTGTTTATTAATTTCTAGGGTTTAGCTCCCATCCCTCAATATATAATGGCTTCAAGTCATTGGTTCACCTTGCTTCAGTGATGTCAACTCTGGGACTATGCTGTTTTAAGTCTCAATGCCGTGGGTAGGAAAAGGAGGTTGCAATTATTTTGCATACTTGACTAGTATTGCCTGTCCTTTTTGCATTCCAATGCTATTTAATCCCACTCTTTATAACACTTGTAATTTCTTCCTCTATACCAAATTATATATATGAAGCTGCCAACTGGGGAATAGTCTTTCAAGCATCTTGTGAAGTGCACTCTAGTCCATGAAAGCTTTTGCCATAAAAAAACCAATGCAATTATTATTACAGGAATTCATAACCCCCTTTTAACTTGCAGTGTATTTAAAAATTCTAGAAGGACAATAGCTGCATCTTAACTCAGATATTCTCAATAATCTCCAGAATGATAACTATGGTAGGTCAGATCCACACCGTGGATAAGGGGCACACTTAAACAATTTACTGCCATGCCCCCCCTGCAAAGCATCCTGGGAACTGTAGCTAAGGGTGCTGGGAATTATAGCTCTGTGATGGGGTCTCCTAACAGGCCTCAGCACCTTTCACAAACTAGTTTCCAGGATTCTTTGTGGGAAGCCAGGACTGCTCAAGTGGCACAAGAGTGCTTTATAATGCATAGTGTGGGTGTGTGACCCTATTGTAGGAAAAATATTTAAAAGTTTTGTGGCATTTTAAAGAAGAACGAGTTTATTCCAGAATGAGAACTCATAGTTTCAAAAGTATATACCCTGTGGCTCATTCCACAATAAACATATTAATCTTTAGGATCACAGAATCATAGAATTGTAGAGTTGGAAGGGACCATCTAGTCCATGGGTAGGCAAACTAAGGCCCGGGGGCTGGATCCGGCCCAATCGCCTTCTAAATCCAGCCTGCGGACGGTCCGGGAATCAGCTTGTTTTTACATGAGTAGAATGTGTCCTTTTATTTAAAATGCATCTCTGGGTTATTTGTGGGGCATAGGAATTCCTTCATTAAAAAAAAAAAAATAGTCCGACCCCCCCATAAGGTCTGAGGGACAGTGGACCGGCCCCCTGCTGAAAAAGTTTGCTGACCCCTGTCCAAACCCCTTGCAATGCAGGAATCTCTTTGTCCACCATGGGGCCTGAACCCACAACCCTGAGGTCCTTATTAGTCTTGAGAATAAAAATGCCGTCATCTGTGAAATGTGAAGTTGGTCCTGGAAGGTCATGCTTAAAATGTTGCTTTGCTCAGTTTTAACTGTAGAATTCTCTCCCTTCCTCCCTTCTTTTTTACCTCCTCCCCGCAAAGGTTATTATGTCCTATAAGAGAGCCAACATCCAATGAGTGCACCGCTCTTGTTGTTTGGCTTTGGTGACCTCAAAAGGTTCTTGCAATTTGATGGGAGTTTCTAATATTGGCTCTTCCGCCTGCAGAACACTTGATAACCCAAAAATAGATGTGTTCCTGCCATACAGGAGGGCTGGGGTTTTATTTTCCTTCACAGATGTGCTGAATGCCTTTGGTTTTCTCGCCTGATCTCTCACCTTCTCCTCAAAGTAAGTCTGGCAGGGGCTCAGCTTCCCTTCCGTGAGGCAATTTTAGCAGCTGCTCCAGACTTTGTGTTAAGAAAATAAAATAAAAGAGGATGGGCATAATTAATGATATAATTGCATGGGGGGACCAGGAAGCAATATAATGAGGATGCCCAGGGGTACTCAGGCACAATGGTCAAGGGTGCTGCTACTGTTACCTTCTCTCCCTCTGCCTAATGATACAGCCAAACCAGAATGTTGTCTGGAAATTCTTGGTTTACAAAGGTCAATGGAAAGGCTCAAAGTGGATCCTTAACTAGGTATTCTCCAAATGCTGGATCTCTCTGAAGTCAATGTCACAGCTTCTGTTAATTTCTAAAGAACTGGCATTTGGAGTGTGTGAAAATTGAGAAAGGGTGAAAATTCATAACGTGACTCGACCGAATACTGCATGGGGTAAATGGCCATGATAGCAGTCCTGAAATATCTGAAGGACTGTCATGGGGAAGATGGATCAGACTTGTTGATCCAGAAGGCAGGAGGCCAGGACTAAAACAAACGGGCAGAAATTCCAATGGAGGTGCTTTGGGCTAATCATTTTGAAACACTTCCTAGTAGTAAGAACTATTCAACATGGTAAGAGCGATTATATCATTGTTTCTCAAACTCAGGTCTCCAGCTGTTGTTGGACTACAACTCCCATCCTCCCTGACCGCTGGTCCTGCTAGCTAGGGATGAATGGGAGTTGTAGTCCAAGAGCAGCTAGAGACCCAAGTTTGAGAAATCCTGTATTGAACAAACTGCCTCAGAATACAGGATGGGGGAGAAAGTAGCTCAGTTTTCTTTTTAATATGAACTTCCTTAATTCATAGTTCAAAACTGTGTACATGGTAACATGAGCACAAAATGTCTACTGATCTATTTATTTTAAGCTACAAATGAATGAGGAAATGGGGCAAACTGAATTTAAGAATGGATAAATGAGGAAATGGAGAAAAACTGAAATTGATAGATTCATCTATCCCAAGAGAGAAGGTGGTTGGCTGTCCTTCTCAGGAGGAACTTAACCAGAATCTGAGTGGTCATCTGTCAGGGATGCTGAGTTTGAATCCTGCACTGCTTTGGACTAGATAACCTCCAAGATCTCTTCCAATTTAACCCCCCTCCCCGATACTAGGTTATTTGGAGAAGCTACAAGCTCTGAAAGTATTTTTATCCAAGCCAGAAATGACACAAACGTTTAATTATATTTTTTCAGATAATTGCTAGTATAATTTGAATTCTGATGACATGTTAGCTATGGACATGCCGACATTTTTGTCACATGCATTATATTTCAGTTATCTTAGCTGTAATGTTCCTATTTTCTGCCCCATTTTGTGAGTCAGAAAAGCAGAAAACCTCACTGAATCATTCCCTTAAAATTTTTTCGACACTGCAGCAAATACATGGAATATTAAAGAAGTTGTTAGTGTATAGTAAGCTATAAATCATTCATTCAATGGTTATTATGATTCATCCAATAATGATGCTCTGGTGGTTTAAGCAACGTGTTTTGAGAAACGAACTTGGTTTGTCAGGTACAGATATTAACTTTGGCAGAGACACCTCTTCCTCCTTAAGCCTAAGTCCTTACTAATAATCAAATGATGTAGATATGACTCCTTGTGTGTCGCTGTGTCAAGAAGACAATCCATTCGTCCAGATTTGCCTTACCGATCTATTCTCAAATTATTCATTGGCCTGTATGCATGTGTAATCTGTACATCTTCCATTACTCTTCTGGCCTCAAATATTTCACACCATGTCACCTTCAGGATCAATGAAGATGTGTGCCATCGTTAATGGCTGGATAGGCTGCAGTTGTGGTTTTGGCTTGTAACATAGGGACACTTGCAGTGCAGAAAAACAGAAATGGCATCCATGTATAGCAGCAAGTTCCGTCCTTATACTCAAACACAAGAACAGGATGGAGCACAAGTCGCCGGAGGCTCCATTTATGTCTGAGAATGGATATGGAAGGAGGTCCAGGCAGGGACCTTTATCTGCCTCCAATCCACTGCTACCTACTGTTGCCTTCAGTAAACTATCACTTCCAATCCGTTTCCAGGCCCAACTGAAAATGCTAGTCTCAGGTCATTTATAAAAAGGTAAAGGGACCCCTGACCATTAGGTCCAGTCGTGGCCGACTCTGGGGTTGCGGAGCTCATCTCGCTTTATTGGCCGAGGGAGCCAGTGTACAGCTTTTGGTTATGTGGCCAACATGACTAAGCCACTTCTGGCGAACCAGAGCAGAGCACTGAAACGCTGTTTACCTTCCCTCCGGAACGGTACCTATTTATCTACTTGCACTTTGACATGCTTTCGAACCGCTAGGTTGGTAGGAGCAGGGACCGAGCAATAGGAGCTCACCCGGTCGCGGGGATTTGAACTGCCGACCTTCTGATTAAGAAGCCCTAGGCTCAGTGGTTTAACCTAGGGCAGGTTAAAACCATTTAAAGTTACAATATTCACAGTTTAAAAGAAATCAGTCGCAAGATTATGGTGGGTCCTAAAAACATATATTTTAGATGTCAAAGGCCAGGATACAGAGACATGTCTTCAGTATAATGCCATACAATGAAGATGCCAGAAGCATCTCTATGGGGAGGGAATCCTGCTACTCAGAGGCTGCTAGAGATAATTCCTTCCCCCGGGCTGCCACTCTCCCCTCCCAAAGTGAGGGTGGTAGAATTACCAACAGGTAGTTTGTACGGCTTATTAACAAAACCATAGGCTTCTAGCAACCCCAGAAAAATAGTCACATGTGGATTGAGATCACAGATCCCATTCTACCCACCCTAAATATCACAACTGAATGTGGGTTTAGGCACACACAGCATGGGGAGACACCTCCAATGTATCAATGGCCTTTCCTGCTCAAGTAGGAGGATGTCTCCACCCGCCATTTTCTCATGTTCATTTGCTCACTGAAATCTCGGCATTGACACTTCTGTATGAATGAATGTGGAACTGACAGAAACCACCATTTCATGAATGAGTAGCAGACTTCTCCAAGGCCCAAATATTTCTTTTCAGAGGGCACCGTAACTGGCAAGGTGACAAATTTTCTCTCAGGAATTCAGGTGTGCCGAGTTGGCACACAGGTCTGCCAAACTGGCATGACACCAAACAGATGTGTTTTATTGAAATACGTTGATAAAATTTCCCCTTGTGTGACTACAAACATGCTTCTTTTGACAGCAAGCAGGCATATTTCTCAAGCCTAGTTTTCTCTGATAAGAGAAAAGGTTGTGCATTTACAGTACTGATGTTCTTCTTATCAGTCTAAAGCAGCAAGTGCAGCAAAGGATTGTGGGATATGAATTATAAGTTTGCTATTTTTAAAAAAGGAAGCAGAAGCCTGTTAAAGGGACGTTTTATGGTTCTCTTGCTCAGGTAATTGCATTATAACTGAACCTGTTCTTTCCGACTTTTTTTTTGCACAGAAATGAGTTCTCTGGATTGTCTCCCCATTGTGAATTGTGAGATAGATATAGTTTCTGCAGTAGTTAATTCTGAAACATGTAAAGGAAATTGTGCATGGGATTGAAAAATAGAAAGAGATATGCAAAACTAGGGAAGAAAGAGGAAAATGTGGGGGACGGGACTAATAATGGAGGACGTTGTGCTTACATTTATGCTTACTGATATTAAAGAGCAAGCTAGGCATTTGATGGAATGGAAGGTCTAGATCACAAATGAAAATCTGAAAAGTGGTGAGGAGAGGGTGTGATTTAGAGCAGGGCTGGCTAATCTGTGACCCTAGATGTTGCTGGATGACAATTTACATCACTCTGACCATTGGCCATGCCGGCTAGGGCAGAAGGGACATAGTTAAGGATGGGTTAACCTTACGTTCTCTCCTTTTTGGCCAAGGCACAATCTGACCCCCTCCTTTGGTAATCCTCACAGAACTCTAGCCCAATGGTTGCCATTAATTTGATGTTGAATTGATTTTAGAATGAATTGATTTTAGAATGCTGTGTTACTTTTATTCCTGTTAGTCGCTCTGAGCCTGGCTTTGGCTGGGGAGGGCGGGATATAAATTAAAAATTATTATTATTTTCTCATTTTTACAATCTTAAATTCAATTCTCCACATCAGACTGTGATTTAAAAAGCACACACACAACAAAACATCATTAAAAAATCAGCATTTTAGTTCACATTCCTCCTAATGTAAACAGCTTTGTTTGCAATTCTGCCCAATAGGCATTTTGCAAAGCAATTTCCTCTAACTTAATGCAATTGTCACTAGTTACGTGCATTTTTGTACACAATGCTTAGCTGGAGAACGGTATCACAAAATTTGGAGAATGTGAAATCTTGAAGGGTGGTTATGTGTTAGCTCAGACAGAGTTTTTTAAAATGCAATTTAAGTAGCCTCTCTTTTAAATGTGAACTGAATTGATTTCGCCCCATCCGTTGTAGTTCAGCAACATCTGGAGGGCCACAGGGTAGAGTCACCCCTGCTTTAGAAGGTAAGTGAACAGGCTAGGAGAGCTCAGCCCTTCCTCACCTGCCACTTCTTAATTACCGTATTTTTTGCTCTATAAGACGCACCAGACCACAAGGCGCACCTAGTTTTTGGAGGAGGAAAACAAGAAAAAAAATATTCTGAATCTCAGAAGCCAGAACAACAAGAGGGATCGCTGCACAGTATAAGCAGCAATCCCTCTTGCTGTTCTGGCTTCTGGGATAGCTGTGCAGCATTTGCTCCATAAGACGCACACACATTTCCCCTTACTTTTTAGAAGGGAAAAAGTGGGTCTTATAGAGCAAAAAATACGGCATTTCCCTTTTCTTAACCATGTTTGCAGCAGCTAGGAGAAGAATGGGTAAGGAGAAGCAGTGGGCAGATGAGGATTAAGAACCCCTTCATTGCTCTCAAAATCGTGACAGTGGAGACTTGGGTTCCCAGACATCAGTCTCTGCTGAACATCTGGTTTGTGGGGAATGGCGCTGGAAATGGCACGAGGTGAAAACTGCACAAAGTATGAGTAGGATATACCAGAAAGAGAAACATGGAGATGGTTTCTATGAGGACATATGTTTAGAAATGGAGCTTGGAATTCAGAGCTGACTCTCTTCTCACGGCAGTTTTCAAAAACACCAGGCCTTGATGAGTTGAACATTTGTCTGCAGTCAGCTTGTGGGTGAAATTCATCTATCTAAGGTTAGCCTTCAGCATATGCTTGTGTGTTTGGCTACAGCTCCATCCCCTGACTGTGCTTCTGTTTCCTACAAAGCTGTCCAGATGTTGTTTCTTTGGATATAATGCGTTATCTAGAAACACATTGATGTAAAATTGCATTATCACTCCTTTGATCTTAGGGTTTTATTTTTTATTGTGTTGTGTGTGTTTTTTAACGGAAGGATCATTTTGTTCATAATCTGATTATGGCATATGTTCCCCTGCTCAGGAAATTAATGTGAATTATGGACCTACTAGTCAGATTTATGAGGTAGGTCAGTTGGTTATTCAGCTTATCTCTTTGATTTAGTTTAAGGGTGAGTTATGGGACAAAGTCCTGTGTTCACAGAACGTTCAGACACATGACTGGCGGTGGGAATGCTGTGCATGTGAGGAGACTCAGATGGAGGGCTTTGCATGCAACCAGCTGGACTTTCATCTCTCCTTCCCTCTCCCTCCTGCACCCCACTTCTAAAAGTTCCTCATATTTAAGGAACATGTATGATAGATGCGGGGTGGAGTGTTTGTCAGCACACGATTCCTATTGAGAAGAGATGACTTAAAAGAAAGGCATATGGAGAGTGATCTGTAGCTAGCAAGGGGCAGCAAGAGATGATTCTCCTAGTTTTTCAGACCATTGTGGAGGTCTAACATAGAAGCCTTTACAAGTATCAAGTACTAGTTCCTCAGACTTATTGGTGCAATACAGGGCTCAACCAAATTGATCATTTGTCAGCCTTTTCACCCACTTCAGAATCAACCGTTCTGTTTCAACTATATTTCAGGGCTTAGGTGAAATTCTTATAGGGAAAGGGTATTGGAATGACCACCATTTTGTTTTTTCTTAGAAAGCCCTGTTCTAAGCTGCCTTTTGAATCTTGGGAAATTCAGTTTAAAAAAGGGGCTGCCTCTTTGCCATTCACCAGGGACTGCCATTATACTGGATGGCAGCTGAATATATAAAGAGTGTGAACAATATTTCTCAAGTAGCTCATTTTATTGGTGAAGAATTAAATCCCCCTCCAAATAGAGGGCAGTGGTTGAAAGAGGTTTCTGAAACGCACAGTCACAGCAGGACATTCTAGGCAACACTATTTTTAAATGTGGTGAACTAGGTAAGATTCCTTTTCACATTTGGATTTCCTTTCTTTTTAAAATGAGAATGTCTTGCAAAAACCTAAAGGAGAAGCTTTATTTGAAAGCAGGCTCAAAGGTTTAAAAGGCGGGCCGTGGCATCTTTATCGGTGGTGGTGGAGGAAATCAGATGTTAAACGTGGAGTCCTGTAATCAGGAGAAAGAACTACTGAGTCTAATGGGACTTCATCTTAAGTAAACTTGGTGATGATTCAGCAAAAGAGGGAAGTGAGGAACAATTTTATGAAAAGGTATCTCCTTGAATTACTGGGTGTGTTTCAAGAACTGTTTGCCAAATAAGCTGTTTCTCACCAACTCTAGTACAACGAAGCTTTATTGATGGCTGGACTCCTGGTAGTTCCCTTCTTTGGCCAGGCCTGGGTGGCAGTTCAGGGGCAGAATCCCCATTTGAAATCCCATAGGGTTTTTTCTTTATGATCTAATGAAGACTCAAGTCCATTAAGGAATGGGCAACATCTTCTCCCAACTGTTGGAGCTGGTTACATGATTCTCTTGACTATGATTAGAAGCCAGGATGAAAGGAACTGTCAGTTTTGATTCTATCAGTTCCTCATTTTTACAATCTTAAATGCAGCTCCCCACATTTCCAATGCAATTTGAGAATCCTTTTTTTAAAAAAAATATCCTCATGGAAATTCAGCAGCATTTTAGTGCCAATTTCCCCTGATAAACAAGTTTTTGTATGCAATTTTTCACTAAGGTGCATACTTTTGCCCACAATTTCTCCAAATAGAATACATTTTTGTATGTTTGTTTTTACAAGTACATTAATGTTTATGTAAACTTTCACTTGATTTTTTTTTAAAAGAGCATTTTTTTAGAGAAGTGCATCACAAAATTCAGCTAATTGCAAATTTCAAAGAGTGGCTGTGCTTTGATTCTCATATCATTTCAGAAAGTGTGGATTTGAAAGATTTGGTTTTAAGTGCGTACTGAATTGGATTTCTCTTCCACTATTAACTAGGAGGCTTCCCAAATCCAGAATACAGGGAACATTATGGGACAACCTGGTGAAGGGTAGATAAGAAAGGGAAATAATAATGACAGCCGCAGCCATTAAACGTAAGCTGCCAATTGCCCATCAACATTTGCTGTCATTTTATATGGCACCATCAGCAAGGGAGACTCACAATGATGGACCATATGCAGCCCGCGAATGAAAACATGCCCTTGCAAAATATAGGCAAATTATTAATGGATTGCTTTATGCTTTGCAAATGAATATAATAAACAGCTCTTTCCCTTCAAAGTCCTTTTAATGTATGCAGCCAATTTCGCCTCCTAATAAAATAGAACAGAAAATTATTCTAGCTACAGTCTTTATCGAGGCAACACTTTCATTGCCATCGAAAAGAATTATCTGAAGTTAAGAATGGTAATCAATTCAATAGTGCATTTCAGTGATGATGAAGACAATTTTTCTCTCTCTCCTTGCATTCAGTCTTTTTAAATTTACATTTTTTTCAAATTAATTCCACTAGAAAGCTACTATTCAATAAATTTCATTTTAAAGATACCTAAGCTCTCAGGAGCCTCCTCAGGCAGGTGGATAAAGGCAACAATCACAATTTTAGTGGAAGACTGTAGTGGCAGGGTATATGCTTTGTATACAAAAATCCCCAGCTTAAATCCCTAAAATCTACAGGTGCCACATACCATAATACCCGCTCAACACTTGTAAGAACTCAGTTGTTTAGTGCGACAGAGCTTGCCCTTTGGAACTCTCTGCCTATTGAGATCAAGCAGGTCCCTTCACTGTACTCTTTTCGGCACCTGCTAAAAACATTATTGTTTAGACAAGTCTATCCAGATGCTTATAAAGATGAGGCAGTTTTAATCTGTTTTAGTATTTTAACTTTTGTATGTTTTAAAGTATGGCTGTGATCTCTCCCCTCCCCCCCCCCGATTATATTGTTGTATCTTTTTTTGTAAATCGCTTTGAGCTTGTTGGTTTCATTTTCACTATAAATAAGTGCGTACATTTCATGAATTAATTAATTATTTTTTTTAAATAAAAAAAACAGCTGCAGGTAGGGACTTGGGAAAATACTTATATTTGAAACTCTGGAGACTTGCTGTCAAGTTAGTAGACCACAGATTGGGCTAAAAGAATGAATGGTCTAAGGCAGACTCCCCTGTTCCTTTGATGCACCCATAATTAAGTACCAAGAAAGTATAGGTAACTCGTAGCCTACGTGCATTTAACGTAGCGGATTCAGCTTTACAAGCTTGGCAATTTAAAAAAAAAAATGAAAAGGGAGTGGGAAGGGGGCAGTAAACCAAGAAAAAAGACTTTGGGAATCCCATCCCCCCTTGAATACAATGTGTTTTGACCACATGTTATCTTGGCTTTACACACCCTGGAATGAAAACCCGATGTAAGTTGAGAGTCGCCTGTATCCATACCCCACAAGTATGCCAGAAAAAAGGGGCACCCCATTTTCTTGTACAAGAGCACAATTGCCCTTTTGGGTGCCATGATCTTGCACAAATTTGCACTGAGATCTCACCTCGGGGTGTGGGAAGCAATTGTGGGGAGGTCGCAACCCCCCCCCCAAAGCACATCTTTTGGGCTCCGTGATCTTGCACAGGTCATGTGACTCACACAGGAGGATGAGCAGGAAGACACATATCCCAGATTTGGGACTCCAGATGTTGGTGTGCCTGCTGTATCTGCATCAATCAGGATCTTAGTGGCAACAACAGGTCACCTCCTCCATTTCAGTGCTGTTTACACTCTAAGATGAAAAGTACATAAATGATGTTTTGGTGATAATTCTAATGGAAGAAGCCCATGGCTTCCAGCCTTTGCAAAACACCTCCAGGATCCACCTTACAAATCACATTAGCATGGAGGAGGTCATTTAAATGGCACTGATAAGAAGCTACATTCTATTTAGATTCAAACTGGTCCATGATGTAGCCAGCCCCGTTCAGTCAACCCTGACTAACAGCAGCTTGCTGAGATCTTTGGCAGATGTTGGACCCTGAAGGCCTGTTTGCACTTGCAGAAAGGGCCAGCAAGCAGATGCTTAAGTTGCTCACATCCCCACTTCTGGGGCATTTGGGGGTGATGTGCGAAAACGGAATTTACACTTTTGCTCTATGGCGAGAGACTTGGGTTTAGGGATGGGGAGAAAATTGTTAACTTCACGCTTCAATGCAAAAGTATCAATTTCACACTTTGACTGGAGCAAACCGAAGTACAATTTTTTGTGATGAAAATAACATACAAAACTACATTATATTAGAAAACCTTTCATGCAAAAATACATATATTATTATTATTACAGTGGTACCTCAGGTTACAGACGCTTCAGGTTACACACTCCGCTAACCCAGAAATAGTACCTTGGGTTAAGAACTTCACTTCAGGATGAGAACAGAAATCATGCTCCGGCGGCAACGGGAGGTCCCATTAGCTAAAGTGGTACCTCAGGTTAAGAACAGTTTCAGTTTAAGAACAGACCTCCAGAACGAATTAAGTTCTTAACCCGAGGTACCACTGTATTTGATTTCTTATCCACCCAGAAAATCAAGGCTACCTTTAGCTTAAGAATCTGAGTCATGTAAAGCTTATATCCTACCAGGGTACTCTTAATAAAGCCATGCAAATGGGTTGTGTAGTGTTGTCAGCTGCATCTAGCTCTAGATAGGATGGATGGAGATGCAACTGCTGCCTCATGTGGCTAACCGTGATGGATATGATGGCCACAGTTAGAGAAAGCATGATGCTTCTGAACACCAGTTGTTGGCAACTACAGGAAGGGAGAATGCTGTTGTCCTCAGGCCTGGTTTATAGGCTTCCCACTGCCATCCAGCTGGCCGCTGTGAGAACAGGATGCTGAAACTAGATGGGCCACTGATCCAGCAGCCTCATCTTATGTTCTTACGTGCTTGTTTCTTCCATTTTAGTTCACCTGTCTGTAGCCCTGGGGAGAAGAAATGCTGCTGTCTCCAAACTATTCCTCTTCCATTTGCCTTTCTTCAAAGCAAGAAGGCTTGAGAAATGTCACTCCATTCCCCATGCCCCTCAATTTCGCCAGGCTCAAATAGCTGCTTTCCTCTTTAGTTCAAAACATTGCATCCAATTTGTTGCTGCATTTTTTTTTGCACCCAATTTAAAAACTCGTAGATGTGAAAACGACTCAATCAATCAAAGCCTTAAAAATAAGCAGCGTATTGATTAAGAACACGGAAAGACTTTCAGCATAATCCACAAAACCCGGAATGAGTAATTGAACTGGGGCCTTTCCTTTGACCTTGTTTAAGCAGAGACTAATGTTGTCATTTGCCGCGGAGAATGTCAGGACTGCAAAATTCAGAGAGTGCTGCTCAAAATATTCCGGATTTTGGTTCAGAGTGATCATGCTGCCTTTCTTTTGATGATCTAGTCATTTCAATGCTCTTGGATTGTAAAGTAAATTAGCAAGGGTAATTCCCTGGTGAAATACTCTCTTCCCCCCGCAACTTGGCTTTCCTCCCATACTACTTTGGTGAGAGTTCTGCTTGTTTGCCAGCTCGGACAAAAATCTTTTAAGAAAATATCTGAACCAAACTTTGAAAGAAATGCAAAACTGCCAAGCTCCACCTCATCCCAAAACAATCTTTCTTGAGGTATTTTCCAGTGGGGGAATTTCCAGTTGACGACTATAAGCTAGAAAGCTAACTCATACGTGACCTGGATTTTACCATTCCATTCACACAACAGACCCAGCTTTCTAAGGCCCTTGAAATGTGGAATAAATATTAGGAAAGAAACTCTCAGAATATGATGATCATTTCCCCTGTGTTTCTTCAGGACAGATATCCCTGTCATAATGTGTGTATCTGGGTCTGAAAAGACAGTCAAAAGATCTACTACTGTGGAACAAAGTTTGCCCCTGAATTGTTGCTGGAAGCTGGGGAAGAACAACCCCCACTTCAGAGCTCCAATTCCTCTAAAAAGCAATACTGAGGAAACTGCTTGCTCCACATCAGACCACTGGTCCAACTAGCTCAGGACTGTCAAAAGTAGGAGTCAGCAATGTGGTGCCCATGGTCTCAGTGGCTCCATTGAGGTCTTTTTCTGGTGTTCATGATTCTTCCAAGGAACACTCACTGACCCCTTAAGTCTTGAGGGTGGAGTTATCTTTTCTTTTGAGATGTACAGAGGGCTTATGGGGGAAGCAGGAAGTTTCTCTGTTCTAAACCCACACATGCCCTGGCAGATTTCTAAGAATGGTTTAGGGTCCTTCTATCTGAGATCATTTTAAGTGGAGATGCCCAGCCAAACTTTGATCTTCTCCAAGCATGAACTCTATGCACTCCCCTTTATTCTGCATCCAGTGTGTTCCCATGGATGGTTTGGTAAGTGGTGTGCACATGGCATTTGCCACAACCCACATCTAGCCTGTCATTTCTTATGACAGGCTGCGCTTCCCCCTAAACCAGCTTCGATCCAAGATTAGAAATAGAATGACCTAGTTGTGTTCTAAACTGGGAATGTGTCAGTCTTCATCATCATTTAGTCTTGGGAAGTATTCACATTTAACTTAAGACGAAAACATTGCTATTATTTATTGATGCTATCTTTAAACGCTCAAGAATGAATCTGTCAAAAATCCCTTTCCAAAGCTTTCTTCAAAAAGAAGCACACATCATTGCTCGGGATGGGAAACCTTGCCACAAAATGAGATACAGATGGGATTACTACTCGATTTAGCCACCAAGGAAATTTAGCCATCTGCAGGTAAGACTAGGAGAGTGCCTGGCCTGGACAGCTGCTGGCAGTCAGTGTTGACAATTCTCAGCTGGACAGGCCAGCGCCAGTCTGACACTGTATAAGCCAGCTTCCTATTCTGTTCTTATGTACAGAATAGTGGGAGTGTCTGAGAGGGAAGGCGGGGAGCAAGAAGGCTGTGACTATTGTCATAAGCAATACTAAAATTCAATAAAATGTCAGCATGAATATTTTTCCTTTATAAAGCCACCTTCGTATATGGTCAATTAACTGATGGCATCGTTTGTAGGACACTGCACTGCTTGGAACCAGCCGCAACAATTATTTTCAAGGGTAAGCAGGGTAAACAATTGATTTCACGATGGTGTGACACAGTAAGTAGTTTCATGTTTTCCACGGGTAGAGCGGAAACTGTGTCCTAGATACTCACTATTGAACACTTGCAGATCTATCCAAATCCAGCATGTTTGCAATAACTCTTAATTAGAAAGAAAGAAACTCTAAATCACCGACCAACCAATGCAGCTTTCATTGTGAGAGTCAAAGCTACGGTATTAAAAGCAGGAATTGTTCCTTAGGTCTCTAGGTCCCTTGAGCGCTGAATCTGTTCTGTCTACTTGTGTGCCCTGATCATCAAGAAATGCTAAACACAATGGGACTTACTTCTGAGTAAGCATGCCTAGGATTGCACAGTTAGCTGCCGACGCGTATGTCATTATTTGTACAGCAGAGGTTTCAAAGGACCAAGGTGGAAAGCATCCAAGTCTCGAAGCTATAAAAGGCAAGCATGTAGCAACTCACAGTATCTATCCTGTTCACTAAAAAGAACAAACCCTAAAACTGTGATGTTGTGATGGGCTGACATCTCCCATTGGCATGCTACCCAGATCGGGGGGGGGGGGGTAGCTTGGAAGGAAATGATCCAGAGAAGACCTGCATAATTTATCAGTGTTTAATCTGAAATGGGTTTTCTCCTGCAGACTTGCTCCAGTTTCAGCTTGTTCCGTTTGTAGTTCTTTTAGCTTCCTTTGATTTCCAAAATCTACCCCTTGGAGACAGCAGGGATTTCCTAATGCTAACTAAGCAGCAGCATTTCAGAGTGCATTACTGATAGGGCAAACTAGCACAGCACGCTAGCTGCCAATTCAAATGGAGAAAAACAACACGGCTGATTGAAAAAGTAGCTGGCTGAGGATACAACACACTCTGGCCTTTTTCTTGATTTCCCCAACTTTTAAGTAGGAGAGAGGGGAACCCAGAGATTTCCAATGCAAGAGTCAAATGTCCTTGATACATATTACATCAGGCTTTCCCAATCTGAGGTGCACCCAGACATGAGCAGCGCTGGCCTGCCCATGAGGTGGACTGAAGTGGTGGCAGAATCCTACCAGGAGGTGTTGCCATGGGGACCCTGCCTGCCGCTGCTGCCGCATCAGTCACATAACGACCATGGCTTCTGGCAAAGTGGGAGCAGCTACAATCACAGTACCCTTCTTTGGCAATCACACAGCGTCCCCGGACGTTTCACTGTCTATTGATCCCTGTGCCACCACTTTATTTCTCGCTGCCACCACCCAGGCCCTACGTGGTACAATAGTGAGTCCAGTCAGGGTTAAAATGGAACATAAACTTCTGTTTATTTATTGCAGTTTAACAAGTGTGTGGTTTCATAAATGGTATCGGTCAATTACAATCATGGAGTGCCTATCCAGACGTATAACTTCCGCTACCTGCTCTCACTCACTAAACCACTTCTCAGATATTTACTTGTCTTCCTAGCCCCTAACTGATCCTGACTCAGCTTATTTCGCTACACTAACTCAACCTACCCACAGACTCTATCCCAGTTCACTCCCACCCCAACCAACCTCCCAACGAACTCTTACCTTCGCCCCTCCTAGAGCTGGTTTTATAGTCCCTCTAACTCCACCCCCCTGAGTTCTGATTGGGTAACTTGTTTAACTATTTCACCTCCAGCACTCTCATATGTTAACGTCACACCTTGTAAGTGAGTCTTTGGCCTGGGGGTGAAAAGCAGTACTTTCACATTTTGCCTCAGGCGGCAAAACAGGATGGGCTGCCCCTGAATGTGGGAAATATTTCATTAGCTTTACATATTACCTGTACTGTTGTATTGTGGAACAGATGCTTTTTGAGTGATATACCAGCATGCCACCACACCAGTGGCTGCAGTATGACACAATGACCGTCACTGGACAATTTACTACTCCTGCCATCCCTGACTGTCGGCCATGTTGGCTGGGACTGATGAGAGTTGGACTCCAACAACACCTGGACCTTTTGTCAGCCTATGCATGGTCACCAGTGGGCTGACAACCCAGGGGGTTTGTGTGTGTCCTCTCCCACCTGTATGAACGGGTGCATCATACTTGGCACGGGCTGTTGGTCCCACAGCTGTTACACTTTACGAAATCACAGCAGCTTCAAAAATAGCTGCTTATAAACCTATTTCATTTATAAATACACTTGCACTTTGTTCTACAGGAAAGAGATTCCGCTTAGGTCTGATATCCAAGCATTATTGTGAATTATCCTGTCACTATTTTAACATAAGGAATTTAGACTGAATGCATTTACCGCTTAGGAAATGCATTGCCATTGGGTCAAAATCACGCTGGTGAGATGCCATCCATATTGTTATTAGTTGTATTTGTTCTGAACTCATGGTGGGGTCATCCTCTGTTGGGGAATATTTCATTATTCCCTCATTCACCTACTTATCTATGAGGGCTTCAACTCTATGCATTCACATGGCTTCATAGGGAAAATTCCAAGGGCCCCACTTGTCTGAAACACTGAAGAGCTCCTGCCTGCCAGTCCAAACCATACTGACCTAGACAGATTAATGATCTGACTTGATATAAGCAACTATCTGTGATGTTTCTGCTGCAGCCACAGTCCTGAGTGCCCTCCTCCAGCCTGAAGCTCCTCCTCTGCAGCCTGCAGATCACACCTTTTCCATCCCAGTCTGCCCAGAAAAGCAGTGGCTGGGCTTCAGAGACAGGAAGTTCCGGCAGTTTTCTTTCTCCTCTAGAATCAAAGGGTGCAATTTGTGCACATGAGAACACACACACATCCAAAGTCGGCACCCAACATCATTTTGAGAACAGCCGCTCCTCACTAGAATAGGATTTCATCACTTCCTCTCAAATGGAATTAGCAATTTTTAGCAGAGTCAGTCACTTGCTGTGGAGCCTAGCAGCCGTGCTCCATCAAGAGAATAAAAGTAATTATTCCCATTGCAGCAAGTGGGCAGAACAAAGAGAGAACAGCGGATATTGGAAGCTGCCAGCTAAAGGCCTGAGTCATATCCGTGCATTGTCATCTGTCTCAAATGCACTTGTGTGAGGAGTGACTAAGTAAATACTGGAAGGATAACTGCTCTGGCAATTCTGGCTAGGGCCGGCCCTATCATAAGGCAGGGTGAGGCAGCTGATTCTGGAGAGTGTGAGCCTCCTTGGGCATTTCTCCTGAGCCTCTCTGGGTGTTCACTTTTTCTGTCCCAGCTATTCCCAACCTCCTGAGCTGGCACATGAACAGTAGAAGAATTTGGATTTAATATTCCGCTTTATCACTACCCGAAGGAGTCTCAAAGCAGCTAACATTCTCCTTTCCCTTCCTCCCCCACAACAAACACTCTGTGAGGTGAGTGGGGCTGAGAGACTTCAGAGAAGTGTAACTAACCCAAGGTCACCCAGCAGCTGCATGTGGAGAAGCGGAGACGCGAACCCAGTTCACCAGATTACAAGTCTACCGCTCTTAACCACTCCACCACACTGACTTGCTTGCTGCTGGTCTGGCTTGGCTTACTATCTCACCAAGGCACCTTCTCCCAAACATAGCACAGTGCCATTAGGAAAGGCCCCTGATAGAGCCAGCTCAAGCCATGCACTACAGTGGGTGCCATACCTGTGGATGTCTTGGTCGTGTGATGCATGCTGGCACTGTCAATGCTGCATTTTTGAGTGGGTGGCATGAGCAGGTGCCTGGCAGAGTAGTGAGGTTAAGAACAGAGTTGTGGGTGTCATGTAGGCTGCCCTACACCTCCTAAGTCAGGCTGTTGCCCTCAGGTGCAGTAGAGATAGTGTTGCACCAAAATCTGCCCTCCAATTTCATGACACTTTCTCTCCCTGAGAAAACAGGCTGCAAACAACATACATGGAATGTATTGCATAGCCATTGACAATGCAAGCCTATACATGTCTACTCAAAAGCAAGCCCAATTGAGTTCAACGAGAGTTACTCTCAGGTAAATGGGTACAGGATTGCAGCCTCAAACAGTCTTATGGGGCAGCCACTTTTAGAATGATCTGTCCAGTTCTCAGTAGGGCTGGGCAATATCTGGTTTTCAACATTGTGATTTATCACCAGCTAAACATCGCAATATACTGATATATCACAATGTCTGAAATAAGGATAGAGCTATGTAGAGGCATTGGTTGGCTGCATGGTTTCCCCCACATTGTGATTTTTGCATAGCGCGCGCATGCCCACACCCACCCACCCACAGATCATGATTCACAATATATTGCCAGGTCAAAAATTATGAAACCAATATCACAATTGAACTTCATACCAATTTTGATATATCACCCAGCCCGACTTCTCATAAAGGCTGTTGTAGAGCTGGAAACATATAGGTGGTTGACACTAATTCTGGGAACTGAATAATTTTCCCTACACCTAGTTCTCTTTTCTAATATGATTGGGATTGTAGTTTCATAAGCTGATCTCCGACCATAATAAATAAATTCAATTCAATAATATGAAAATCCTATGGAGTGGGGGCATAAGAAGCTTATAACACTACAATATTGGAAAAATGGAGAAAACCTGACTTGAAACTTTTTTAAAAATGAGGTGAGAAGGCTAGTTCCTGTTTCCAAAATACCTGTCAAGATCGTGAAGCTTTCTCACTTGCCTTTTTACAAAGTCTCCATAAAACATCCTTTTGAGCTCCTGTAATTCTTTGGCATCTGCAATAGATCTTAATTAGCTCTCCAAACTGCTGACAGTGACTTAACTGTTGGTTTTATTTTTCTTCCACAATATTTATATCTAAAGTAGCAAGTGGTTAATTTGAAATCTTTACACATTGCCAAGCCAAGATGGATGTACTTGCTATAGGAAAGATTTATGACTGCCGGAACACAGCATGGATGCATTGCCATCTAGACTTGTGGCACAGAAGGGAACGTTGAACATTGCCTTGAACCAGGTGAAGGCCTTTGCTGACAGATACTCACCTGGTGGGAAAAGACTTTCCCCCCACAACAGTAAAATTAAAAAGAAAGAAATGTCAGACTCCTCATATGCTCTTTGCTTACAGGGATGGGGACTTCCGTTCCAATAAGACCCAGTCGGGGATTTGTAACCCAGCAATACCTGCAGGGCCACAGGTATCACCATCCCATCTTTGTTGGAAAGGCAGACATCCGGGGAGCTGCAGGTAGGGTGACCTCCAACTAAGCCATACTCATCGTGCATAAAGGTAAAGGTAAAGGGACCCCTGACCATTAGGTCCAGTTGTGGCCGACTCTGGGGTTGCGGAGTTCATCTCGCTTTATTGGCCGAGGGAGCCGGCGTACAGCTTCCGGGTCATGTGGCCAGCATGACTAAGCCACTTCTGGCAAACCAGAGCAGCGCACGGAAACGCCGTTTACCTTCCCGCTGGAGCGGTACCTATTTATCTACTTGCACTTTGACATGCTTTCGAACTGCTAGGTTGGCAGGAGAAGGGACCGAGCAACGGGAGCTCACCCCATCATGGGGATTCGAACCACCGACCTTCTGATCAACAAGTCCTAGGCTCTGTTGTTTAACCCACAGTGCCACCCACATCCCACTCATTGTGCATACACCCACTGAAATCTGTGGCCTTAAGTAATTCAGGGGGTCTGCTCTGAGTATAACTAACACTGGATATCAACCATAATAAGTAGAGCAAAACGTTTTAATCACTGTATTTTTTTCAGACTCAACCCTCTTTATTGCACTTCATTGCAGGGGGGTTGGTCTACATGACCTTGGGGGACCCTTCTGACTCTACAAGTCTACAATTCTGTTTGTCCAGATGTTTTAGATTGGTTTTATCGCTCTTAATTTTATTGTATGGTTGGCTGCATTATCATGTGTGGTTGGTTTTTTTTTTTTTGCAATTTAAAACTTATCTTTGTATAAAGCGCTGAATAAAGGAATTATTATACAAATGCTGGGATAGATCTGTCTGTAGAGCATGAGTCTCTTAATCTCAGGGTCATGAGTTCAAGACTCATGTTGGGCAAAAAAATTGCAGGGGATCGGACTAGATGACCGGCATGGTCCTTTCCTAAACCACTCTCTTTCACTCCTTCACCCCACACCTTAGAAGATTAGTTTACAAGGCAAAGTCCTTTCCTCCAGCATTTCTGTTGGAGGCAGACTGAACTCGTTCCGCTTCAGAGCCATGATTGTTCTGAACCTAGAGCCAGCCAAAGACTGTCCTGTGAAACTGCAGTATTTCTAGCCTCAACCAAGCCTTGCCCATTTGCACTCTAGACCATGTAATCATTACGATACTATAATCTTTATTGTCACTGTCCTTTACAGAACAACGAAATTGAAAAAATCTACATCAGACATTCAAAAATCCACAAGCCTTCTATCTCAGCTATCCCAGCCTGGTTAGCCCCTAAAAACTCTGATACCCGATAATTGAATACAATATACTCACATAAAGACTACCTTACACTGCGTTTAAAACCAAAATCACATTTGGATAGAAACTGTTTCTCAGGCGGCTAGTCCTAGTCTTTATAATCCTGTACCTTCTTCCAGAAGGCAGAAGCTGAAAGAGATCATATCCTGCACTATCTCTGCAGCTTTCTTATGGCACCTGGAAGCATAGATTTGATCCAAGGTGGGAAGACTGCACCCAGTTATTCTCTCCGCAGTATTTACAACCCTGGACAGCATTGTTTTTCCCCTAACCTACTTGTACTCCATGGAGGGTTCAAGGAGAAGGGGATGACAGAGGACAAGATGGTTGGACAGTGTTCTCGAAGCTACCAGCATGAGTTTGACCAAACTGCAGGAGTCAGTGAAAGACAGGAGTGCCTGGCGTGCTCTGGTCCATGGGGTCATGAAGAGTCGGACACGACTAAACAACTAACAACAACAATCGTACCCTGTCAGAAACAACTGGCAAAACTCCGGTCAATATTAATGCAGCAGTGTTATTATCTCTTTCCGAACTGTGTATGAGCAGACTTGACATGGTATAATTTGTTCCCCTTTTCCCGTCTTAGGAAACGGCCAGTGTGAATTCCACCCACAGTTTGTAGTGGGCAAGGTCCGGTTCTGAACGTTTTGTTGACTGATCTGTATTTGTCCCTCCCTCTCCCCACCCCCACCCTGCCAGGGAAACCAACTTCTGAATCTCATAATGAGTCATTGCGGCTCCAGACAATTGCAGCTTCCAAAGGCCAGGCTCTCCGAGGTTCATTAGAAATTTCCTAATGGATGCGGCAGATCTTAATGAGTCAGAGTGCACTAGGAGTGTTAGGATACTGGCAAGTCAGTGACAGGCAGCACTTCCAATATTAACCTGCCTGCTCATGACTTGCCTCACTGGATTCTCCATGGGACTCTGTCAGGTTCATATGCATCTTCTGAAAGACCCAAAGGCATTATGGGATGCAACACATTGGAGCAGGCAGAGTTAAGCATACAGCATGTGGGCCAGAGACAACAATTCTCAGCTCCTCTGAACAGACAACTAAAAATGTTGACAATCTATTTTTAGATTGCTTAATACTTCCAGCCTAAAGGCAGCACGTGGTAAAGTTATTTTAAATCACCCAAGAGACATAAAACCCTTTGTTATGGTAGATAATAAACAATACAGTGGTACCTCGGGTTAAGAACTTAATTCGTCCTGGAAGTCTGTTCTTAACCTGAAACTGTTCTTAACCTGAAGCACCACTTTAGCTAATGGGGCCTCCCGCTGCTGCCGTGCCGCCACTGTGCCATTTCTGTTCCCATCCTGAAGCAAAGTTCTTAACCCGAGGTACTATTTCTGGGTTAGGAGAGTCTATAACCTGAAGCGTCTGTAACCTGAAGCATCTGTAACCCGAGGTACCATTGTACTATCAGAACATGAAAGTCAGTCATCTCTGGCTTAATCACATTCCTGAACATGATTTCAACTGTTTAATTACTACTTACACTAGGTGGAAGGATAGATAAATGTGTCACTTTCTAGGTTTTCCGGGTTCTTGTTTTTCCAACATTAAGCTGAGTTCACCCCATTTCTGCATCAGTTCATGAACACGTGTTTGTGTGTCTTCGTGAAAAAGTACTGTTTCCGTGCACTCCTAACATACAGATCTATGAAGGCAATTTCCTCTTCTAGAATGTGTTCCGGTACACTATTTCCACCAATATGCACATTTGCATAGACACATTTTCCTAATATTAGGGTTGCCATATGTCCGAGATATCCTGGACATATCTGTAATACTGCAGTCAGCATGTACGGCAGCCCATGTTGGCAGTGGCGTTTTTGCCAATTTGCCATAAAATTAACTCAAAAATGGCATATATATTTTTGCGATTTTGCAAAAAAAAAAATAGCTCAACAACTCTGGGCAGAACTAAAAAAACCCTCTCAACAACTTTTCTGTTGAAATATGGCAACCCTACCTAATATACCTCTTTATTTTGCTTGGAGAACTATACCCCAAAATTTGGAGAGGTCTGAATTTCGAAGGAAAGCTGCTTTTTGGTTCATTCAGGAGTTGTGAATTAGGCCAGTTTACGTTAAAATTTACAGAAAGAGCAAACTTCTCCTCCATTCCTGGGTTTGTCGGTTTCTCCTTGCTTTAGAACCTGCCATGTCCCAGGAACACAGAGAGTTAGTTGTCTTATAAGAGGCCAGACAAATAATCTCTCTAGAGCAATATTGCCTATTCTTACTGGCAGCAGCACTTCAGCGACTCTGCAAAATAAGCGTCCCATCACCTGGTCCTTTTTTCAAATGCCAAGGCTTGAACCTGGGATCATGTGCATATAAAGCATGTTTGTTACTATGGCACTATGGTCTCTCTCCAATGCAAACACAGTCCCATCAATGTGCTACTGTTGTGATGCCACAAAGAATAACTTTGTGCCAACACAAGGAATTCACCTTTTGCAAAGCATTGGAGATAGGTTTGCCCTGCAATACAGACAGTTAGTTAGTTCTTGGCAGCAATGCCATCAGAAGAAACGTTAAATGTATCAAGTCTGTGGACTTACAACGGAGGAGACAATCAAGAGACTGAAAGACCTTTGAGGATGGAGCATGGAAAATTAACTCCAGGCTTCCACATGTCTTGATCCTACTACAAGAAATATTTTTCCAGCTGCTTACTAACTTTGTGCATGTTGTGGGTGTACACACATGCACACACACACCATAGACACATCTGTTTTACATCAGTTCAGTGGTGATGGCTTCTTTCAAAGAAGCATGGGAAGTGTAGTTTCATGAAGATGATGATAATTACCTGATACGGACACCACCTCCAGAACTGTTGTTTCCAGTATAATTAGTCTGTGGCACGAAACGCCCTCAGAGGCCTACCCTCAGGAGCCTTCAGAGGTGAGTGGAAACAGTTCCTAGCTGGTTCTACATATCACTGTTCATTAGGCAGCTCAAAACCACAGCTGGTGGAGAAGGTAATTGGAGAGCAATCTGGTGACGGGGGAATGCTTCTAACACAGGGAAGATTTATGGTTGTGTACAGGAGCCGGGCAGTCGTCCCCACTGCTTCTTCCCAGCTGACAAGAAGAACTTACTCCCACATAAGCGAGTGTAGCAATGCAGCTTGCATCGTTGGTGACAGCAATGCGGATACTTTTGGCCCAGAGATGGAAAGAAGATAAAGTCCCAACCAGAGAAGAGGGGTTGACAAAGATGATGGACTATGCCGAAATGGTGAAAATGACCAGGAAGATTAGAAACCAAGAAGACAGAAACTTTAATGGGGGGAAATTTATAAGTTACCTTGGAGAACACTGTAAACAACTGAAGACTTTGGCAGGAATGTAGAAACACTTGTAATGTAACAGGAACTATGGTTAAAAAAAGGGAATTTTAAGAAAGAATGGAGAATATTCTAAGATGCAGTTGAAAACAGATTAATAACAGAAGCCATGGAGGGGTGGATTCAGGGAATCCTATATGTGTAAGGTTATGATTACAAATTGAATACAAATGTAAATTATAAAGCTGGAAAAAAGTATAGAGGTGGAAGGGACACCATGAATCATCCAGTCCAATGCACTGCAGGAATATGCATCAATGCAGGGATCAAACCCATGACATTGGCATTATCAGCACCACACTCTAACCAACTGAGCTAACCTGCAAGGCTGACTTGCTCTTTTCCTACTGCACAGTTTCTACAACATGAAAATTGCTACAATGTGAAATCCGGCCCAGAACCAGAGGTCAGCCAGGCCAGCCAGGCACTGGTCAGGGGCCTCTGGGACTTAGAACGACTCCTCACTAGCTTGACCCGGCCATGCTGCCACTCTTCACCCATCCCCCTGCTGAACACCCCCGTGGCAATGGGTGGGTGCCGCTGACAGGGGCATAGGAAGGGGGGGTGGAGGCAGATCACCCCGGGTGCCCTCACTGAGGGGGATGACATTCAGCGTGCCATCTGCCCATGACTCCCAAGCCTACCCCAAGCTGTCGGGGGTAAGGGGAGAGCTGAGCAGCTTTGCAGGTGACATTCCCCCCTTCCTCTTTTGTTTTGACACCTTGGGGGAGGCTTGGAAGTTGTGGGCAAGCGGCACACCGAATGTCCGCCTTGGGCAACTTGCTCCACCCCCGATGGAAAGGAGCGCGCACCACTCTGGGCACCCGAGCGGCTTTCCCACGCCTGGGAAGGCAACCTCTGGGCCGTGCCCCCCTTGAGAGCACGCCCACCCTGGGCAGCACGGGCATATGTTCCACTGCTGGCCATTGATGCTTTGAATGGGCCCTAAAGCTCTCTTATATTGCTCTATAGAAATCTATAGATTCCACAGATCTGTTGTATTGGGGTAAACTAAGATGCTGAGAGCCAAGGCTCAGGGCTAGATTAACCATTAAGCAAAATAAGCATATGCTTAAGGTATCAAGGCAAGGGGGGCACCACAGAAATTTCCCATTGCTGGATTTTTAACATTAATGGTCGCAAACTGCTCAAACTGAGCATTCATTTTCTCAGTTGAAGTATATTAAAAATCCCAAGAGAAAAACTATGCAACAAAGCAGGCCGGATGGCCTTATCTCTACTAAGTATAGAGGCAGCTGTGTCATGAAAGATTAGTTTCAAGGATCTGATCAAAGACTGCAATTAGAAAAAAGCAGGGGAACTTTTTTCAAATACAAATAAAGTGGAAGTTTACAAAAATAAGTGCTCTTTTCCATCTTACTGTACTTTTCGTTTCATTTTTAAAAATATTTTAACTTACGGTTTATTATTGTTTATATATTGAAGTACGGGACGCGGGTGGCGCTGTGGATTAAACCACAGAGCCTAGGATTTGCCAATCAGAAGGTCGGTGGTTCGAATCCCCGCAACGGGGTGAGCTCCCGTTGCTCGGTCCTTCCTCCTGCCAACCTAGCAGTTCGAAAGCACATCAAAGTGCAAGTAGATAAATAGGTACCGCTCTGGTGGGAAGGAAAATGGCATTTCCATACGGTGCTCTGGTTTGCCAGAAGCGGCTTAGTCATGCTGGCCACATGACCCGGAAGCTGTACCTTGGCCAATAAAGCGAGATGAGAGCTGCAACCCCAGAGTCGGCCATGACTGGACCTAATGGTCAGGGTCCCTTTACCTTTCCCTATATATTGAAGTAGATATATATGGGGGCATCAAAATCGTTTAAGTGCTTGGGGCCTCTAAAGGTCTTAATCCAAGCCCTGCCAAGTCTGGCTCCGATACAGAAGTGGCACTACCTCACCTGGATGGCAGGTAATGATGGCGGTGAGAGGGGGTTGCCTTTTACCCATGCTGTGTGGTTGCATGCAGGGGATGGGTGTTGGGTGGGCATCAGTGCTACTGTACCAAGAGCCCCCTGAAGTCCAGCACCAGCCATGCATTAGATGCATCAGTTCTGCTGCTGCTGCATAAGAATGTGATAAAAGTCCCAAGAAAATTTGTTCCATGAATATCCTGTAGATACTTAATTTGTGTTGAGTCATTTGGCCCTCTGTGAAGACTTGTGGGGAAAAATGGCAATTGGTCGACGCCTCGGATAATTAACAAGAGAAAAACAAGAGCAGGTACTGCACAAGGTACTTTGAAAATTAACACAAATTGGACAGAAAGGAAACCATAGAAGACCAAGAAAGAGAATTTGCCACAGGGGAAATTAACTACCAGACCCTTTTCTCTTAAGCTACAGTTATGAAATTTCTTTTTGGGGTTGTGCTTTCCTTGTGGAGAAAAAGAGAGAGAGGAAAAACAGGAAGTTACTGTCAGTTCTTTTTTCCACTTTCATTCCCCTAGTAATTGATTCAGGGTACCTATCTAGCAGGTAAGATTTAAGTAGATCCAATGTTTCATGACCAGGTGAGGGGATAAGGAACACCTTAATGAAGAACCCAAAGAGTTTAAAGGACACACCTGCTATAGCGGTTATCGTTTTTAAAAATAATTAAAAAAACAACCCAAAATATAATTAAATTTCACTCACTATAATGTTGAAATATAATTAACTCACAACCAAACCAGTTGTGATGGTGCAGGAAATCTGCCATTGGGATCTCCTGCTGTTTTTGTTTTGCTAATTAGAAGGCCTTCTGGGTTGCTTTGAAGACCAGGAAATGGTGGGGGTTAACCCTCTCCTTCCACTCCCAAGCTACTAATTCTGCAGTATTTGTGTGGGGGAGGAAGGGAGTCAGAAACACAGTACCTATCTTTTCACCCACACACCCTGCCAATGCTACTATTTGCTTGGGGGGGGTACATCGGAGAAAAGACATGTGATGAAAGAGTTAAACACCCTCATCCAGACCACCCCCTTCTCCCCAGTCATCAAAGCCGTCCCACAAGGCTGCCGGTTACCAAAGCAATACCTAAGGGATATGGATGGGCAGTTCTGTCTATTGCAGTTTCCCACAGCTTCTCATTTTTCCAATCATGGGTTGAGTTTCACACTTTTCCCGCATCATTTTTTAAAAATATAAAAGTAATCACACACAAAATGAATTTCTCCAATCCACACATTTTATGCAGTTCTACATGAAGCAATTTCCTCTTATATAATGCATTCTTAAAATTTTTTTTCCCATTAATATATGCAATTTAGTGCACGGCTTTAGTGCATAACGTTTGTATAGACTGCCTGGCTGGAGAACTGCATTGCACAATTTGGAGGTGTGCAAGTTTTGATTGATATTAGTGCTTCGGTTCACATGCTTTCAGAAGCGCTATTTGGGCAGTTTTGCCTTCGCATGCAAACTGAATCGAATTTCTTCCACTATCCCTGAGAGAGAGAGAGAGAGAGAGAAAATGGACCACCCCGGTTTGGACCTTAGCTTTCAACTTGGCCACTTGCCAGCTCAGGGGGGGTTGGGGGCAAGCATCACTTGTTTGCAGGCGAGACCCCAAGTGGGAAATAAAATGCCCCTTCCCCTTCTTACATTATGTATTTACTTACTGCCCTTCGATATCACCTTTTTGCCAAAAAAACTCAAGGCAGTTTAAGCTAATGGCTTGTCATTGAAGCCATGATACAAATGTGGAGGGAGAGGAATGAATCTGAGACAAGAAGAAGAAAATAAGCAAAGCCAGGTATCAACTCCGGGGACTTCCAGATGCAGATTATTTAACAGCACTCAAACAGTGCTGTTCTGCTTAAAGCTGGAAGTGGAAGAGCAGCTCTGGTTGCTTCCAGATGACCTGTTTATTGAGCATTTTATTTGCAGAGCGGTTTAGGATGCTGATTGCTATTTATTGAGCATTTGTTCAAAACTGTTTAGGTAACATTTAGAGGGTGCACTCGTTACACTATAGTACCCCTCCAGACAAGCAATAACGCCATAACATTAGGGGAACATTGTAGAACAATTAACAAAGCAGGATGCTACATGGATAAAAAGGTAAAGGGACCCCTGACCATTAGGTCCAGTCATGGTCGACTCTGGGGTTGCGGCGCTCATCTCGCTTTATTGGCTGAGGGAGCCGGTGTACAGCTTCTGGGTCATGTGGCCAGCATGACTAAGCTGCTTCTGGCAAACCAGAGCAGAGCACAGAAACAACATTTATCTTCCCGCCAGAGCGGTACCTATTTATCTACTTGCACTTTGACGTGCTCTCAAACTGCTAGGTTGGCAGGAGCAGGGACCGAGCAACGGGAGCTCACCCCGTCGCGGGGATTCGAACTGCCGACTTTCTGATTGGCAAGTCCTAGGCTCTGTGGTTTAACCCACAACACCACCCGCATCCCTTGCTACATGGATAGTGAAGTACAAATCCACCACCAACACTATTATTGCATCAATGAAAAGTTGCATAACACACCTCCCCCCAAAAACCCCTCTAGTCTGGAAGAGCCCCAAGGCAGCTCGATGAGCTCAGAATGTTGATTTACTCTTGGGGCAGGGAATGGCATAGCCTGGGAAAGAATATGGCTGGCTTGCCACATGTTGTTACGCATGCTATAAAGAAATAATGTCTATGCTTTCCAGAGTGCAAAGATTGTCAAGGTTGACATTCATCCTACTACACTATGCAAGGCACCTATCACCTCTTATCAGTTTCTGCCCACACTGTCTAAAGGAATTCTTTCTTCCCTCCTCAAAAAAGTTTGGGCTTTCTTAACCAAATCAAAAGCTGAGGAATCCTCTGCCAAAGGATGTTGAGAAAGGACTCCAGTGGCAACTGGCCTTTATCTGCTTCTCCTGTTTTTTAAAGAAATAATTTTGTATTGGTGCTTTATTTTCCATTTCTCTCTATTATAAGGCATGCAAAGAGCCATGCTGATATTTAAATGTCATTACTGGCTTAAATAGGAATGCTCAATTATCAAAGCTGAGAGTCTCCGCAGAGTTATTTCAAAGCAGCAAGCATAGCCTTGCTTGCAAAAGAGTCTTCCATATCTTCAAATTAAGACCCAGAAACGGAGAGCTGTGTGTCAACTCAATTCCTGGGTTAACTCATTCCAAAATGGCTCACCCAAGTGATCAAAGAGAGTCCACCCCAGAGCCTTTGATCATTTCTTTAAACTCCCTCCTGAGAAGTTGATGAGTTTTATGCCAGGGATTAGAGGGGCCAATGCAAATCAAGGAGCAGAGGCAATTGTAACATGTTTTCCATTGCAATGGAAAGTGAGTAAGGACGTCTGCAAAACATAACAAACACTGTAAACCCCAAAGTATGGTGTTTTCTGATGGAGTTGCTTAACAGTGCATTTGTACCGGGGGGGGGGGGGGGACAGGATGCAGCCAAATAACTAGACCTAAAACCCTGTGCAAGTGGACCACCTGCCAAGCTCCTGATGTCAGAGGTAATCAGGTTATTCAAATTGAAAGCTATAAATTATTATTAGGTTATTTATTTATACCCCGCCCATCTGGCTGAGTTTCCCCAGCCACTCTGGGCAGCTCCCAACAGAATTAAAAGCACAATAGAACATCAAACATTAAAAACTTCCCTAAACAGGGCTGCATGCTAAGTGTACTACCAGTTCATCCTTTCACAGAGAGCTGTCCCACACCAGTACAGACCATTGATCCATCTACCTCAGTACTGCCTGCACTGACTGGCTGTCAGGGACTGGGCAGAGGAGGAATGGCGGAGACCGCCTCCCTATCCTGACCCTTCCAGGGAGGAGGAAGAGGAAGACAGTACAGATTTACAACAGGAGGTTGAGGGAGGTAGCAGCTTAGAGGCAGATGAGGGGGAAAGCTGGGAAATCATGGGACAGCCAGAGCAACACCCAGCTGACAAGCATTCCAGACCCTCCATCTCCTGATACCCGGTGAGCCTTAAAAGTAGGAGAGCAAAGAGCTCAAAGACAGAGGGCACGTAGCAGCACCCGTAGAGGAGACAATAAGAATGACGAATGAGGAATATTCCACAAAAGAGGAAGGGTATCTTTTTATATTCGACGGCGGCAGCAAGAGTTTTGATCGCAGCAAAATGGAAGAGTAATGAAATCCCCTCTATACAAGATTGGATCCAAAAGCTGACAGAATATGCCGAATTAGATGGTTTATCAGAAAAAAATAAAGAATAAATCAAAACAGGAATTTGTTTCTAAATGGGAGGCTTTCAAAGAATATCTGAAAAATAAATATAGTAGTTTAAATTCTGTTGCAGCATTCGAGGAACTTCAGTAATAGTTGCTAGGTAGATAGAAGAAATTAGATTTATTGAGAATAAGTTTAATTATGAAAAAAAATGTGTATTGGCAATAAGTAATATGAATTTGAAATATGGAATAGACGGGAAGTTGGGTCTTTAGTGTTAAGACCAATAGATGTTTTATTGTTTGCCAAGAAAATTATGTGTCTATGGTTATTTTTGTAATTTGCGTATAATTTGGTATTTGTGGTTTTTGTGTGTGTCTTTTTTTCTTGTTGTATAAATAAATAATAATAAAGTATCAAATTTTTTAAAAAAAATAAAAAAGAGAATGAGGAATGAGGAAGTGGGAGAAACAGGGAGTGGAGATTCACTTGAGACAACACCATTATCCAAGAGGCTGAGTTCTATAGCCTCTCTCTGTAAAGATTGAAATAAAAAAAGATGGTAAGAAACTTTTCCTTGTCTTTATACTTTCCTGGGTAACCAGCCGCTGACAGCATCCTGACCCTAGCAGCAGCTCTCCAGAATTCGAGACAGAGAACTTTCCCAGCCCTACCTGGACAGGGTTGAATCTGGAACCTTCTGCATGCACAAGTGATGCTCCATGCCTGAACTACCACCCTTACCTCCTTTGCAGCCCTGGTTTGAATTCAAGCCGCAGCTGCAAAGGAACAGCCTCTCATTACATTCCCAACCTTTCATTTCCAGCTTGAATACAGTGCTTTTAAAGCTGGGTGCGTTTTCCTGTCACCATGCAGAGTGAGGGGAAAGGTGTCTATTTCAAAAAGTGCCAAATCTTCCCCCACACGCTGTCCGTCAAGGTAAAGAAGTACCTTAGGCCAACTCAGTTATTTGGCACCTGGAGCAGAAAAACACCAGAACCTCTCCTCCTTGCTAGCAGTAAAAACACAACAATATATATTTTTTAATAATCTAACAGTTTGCTGCCCTTTCGTGGCATCCAGAATCCTTGAGGTGGCCACCTCACGAAGTAGCTGGTAGGCCTTGCTCTTCAGAGCTAGGAGAGCTAAGAGATGAAATTTCACTGCGAATGTGCCATCATTTCTGATAAAGAAGATAACAGGGAAGCCTCTGCTCAGGTAGAGCTCATGGATGTGTCCCTAGGCTAGGTCTTAAGAGTGTAACAACCAATATATTGGATCAGATCTGCAGTACTTCTGACCAGGGCCAACCTCAGACATTTTGCTGCCTGAGGCAAAGGACAAACTGATGCATCTTTTCCATCCAACAGCCAAATGCTAATAAGAATCGCAGTTGAATCTACACCAGCGATGGTGGCAGGCTAGTTTAGGGAGCCCAGGAATTCACAGGTCTCCCAACAGACAGGAAAGGAAAGGGAGGTTAAGTGGAACTGCTTGGTAGGTAAACTGCTGCTGTCCCTTCAGCTTCTGCTGCCAGAGGTGGTTGCCTGTCCAATAGTAGGGCCGGCCCTGAGTCCACCAGATATACCAGCCAGAAGCTCACAACCGGAAAATCAGAGAGAGAGAGTCTTCCCCGTTGGTTTGCTCCTAGCATCTGGCAGTCCAGGCTATGCTTGCCTCTAAGTTGGCCACTTACGCATCGCCACAAAAGGAGAAATGAATGCATTGTCAAAACAGAGGCTATGGGTTTGCATAAAAGCTGCAGATGTAGAAATAATGACTGTAATTTAAACAGAAAAGCAACACATCTCACCATAGCAGGGAAAATTATGTCCAGCTGAGCTGTGTGCCAGCTACAGCTTGCTGCTCAGGTGCTGCTGACCGGCAATGCTAAAAATCCTTGCTCTCCCCCTCCTATTTTTCTTTATCTTTACACCGAACTAGATAGTCCTCCCAGCAGAGGACACTTTCCAACAGAGGGTGCCTGATAGCCTCTCAAAGAGCCTGAATAGTAGAACAGATGGCCACCAAAGCTGTCTCTTTCCAACTTCATCTCCTCCCAGAAATACAGTGGAACCTCGGTTTGTCAACTGAGGTGGAATAGGCGGTCAGCAATTTCAATCGAGAAAATGGAGAAACGCACCTCAGAAGCTGTTCGATTTCTGAGGCACGTTCGAAAATGGAAGCATTCACTTCTGGGTTTTCGACGTTAGGGTTCTGAATCATTCAGCTTCCAAGACCTTGAAAACAGAGGTTCCACTGTACATCCTAAAACATCTTTACACCCCCTGTATGATTGCAATTCTTTAAACCTAGGAACACAGAAGAACAGGGAAAGCTCCCTTCCTCTAAGTCAGGCCACTGGTGCAACCATCTCAGGATAAACTCTGGCAGTGGTTCTCTGAGGCAGGGGTCTCTCATAGACCTATCTGGAGATACCAGGGATTGAACCTGGGACCTTTGGGATACAAAGCATATGCTCTCTCACTGTATTATGGTCCTTCTCCTATAAAGCTGTGATGAATGAATGAAAAGAAGGTATGTCTCTCCTCATAGTGGGCTATGTAGCAACTAGTACAAATAGTGGGGAATGGGAACATATACTGTACTTTGAATAAACACATTTGCATGATATGCCAAGGAAATTACAGACCCTGAATTGTATCCAGTGCTACTCAGAGTAAACCCACCAAAAGGAATGAATTTGTTAGTCATGTCCATTAATTTCAGTGATCTACTCTTGGTAGGACAAAACAGAACACAATTACAAAATCATCATTATCAAACATCCAAAGCAGTTGGATGAAAGCAATACAGTGGAAGGATACTATGATCTTGCAGACATGGGGCCTACACGCTTATAATAATGCAGCTGTCACTGCAAGTTATGCAATGAGGAGAACACGTTCAATTGATTTAAAATCAATTCACAGAGCAACTTTCACAAGATTCATATCTTATTTCATTAGCAGCCCTGGGGGTACCGCAGTCATATCATTTTACTTTAGCCTTAAGTGCAGCACAAAGTACGGAATACAAAAACACTAAATCAAATGCAGCAGTCAGAAGGGAAATTCATTTTGCAATGGCAAGACTTCTTGGGGAGACAGTCATGAAAGAATTCACCAAGTCTTCTCCCTGAAGACAGTGAGGTTTAGCATGTATAGGAGGACACTGGGGATCAGTTGACCTTCACTCACCACTAGTGCAAAGTTGACCCTCACTAGTTGTGCAAAGATTCATCTGCTGTGTGAAAATTCTCTTACCTCCCTCCCTCTCACTTGCTCCCAATGGCCATTGTTAAGACTCTTTTCTGGTGGCTTGCATGTTTCCCTTGGGAAGAAAACAACATCTTGCAAGAGTGGTTTACTACTGGTGCCTTACCTTGCAGGTGCACAAAATTGCATAACAGCACTTTGGTGGGTGCAGAGAATAAGCCCTCCCTTTTCCTGGGTCTGGGGCCTTTCGAGGGCCACTCCTCCCATTAGATGAGGTGAGGCAGTCAATTTTAGGGTGCCATTAGAACGTAAGAAGCACCCTGCTGGATCAGATCAAAGTTCTACCTAGTCCAGCCTCCCGTTTCCCACAGTGGCCAGGGGCCCACACACAGATGATAAAGCGAGTTTGGCTTGGCTTAATGCTGTCTTTTTGTCCTCTTGTCACCCATCTGAATCCCTGGCTGCTGTACCAAAATGTTTGGCAGCTGCTGCTTGAAGAGCTAGGCAGCTCAGCTGGAGAGGGAAATGTGCAGGTCAAGGAACCTGTTGCCAGCTGAGGGGAGGAGAGAGAGTGAGAGAAGGAGACAGAGAGAGAGAGAGAAAGGAAGAAAGGAAGGAAGAAATGAAGAAGAGCAGCAGGAGAAGGGCATGGCAACACATTACGATTAAGCCAAGGTACCCACTTCAGATTTAACAATAAACCACAAACCATTATTTTTAAGAGTGCAAATATGGAGACCTGTCTATGATGGTCATTACACAAGCTTCTAAAGAAGAAAAAGATTTGTGTACCCCCCCCCATTTTTCTTACCCAAATCTGCAGCTTAATTCTTTTTTCGTTTTTGAAAACTGTCTTGACTTTGAAATCGATCCCAACGGTGCTGACAAAAGCCGAGGTAAAAGAATCATCGGCATAACGGAACAAAAAAGAGGTTTTCCCAACGCTGCTGTTTCCAATGATGAGCAGTTTGAACATGTAATCAAAGTTCTGGTCTGATGTGTCCTTCTGGCCAAACCTGGCGTCTTGCGTAGAGGCCATCTGTAATAATTTTCAGAAAGATGGTGCGGGGGAAGGGGAAGAAAGAGGGTTATTTTTTTGTGATTTTTTTTTGTGATTTATCTTTTAGGTTCACATCATGTAAGTCCAAAGTGCTTGCATTTAATTGAGCTCCTCAGTGTTGCATACCATAATATTAGAGGACAAATTTAATGAGGTCCTAAACTATTCCCCAACCCTCCTGGTAATCCAGCCATAAACTTAAGTGCTGACCAGTGCTGAAAACATCTCCAAAAGAGCACCATCATGACTCACTTAGCACAGTATGAAACTAGCTCCCCATTCGCAGAAATGTTAAAGAACCTTCCTCAAGTGGCAGCACTGCAGTCAAAATTAATAGATGTGAAAAGCATTACAGGCCCTCGTAATTCAAGTCAGGGGAGGATGAAATGGAAAAGCACTTCAGGGGTTAAAAAATAGGTGGGGTGGAAGGTAGGAAGCAAAATGGTTTTTTCTCATTAGCTTTGTGTTGCAAAACTAATCCAGTTTCAGGTCTATGGGTTAACTACTGGCCTTGCTGACAAACAGCGCTGCTTTTTAATAACACAGTGTTCTACAACATTTGTATCCTGTCCTTCCCTCCAAGGATCCTGGGGACAGCTTACAACGATTTTCCTCCATGGCCACTGTGAAGTAGGTTAATTTGAGAGGTTGTGAGTGGCTGAAGCTCACCTAGTGGACTTTGTGGGTGAAAGAGGATTTGAATCCAAGATTTCCCCAGTCCTAGTCCAACATTCTGATGATTAGAAAGTTAGACTACTACATTCCAGCCACTACACAATAATACTAAATCGTATCTCTGCAGCTCTATGTAGAACAAACATTGCGAAGGAAGGCTCAGGCCGCATGGCGGCTACAGTCCTGCGCACAATTACTGGAGGGGGGAGGAGTCCCACTGAACTCATTGAAGCTGACTTTCAAGTAGATGTGTACAAGGTCAGGCGCCAGAAAAATTCTTGACCGTGTCTCATGCTGTTTGGCATCTTCCTGTCTCATCCTCTGGAGCCAGTATAGTGGCTGGAGTGATGGATTCAGACATGGGGGACTTTTCAGTCTAATTTAAAACTAATTATTTCATTCACAACAATACAACATTAGTTCTAATGTTGTCAGCAGGAAATTAATCTTGGTTCTATGGGCCGAACCCAGACTAAGTTAGTTGCACTTAGGTTGCCGTCCTAACCCCACTTACCCGGGGCTTAAGTTACATCAAGATTTAACTTGTGCCATCTATTTCAATGGAAACAATCAAGTCTGAGAATGTATTTCATCACAGCGCACACTGTATTTTCTTGCATTACACTAAAATACAAATTATACAGGCTAAGCTAGAACAGGTACCAAGTGGTGTGGAGGGCACTTGTGGAGGAGATGTTGGAGTTGGATGTTTTTTCAAGTGTTCTCTCCAGCCTTTCAATTCTGCTTGAATGCATAATGGGCCTTATCCTCCTTTTAAAAGTACAGCTTGTCTGATAATATTTCATATAGAGGGTGGGGAGTTTGGATCACTGGCTGGTGTTACGAGACAAATGAATTGAAGAGCACTTCAAAGAATGGAGTTGCAGTGTGTGTGTGTATATAAAAAAAATTATTCATGACAGTCTCCGATTCAGGAATTCCTGCTGCTATCACTACACGGAAGCAGACTCCCACTCATCTCTTTGATTAAACATAACCACTCCCACCTGAAGGCTTGCTATGCTTCCTTTTACTTTTCCTCAATTACGAAGAGCATCATAAAGGCCTCCCAGTCCCGTCACTTGGCAGTAACTGCCAATTTCATTTCCTTGTGCTATTCTTCTTACTAAAATCTTCCGCACATTATGGTCAGATGGAGAGGCAGAACTGAGTAGCCCCAATGAGTGGATGAGATGGTGGAAGGTGTGGTTTTAAAGGACAGCACAAAATTAGAGGGTGGAATGTAGAGAACGAGTGGAATGTGGTTATCTCTGAGTGTAAATTCTATAAGAAGGACTGGGAGGGATGTTCTAGATGCAGTATTACTCAGCAAGTGAATGAGAACATGGAGCCAAACAAGCCTGCAATTCCGAATGAGACAGGCAGACTCCTCCACAGAATCATTCTGGGCTCCAAAAGTAATTGAGTACTGGGGACATACTATCCCCAGCTCTCCTGAACAAAATGCCTAGGGTGATCTTAAGGTAGAGTGGGGGGGAGGAGCGGCATCCAAAGGAGAGCATCTTGTGGCAAACGGTAGCTTCAAACACCCTCATATTGACTGGGTAAATATTCTGGTCACTACAGAAGGGTGACATTTCTAGATGCCCTAAAATGACTGTGCCCAAGAACAGTTGGTCATGGAACCAATCCAAGGAGAGATGATGGACTTGAGCTCAATCCTAAGAAGGCACCTCAGTTGTGTGTGAGATGTACATGTGAACCAAATGATGTCCAGTTCTGGGCACCACAGTTTAAGAAGGGTATTGACAAGTTGGAGCGTGTGCAGAGGAGGGTGACCATGATGATCAAGAGTCAGAGCACCAAGCTTTATGAGGGAGTTGGGTATGTTTAGCCTGGATAAGAGGAGACTGAGAGAAGATATGATAGCCATCTTCAGATATTTAAAGAGCTGTCACATGGAAGATGGAGCAGCCAATAGATTCAAGTTAAAAGGAGAGAGATGCCGATGGAACATCATATTAAAATTTCTGGCAGTAAGAGCTGTTTGACTACCTTGGAAGGTGATGGAATCCCCTTCACTGGAGGTTTTAAAACAGAGGCTGGATGGCCATCTGTCAGAGATTCTTTAGCTTGGATTCCTGCATTGCAGGCAGTTGGACTAGGTGACACTTGGGGTCCCTTCCAAGTTTACAATTCCATGATTCTATGGCAAAAAAGTCAGAGCATTCTGAATTAAGCTGAAAACAGGACACATTGATTTTCCTTGCTCCATAAAAGGAATGAGCCCACCACCTACCCCTTGTAGGGTATTCCGTTAAAGGAATCCGGTGGTCGTGGATCCAGTCCGATGCCCTGCCAGTGGCTAGGGCCATGGCACAACCCCTGGTGACATCAGGGGAAGCTTCCAGTTGTATTTGCATCAACAAGCTCCTCCCACTGTTTGTTAACCTTCAAAGACCTCGGCTGCACAGTTGGGGTCAAATATAGGTTGTTTGACCCAATGCCTAAGCCAATACTACTCACATGCTGTAACCAATAAAAGTTGTGGCCTACTTTAGCCTGTTAACCTAAAATACATGTGTCCTTGTACCTTATTTTACCACTACACAGGTGGGGGGGGGGGTCCTCGACTCACAAAAGGAATGACCAAGAGCCTGCTTTAAGCCACTATTTTTTCCTTTGAAGCCCCACTCTTATCTGCCCCACCACACCTGACATCATGTTTGGTGTAAAGTGTGGGGTGGGTGGATGTAGCTTCTCAAAACAGCCTGGTGTGCCAAGTTTCAGTTGTTCCCATCCCTGATACTGAAGAACAAGACTTTGCTGAAGAGGAATCATAGCTGCAAAGGTAAGTCATAGCTAATAACCTTTTAAGAGTCCTTTAACAATGTCATTAAGTATGTGGATAAGCTGATCAAGTAAATATTGTGTACTTAGATTTTCAGAAAGCTTTTGAAAAAGTCCGTCACCAAAGACACATAAGTTTAGCAGTCATGAGATAAGAAAACAAGGCCAGTAACCTGCTAAAGAATAGGCAGCATAGTAGGAAGAAACGGATAGTTCTAGCAATGCCGGGATGAATTGAATTGAATTTTTTATTATTACAGTCACAGACCAGTTCCAGCTCACTTATAATATCAGGAAAATCATAAAACACATTGGGGAATGTATTAAAGGGGTTTGCCAAAGATCTGCATTGGGACAAGCACTTTTTAACTTGTTCTCAAATAGCCTGGAGCTAGGAGTGAACAGTGTGGGGGCCAAGTTTGCTGATGATATCAAGTTGTTCAGGGTGATTAAAACAAAAAGGAATTGTGAAAAGCTCCAAAAAGAACTCTCCCAGCCTGGTGAATGGGCATTAAAATGGAAAACATGATTCAATGTCAGCAAATTTAAAAGGGATGCACTTTGGGGGTGAGGAATCCTAATCACATTTGCACTAATCAGGTCTGAATTTGTAGTGACTGACCGGGAAAGTCATCTTGGGATCACAGTGGATAGCTGGATGGAAATGTTGACTCAGTCTTTTGGATGCCACAAATAAGAAAGAGTATATGCTCTGTATCACACCATTAGTGATGGCTCTGTTGGATTCAGTTTTTCCCCCTCCTCTGGATTTTAATGTGTGCAGGGTCCATGTCAGATGTTTCATCTCCAAACAAAGAAGCCCCAACTACCCTCTAGGTAAACTTGGTTATGTGAGAGCAGTTAAGATGAGGGAATCTTTTCTGATTCCAGGGATTCTTTTATGACATCACAGATGGTTCTTTCTACCAACTACCATCACTTGGATTCCAGCCACCACATTTCAGCTCCCAGTAAATGAGCAATCTATTTCTGAATGATGACTTACCCTGCCCCTTTTCTGGGCATGGGATGGACACAATGGGGTGGGGTAGAAATCCTAAGCTCAATTTACCATCGATGGCCTGCATGTGCAAATGGACTGTCACACATCAAACAATACAGAAGGAGCTGCTCTGTCCCACACACAATGGTTTCCATGAAGGAAACTCACATGTTCATCTGAAAGTTGTCAAGCCCAGTAAACACATGTATATGTAAATAGGCCTGTCATCAACCAGTGAAGAAAAGTCCTGGGAAAATAAGATCATATCCTCACTTTTCATTTAAAGCACAATATCACTTTCTCAGTTATGGCTTCTCCCAAAGCATCCTGGGAACTGTAGGTACTGAGAATTGTTACAGAACTACAATTCCCTGAGTTCCCTGAAAATAAATATTGGCTGTTCAACCACTCTGAGAACTGCCACTCAGTGAGAAGAGGGATCTTCTAACAACTCTCAACATCCTGGGTTCCTGGGATTCTTTGGGGAAAACCATGACTGCTAAAGTGGTATAACAGTGTATTAAATGTATGGTGTGGTTGTGACCTAAGACAGATTGTTTTCTATCTCTAAGATTCCCAGGTGCTTTGAACAGCCCATGTCGTGTCCTACCTATGGTGACACATTGCCGAGACAAGCGAAAGGGCTTTCTCAGTGGCCACACCTAAATTGTGGCATACTTGCCCCATGAAGCTGAAGGAGTTTGTTGCCTTCTGCCAAATAGCAAATAGGCTTTTTATTATTATTCTGGCAGGCGTTTGCCTTGCTGTGCAGAATACTGCGTTCATCTGTTCTGCCTCCCTTTATAGAATTTTGTTTGACGTGGTTGTTTTATTGCAAATTTAATTGCCGCAAGCCACCCTGAGTGATGTGTGTGCAATCAAAGGTAGGGTAAAATTCCTTCTGCTGAGGAAAAGAAAGGAAATGTTGCTTCAGGAGAAAACGAGGGCAGGCAAAGGATCAGTGCAGTCTGAGTCAGCTAATAAGGCCAGAAGTGCAGGAATCTGAAACGATGGGAAATAGAACCCAGCCAGTCTTTGGGATTTGGGCACTTCCTGACATTGGCTTTCCCCATCTGACTGCACTGCTTTGGCAGGTGTTTAACACTAACTGCGTGAATGGGGAATGTGATGTGTGGAAGTACCTCAAATCCACTAGCATGTACATTGGTTGTGAAATCCACTGTAGTGTAGTGGTTAGAGTGTGAGGCTAGGAACTGGAAGGCCTGGGTTCAAATCCCCACTGAGCCACAAAGCTTACTGGGTGACCTTGGGCCAGTCACTCACACTCAGTCTCTTACACCACAGGATTCTTGAGAGGATAAAACACAGGAGAGGAAAGATGCCACCCTGAGCTTCTTATATCATTTATAAATGATATAAACAGGTATTTTCAATTTAATTCCACAAGCCATATACATCTATGGAACAGAGAATTGTCTCTGTAACAAAAAGCATTTTTGGGGGGCAGGGATAGTAGGCAACTAAGGTTGCAGTCTTATACTCACTTACCTCGAAATAAGCCCCAGTGAAATAAATTGTGCTTATATCTGAGTAGACACGCATAGGGTCCCACAGTCAAAGCTTCTTTTCACTATCAAATTAAAATGAGTCTAAGGAGATAACTAGTTTAACTAATCCTACAGCCTCTTCTGCAAAGTCTGCAACACTCAGTCAGAAAAGAAAATCCATCAGAAACTTCCAAACCACCAGAGAACAAAAGAATGGAACCTGGAATTGCTTAAAGGTTTATTCAGAATTATTCTAGACATATTCAGCAGGAGGGAGGGGGAGGAGGAAGCATTTTTATTTGTGGACTTTAAATGCTAATCTGAAGTACTCTGCTTGATTGCATTTTCATATCTCAGAGAATCCTTGATGCTCTGTAATTATAATTATGGAAGAGACATGGGGAAAAATACATTATTAGTCCACCTCAATGCTGCTGCCCCTCACAGATTTGTTTTTGACAGCTTTGCTGCTACCTTTACATATATATAATTAGCTCTTTTGCTGCTTAGGGAAGGGGGGGGCAAAGCAGATCTTTCCATCTTGAAATGTCAGATTAAGATTATAACATCCATACATAATATCCAAACAGAATAGATGATAAGGCAATGCAAAATTAAATATTTCAGCCCATTTTTTTTTATCTGTAATACCTTACAACCACAGTTCTGTTTGTACAAACCTACGCAGCCCAATTTTATACTTTGTTACTCAGAAGTAAGTTCAGTTGAATTCAATATGTCCTACATTCAAGTAACAGTGTATGGTTGCAGTCCTGCTGTCCTATCCTATGCCTGGTTCCCAAAATAAGTCCAACTGAGTTCATCGAGTCTTATTCCTAAGTAAGTTTTCTCAATAGACAAAACCTGCGTAACTAATCCTGAAGCAAACTCACCTTCTGATTAAAAACATCTTTACTCTTTCAACAAATAAGCAAGGTTTCTAGTTTTGTCAGGACACAGGATGAAATGTTTAAAATACAATGATATAGCAGAGATAATGGGATGTCAGCATGTAGCATAATATGAGCTAGTGATTCGGACGAGATGGTTATTCACCTTTCATAATCAAGCACGCCCAACCATTTACAGAGGTGCTGTATAAGGGAATACTGAGATTTTGATTATTATTTTTTAAGATTTCACTTTTTTTTGCAATTGGAAAGAGTAAATGTTAAAACCTGCATTACAGAAGGGGAAAACACACTTGCTAAATCAATGTATTGTAAAAACCCAACAGCTCAGAATGAAAGTGTAAAGATTTGGTGGCCAAATTTCTAATATCAAAATGATGGGTGTTTATCAGTGTGAGTATTGTAGAGTTGCCATTCAAATGACAGTTGTAATAATGGTCATTTAGTATAACCCAACAAATGGGAGTAAATTATTGTGACTCAATAAAAAAATGCATACCTTTGTACATTACAAACACCTGAACTTTATTTTGTTTCTTCAGTCTGGATAGTAAGAGCTTCCACATAAAAGCATTTTCAAGAGTGATACTCTCAGTTTCTTCTGAGCTACATATCATTCTTTGTTCCAGAATGACAATATTCCCATAACTGCTATTTCCCCCTTCTAAGACTCATTACATATTAACTTATGGTTATTACTACTATTTTCTTACCTTGATGTGCCTATGATCAGAGACTCATTGCTTTCAAAACTTACACTATGCAAAAGAATTTAGGGATCACAGGTTTACATGATCCCTCAGGCAAAATATATATCACATCATCAAAAGCAACTTAACAGAAGATCTAACATTGAGGCTTCAATTGGGTACCTAACTTTTGAGTAAACCTGCACAGGACTGCACTGTTAGCTAGCATGAAGTACAAACCTGCGTATCTTTACTCATGAGTAAGTCCTGCTATGCTCAGTGTGAGAGGAGAGGAAGGATTACACCCCAGTAAATGTGTTTAAGATTGCACCCCTAATGCTGGAGATTTAGTGTGCTCTTAAGAAAATAACCCATCATACAAAACTGCAATAACAGAAACCCATTTCCCCCTGGTGTTGTTATGCTAATACCATGGGGGAATGGGCTTATGTTGGGTTGCTGCTGCTTCTTTTCTTTTCACGAAACCTCCAACATTACGGCTGCAATCCTTAACATGCTCTGTGTGTTCTGCTGTCGCCCTGGATCTTTAACACTCACCCTCTTGGAAGAGGAAATGGTGTTGTCAGGGGAAAGGCGTTTGCTAGCTGGCTTGGATTCACTCAGTAAGCGATGCTTGAGTTGACGCCTCGCCTTTCCTCCCTGCCCAGTGAAGGAACAACCAAAATCCGTGTGACCAGAGATTTATTTTGGGGTGTGTGTCTGAGTGTGTGTTAAATAACAACATATGACAATCTGTGCCTAGTGCAGCACCCCTCCCTCTTCGAAAGAAACAACAAGCCATCTAAAGATGACCAGCAGCGATCGCACAACCACCGAGTGACTTTAGGAGAGGGGCGCGCGCTCTGCCTGTCTCTCGTGCGCGTACCCGCCATCTCACCCCCCCCCCCCCGGTAGCCACTACCCTTTCCCTGAGAGCGCGCGCAGAGTTCGGCCAGGCTTGCTCGCGGTTCCCCTTCGGTCTGTTGTCACTCACCTGCACAGGAGCTTCGTGCCTCATGGTTCAGCCGCGCGCCCTGTCCTTTCCCCTCGGCCGCTGGGGTCTCACAGGCAAGCGGGAGAAGCAGCAGCAGCAGACGAAGCAGCTGCAGCAGACGAAGCAGCAGCAGCAGCAGTCGTGGCCAACCCCGTCTACACGCCACGCACACAAGCACAGAGACACACGCGCCCGGCGCGTCAGCAGCAGCAGCAACAACAACACGCTCGCCTCGCAGCCCAGCAGACAATTCAGCACCGCGGAGCTGTCCACCCGGCCACCCCTGCCGCGCCTTGGCCCAGCGCCCCTCGCGGCGGCCGGTGGGAGCTGTAGTGCCAGCCGCCGCGCGTCCCAGGCCCGGGTCCAATGGAAAGCGGAGGGAGCCAGGACTACAAGTCCCAGGGAGCCTCGCTTCCGCCGCCGCCGCCTCCCGGAGCTCCACCCCCTCCCTCGAGGAGGCGGCTCCATGGAAACGGGGCGCAAGGAGGGAGGGCGGCTCTGCGGCCGCGAATTTGCGCGCTGTTGGGCGAAAGTTTCTGCGCTTTCTCTAGGCGATGCCAGGAGAACCCAGAGAAGGGAAATAGGCAAGAAATGCAATTCCCACCCCACAAACAGAGACAGGAGAAAATGCAAAGCCCGCCTCGCCCATTTAAAGCCACCTTTCCCTTGTTTTAACTACTGTTTCTCAAAGAAAAGGGAAGCGGGCAGCTTCCAAGATGTTTGCGCTATATATATATATATATTCCTGGTGTCGCGGTTGGAACTCATTTGCTAGGACGGCAGAGAGCGAGAGATCAGGCCGGTTGGGTGTTTTGCTTTGGACTCCATACTGGCGAGTCCTTTTCGTTAAAGGCGAAGAAGCTTGTCAGCTGCTTTCAAGGAAGTATTTGAAAAGCGGGGCGTGGAGGAGCCCACAGCGCTCTTACCTTGCCGTAGATTTCCATCGAGATCTCGCCCAGGCGACGTAGCACCAGCCGGAGAAAGAGACACGTCCACACCCAGAGAGCGGGAGAGGGAGACCCTCGTGGGGGAAGCGACGGCCCCTGAGACGGCTGGTGGCGTCGGGAGGCCAGGCAGAGAGCGCGCTCGCTTTGCCTTCTTCCGCCGCCCCACCGCCCGGCAGGTGGAGGAAGCGTTATTAAGCGATGCCCAAGGCAGAGCCGAGTTTCCTAGCAGCGCTATTAACACGCGCGCGCGATCCGCCTAAGCCTCCCTTTGGGCACTTTTGGAAATTTCGCATTAATTAACTCTGATCCAGAAGAACAGCAGGTGAAGGAGGCCGAGGGAGGAGCGTGGCGTGTGTGTGTGGCAGAAGCAACCAAGTTATATAAAATGCCCAGCAAAACAAAGCAGTGCAGCAGAGACGAGGCTGGCGAATTAATTAAGCCCGTCTCTGGCTGATCTGGTTGCAAAGCAGGCTTGGAAGTCAATCTCGTGGGTGGGTGTTTCTGGGACCCGTTAGACAAGCGGTAGGAAGACATTGTAGGGGGTTGGACTAGATGATCCTTGGGGGACCTTCCAACCCTACAATTCTATTTTTCTATATTCCATGTTGAAAACATTTTTGTGGTGGATACCTATCTAGGCAGCTGGAGGGCTTGTATTTCTTTATCTGGTTAACAAGAGGTATGCATTGATGGTTACTGTATCTATAATACGAACTGATAGTGGGTATTTTTGTTGTTATTAGTATTATTAAGATTTTTTTTTATTGTCCCCATCATTTTTCTTCCACCTTCCTTCAATAAATTTAATACTGGTAATGGTAATAATGCACCTGTTTAGACTTGATTGACTGCAAATCCCTAGCATATGTCCTAGCGTATGTTCACTGTTTGTTGAAGGATGCTCACCTGCCACTCACTCTTTGTATACTGAATGTGTTGGGCTAGAGATGGCATAGAGAAAAGTGTGTGAGTGAAAGATACAGGCAGGGTCACAGGTGTATATACTGGTCAACACTCACATAGAAAAAAAAACAAGTTCTGTGTAAAATAGGCAGCAATTCTTCTCCTATGCATGCAAGCTATGCTGTAAGATAAGAGAAACCGAAGCTGGAACAGGAATGGCACCTGGCACTAGGCCGCCTTCCTTTACCATCGTGGGTGGGTGAGCTGGATTTTTAAAAAAACGAGTTCTTCTTTAAAGGGGTTCTGCTTTGTCATTTCTAAGGCTGGTGCTCTCAAAACTGTGATATCATGCTTTCTGATAGTTATGAGCCAGCCAAGGGGAGGGGAGAACCATCTGCGTAAGAAATTCTGGAGATCCTTTACCAACCGGAATTGGTGCTAGCAGGTGATATGGACCAGTGGTGTGACAGCCGTTTCTTCTAATGACAAACTCAAGTTGCTCTGTGCCAGTCTGCTTTGGAACAGGTTGTTAGCCTTTTTTGGGGGAGGGGGGCTTTTAACTCTTCAGGGTCCACATGCCAAGGATGAGTGTGTGGCTCTCATGCCCCCCTACTCAGCTGATCCATGCATTGTCCCTACCATGGCTCATCAAATGATCAATCTGATGAGCAGGGAGGTGGGAACTGGCACCTCCATGCTGCTGGTCTACATGGAGAGGTTTAAACCCAAGTCGGACCGTTAGGGGTGGGAATCATGCAGAGCATGGAGAAAATGGAACCCAGGGTCGTGCAACAAAGCTTAGTGGTGGAAGATTGGGGAGAGATTAAAGGAAGGACTTCCTCACACAGAACACAGTTAAACTCTGGGATTTGGTTGCACAAGACATAATGATAGCCACCTGTTATGTACTGAGTGTAATAGGATCCAAAATGCAGCAGTCTGATTGGTCCTAGAACAATAGGATCCAAAATGCAGCAGTCTGATAGGTCCTAGAACAATGCAGCAGTATGATTGGTCTGCATGAGCCACCCAATCCAGCTCCAGGTGGAAGTGAATCCACAACCTGATTGGCCTATAGGAGAATCCCGGAACTAGCCAATCACGTGTAGCCCATTGTGTAAATAATGTATATAAAGCAGATATTGGGGGGGAACTTCCATTTCCTCCTCACCACTATGAGCTGAATAAAGAGCATGAAATCCACTCTCAACTCAGAGTATATTTCACCACCAAAAAAGCTTAGCTAAAATCATGGAGGATGAGGCTGTTAGAGAATCACATGGGGAGAGTGTTATTGTGCTTGCAGGCTTCCGATTGGCAACTGGTTGGCCATGTGAGAAGGAGATACTACACTAGGTGGGCCTTTGGTCTGATCCAGACTTCAGCATTTTGTCACAGCTTCCACGTGCTACTTCCATTCTGCTCATGGGCTCATCTTCGAAGAGCTATGTGGGATAGCTAACCCACTCCAAGGCAAAAAAATTTTTTTTGCAAGGAAGATGTTTTTCACAGGATGAAAAGTCACCCCACAAGTACCAGATGTTAATTCTGGAATCACTCCAGGCTCTACCAGAGCAGCTCCTTCCAGTCCACTACCCTGGAAAAGGGTGCCAGAATAGGCTGCAAATGTCAAAAATAGATAGATGTTGTGATGTCTGCCTTGTGTTCTTCCGTGCACAGAAACCAGTGTGTTACTTGTGACAGCCTCACTGCAATTCCCCTCCCCCTTTACTCCCTAGCTTAAATTGCATTTCCCTCAGGGAACAAAACTAAAAGGTTTTAGTTGTTGACAAGACCATCATACGGCTTCTTCTTTTTTTACCCCCGTTCAGATGACACTCTATCAGTGTGTTATTATCTGCAGCAATGACATGGAAAATAGCTTGAAAGATGACAGCTGGGATTTGCTAGAGACCAAGACTATGAGCCTAGAGCACAAGGCTTTGAGAGCAAGCAAAATGTTTTCTTCTAGCGCCATGTTGAAATGCCTTGCCTTCATATTGTTCAAAGAACTGCATTTGGGGACTGTTTAAGGGGCATGGGGCTGGGGGAAAGTATGAAAAGGTATTGAGGGCATAAATCTTCATTTTGATAGACCAAGCATTGTGTAATTTAACCCATTGTTCACATTACATCAACACGTAAGAGTCATTCTTATCTGGCCATCTATTCTCAAGATCAACACATAAATCCTAGTAGGTGTTCCTTATAATCCTGGCTCACCGAAGCAGGAAGGTGCCAGCTCTGTTCCGCAACTGGCTGTAACACTTTGGAATATAGGGGGAAGGTCACATGTGGCAATGCTTCCCCACCGGGGAGAAAGGAAATTGCTGCACTTAGAAAACTAGAACATGCAGGGCTGAGGCAGGTGCCTCGAGAGGTGGAAGCCCCAAGGGGAGGAACCTCTACAGGCGACCCACCCACCCTGCTGCCTCCTCTGCTGGCAGAAAAGCGGTGGTGGCAATGGCTTCCAGCAACATGAGAGCCAGTGTGGCGTAGTGGTTAAGAGCGGTAGTCTCGTAATCTGGGGAACCGGGTTCGCGTCTCCGCTCCTCCACATGTAGCTGCTGGGTGACCTTGGGCTACTCACACTTCTCTGAAGTCTCTCAGCCTCACTCACCTCCACAGATACAGATAGGTAGCCATAGTCTGCCATAGTCAAAACAAATTTTTTTTTTCTTCCAGTAGCACCTTAAAGACCAACTAAGTTAGTTCTTGGTATGAGCTTTCGTGTGCATGCACACTTCTTCAGATACTCACAGAGTGTTTGTTGTGGGGGAGGAAGGGAAAGGAGAATGTTAGCAGCTTTGAGACTCCTTAAATGGAGTGAAAGGCAGGATATCAAATCCAAACAACTCCTCCTCCTCCTCCTCCTCCTCCTCTTCTTCAATGTCTCATGTGATCTTGCTGAAATCTCACAAGATCTTGTGCACTCTGTGGGCGTGACCACACAACCCAAGTAAAAGAGGCTTTGGGGGGCAGGGGCTGTTTCAGCGGCAAGGCAGCACCTCCCTATTTTACTTCTGATGGTGAAATGTGATGTCCCATGCCCAGAGTACATGAGAGAGAAGAGTAGGCTAGAACGCTGCAGTTTGAAGTGGTGCAGTCTAGGAGTATAAATGATGCGGTTACATACCTGAATGCCGCCTTACCTGTACAAAAAGTGCATCGAACACTATTTCTTCATTTAGGCCCAAATGTACCTAGATAAATGGTTTGACTAGGGTGGGTTGAGTATATTTGGCCTCCAAACAGGCTAATCAGGAAAATTATATACAAAGGCTCTATGATTGTGTTGAAATAATCTTTTAGCCTGCCAGAGACCTTGCAGTGCATTAATATGTAAATTGGGGTGAAGTGTTATATCAAGAGTACTCTGCAGTCATCTATTTTTGCGCATCTGATTTATGCCTCTTTTTGAATGAGCCACTTTGTCTTTCAGCCATTTAATGCAAAAGGAGAGCAAATGCCATCTATAATTCCTGCAATAGGCAGCGATACAAATTGAAAACAAGCTTCCAATGACATGGAAAACCCATATTGTTATATCAAAGGATGGTTAGATAGAAGCCATTACTTAACGTCTGTGTTGATTTCGATCAAACACAAATGACCTGTAAGACAGTTTGTTCTGATCACAGTCTCTATTATATATTTGTTCACAAAAGAAACCGGATGGAACAAAGATTGATTGTACCCTGTCAAAATTATTTTCCAGGTAAATTTCCATGGGGATGTTCAACTGACAAAATCATTGCAAGGAATTTCCTCTCTGACAATGGTCCTAGCTTTAAGTTTTAAACAAAACCAGTCAGATTACTGGAGAGAATATTGAATTTATTATGAAACACTTTCTACAATTGAATTTCATTTTCTATTTGTTCCTGTAAGCTGTGACAGGCAGCCCATCTCAGCCTTCATTCCCTAGAGGCGGACAGCCAACATAGATCAGCTAAGCCCCCTCCCTACTGCACAAGCTGAGGGAAGATTTGCCATCTCATAGGGGAGACAGGGAAGCTCTGGAGGTAGCTCACACCTTGACAGGCTCATCTCCCAACTTCTTCAAGGTGTCAAGATCCCTTCCTTACAATACGGGGCCTACCCTATGATTGCCTGGGCTGTCGCTCAAAGTCACCTGGGCATGAAAGACCATAAAGGTAAAGGGACCCCGGACCATTAGGTCCAGTTGTGACTGATTCTGGGGTTGCAGCACTCATCTCGCTTTAATGGCCAAGGGAGCCGACGTACAGCTTCCGGGTCATGTGGCCAGCATGACTAAGCAGCTTCTGGCGAACCAGAGCAGCACACGGAAACACCGTTTACCTCCCCACCAGAGCGGTACCTATTTATCTACTTGCACTTTGATGTGCTTTCGAACTGCTAGGTTGGCAGGAGCTGGGACCGAGCAATGGGAGCTCACCCCATTGTGGGGATTCAAACCGACAACCTTCTGATTGGCAAGTCCTAGGCTCTGTGGTTTAACCCACAGCGCCACCCGTGTCCCTATGAAAGACCATAAACATCAACAAATGTGGCTCTCTGGACCATTCTCTCTCTGGTCCTCTGAACTCTGCCCACTTTCACCCATGGCAACACCCACCATTGTATGCGGCCCCTGGAAGGTGGCTCTTGGGCTGGAAAGGTTCCCTGTCTCTGTTTTAGCGGGAGGATGGTATAAAATATTTCAAACCCATCGATACTTGGGGCCCTCCTCTGCCCCTCCCCAGTGCTAGGCAAGTAGCTGCTTTGCAGGGAAGATGCACCTGAGTGTCTCTGTATCTGTCAGTCAAGCTATTCTACCTGCCATCTGCAGTGCGCTGTGCGCAGCTCAGGGAACAGGGACTTCGCGTAGCTTTTCCCTTGGATTCCGTATCTCTGTGAACAGGGACACGGCAGAATAATGTAAATTATCAGTATTCTGACTGGGAAAAGCATTCAAAGAACCTATCGTCACAGCACTGTGGTTGCCATGGCTACTAGGTCACCATGCTAGAAATTCACCCAGTATAACCATATGTAATGATCTGCCATGACCGCCCAGTGTGGTGGGGATGGTGGCTGGATGGTGGCTGTTCGATATTGTCTTTTACTTTGCCACTGTGGTGGATTTCTTTAAAGCTAAACGATGCCCATTTTTGAGCTTCTTAAGTGCAGTTTGCCAACTGGCCAGCAGAAATGGCCTAGTCTACTCCTGAGCCTTCAAGAGGAGCTGGATCTGTAGAAATGAGCAGGTAAAGCTTGGAGGGTTTTTTTGTTTTGCTGCATGAAGGTCAGTGTTATTACCTGCTGATCTCAGCAGATCAAGCTGCTGTTGAAATCACACAAACAGGGTAAACCTTGTTCTCATGGTGCATGTCCCTCCTTATAGCAGCCAAGAATAATTCCATCAAATTGCATGAATGTCAGGAATTGCTCTTCACTTGAGACTCTCTGCCAGTGGTGGATTTATGGCTGTGCAGCACACACACTGAGCTGAGGGGGCACAGTCTCAAAGCCAAGTTAGCACTTTCCCAGTTTGCGGAAGGAGGTGGGAGGGCTCTAGGACCCTGCCAGGGCCCTTGCGCCACCTTCTCAAAGTTGGGTGTCTCCTTACCTGCCTTTGGGTGAGGAGCCAAATTTTGGCCTTGCACAGAGCACCATAGTACCCAAGTCCACCACTGCGGTCTGCCCTATCTTGGAAGACACTGGAAGATGCCTTAGAGTAGTTTCAGACTATTTATCTAGCTCTCCAAGTATTGTCTATTCAGCTTGGCTGGGCTCTGACTGAGGTCTTTCCTGCTGTCTTCTGTCCAATGCTCTTTCTAAACACACTGTCTACATAAGAAAATAAAGAGATTGCTGGATCAGGCCAGTGGCCCATCTAGTCCAACATCCTGTTCTCATAGTGGCCAACCATATACATGCGCTTCAGGTTACAGACTCTGCTAACCCAGAAATAGTACCTCGGGTTAAGAACTTTGCTTCAGGATGAGAACAGAAATCATGCTCTGGTGGCGCAGCGGCAGCTGGAGGCCCCATTAGCTAAAGTGGTCTTCAGGTTAAGAATGGACCTCCGGAACGAATTAAGTACTTAACCCAAGGTACCACTGTACATGTCAGGGACTGGGCAGAGGAGGAATGGTGAAGACCTCCTCCCCATCCTGACCCTTCCAGGGAGGAGGAGGAGGAGGAGGAAGAAGAAGAAGAAGAAGAAGAAGACAAAGACAGTATAGATTTACAACAGGGGTTTGAGGGAGGTAGCAGCTCAGAGGCAGATGAGGGGGAAAGCTGGGAAATCACGGGAACAACACCCAGCTGACACGTTGTCATTAGAAAGCATTCCAGATACTCCATCTCCTGGTACCCGGTGAGCCTTAAAAGTAGGAGAGCAAAGAGCTCCAAGACAGAGGGCATGTAGCAGCACCCGTAGAAGAGGCGATGAGAATGATGAGTGAGGAAGTGGGAGAGACAGGGAGTGGAGATTCACTTGAGACAACACCATTATCCAAAAGGCTGGGTTCTATAGCCTCTCTCTGTAAAGACTGAAATAAAAAAGGATGGTAGGAAACTTTTCCTTGTCTCTATACTTTCCTGGGCAACCAGCCGGGAGTCGCTGACAGCATCCTGACAATACCTGAGGGAAACCAGCAAACAGGACATGAGCACAAAAGCACTCTCCCTTCTCATGGTTTCCAGCAACTGGTATTCAGAGGCATACTGTCTCTGATAGTGAAGATAGGCCATAAATTGTAATTTACTCACTGCTTTTGTCAAACTGCCTCTTTCTGCAAAGCTAAAGTTGCCAGAACTTCCCTGCTGTCTTTGGCTCAAGCCTCCTTTAAAAGGAAAAAGGAGCAGGGAGAGGGGTGTTGCAGCCTCCTCATCCTTTTCTGTCACTGTAATGATCTACCACAGAACAAAAGCTCCCACTAAGACAGGGGTGGGGAACCTGTGGCCCTCCAGATGTTGGCCTCAAACTCCGCCCCCCAGCCCCCAGCCAATATGGCCTACGGCTAGGGATGTGCATCTAGTTTGCCTCAGGTTCTGACAACAAAGTACTTCTGTACAGAAGTAAAGGATCCCCTCTGAAAGAATCTCAATAAAAGTGCCAGGCAATGTTTTGCTTATGTTCATGTGAATACAGACACTGCTTTCAGTTGCTTTGCTGATGAAGATGCATAGTCCCCCCCCTTCATCTGTGAAGCATTGTGCAATCTCTCCTGTGAATCAGCCCTATCAGCTCCTCCTGTTTACATTGTCCTTTGAAGCTCTTGCAAGAGGTTTCACAAGGGATTTGCTGTACCCATATACCTCCTGCAGTGGCTTAGCACAAGGGCTGCACAGAAATCCCTGCATGCATCAAAAGGAGGAGGGGGAAAAACAACATTCTGTGTTTGGAAGGCTGGTAGACTCAGGCTCAAAGCTCATTATCTAACTTGTTTACTCTGTGAAAAGGAATCACATGTCAAAGCAAAAGCTTAATCTCCCCCCCACAACCCTCTTTCCAGTGCAAGTCTATGCATGTTTACTCAGAAGTAAGTCTTGCTGCGTATAGGAGGGACTTACTTCCCAGTAAGCATTTTGAGGATTGCCATATGCGAATGTATTTTTCGACCCCATTTTAATTAATTAGGAAATGCATTCTCTTAAGGGCGCAGATTCCAGAAATCCATTCCAAACTCAATTTAAGAAGAAAGCATAATTAATTGCCACTCGCCCACTGCCAATATCATCGGTAAATCTAGATACATTAATAATCTGAACCTTTCCCCACTGCTGATACCTAGACCACAGCCTAGGACTCACAGTTCATATATCATTGCTACATTTTTGGTAGCCCTCAAAGAAAATATTGTTTAAATGCTCTGCAAATCCTTGATTGGTAAGATGTTCCAGATGTGGTGTTTATCAGAGTTTTGATTTCCCTTTGGGAAAGAGATTGTTTTTAGTGGAGAGAGATGTGTTATTTTGCAATGTTTGGTTTAAGCATTATGTTTTGGTTTTAGAAACATTTTTACCCTGCTCTTCAGCTGAAGAAGACTCTTGGGGGGGCTGCCCCTACTCTCAGGATTACAACGCAAAAGACATGACACAAAAGGAAAAGGGCTTGGTATGGCAAGTGCAAATGGTAGCTATTTGTACCTGTTGTAAACAAAAATTGCCCTTTTCCCTTATGCGGTATCCAAGAGCCCATATAGAGTCCTTACATAGGTTCCCTATTGGTAGGAGAAGATAACAGAGGCCAACCAGATAATATTGAGAAGTAAAGCAGCTAGTAAGCTTGATCTTTATCAATCTGTTGCAACAGGGTGCTCCCCTCACCCGCAGGAGAGGAGGAGGAACCCAGAAAAATGGCACGCAAGGCCTTATAAAGACTTTTGAAATTGCCACCCTGTAGATCAAGACCACCCCCAGAAACATCATACATACATCACAGAAGGGGTGTAACCTAAGACCGCCCCTCAGATACATCACACCTACTTCACAGAAAAGGCGGTCTAAAACAGAAATTTTGAATGTTGTTTTTCTCCTGTTGTTGTTTATCTCCTGTCTGGCAGGTTACTCGATTGGATTTCCTGGGGAGCTTGGCCAGTCTTTTGTAATGATAAATTCTTCGTTCCTGGGCCAAGTCACAGGCTCACACCCTATTCATATCTTAAATGTGACCTTAAGACAGGATTTGTGAGGAAAGAGACAATGGGGAGGTTTCCCACTTTAACCTTGCAGAGAAAACATTTGCTCAGTTTAGGAGTCAAAATGGTTCCAGGTCGGTCTTCCTGTGCTGATCTATGTATCTAAGACCTCAAAATTCCTATCACATACCTCACACAATAACCAACTGGAATGGAAACACTTCAAACCTTTGCTGAGGAACTTGATTGTGATGGGGCACTGCTGCATATTTATTAGCATAAGCCCACTCTGGGAGCAGTTACTGCAGTAAAAGGGTATATAAATAAAACTTGTTTTGACTAGGCCAACATTGCCCATTCCAACTAGCAGCATCTTTTGTCTTGAGTCAAGGTTTTTCTCAGACCAGTAACCTGAGTTCCTTTTACTGGTGATGCTAGAGACGACCTTATGAATGCAAAGCATGTACCACTGAACTATGGGCCCTCCCTTCAGAAGACAAGAACTGCTGACCATCTGAGCACAATCAAACCCTCTCAACAACCAGTTTGGCAGCAAGTCAGTACTTTTAAGAAAATGGGTAGCTAGCTGGGAGGGGCTGTCTGTTTCTATCCACTGTATGGGCTAGTTCAGGACTGCACATTGCAACATCTATCTCTTCCGACATTGACTCTATGACCAACTCTTCAGTTCCTACTAACTTGGCTCTTTCCTTGTGGACATTTCTCTCTGCACTTCTGATCTCCTGGAAAAAAGTTTGGTGGCATTTAAGTCTCTCACCTTTGTGTTCCTATCTGGAGCAATAAAACAGCACAACCAACACTTGAGAAATAGCTGCTTGGCCTCACCTTCTTTCCCTCCACACTAATCTCTCTGACTCTTGACAACTAAATCGGCAGCAATTCTAGTCCCAAGTCTCTAAAAGAGACAAACTCTTATCACTAGCAAGTGCAAAACGGAATGGAAAATCTGGAAAAAGGAATCTGGTGCACAGCTAAATTTCTCTAGGCCCCTTCACACATTACATGTTTAGGTATGCTGTAAACTACTGAGAGATTCTCTCCCCTCTCAAAAAGAATTATAAAGTGATGATATATCACCATTATCATCATCATCATCTAAATAAATGAATATTTCATTGTGGATTGTTTTCTCAAAGGTATTCAGTGTTAATGAAGGCAGCTGTCCATAGACCTAGTTATACTATGTGGCGGTCCCACCCTCAGCAGATGGCTGTATCTTCTATACTGTACTAATCACAGGTTTTCTTTTCGTGTGTCGCTGGGGGAAAAACCCCACCATTTAATAGGGCCCTCTGGGATAGAACTACCTATCAGGTAACCAACACGCAGAACCTGAACAAATCTCTTCAGAACATCAGTTTCTAATTGCATCCTCAGTCACAGCACACATCTCTCTTCCATTTCCAAGTACTAAGGCTACAATCCTAACTCTACTTACTTGGGAGTAGCCCCATTGAATTGAATAGGACATACTTGAATACACATGGTTAGGGTTGTGCTGTAGTCAAACATATCCATTTCAAGTCAGTGTAGAACAGCTGGAAGTTACACATTTCCTATTCTGGCAGAACAAAAATATAAGGATTTTGATATTAACATGGGTTGCTATGTATTCTACCTATTTTTTTAAAAAGATCCAGTTGTGGATTGTATTCTTCCATTCATTTTAATACAGCCAGTGTGAGGTTCTTGCATTGAAATGAGCAGAAGATGCACAGAATAATTTGCCTGGTTACTTGCACCCAGGGATAACAGCAAAAGCAATCTGGTGCTTTTGAAAATCACAAACAATTTCTCTTTCTCCTGCCCATCTTGTTTCTAAGCAACTGCAAACATGACCCCATTTGCTTGGCAGGTACTGTTGATCATTAGGTATTTTGCCCTTCAATTCATTCTCAATTGCTCATTAACTATAATCGTTAATGGGCCACTCAATTTCACTCCTACGTTATCCAAGAAGATTAAGCACTCTCACATGCAAAATGTTTGTTGTTCAGCAAACTATTTTTACTCACTCTAGATTTTGATGCGTTTGAGAAAAAAGGTAAAAACAACCAAAGAAAAGTGTATATAAAAGTGATTGATTACTCCAATTTTTATTTTTTTATTTTAAAAACCATTAAGCAATCTGGAAGATCAGGCGATGACAGGTAAGAGTGATGATCTGTGTTGCTTCCATCTAGCTTAGCAACTTCCCTGGAGATGCAGGTCAGAAGTGTGTAAATAAAGCCTCTGTCTTCCTTCCTTTCCTACAGAGAATCACATTTCACTTGCATAGACTCCTCAAGAGTTTGGAATTAAACTAAAAAATAAATAAATCGGTCCCTTACATTTTAAGGTTTTGAGAAAAAGGAAATCTGTAAAGCAGTTTTTTTTTAAAAAAAACGATTTATGGGGAAGCTTGTTTTGAGGTAAACAACTTCCCCCTTGTTTGTGTGTATTGCAGAATCAATTGCAAAATATTTTCTTGACTTTAAGCAAAATACGAAGTTTTAAAAGAAGAACAGATTCTTGGGAGACTATAATACAAATAACCTGTTCACCATTACAGAATAATATGACAGAAAAGCTGGACCAGGTAAATAGTTCTGATTTAGATTTTCACCAATAACTTAGTTGCGTCTGTGCACTCTTGAGTCATGCCCATTAGTTGGAAGCCACTTATATTTTGCAGAACAAAGCAAAAATACAGAAAAAGAAAAAGGGGACGGAAAAGAGGGGTTACTTGCTTACAAATGCCAAGCTGCATTATAAACCACTCTTCCATGTGTTGAATCATTTGGATAATCAATAAAGCTATACCTAATGGCAACCTTTAGAATATATTTGCTAGGCAATTGTGTTCTCTGTGTTGAACTCTAGTGTTCATGTGGTGGGTGGTTTAACCGCAAGAGCAAGGAGACATACATACCAGTAAGTAGCGGGGACTGGGCCATTAGGGTGAAGGAGGCATTGCCCCACCAACCTCAGCAAGCTACAACTTGCTTTCTTTCTTACTTACTTAAAACCAGGGATTGGCACTGCCTGCCAGCTTCCTGCTCCTTAATCCTTGTGTTGTCATAGAACACAGCAGGGCTGATGATGAGAGCAAAACTAGAATTAGTTGGCTGTGCCTGCTTCTGGCTCCACCTGGTGTTGAGCTCCTTGCTTTCCACCGCATCATAGAATCACAGAATCATAGAGTTGGAATCTCAACTAAAGCACACAGGACAGATGACCATTCAACCTCTGCTTTACACCCTCCATGGAAGAAGAGTTCACAACCTCCTGAGGGAGACTGTCCCACTGTCAAACAGCTCTTCCTGTCAGAAGGTTCTTCCTGATGTTTAGACGGAATCTCCTTTCTTGTAACTTGAAGCCATTGGTTCGAGTCCTACCCTCCATAGAAGGAGAAAACAAGCTCCCTCCATCTTCCATGTGACAGCCCTTCAAATATTTGAAGATGACTATCATATCTCTGGTGGGACACGGGTGGCGCTGTGGGTTAAACCACAGAGCCTAGGACTTGCCGATCAGAAGGTCAGTGGTTCGAATCCCAGCGACAGGGTGAGCTCCCATTGCTCGGTCCCAGCTCCTGCCAACCTAGCAGTTTGAAAGCATGTCAAAGTGCAAGTAGATAAAGGGAAGGTAAACGGCGTTTTCGTGCACTGCTCTGGTTCGCCAGAAGCGGCTTAGTCATGCTGGCCACATGACCCGGAAGCTTTAGGCTGGCTCCCTCGGCCAATAAAGCGAGATGAGCGCCGCAACCCCAGAGTCGGCCACAACTGGACCTAATGGTCAGGGTCCCTTTACCTTTTTATCATATCTCTTGTTAGTCTTCCTGGCTAAACATAACCAGCTCCCTCAACCATTCCTCATAAGGCTTGGTTTCCAGACCCTTGATCATCTTGGTCGCTGTCCTCTGCACATGTTCCAGCTTGTCAATATCCTTCTTAAATTGTGGTGCCAGAACTGGGCACCTTATTCTAGGTGTGGTCTGACCATCAGTCTCAGACACCAGCCACCACCGCTAGCAAGCTGAACATCAGTTGAGTCTGGCCACACAATTGATGGACCATGCACCATTTTGCTTTAAAAGTGGCATATGTGCACTTATTGATCATTTAAACATTCATCCTTCTGGGTTTCTTTTTTAAAACACTGAAAATATTGAAAAATAAGTAAATTAAAATGGCCACAAAACATTTGAGGGGATTGAAGGAGAGGTGTTAATAATGTCACTATTGGCACTGGTCAGTTGAGGCCTTCCACATCCAACAGGCTCAGTTCTACTGAACCCTATTGCAAACTTGCAAAGATGGGCTTTCAGAGATTACAAATGGCAGAGCTGGGTTTATACCAGAGGTGAAGAACGTGCTGTGGTTTCTCCTTAAACTCTTCATCTGTCCTCCTTCCACCCAAAAAACAGATCAAAGGCTCAGTGGCCATCCCAAATTAATTACCAAGTAAGAATTGTTGCTGCTTTCCCCAGTTTTTGCATCAGCACTCCTGGTGTCCAAATAAGTGCTAGTTTGAGGCCACATACCCATTTCTCACAGGTCAGCAAGCAGCTGTGAGATGACAACTTCTGGACATTAAACAACTTGGCTTGGATTTGATCTGACGCCTCCCAGGTAGAAAGCTTTATAGGTCCAATTACTGCTGCCAAAGCTCAGTCAAATGAAATGAGGAGAGGGTGTTTTAGGGTGACAGAATATAATGATCTATCACCCAATTTCACCAGCTTCCCCGAAGTTCTGTTTCTGTATTTCCAGACAGCAGAGAGCTTTCTATCTTTTAAAACCAAGGTAGCCATAGCTTTGAATGCTATTTTCTTGGAGAGGCAATATTATTGCTCTATAAATGTGAGATTTGATGAAGGAGATGATGCAATCACAAGAGTGTTTTCCTCATGGGGAGTAGAGGGCTTATCTACACCTATATTTATGCATATTCTCCAAACCAGGGATGGGGAATCCCTGTCTTATGAGCTAGGTGAACCCTACAGGACCTCCCCTTCCAATCTGCCCCCTACCCTATTTTCCCAGTTGCTGAGTTGTAACTTCCCATCAGCAAACTCTATTCTCTATGCTACCCGAATGATCAGAGGTAACAGTTTGCCCACTGCTGAGCTGTACTCTCTGATCAGCTCAGCAGTATAGAGAATGAGGCATCATAGGAAGGGCAGATTATAGCTCAGCAAAGGGCTCGCTGTGTTTCCAGGCTACAAGATGAGAAAGAGAGGCTCATTTCACCATGCCACATTATTATTATTATTATTATTATTATTATTATTATTATTATTATTATTTAAAATTGCAGACCACCCTTCACCCGAAGATCCCAGGGCAGTTCACAACAGAAAAATACAAAATGAGAATATAAAATACATAATAAAACAAAAACAAACCAATAACCGCCACCCTACATACACACATTTTAAAAAGCCATAGAACGTTAATCAGCCAAAGGCCTGGGTGTCTTCGCTTGGCGCCTAAAGGTATGCAATGAAGGTGCCAGGTGAGATTCCCTGGGGAGAGCATTCAATAGGCAGGGAGCCACCGCAGAGAAGGCCCGTTATCATGTTGTCACCCTCCAGACCTTAAGTGCAGGAGGCAGACGAAGAAAGGCGGCAGATGATGAGCACAGGGGAGAGAATGCTTGAGGCTCTGTGGTCCTGAGCCGTTTCAGGCATGGTGAGAAGCTTCTGTGACCTTTAGCCAAGGTCCATTTCCACTTAGCACAGAGTGTTAACTCCTTGAAACTCACAACATTCTAAAAGTCTTATGAGTCTGTTACCTGTTGTATTTTCTGCGGTCCCCCCCCCCCCGTGTGTCGAATGTGTTATGTACTGAAGTTCTCACCCTGGGCCAGTAGGGGGATACTGTAGATAGTTTTCACTCAGGTCCACATATGCAAATAAGCAATTGAAAGTGACGTTCAGTGATTGGATACCGTATTTTTCGCCCCATAGGACGCACCGCCCTATGGGACGCACCTAGTTTATTGGGGGGGAAATAAAGAAAAAAAATTATTTCCCCCCCCCCCAGGCACGGGGCTGGGGCGGGGGAAGCCCGAGCTTCCCCCTCCCTCAGCCCCCAGAACGGACCCCGGAAGGGCAGGCAGCTCTGCGCGACCCTTCGGAGGCCGGCGCGGCTTGGCGCCGGGCTCTGGAGGGTTGCGCAGAGCATCCTGAAGCCTGTATTTGCCCCATAGGATGCACCCACATTTCCCCTTCATTTTTGGAGGGGGAAAAGTGCGTCCTATAGGGCGAAAAATATGGTAGTTACAGAAAATTGTTACTGATTGTTGGAATTCTGCCTCGGTCAGAGGAATGTGCCCTTCTCAGCATAGGCACCGGCAGATATTCCTTGGCGAACTCCCCGCTGCTACACTGCTGATAAGCAGCCGAGGTCTCGGCGATTCTTCTCAGATGTGTGAGAGGAACACACCGTTCTTCCTCTCTCCCCTTTGGTGTCCCCCAGGGAGGGGAAAGAAGCAGACAGAAATCTATTTACATCTTTTATTCCTGTCTCTTATATCAGTACAGAGAAACATGTCTGCACTTAACAGCAGTAAGAATAAACTCCACCCATGTACTTCCAGTACGGGTCATATGACACACACACTGAGCTAACATCCGGTGCTCAGTACAGAATGGACTGCCCCTTTGTTCCCATGGCAACAGTCACAAACATCCTGTTTGGCTTTCCAGCCACAAGCAGCTGCCTTAGCTGACTGAGCTGCTAGAGCCTTTGCTTGCAGCAGCTTTGGTGCTTTATGGTAACACTGATGCCTTGTAGTTGAGCTCTATATAAGTAGGTTCTATTCTGGACTGTGAATAAACAAGAGCTCATTGAAGAACCACTGTGTCGTCTGATATGTTCACGCACAACTTAACAGAATGCTCTCCCCAGAGAGGCCCCATCATTACATGTTTTTAGGCCCCAGGTGAAAACATTCCTTTTTACCCAGGCCTTTGGCCATTAAGTAATCTTTGGCCTGCTAAATGTGTGAGGAGCAGGGATGGACTGTTATTGTGATTATTTTATTATTACGCTGTGTACAGGCAACCTCCCCACACCCCAATAATGTGCATTCAAAATATGTGTGATTGTGCCGAACCTGGAAGCGACCCGAAAATGTGACAAAAACATCACAAAAAGCGCTGTAACAGGACAGGGGCGGAACAGGGTGTTTGCAGGACTTTTCACTGGTGTTTCAAATATATGTGATTTTGCTTAAACACATGGTGTCTTGGAACATAATCCCTGCGTAAACTGGGAGTTATGTTTTTACTACAATACTGCATTTTTGTTCTTTGGACAAAGGGGGTATATAAATTGAATAAATAATAATAATATTACTGTATACCACTTTGGTAGCTTTCGGCTGTGGTTTATAAAGCTGCAAAATAATAACGACAGCTCTTTTCTTATCAGATATTCTACTCTTCTTTGTTCTCTGCTTCTGAGCCATTCAAATGCAGCTTTCTACGCATTATTTCTCATGTTTCCACCTGTGTCTTAACTATTAAACACAATTAGGGGACAACATTGTCTGCATTTCAGAACGTGGTGGAAGGCTGATCTATAATAGTCAGTCTGCATCTTTCATTAAGCGCTGCTCAGTCTTTCAAATAGGCTCAGGAAGATGTATAGGCCTCCTGGTTTTATGATTTTGCTGGTGTTTCAGTTTGCATTACTCTTCCATGCCCCCCCACCCCCCTTTTAAAAGCTTTGACGATTACTCTTTTGAGGAGTGGAAAAATCAATTGAGTTCCTTCAAGCTCCAGAGATTTTTCCCTGCCCTAAAAAACTCACTTTAATAAAAGGCATCTCCCAAGCTGCACTGCTGAAGAATCCAGAGTGAAAGATAGGAAGGGAAACCCATCCTTTTCAGGGGGTGATTATAAAACTGGAGCCTAATGCAGCAAAGAGGGAAGGAAAAAAGTCCCCAGGATTTCAACTAGAGGCATTAAACAGAAGGTTGGGGGGGGGGTGCAAATATATCACCGCCTGTCCCTGACTCATGGGAAATCTCCAATTGATTTTTTAAAAAATAAGGGCCAAAGTTAAGTGCTGCCTGAATGATTTCAATGGGAGCATTAAGCATGTGCTTAATTTACTCACATCGATACAAAAGGGACTTAAAAGTGATTAACCCTGCTTGGCTTAAAAGAGATCAATAGGTGGTTTGCCTAGCACTATATCTTCATAGGTGCTCTGGTCCTGCACTACTAGGAAATACGATGGAGGGGCTCACAGCATTAACACCCCAAGAGAGTCTTGCTTGTCCCATAGCCACAGACTTGGATTCCAGCAGAAGTCAGGCATGGTTCTGTCTCTCAGCTGCCCGGCCTGCAGCCTGTGTCTCGTAGCTCTCACATATCTCTACTCCGGCCTTTTGTCTTTCTAACTACCAGTGAGTTGAGGGAGGAGCCCCTACCCATTTGAAATCTGTCTCAGAGCCACTTCCTTTGTTACCTTAATGCCCGTGCTTAGAGAGTCCGTGCTTAGAGGGTCAAGAAGCTAGCCTGGCTGTTCCAGGAACTGAATGTGCTGGATGCAGGAATTAGAAGGGGGCTCAGGCATATAGCCTCCCCCCCAAAAAAAATTCACAGCAATAAAATGCACGGGGAGTTGCATTGTTGCAGGGAGTGCAGAAGTCTGCATTCCCTGCTTTAAAACAAAGCACAGCAAATGTGCATTCTTCAGTTGGTTGGACAGGCTTCAATGAAGATGTATATATATATACATATATATATATATCAAAAGGTTAATAAACTGGCATAGCTGGAGGTCTTGTGGCTGTTTTGTTGCTTTTTATTATTATTAAAGGGTTAGAATGGATCCCACATTTTCCCAAGGGTGAAATATTGCAATCAGAGCGTTTGAGAGAATGTGATAGCCCTGGGATAGATAGACTCCTTCACTTTGGGAGGACACCTAGACTCTGCAGAAACAAATGATTAACAGCTGCACAGCTGCTGTGTAAAAATCCAACCATCTGAATTTTGGAGAGCCCTGCTGTTTACAAATCAGGATGAGAATTATTATTTCAGCTGAGAATATATCAGAAGGTTTCTTGGATGTCTTTTTAAATGGTCTAATTTTAACAAGACATAACCAGTGTGATAATAGTGCTTAGTGTGTATATACTTTAGCACTTAAAATTGTTCACGCTTTAAAAAATTGGTTCACCTATATCATCTCTACAATCCTTTTAGGAACCTTGCAAGGTGCGTATGTGACCCGGCTTCTTCCCAACAGAAGCAGATAGAGGCTCTTACTTGTAAGTAACAAAGAGGTACAGATTTAGCAGCAGATTCAGTGCTCATGAGTCGCCATTGAGGAGTTCAAGAGCGTAACAAGACTTTCAGAACTGGATGGAAGCAATCAAGATGTCCCCACAAGTAGCTGGTGTTGGGATTTGCACAGTATTTGTTAGAACATGTATTTTACAAAGAATAAATTGTATTGGTCCCATCCACCCTGAAAACCTATGTAATGGAATGTAACATCTGCAAAATCTTGTGACTCCAATTAAGGTCACAGAAATGCCGAATCATTGTCTCGTCAGTTTGTTAACTCCCTTTTAAAGTGAGCATGTGTGTGTCTTAGGTAGAGATAGGAGGGGGTGGGAGATGGAGGTTGGCTGTTTCACTGTTGTTTTGCTCAGTGTGAAGACGCTGTGTCTGGAGGAGTTGGTGAGGACAGACAAGCTATAATTTAAGGGGCTGCTTCAAATGAGTTTTAGCAGCAAGAAGCAAGAAGACCCTCTCTTGGGCTCAAGAGAATGAAAAGCATTGCATTGGACTCGGTATATATGTAGGATACTTGTCAGGGAACTGACATCTAAAGCGCCGCAGGTGCAAAGGCTCCCTGAGGTTGAGAGAGCAGTAGCAGCGGAAGAGGGAACCAGTAGAGGGCGAGCAAGAACTCCAAGGGAAAGTGAGTCGGAGGGATGGCTCAGAGACGCTTCAAGCGAAACCAGTGGGGAGGTCTCAGGACCTCCTATAGGGACACCCACACCTCGACGGAAACTGTCACGCCGAGAGGCCAGACGACGTGTTTCCGTTAAGGAGCTTTTATGTTGGAAACGTTTCCGAAAGCAGCCACTTTCGGATTCTACTAGTGATTGACGCAGCCATGCTGGAGGGGCTCCGTCACAGGCAGAGGTTTGAAAACCTGATCAAACTCTGAGGGACTTGCATTTTACGCACAAGCAGCTCATCGTCCCATCACAGCAATCCGAAAGACACCGAAAGCCAGCTTGTGCAGAGAGAAGCATCATGAGCAACCCAGCCGGAACCGGGGGTGCAGGAGCAGCTGGAGGGGGTCCAAGCCTGGAAGAAAGGTACAGAGCGTTGGAGATCCAGTTGGCGCTGCAAACGGCGAGGCTTGAGGAGAGGAGGGCTCAGGATGCAGAAAAGGGAAAGGAGAAAACCACCCCGCTCGCCAGAAAGGTACCAGGATTGGTGCAGAAATTCGGGGGGGATCCCAGGAACTATCATGCCTTTAGAACAGAGATGCAATACGCTCTAAACTTGCAGTTTGATGACTTCCCCGACGAGGAATCGCGAGTGGCGTATGTGATTGGCCATCTCGAATCCGGGGCGAAAGATTGGGTTAGACCCCTGATGGCAGCGAATAATGAGATCTTAAAGGACACGAGGAAGTTTTTTCGTGCCATGGACCTGATGTTTTCCAGCGATATTGAGCAGGGGGTGGTGCGAAGGCAGTTAATGGCTTGCCAGCAAGGAAGCAGATCTGTCCGTGAGTACTGGACTGAATTTACTATGCTGATTCATAAATTGGGGTGGGACCTATCGGCGGAGCCCATCCAAATGCTTTTCGAAGAGGGGCTTTCTTCAACCGTCAAAGATGAGCTTTCCCGGGGGCCCAGGGCGGAGTCTATGGACCAATTAACCAAATCTGCGCTGGCCATAGGAGCGCGCCAGGAGGCGAGGGCTTTGGAAAGGCGGGAAGGGAAAGGAGACCGTTGGAGGGAGTTCCGCATTCCAGACATTCCAGAGCCATCTTTCCCGCCGGCAGAGCCGATGGAAGTTGGAACAGCGCGGGCGCGCGCAGTTTCAAATCCCAGTGAAGGGCGGAAGAAGGAGGGAAAGAGCGCCAAGAGATGTTATCTCTGCCAACAGCCAGGGCACTTTGCCAGAGTCTGCCCACAAAGAAAGGAATGGCAAGGGATGGCAGGAGCTGTTGGGGGAAAGGAAGAGGAAAGCAAGGAGCAAGTAAAAGCCAACGCCTGGCTGCCACCGTCGGGGCACAGCAGCCAGGCCAAAGAGCAATGAAAGTGCCCATGCCAGAACCTCCCAGACCTGCTTTAGTGATAGAGGTGTTACTAGAACTGCCAAATGGACACCCACTAAAGGTCAAGGCGCTTTTGGATTCAGGCAGCTCCTGTAATTTCATGAGTAAGGAGTTTGCAGCTGAGCACCAGATACAGACCATCCCTTTAAGTAACCCCTTGCAGGTGACTACGATTGACGGCAGAGAGCTGTTGGGGGGAGAAGTTAGCCAACAGACTGTCCCGATGATAATGAGAGTGGCAAGGCACACCGAACAGATAGCGTTTAATGTGGCCATCCTGGGAGGAGCGCCCATCATTTTGGGGATGAGCTGGCTGGCGCTACACGATCCGCTAGTGGGCTGGCATCAGAGGGTGGTCTCCTTTGGGTCAGCGCATTGCCTAGAACACTGCAAGGAGGGGAAGGTCTCGGGAGGAGACAGAGTCACCCTAGCGGGGATGGAAGTGATGGGCAAAGGGAAGGTGCCCCCGCAATACGCAGATCTGAGCAACGTATTCAGCGAAAGGGAAGCAGACAAACTGCCACCGCATAGACCCTTTGACTGTCAAATCAACCTACTCCCAGGGGCCCAACTCCCAGTAGGCAAGCTGTACGCCATGTCAGACAGGGAGATGCAGGAGCTGAGGGAGTTCATTGACAAAAACTTGAAGCGAGGTTTCATCAGAGAGTCCCGAGCGGTGGGGGGCAGCCCAGTGTTTTTTGTGGACAAAAAGAACACAGACAAACCGAGACTGGTGTGTGACTTTAGGGCCCTCAATGCAGTGTCGGAGCCCCTGGCTTTCCCTATGCCCCGAATTGACGACATTTTGACCAGAGTAAGGAAGGGAAAGATTTTTACAAAACTGGACCTGCGGGGGGCGTACAATCTGATACGCATAAGGAAGGGAGATGAATGGAAGACCACCATGTTTACCCCTTTGGGAGCCTTTGAATACCTCGTTATGCCCTTCGGTCTACAAGGGGGCTCCGCCTGTTTTCAAGCTTTTATAAACCACGTTCTGGGACCTTTGCTCTACAAGAACTGTGTGGCCTTTTTAGACGACGTGTTGGTGTATTCGGAAGATGAGGAACAGCATGTGAGGGACGTTCGAGAAGTGTTGGGCAGGCTGCAAGCCAACCAGCTGTGGGTGAAACTGGAGAAGTGCCAGTTTCATACCAAGGAGGTGGAATTCCTGGGGTACCGCTTGTCAGACAAGGGATTGGCCATGGATCCAGGCAAGGTTCAAGCGGTACTGGAATGGAAGACACCGAAGACCAAGAAGGACGTGCAAAGATTCTTGGGGTTTGGGAACTTTTATCGGAAGTTCATCAAGAACTTTGCCCACTTGACGGCGCCCATCACCGACTGCCTCAGCAGCAAGAAGAAATTTGTTTGGACGGTGGAGGCGGATCGAGCCTTTGAAGAACTGAAAAGGGCTTTCGCCTTGGAAGAACAACTTCTGCATGTGGATTTACAAAAACCCATGAGAGTGGAAACAGATGCATCCGACCGGGCTATAGGGGCGGTCCTTCTTCAACCGGGGAGGAGTGCGTCGGAGTGGAGACCGTGTGCATTCTTCTCGCGGAAACTGAATAAGTCCGAGAGGAATTACACGGTGTATGACAGGGAACTACTTGCCATTCACGAAGCATTCCGGAGGTGGAGATATTTATTAATTGGGGCACAACACAAGGTGCAAGTGTGCACCGACCACAAAAATTTAGAGTATTGGAGAACAGCTCGAGTGCTCAACCAACGACAAGTGAGATGGGCACAGGAATTCTCCAAATTTAACTTTGAGATTTGTTATGTGCCAGGCCCAGAAAACGTCAGGGCGGATGCGCTCTCACGCAAACCAGAATATTGGGAAGGGGAGGAGGTGATCGAAGAGAGACATGTCATCCCGGAGGACCGCTGGGTGTGTGGGGCGGCGCTGGTGGGGCAACGGGAACTGGTGGAGGAAACGGAAAATGATGAATATGCCCAGGATAAGCTCAGAGGTCTCAGGGGGGAGGGCGAGAGCCCCGGAGGTTTTGAGGAAAGAAATGGGGCATTGTATTACAAAGGGGCACTGTATATACCCGAAGGTGAATTGAGGGGGAGAGTACTCAAGCAGTTGCATGATAGCCCCACGGCGGGACATTTTGGGCAACACAAAACCATGTGGTTGGTTACCAGGGAATTTTGGTGGCCTAAGGTGAGGGAAGATGTAAGGGAGTATGTAAGAGGGTGTGACCAATGTCAGCGAGCCAAAGGGGAAAGAAGGGCGCCGGCAGGGTTATTAGAACCTTTACCCACACCAGAACGGCCTTGGGAAGCGATATCAATAGATTTTATGACGGATCTGCCAAGGTCCAAGGGGAAAACAGCCATCATGGTAGTAGTAGACCTGTTAACTAAGATGTGCCATTTTGTAGCATGCTCACATGCAGTCACAGCGGAAGAAACGGCGAAGTTGTTTGTGGAACATATCTTTAGGTTGCACGGGGCTCCCTCGAGGGTGATCTCAGATCGAGGCAAACAATTTACTTCCAGGTTCTGGAGGAAGCTCATGAGCTTGCTACACGTGGAAGTTAATTTTTCAACTGCCCGGCACCCTGAAACCAACGGGCAGGCGGAAAGGGCAAATGGCATTCTTCAACAATATCTTAGGTGTTATGTCAATGACAGAGAGAACGATTGGGTCGAAAAGTTGGCGTTGGCAGAATTTGCCTACAATAATGCGGAGAATGTGTCCACAGGGATGAGTCCCTTTTTGGCTAATTACGGGTGTCACCCCAGGGCATTTCCAGGGGAAGGAGGGGAGAGATGGAGCGTTCCAGCGGCTGAACATTTTGTAGAAGAGATGGAAGCCATCCATCAGCAGCTCCAGCTCAACTTAGAAAGGGCCAAGGCACAATATAAGAAGCAGGCAGACAAGAACAGAAGGGAAGGTGAAACCATAAGGGTGGGGGATCAAGTGTGGTTGTCAACCCAAGGGTTGCCGTTCAAAGGGGGTTGTAAGAAACTGAGGCCCAGAAGATTGGGACCCTTTGAGGTGATTCAGCAGGTCAACCCGGTAGCTTTCAAACTCCGATTACCCAACCACATGAAATTGCACCCAGTGTTCCACAGGTCGTTACTGTCACCATACAGGGGGGGACGTGAAGGGGAGCACGTCAGGGGACCAGCCTTGGAAGAGAGGGAACGCCACAACCATGTAGCGGAAATCCTCGATTCCAGGTGGAAGGGTAATCAGGTGGAGTATTTGGTGGCGTGGGAAGGGGAACCGGAGTCAGAAAACACCTGGGTAAGTGCAGAGGAAGTCAATGACGAGGTTTTAACAGAAACGTTCCACCAAAGGTTCCCGAGGAAACCTCAGCCTATAGCAAGGTTTAGGAGGGAGTATTTCGGCACCACCGATGAGGAAGAGGAAATGGAAGGGTTCGCGGAGTCGGAGTTGGAAGATGGAGTGGACTCTGATGACGAAGAGTACCTAGAGAGTAGGAACAGCAACAAGTGGAAGGAAGTGTTCGCGACGTCGGAAGATGAGGGAGGTTCTTTCAGGGGTTTTACCTCCTCACCGCCAGTAGGAGAGGAGACGGGAGGGGGTGAAGGGGGCCCTGGAGGGGAGGTGGATGTCAGGGAACTGACATCTAAAGCGCCGCAGGTGCAAAGGCTCCCTGAGGTTGAGAGAGCAGTAGCAGCGGAAGAGGGAACCAGTAGAGGGCGAGCAAGAACTCCAAGGGAAAGTGAGTCGGAGGGATGGCTCAGAGACGCTTCAAGCGAAACCAGTGGGGAGGTCTCAGGACCTCCTATAGGGACACCCACACCTCGACGGAAACTGTCACGCCGAGAGGCCAGACGACGTGTTTCCGTTAAGGAGCTTTTATGTTGGAAACGTTTCCGAAAGCAGCCACTTTCGGATTCTACTAGTGATTGACGCAGCCATGCTGGAGGGGCTCCGTCACAGGCAGAGGTTTGAAAACCTGATCAAACTCTGAGGGACTTGCATTTTACGCGCAAGCAGCTCATCGTCCCATCACAATACTACTTGTAATAGTTGGCATTCTGCAATCAAAGAGTCATCTTCAAAGTCTTGTGTGTGGAGTCTACTTCTTCCCTAGGGTTTCGAGGGTGAAAGCGCTGCATGACTCCGGAAAACAGCCAACAGCTGAAATGTAAGGAGGCACCACCGCAGGTGACAAACGGCCAAGCCCTGAAGGCTGTGATGCTACACAACAATAGTTGAAAGAGGGCACATATTAAGCTGCTTTTTGCCTGATTAGGAACCCAGGAAGCTGCCTTACTTGAGTCAGACTGTTGGTCCATCTAGCCAGTATTGTTTACACTGACTGGCAGCAGTTCTCCAGGATTTTAGAGGGACATCTCTCCCAGCCCTACCTGGAGTTGCCAGGGATTGAACCTTCTGCAAGCCAACCAGCTGCTTGGCCACTGAGCTATGGCCCTCTGCCTAACTCAGCCAGATACTGATTTTCATCTGTACCTCTAAAATGACCCCACCTTTTCTGATCCAGTAGGAGTTGCCATTAATAGCATCTTTAGTCTGGAATTCTAAGTACACTGAGTAAAAGTATATTTATCTAAATTGAGGTTGTTTCTAAGCAAACACATGAGTGGACTGCGGGTGTATGGTTGTAAAATCTTCACTGCTTACTCAATTGATATGAAAATTGTGGAAGAAACCAGCTTTTGCTTCTCTCGTCCACTGCATTTGCCTGGGATGGCAAAAAAAATATGAAGTTATTACTGATTATTTTCAAAAGTAAAGAAATCATTGATAAGCCCCTCTGCTTTCTTTATAGGCTCCAGTCTACTTTAATGGGCCTTGTCCTAGGGGGAAAAATACTTTCAATGCAGGTTCTGCCATTCTCTTCATTTTCACTTGCCTCTATTCTTAATGTTCAATGCGATAAGGAAATTATCTCCCATTTTTCACAGACATGGCAAACTAGCAGATGGCTGTTTCTTTAACCCTCCCCAGCCCAGTCAAATTGCAAGCAAGGCCAAGGCGACGGAGCATCTGTTGCAGCAGATAAATTCTTTTCATTTAACTGGCTATTCAGGCATCTTTCCAAAGTGCCCTGACACCATCTCCTTGCTGTGCACTTGGCTACTTTATGAATGTTCCCAAAGGAACGTAATGATGTGCAGACACAATGGTCCACCTTTGGAACTGAGGCAAGATCCTGAGCTCCTTGCTGGGTCTCATGCTATGACATCTGTCACTCATGTGTCTCCCTGAAGCCTTTGCAGTTCATTCGCTGAAGCTTATCCCTTCTAGCAATTTTTCATTTTCACTGCAGTGTTCTGAACAACATGGATTATGCTAACAAAAACTAAAAGGGGAGAGCTTAAATGTTCCCCCATGCAACAAAATGTGGGGCAGTATTCTGGTTGCATGGTTTTCTAGGTTTAACAGGGTTGCAGATTGATTCACCCCCAAGCAATTAACAGGGAAATTAAGCACTGAACAGTGTGTGGAAGAGGTCTAACTTGGGTAAGTCATTACACAATATTACCACCATCTGACAAATTGGAATATTATGGATGAATTTTGCAGCATCCTTGGGAATGTAGATTAATGTGCAGGTGGTAAAATGTACTGCCTAGTGAATAGCGCTCCTTGGAGAAAAGGAAGACTGAATATAATCGCGATAAAAATAAATAAAATTAAGTAACTGAATGTAGCCATTTCTGCTAGAGCTGTGCAAGCAACTCTCAATTTGGCAATGCAGACTGGGCTTTGATCAGGGCCAGACCAACCTATCCTGAACCTGGCCCCTGAACTAAATTGGGGACCTTGCACAGCCCTAATGTTTAATTAGGAATTTAAAGCCTAATTAAACATTGCAAGAGTGGTGATGAGAGGCAGCAAAGAAGTACAGGCGAGAATACAGGTGAGAATCTCTGTCTGCGTAGTCTCCTCCTCCTCTCTCTTACTGCCCCTCCTTTTGACAGCCCTGAATTGCACAGGGTGGGCCCAACCCGAGGTGATCTGCTGCTGCCTCGACACACTCTGGACCAACTCCAAATTGACCTGATTTGGTTCAGGATCAAGGATTTGGCTCAGGCCAGGTGTACAGCTCTTAAACTTCTGACGCCTTCTTTTGGGGCTCAGGAATGTTTTGTATTAAAACATAATTACAAAACTGCATAAATACAAATTGAAAATATCAGGCAGCGTGAACCTTTAAAAAAATCAAATGGCAATATATTTGGAGTGAGGTACGGATGGAACAGTTCAATTTAAATACAGTGTAGTACAGCAGGCTGAAGAGATAGCATTATGTGAGTCGGCCGCCAGGGGGAGCTACAAGACAGCTTATTGATAAATGTACCTGAAACCAACTGTTCTGAACAAGGAAAGCAAGGGTGGTTGCCTTGAATAAGGGCTCCTCCACACTTCTCTTCTCCCGTGCCTAGAAAGCATGGGTGTGAGTGGTTTTCCGCTTGGCCCACATTTTCTAGGCATCAGTCTGAGCGATTTCCCCCTTGTCTAATAAAAGGTGTAATTTCATTCTCCGTTTATTTCCAACTTTTCACTGTATAGGCACCCTCTTCTCAAAATAACAGGGGCAATGCTAACATATCTGAACCACAGGAGGCTAGGAAAGTGCTTATCTGAGCGGAAGGAAGGAAGGAAGGAAGGAAGGAAGGAAGGAAGGAAGGAAGGAAGGAAGGAACTTTTCAGAAAAAGTGTCGGAAAATTCTTTCCCCAAGGAGCAACTTCCCAGCTGTATGAGAGCTCCAGAAAGATGTGCTCAAGAGATAGTAGAACTGGCCAAAGTTGTGTCCACCTGCGGAAGAGCTGAATACAAAGGCCTCATGAGTAAAGGAACAGAACACACAGGATTAGGTGGCACAGAAAATGTGGGAAGAAGCTTTTGGTGCCAGAGCCGAGAACAGAACATTGAGGAACTTGCTCAACATCACTTAGAATGGATTAGTTCAGGGGTCAGCAAACTTTTTCAGCAGGGGGCTGGTCTACTGTCCCTCAGACCTTGTGGGGGGCCGGACTATATTTTTGTGTGGAAATGATGCAAGAGCACCATGAGCCCCAGTGGCTGCTTACCTGCTTCTTGTGAGCAGCAGGGGTTGGCGCGGGATGATGAGTGGCGCGCGAAAGGGCTCCAGAGAGGGGCTGCTTAAAATGACGGCTGCTCGAGCACTGCTGCTGCTGGCAGCAACAAAGCCCAGCCCCCTTCCTCCTCTAGGCAGGGCAGGGAGAAGATAGGAGGAGGGAGGGAGGGAGCAGGCGCCGCCGCCGTGTGAGGGAGAGGGAGGGAGAGGGAAAGAACGTGCGTGCTGGCAATCCATGCGGCAATTCCCGGACCGTCCACGGGCCAGATCCAGAAGGCAATTGGGCCTGATCCAGCTCGTGGGCCTTACTTTGCCTACCCATGGATTAGTTACCCCTTAATATGTGTTAAGCACCTTCTTGCATCTCTAAGCTGGGCAGCAGGCTGTGTTCTACTTCCATGTCAGAGGCAGAAATGCCACTGTATACACCTTGCTAGAAAACATAGAAGAGGAGACTGCCCATAGGTATCTGTTTGGCCACTTTGGTAACAGCATACTTGTCTAAATAGGCCACTGGCCTGATCCAGAAGGCTCTTCTTCTGCCCCCCTGATTTTAGTCCTTTCTTTCTTTCTTTCTTTCTTTCTTTCTTTCTTTCTTTCTTTCTTTCTTTCTTTCTTTCTTTCTTTCTTTCTCTCTCTTTCGTTATAGTTTGAACATTGTGGGACATATGATTTGTTACTTATTTGCTTAGGATTGGCAATCTTAAAACACTCGATGCATGAGGATTGTGCGTTCTTAACTTCAGGATTCTCCTTTCTCGTTTCACTTAATGATTTTCCCCCTATGGTGGCATTAGCCGGAAATAGAGATCACCTTCTTGTAAACTGCCGCAGTGGGTGAATGGGTCCATTGGAATGGATGGGTATGTAACTTTCAACACACCACTGTACATTCTGGAAATTCACCCATGTGCATTATATATGCTCCAGTACATCAGTCTAAGGACATATGCAAAAATGCCTTCCAGTGTGATTAAAAATTACATGGCACAACAGCATATATGTATCTCCTAGCTAACATGTTTCCGTTCTAACTTCCAGCCAGCCATGCCCTCTCCCGGAACACTCCATTACACTTCCTCCTTTTCTCTACCCCGCCCCTTTTAACCAATTGACACCCAACATCTCATGTCCTCATTGGCTGTTTAGTTGTGCAAGCAAGGAGGAGGCTGCATCCTTAGGCTTTATTTTTTTAAAAAAAGATTTTTGTACTTCTGAAAATCCAGGGGTTTCCCCAAACAAGTAAATTAGCCATCAGCACTCACTGGCTCAGTGCACTGTTAGAGGATATTCTGATAAGAGGGAGATACTATGCAATGTTTGGCTGATATCAGTGAAAAGACATTTAACACTTTCTGTGTTTAAAATGTACAGGCAACTCACCTTACATGGTGGTTACGTTCTAGGAGTAGCACATACAGGCAAAATTATTCATAGCCAAAACAAATTGGGTTCAATGGTGGGTGGGATTGCCAAAGTCATTTTTTCCTGGGTGCTCACCTGCTTTAAACAATTTTAAAAATATTTTTTGATGCTGATGTAAAGCTGAAGACACACGTTAAATGTGTGTAAGTTGCAAGTTACTGTACCTCTCTTCATTTAAACAAACTTTTATCTAGCACTTGAATATTCAACACACATGTGAAGATAAGCCAAACTGATCACACTGAACATATTTCTAAGGAAATCTTAGTAGAACGGCCATATCAGCCATATAAAGTTTGCTGCTGCGTCTTGGAGCTAATTTGCATGATGCAGAAGGAATAAGCCTCATTGCTTTCACCCCAGTCCTGCTTGTAGGGAACTTGACATGGGGCCAAGATTAGGCAAACCGCACTTACCTTTTTGATCTGCCGATTCTGGTAGCTCAGCTCTGGAACTTACAGGGATCACTGTGTATTTGGCAAGAAGGATCACATACATCTCTGTTGACATCACAAAGAAAGAGGTATTAGTAATGTCATCATCATTCGTGATGGCCCAATTCTGGAATTCTGAATGGAGTTCACGTCTCTAGTACATGACTCTCATCTTGTAACTCTGAAAACCCAGGGTTTCCCTCATGGGTGTAGAATTCCCAGAGGAAAAGGGATTGATTGTTAAACCAGTCTGAGAACTGTAGCTCTGGAAGGAGAGCAGGGGTTTCCAAACAAACTCTCAGCAACCAACCACAGAACCCAGGATTCTTTTAGGGAAGTCATGCCTATATAAAGCAGCATGATACTGCTTAAAATTTTTAATGCAGGCTGATTCCCATCGATGTAGTTTAAGCTAAGAGATCAGCCACATACATGTGTTACTTGTGTGCAGGGCCCTCTCATGCATTGCATCCACACCACTGGCCATGCCTCCAACCAATGATGTGTCCCTGGACTAGCCCTTTCACATGTTAAGCATGGAGGTGTGTCTGCAATGGAAACTCTATGCACATGAGCAGGGCTAGCCTAAGGACGCAATATCAGGGCCAGCAGTTTCTGCCACAACACATGAAGGGGCCAAGATCAGCCACTGAAATTCATGTCTAAGTCAGAATTGGAACTTGATCAAGTCGCAGAATCATAGAATTGCAGAATTTGGAAGGGACCACAAGGGCACAACCCTCTCCAGTCCCAGCCGAACTTCTGCCTCTTCCTTCCTCCTCCCATAACCACTGTCTCTTTGTCCAAAAGTCTGGCAGCTATTGCTCCTTATCTCAGCGCATATGTATACCCCAACAGATACCCTGGTGCATCACCACTAAAGCACGTTCTGCACGCCACATGAGTTGGGTTGCCAAGTTCCCATGAGAAGTGAGAACTCCCAATTTGAGTACTTCATTAATTGAGCAATGCCGATTTACATAATTCAGGTGTGCAAGCTGGGTTTCCACCTGCTTGGACCAAAGATTAAAAATAAACTTCCATGTTGCCTAGTCATCCAACCTACAGTGTCGGTGGCTGGGAAGCAAGGGCAAGGGTTGGGTTTTATTTTTTTTTCACATGTAGATCCTTACAAGATCGAGGGCAAATAAGTAGCAATTATCATGCCACAGTTGGTAATTTGGCCTCTTGGCTTTGCCAGGACATTAGATCATATCATCCAGTTTCCCAGGACGCTGCTGCCCTGAGTAGCATGTGTACTAAACAGCACATGCCGCTAGAGGTCACTGCCGGTTTCTTCCAAACCTGAAAGAAGCGCTGGCTTCATCCCAGATCTGCAGCAGGTAACCCACTTAGCAACAGCTAGATCTTTAAGCTCGGGGACTGCTGATTGGCAGAGCTTCTGCAGCCAAGAGAATGAGACCAGGAGATCTGTCAGTAAGACACAAGACAGAGACAGAGCGCAGAAGGTGATTCTGCTGCACTTGGTCTCTATTAAGCCGCTGCTTTGCCAGGCTGAACCCCTGCTATTGTTTCACCCCCCTGCAGTTTAAGCCCCGTCCCCAGTGACATCCAGTTATATTACCAAGTCCTGAGGAGATGGCTGATTTTGCATGGGGCAATTTTAATAGAAGAACTGTGAGCTGTCTGATTCCAAAGAGAAAAAGGACGCTCTTTTTAAAGGAAAGGGCTGAATTTGCTGGGTGTGGGGGGGGGGGCGGGTTACATCTCTCTTAGCATGTGGCATTTCCAGCCGTCACCTCCAGTTTCATGCTTGAAGGGAAATGTGAATATTCCACTTTTGATTTATTTTTTTTAACTGCCTTTTCGGTGCCACTGCCAATGTCCTTCCTTGTCATCATAGAAGAGGGAGGCAGTGCCTGGTCCAAGAGGAAGGACCACCAGGCTGGGTTTGTCCTTGAATGACCTTGGCTTGATTAGCGTAGGACATGGATACCACGCTGCTCTTCTCCGTATCCCAAATCGCAATCAGTGCTGCAAGGCTCAGGCACGTTAATTTGGGCCTCGTAAGCCTGGCATGTGTTCACCACATGGGCTGTTCATCAGAAAGCCAGATGGAGAGAAAATGAGGGAAGCAAATGAAGGCATCTCGTCTCTCTCTCTAGGCACCTGGGATGTTAATCCTGGAGTTTATCCCTCGGTAATTGTTGCCCTTCCTTGGTGTGATGAAGGGCACCTTCAGTACTCAAACAAGCTCCTGGCCTGCACAGAGTGTATCTTGGCTTAACATCCACACTGTCCATTGAAGACTAGGGACACCATGTGTGCCCTACTCCCATTAAACGTGTATGCAAGGAGGCCCATTTTAATGGGTTGGCTCACGGACAGGTATCGTTTGAAGGAAGGAATGACATATATACATAAGGTCAATGGCGCAATCAGGGCCAGGAGTCCAGGGTCTCCCATTCAGTAGAGACGAGGAAGAAGGGGAGAGCAGGACTGGCTTAACACATTCACCAACCTGGTACCTTCCACTTGATTTGGACTACAATTCCCATAAGCCCCAGCCACTGTCGCACTCAGGTCCCACTTGCTGGCATAGCTGTCGACTTTTACCTTTTCTTGCGAGGAATCCTATCTGGAATAAGGGAATTTCCCTTTAAAAAGGGAACGTTGACAGCTATGCTTGCTGGTTTCCCACAGGTGTCTGGTTGGCCACCCACATGTAGCTGGGTTATACAGCTGCTACCAGGGCTATTCTTGTGTTTCTTTGGGAGTTGTATTCTAAAACAAGTGAAGGGAGAAATTGCAAGGAAAGCTAATGAGAGAGAGAGAGAGAGAGAGAGAGAGAGAGAGAGAGAGAGAGAGAGAGAGAGAGGCAGGCTGTGGGGCGGGGCTCAGGGTAATCCCTCCCCTACCCCTGTTGAAACGTCACTCAAACCTACCTAAGCCATTGTTCCATATAGGGAACTGATGAATTCTCCCCACGGGCCTTGAGGCGGCTTGCAGGGGTCATGGCAGGCAAGGTGCCGGCTTGGACTTTTGCTAAGCAGCTTTTCAAAGGAAAAAAGGGACCAGGGGCCGTTGTGGCTGGGGGTCCCCATTTCTCTATCCGGTGGCTGCGTTGTCATTTGCCGGGCCAACGTTAAAGGGTTATACAGGAGCTGGCCGGCCTTGTTGCGGCTGGGTTGTACTGTGGCTCACCGACCGCAGTGAAAACCTGGAGTCTTTCCTCTGAAAGAGGTCCGGCGGCGTGGCTTACTCCTAAGGAATCGCGCGTTGACTGGGAAGGGGCGTCGTTCGAGGTTGCAATTACGCGGAGGCCTCTTTCCCCCAGGGGCGTGTCGCTTTGAAGGCTCCAGCGGGCGCGCGTTCCCAAGTGCTGCTTAACGCGCGTCGCGGCCAGCGTTCCATCGGGTCTCCCGCGCGGCCAGCCGGACAACGCGCTGCCCGCCATAGGCCGCTCTGCGCTTCGGAAGGCGGAGCATTGTGACGTCGGGGCTCGCGGGGCGGGGCGCCGGCCCGCGCTATAAAAGGCCGTGGAGGCGGTCGTCGTTTCGCAGAGCGAGCGTTCGGCGCAGCGGCGGCGGAGCTTGGGAGCGGGCTGGGAACTGGAGCGGGGTTTGTTTCGCCGGGGCAAGCCTGCCGACGGGGCTATGGATTTATTGAGGACTATCGCTTACCAGCCGGGCAGTACAGCAGCCGGTAGCAGCAGCAGCGGCAAGATGGGCGAGCAGGCGCTGGGCAAGTCCTGCAGTGGGGAATCGCGAAGGAAGAAAGCGGCGGAGTCGGCAGCCGAGCAGCACCACCACCACCCGCACTCGGCCACCGAGATCTCTCGGATTATTACCGACCCCACCACGGGAAGGCGATACTGCCGCGGCAAGGTGCTGGGAAAGGTAAATGCCCGGCGGCGGCGGCAATGGCAGTTTTAGGGACCCGTCTCGTGGATCTGTCACTGGTGTGCAGAGCTGGTTGTAACGTCGGGGTGGGGTCGGGGGGGCGCATAGATTCCCACCCAACATCGATTGATTTTGTGTAGAGGTGGTTTGCCAGTGCGTTTTGGCATTTCTGGCACGCAGGCGCCCTCCCTAATCTGAGCCTGTCGATCTGATCTGCCCCCCATTCTGTACCTGGGGCAACCCAGCCAGATGGGTGGGGTATAAATAATAATAATAATTTATAATAAATAGCATCCCCCCCCGCTCCTCCCGGTCCATCTATTGTGCCTTTTCATTTCCCTTCCTTTGCAAAATTCCAACTATATTTGCTTCTCAGAAAGAGGGCATTTTAAATCCAGTTCTCCATTCATCGGGGCTGTGCTGCACTATCTTGAGTCCTTATGTCCTGCTGGCTTTATTTGCAGCCCCTTGTGCTTTTATCGTTTGTGTTTTATCACCTCTGCGGATCACTTATGGCACCTGTCGAAGTAGGGTGTTACCTGTGGAGGCTGGTGCATGCATAAGCTGCCAGCCTTAAAGGGCTGCTAAACAAAAGAGGAGAAGGCTCCACACGGATAGCTGCATGGAGAGGGAGGGCAGCTATCCTGTGTGATTAATGTACATGTCAGTCAGCTGTTCTTCTCCCAGTTACATGCAGAAGAAAACTGTCGGTTGCTGTGCCTTTCATCTTGAGCGCTTGTGGCAAAAACGGATAAATGTGTGTGCATTGGTCACAAAATAAAAATCTGTAGGAGAATTGCCTGCTTCACACATGAGGCGGTTGGGGAGGGTTTTGTCCTCTCGCTACAGGTTTAAGCAGCTAGTCCTCAAGCATTTTATAGTCATTTGTCTGTACCTTTGTTGCATATTTTTGACTGCTGGTTGAGAGAGCTTGCCTGGGGGGCTCTCTTTAGCATCCAAGGTGTTGCATTAATTTGATTAGCAAAGAGTGAGAATTGAGAGCGCACTGCAGACTGTCCTTTGGCTGCAGACTGTCACCGGTTTTTTATTTTGCAGTCATGGTCTCTTGGTAGTTCCGATTTTTCCTGCTTGACTTGGGCTCCCTGAAGAGGGAGGCGGAGGGGAGTTTCTCTGCTGTCTCGTCTAATGTGCTTCTTCTGCTCTGCCTTGTCTCTTCAGGGCGGCTTTGCAAAATGCTACGAGATGACGGATCTGACCACAAACAAAGTCTATGCTGCAAAGATCATTCCTCACAGCCGAGTAGCCAAACCTCATCAAAGGGAAAAGGTGTGTATGTGTTGTGACGCTCCTTTCAGGAATCTCTTTATGTGCTTGGGTGGCCCTTCCCTTTCTCCCTCTGCAGTGGCTTGCTCGCATCTAAGCCCTGCCTCTTCCCACAGCGGTGGCATGTGGATACTGAGGTGCCAGTAATAACCTGCTTCTCGTTTGTGTGTGCCCTTTTCTCCTCTTCCAGATTGATAAAGAGATCGAGTTGCACAAAATGCTCAATCACAGGCACATTGTGCAGTTCTACCACTACTTTGAGGACAAAGAGAACATTTACATTCTGTTGGAGTATTGCAGCCGAAGGGTGAGCATCCATGGGGAGAAATCCGGTATTCCCTTACATGGAATCGGCCGATAGTGTAAAAATGTTTAATGTGTAAAAGGTATTGTCCATAGTTTCTTGAGGCAGCCCTTAATTCCTTGCCTTTGACCCCCACCCCTCAGCTTTTTTCATAATGCTAATGCTTATCGTGTGGTTTCAGCTGAGTGACCTTGCCTGTGGGTTTTTCTCTTTTCTTCCAGTCTATGGCTCACATATTGAAAGCAAGGAAGGTGTTGACGGCACCAGAAGTGCGATACTACCTCAGGCAGATTGTGTCGGGATTAAAATACCTTCACGAACAGGAGATCTTACACAGAGACCTGAAGCTAGGTATGTTGATCTCCCAAGACACTGGGCTTATAAGATGTTGAAAGAGCAGTTTCCTTTCTCATAGACCAAACTGCTGTTTGAAAACTGCAATTCATGGGGATTAATGAATAAGATCAGCTTGTCTGGCGGTGGAGTCTTGGAGTGCTTGAGTAATAGCGCTAGGTATTCATTCATAAAAACAAAAGCACCAGCTATGTGCTGGCCTTCTTTAGATGCGAGTCAGCACTTGTCTAACACGTCATGACATTGAATTGGACTCACCATGTTTCCTCTTCCTCTCTACCGTGCGTCTGCAGGTAATTTTTTCATTAACGATTCCATGGACTTGAAAGTGGGTGACTTTGGGTTGGCAGCAAGGCTGGAACCGCTGGAGCACAGGAGAAGGTAAGGACCTGAGAAGGAAAAAGGGCAGCAACCTAAATACAGCAGAACTGCCTTGGGATTTGTAATCTCTAGTTATGTATAGCAGTGAGAGATGCTGGCTCTCAAATCGTTGGCTTGCCAGCCAGGATATCTGACAGCTGATCAATGTTCTTAATGGCCTTTTTTGTAACAGTTTAGTGGGTCAGCTTCTTCTGCCTGTGAACAACCCCCATTATTTTCAGGCCCATGCACATTTCGGGGGGGGGGAGTCTTATATAGCTAATGGTGAGTTGCCACCATGGGACATAGGAAGCTTTATTATACTGAATCAGACCACTGGTCTAAGTAATTCCCTGTTGTCTGCACTGGCTGGCAGCAGCTGTCCAGGGGTTCATGCAGGGGTTTCACACAGCCTCACCTGGAGATGCCAGGGATTAAACTTGGAGCCTTCAGTATGCAAGGCAGATACAGGCTGCTTGCATATAGCAAAGAATTAAGGTGGAACCTGTACAGTATTTAACAAAAACATATAGCTTTGGAGGCCAAACTAATGCTCTATTTAAAATGCACTGACTTGGGATTGGATTGCATTGGTTTCACTAAAGTGCATGACAAACGTTGAATTTTTGAGAGAGTCTTAACTGTTGTTGGACTGATAGCTAATTGTTTTAACTTCTCATTCAATTGTCTTTTTTCAGAACCATCTGTGGCACACCAAATTACCTCTCCCCAGAAGTTCTGAACAAACAAGGGCATGGCTGTGAATCTGACATTTGGGCCTTGGGCTGTGTCATGTGAGTATTTAGCTGGTTTTTGGTCCTGTCTGCAACTGTGTAACTAGTGGGTGGGCTTTGCCTTTCTCGAGGTCTTCAAGCAGACCTTCAGCACATCTCTTTGAGCAATTGCACTGAGCAGGAGGTTAGACTATGTGACCTACAAGGACCTTACCCAAGTTGCTCTCCTGTGACTTGTAACTATTCAAATTACGCAGAACTCTGGAGATTTGGCTTATTTTGCACAATAAGCTTTGTTTGTGATAGTTGTATATGGGGGCAAAAAACAATGCAAGGTATTGTGAAGCCTCACCTCCTGACCTCATCCCCCCTTTGAAATCACATTAAACACACTCTCCAGCAATCTCACCAGGAGATGTTGTTGCATGTGTGGGCAGTCTTCTTAGACTGAGTCAAACCAGTCTAAGTTCCACCTTCAGCCTGGTGATGTCATGCCCATCTAGTTGGCAGGCTCCTCAAAGGCTTTGGATGGGATGCCTTCTGCATGCAGAGTCTTTAACAGTTCCACTGATGAGCTATGGGCCTTTCCAGCACCACTTCCCACTCCTTGCAGCCTCATGATATTGGGATGCTTAATCTGCATTGGTTACCAAACCCACACATCCTTGGGCCTTGCACAGACCTGTGGCATGTTCTTGATCTCAGTTCAGCCCCTGCTTACAAAACTTTGCTGACATATACTTTTCCAGTACTAGTAATGTTCAGTGGTTGTGATGCTTTTGCTTAAAGACAACTTAAATTGAGGCCCTTCTTATAAACATTTATTATTATTATTATTATTATTCTTGGCAATGATTCAAATAATGAATTGTATACTTCCTCTTCCAACAGGTATACAATGCTACTCGGAAGGCCTCCATTTGAAACAACCAATCTGAAGGAAACTTACAGGTGTATAAGGGAAGCGAGATATTCCTTGCCATCGTCTTTGTTGCCTCCTGCAAAGCACTTGATTGCAAGCATGTTGTCGAAAAACCCGGAAGACCGCCCCAGCTTAGATGACATTGTTCAACACGACTTCTTCTTGCTGGTTTGTAGCATTCTTGTTCTTGGTTTGTTTCGCTTCTGTTCAGAGCTACAGCTGACAGCCAGCTGACAGCCCGTTTTTGTACATCTTGTTTCCTCAGGGCTTCACTCCAGAGAGGCTTCCAGCTAGTTGTTGTCATACAGTTCCTGACTTCAATTTGTCAAGCCCGGCTAAGAATTTCTTCAAGAAGGCAGCTGCAGCTCTCTTTGGGGGCAAGAAGGAAAAAGCAAGATATTTTGACACACACAGTAAGCAGATATATTCATACCTGGCTACTATCTATGCACTACAGTAGGCAGACTTCAGGCTGGAAGGATCAATTTCGTTTCTTACTAAGCCATCAGTGCAAAAGAACACATCTTTTATGAGAGGGAAGCCCTTTTTGTTGTTGCTGTATTAAGTAATCCAGAATCCTAAAACTTGCTGATCTATCTTACGAATCACCCAGAGATCTACGAGTAGATCCCAATCCATCCTCCGCCCATCTGTAACAAATACTTACTGCTGATCTCTTGCCACCTCTAAAAGCTTCTCATTTTGTGTATACACACTGCTAAACTTTTTAATGCAGAGCTGCTAAAGCATCACTGTTGGTTTTTTAAGCCAGACTGTTATTGGCAGTTCCTGGTCTCTTTCTATAATACAAGATCCATGTTCAGCTCTGTGAGATCAGGCACATACAAAGGAAGCAACACTCCAGGAAGAGACTGCATGTCTCGTCAAGGCAGGAAGTATTGCGTACTAGACAGTCATGTGCACTTGGATAGGAAAACCCCCTCTACATTTTCTGTGGCTTTCTTCTCCCTTCCAGATCGGCTTGCTAAAGAAGATGAAGAAATATACAAGCTTAGACATGACTTGAAAAAGACCTCAATAACCCAGCAACCCCTGAAACACAGACCAGAGGAGGTATGTATTTCGGTTGGTTGGGCTTTTTTTGTAACAGGGTAGCCTGTATTGCTGAACACAAGTAAAAACGAGTGGCTAGCGAAATCCTTGAGAGCTCAGGAAGCTTAGCGTAATCTTGTGACATGGCTGTCATAGCCTTTGACATCTGTGCAGGGTCTCTGTGACTCCAGGACTCATTAGTGCAAATCATCCAGCATCTGTGTGTCTCTGTACTGCATAATCCTGAGATGCTGTCGGCTGCCCCTCCTCTTCCTTAGGAAGACTCTTAGCTCAGGGATAAGCCAGCAGTTCTGAAACTTCAGTTGCAGTTGCAATCTCCAGCATGTTTGGGAGCTGAAGCAGGCCTGGTGTGTGTGCAGACAGAGTCAGAGTGATGAGACGTAACCAAATAAAAATGTGGAACAGCATGAGAAGCTCTTCCAAGCCTTGTTAAGAAAACATCTTTCCATTGTTCTGTTCCATTGTTCAAGAAATGGGACCCAGTTTGCAACCAAGAAGAATTTTTATTTTTGGTCGTTCAAGTTGCCAAAAGGACAGAACAAGTTTGAAATCTTCCCCAGTGGTTTATCACAGCCTCTTCCTAGATACATAAGTGAAGGGAAATCAAAGCTTGCTATCATGGGGGAAATGAATTCAGGTCCTATCTACCTTCCACCTCCTGATGCTAGGTGACCTTGCCTTCCCTGAAAGGGAACTCAAAGGCAGTGTGTGTGGCATGTACAGTACACATTGCATCATTGTGGTCAATAGCAAAAGCCCTTTGCTTGTATCCTGTTTATCACAGTGATAAGCACCTGGCTAGTGAGGCCTAGCTACCAGGGTACCTGCAAAACGTAATCTGAAACATGATCATGAATTGCGCAAGAATCGGTCCTTGGCAACAACATGGTATCTTCTGCCTTTTCAGGAGATCCAGCCTCCCAGCAACACTGTAGCCAAACCTGGCATGCTAGCAGAAACCAAACAAATCGGAGATGCTATCCGGATGATAGTTCGGGGGACATTGGGAAGCTGCAGCAGCAGCAGTGAATGTAAGTATGATGCACATGGCATTAAGTAGACGGTTCTGTGTTTAGTCTGTACTTCAAGCAAGAATGTAAGATTTAAGGCCTGGAAAGAAACATTCTTCCTCCCATGTCAAACTGGCCAAGCAAATAATCTAGAGTAAAAACCTACAAATTTGGTTGGCGAGTCTGTGGGACTGTCATGTCTTTCCTCCCCACAAAGAACTGCAAGAATTGATGGGAGTGCAGATATAAATCCCCAAGCCCTTTTAAAACCTAGTTTTACAGCTTCTCTTTCTGTTGGGAACTCTGAGAACTTCAGTGCAAATTCTGTAGCAGAAATTGCCAAACCGCCTTTTAGGGGCATAATCTGAGACGATAGGCCAATGAATAACATATAGGAGGTAGGCTCGTTGACATCTCTGCATGTGGTTTCTGTAACGTTCCCTCCTCTTTGCCCTCACCCAGGCCTTGAAGATAGTACTATGGGAAGCGTGGCTGACACTGTGGCTAGAGTGTTGCGTGGTTGTCTGGAGAACATGCCAGAATCTGACCACATTCCCAAAGAACAACTGGCTGCGTCTTTCCAGTGGGTCACGAAATGGGTGGACTACTCAAATAAATACGGCTTCGGTTACCAGCTGTCGGATCACACAGTGGGCGTTCTCTTCAACAACGGTGCTCACATGAGTCTTCTTCCAGACAAAAAGTAAGTGGCTGGCCCAATGTACAACGAAGTTGTCACGTGACGCTTTCCTCTTCTGTGTCTACTTGAACTTAATATTCTTCTTCTTCTTACCTTCAGAACAGTCCATTACTATGCAGAGCTTGGTCAGTGCTCCGTGTTTTCCGCTCCTGATGCCCCTGAACAGTTCATCAGTCAAGTAACTGTTTTGAAGTACTTCTCTCACTACATGGAGGAGAATCTCATGGATGTAAGTGAAAAGGCTTGGAATCCTTTGCTTGTTAAAAAGCCTGTGTGTTGATGAACTCTGCTCTAACCAAGACTGTGTGTTCTCCTTTTCAGGGAGGAGATCTGCCCAGTATAACAGATGTCCGTAGGCCCAGACTTTACCTTTTACAGTGGTTGAAATCTGACAAGGCATTGATGATGCTCTTCAATGATGGCACTTTCCAGGTAGAGTTTCTTCTCTCTCTTCTCCCTCCGCCCACTCACACATGCAGCTTGCTCAAAACATGTAGGGGCTTGTTATCTGGAATCAGTGGGGATTAGATCTTAAGATGGCGAGTGTACTATTTTTACAGTGTGTTATCAACTTGATGACAATAGTAACTTATCATAAATAGTGTTAATAAGCTATTCAGCTGACTCCATGAAAGATGAGGAGCCCAATGGCTTGAAGGGCCAAACGTGCTACTTTCACAAATCCCAAGGCCTAAAGTGAAGTGTACACAGATGCAAAATGGGCTTTCTACAAGTTACATGATATTGTATCATCTGTAATACTTGGTTTATTCTATTATGCGGAGGGGGGGGCCTGTTGTGTTTGGAGCAACAAGACATCATAGACACACTATGACAGGCATAGGCAAACTTTTGGGACTATAACTCCCATCATCCCTGACCACTGGTCCTGTTAGCTGGGGATGATGGGAGTTGTAGTCCCAAAACATCTGGAGGGCCGAGTTTGCCTATGCCTGCACTAGGATCCAGTGAGAGGTTGGTGAACCTGTGGGCTTCCAGATGTGGTTAGACTACAGCAGCAATCCTTTACTATGACCATCTTAGCTGGGGCTGATGGGCATTTTAGTCAAACACACCTGGATGGCCACAGGTTAACAGTCTGTGGTTTAACAGAGATCTTCCAATACATCACCAGAACCTTCTGTGTTCCTCTGCTCTCAAGCTACCTGAGGTGATTTTAGTTCTCAAATTCTGGACACAAGCCTCTACCAACTAAAGATGAACAATACCTTTATTCCTTAAGGGGTGTTTTTGGATACATAACAGCTTCATCCTTTAAATGTGTTATGCAGAAGTAACTTCTGCTTCAAGGAGACTTGCTTCCAAAATTGCGTTGCCATTTCATAAATTAAGGCTTGCAATCTTTGTCTTCAAGCAGGTGGTCTTGATTGATTAAGACCCTATTGAGCTTAGTCAGAGATGCTTTGTCTTTTAGGCATTTAATATTCTGCAGCTCATGAGCAAAGGCTTTTTTATTATGCTTGTAATCTAAGCTGTAAAGGAAGGATCTGTCCACTTGCAGAGCACTGCCAAAAACTGAAAGCAGTGCCATGAAATGTGCATTGAGAGGTTGGAACAATTGCATTAAACAGCACCTCTTAATTCTTTGGCAGGTGAACTTCTACCATGACCACACAAAAATCATCATATGCAACCAAAATGAGGAATATTTGCTTACTTATATCAATGAAGATAGGCTATCGACAACGTTTCGCTTGACGACCCTTCTGATGTCTGGGTGTTCCCTGGATCTAAAGCAGCGAATGGAATATGCGTTGAATATGCTGTTGCAAAGATGCAATTAAATTAAAAAGAACTCTTCTAAAACCAAAAGGACTTCTCTCACTGAAGTCTACAGTGGAGGCAGTTGGAAAAAGCTAGTATGTTGATGGATGAGTGAGGAGTAGGGACTGGTACGAACAAATATCTTATGTGCTGGGCTGGTACCAGACATGAAGCCTACTGCAGCCGTCTTTGGTGGATTAATGGTGTGACAAGGAATTCTTTTGGAGTGTAGCTTTCCTTGGTTCACTCCCTTTTGAAAGATATGAGTTGGACTTGAAGCTCTGCAGAGAACAGTTCTGATGGAGGACTTTAAAACTGTGAATAACACTTGAGGAATTGGGAGGGAGGGCGATCTCATTGTTGTCGAATAACTATTTGGGGCAGCTTGTGGCTGCTTAACTGTGAACTATGGCCATACATTTTTTTCTTATTTCTTCCAAGAACTGATCACACTTGTGGCTGGCAAAGTGCATTCCTTGTTAATATTTTTTTTTATTTATTACAGCCTAAAGTGAAGTATTTATTACATACATTTTTTTGCAACCGTGATTTTAAATATACATTTGTTGGCAATAAAGAGTGGGAAAAACCTGAAGCACTGGTTTCAGTATATGCCTTTTTTCCCTCTGAGCTCTGCATTTCATTCTAACCGGTAAAAGTAACACGCAAGATAGAAGAAGTTCAAGGTCAATTGATTTCTCATTCTGATGAGGTGGAATGGGCCTCCATCAGCGTTTACAGTGGTTTAATTTCTACCTGCAGGAGCCTGCAATCTGCTTGGATAACAGCCCAGCTTTTGCACAATTTATACAAACCATGGTGGATGTGGCTCGTAGATTAGCCTGACACTTTTAAAAAGTGATGCTCTTCACCACAGACCAAGGCTGCAATCCTAATACTTGGTTACGAGGAAGTGGGTCTCTTGTACTCAGTAGGGTCAATTTCTGAGTAGATAATAGGATTGCATTGAATATTATTTAAATGTCTGCCTTAGTGTTACCTTCAGAGTTTAAATTGGCTTTTTTTAAATATACAAGGTCGAGGGCCTCTAAATTTTCTTATGATATCCAAGTCTACCTTGGTCTCTGCAGCATGAAAACCTCTCTTCTTCCTACTGCTTTGGCTTGAAGGAGATTCTCTTGCTTGTAAACTCTTGCAGACACCTGACCATTGTACCCAAGCAAGTGTGGTTCTCCCATCAGCCTTCCAACAAGCATAGGGTGTTGAGTGTTTTGTAATGGTTCTATTCAGCCTCTTTTTTTTGCGGGGGGGGGGGGGGGACTGATGTCAGCTGATCTCTAGGTGAACTTTGGTCAGCATGAAAATTAGCCATGTGGCAAAACCTTGAATTCACCTTGCTTCCTGAAAATGCCAAGATGGCGGACGGAGGGTTTAGCCAGACTTATGCCGAAAGGGTAGTTTTAGTAGTCTTTGAAGCAGGCAGATTGAAAGTGGCGACACTTGGATTCTGTTTGTATATATTCATAAGCACTGTTGGAACTACTCTAAAACCCCACTCCTTTTGCGTACTTCCAATAGCTATGAATCAGTACTTTGCGGTGGGGGGAGTGTAACTTTATAAAATCTGTGTTTTGTGGAATCTGTATTCCGTGAATGCTGATGGAGAAACTGAAGGCACAATGTTTGTTCCTTACCTAGATTCACAAAGTAGTGACACACAAAAGATGGAGACATATCATGTTTCTCAAAGGGGCCTTTCAACTGCCTAACGGGATGCAACCAAAATTAGGTCACTGGATTAACCTTAATGGGGGGGGGGTGCGGCTCAAACGTTCTACTTCCCAGGGGCTACTTGAGAAGGCTGGAAGTTACAAAGCCCACCAGTCACAAAATGACAGCAAATGGAGATGGTTTGACATAAATGGCTGGCAACTAAATCTAATCCCTCTTGGAAATCGCTAAATTCTTTGCCTCAGTGATTTTCTTATGTCAAGGAGTTCCACAGTTAACTTGAAGGAAACGTTATGGATATCAGAGTATTATAAGTCTATTTTAGGTAGAATCTGTTGGAAGCTCACAAGTGGAGATAGCTTTTTATTTGCATTCCTCCTCATGTGCCTCTCAGCATTCTTATTCCATTGCCTCCCATTTTCTTTCCCTCTATTTTTCATCCCAGCTCTTTCTATAAACATTTGCTTCTTTTGTAAAAGCACCACTCTTTTTATCACCTTCCTCTCTATTCCAGTTTATTAGTCGTGGCAGTAAAGTACCAACCACTGGCTCTTCCCCTCAAGTGGAAGACACTAATAAATGTCTCCATCTCCCAGCCACCTTTCCTAAGCTCCACTTTCTCTCCTCTGCCCCCCCCCCAAAAAAAAACAGGTGTATATATGTGCAAACAATCACATAGTCTGCCTGATTTCTGTATGAAGGAATCCCATTCCAAACAGGACCTCAGTGGGGGCACTGCAAAAACAAAGACTCTTACTTCATCCCACAGTCCTCATTTGGCTCCTTTGTTTGCTATTTATTTTTGTGGGGGTGAGGGGGAATCAGGCTATTAAAGAACAAGCTCCATGACAAGAAACATTGCATCTAGTTGGGCCCTATGAGGGCTCCGAAGTCCATCTGATTGAGCAAGCTTGGAATAAAAGGATCTTGGGCTCTTCCTGGCCATGCCAGGGCTGCACAAAAATGGCTCCCTCAAAACAGCTAAACCTGCAGGTGGAAATTCTGCCTCTCCCTCGCCAAAGTGGCCATCATTCCTGTGCTCCTCTAAGGCATTGAGATCAGCCCATGATAATGTGCCAACAGAAGAGGGGAAGGACTGGGGAAGGGATTGACGGTGTGGGTGCCTTGAAGTCAAGTTAGATAGGTTGGTTTACTCTTTAAGTCTGCAAAGAAGCTTTATTTTGGACCTGAGGGTGGGAGAGTTAGGACCTTGGGCATTCTCTCCCTCAGTGTGGTGTAGTGGTTAAGAGCGGTAGACTCGTAATCTGGTGGACCGGGTTCGCGTCTCCGCTCCTCCACATGCAGCTGCTGGGTGACCTTGGGCCAGTCACACTTCTTTGAAGTCTCTCAGCCCCATTCACCTCACAAAGTGTTTGTTGTGGGGGATGAAGGGAAAGGAGAATGTTAGCCGCTTTGAGACTCCTTCAGGTAGTGATAAAGCGGGATATCAAATCCAAACTCTTCTTCTCCCTCATCCTATCGCTGCCATGCTGGCATAGTGTTGCCCTTTGCCAACAGAATCTGACAACTGTCATTCTTTGGGCTCCTCCAGGTGACCCAATTATTCGGCATTTGTCCTGATTTTCTTGCCCAAAGCTTACTTTGTGTCCAGTCGAGCATTCATTCTGATTTGTTTATGAGGCACTTATACGACAATGAGCATTCATCCTGATTTGCTTGCAGGGTGTTTGCACATCTGCCTGTTAATTAATTACTCATTCATCCAACACTTTTGAAGGCATTTTCCCATCAGTTTTCAAACCACAATGTGTTTTTTAAAAATAAAAATTGTGGATTTGTTGCTTCAAGATGACAGAACTCGTCAATCCACTTTGAATGCACAAACCTAATGTTCCGGTTGCACTTGCATCCCTCCTGCCAACTTTTGTCAGTTTGGAGGCACCCTTTTTGCCTCTTATAATAGGGAAGCTGCTACACCCTGCAAATTTTGTTGTGTCATGGCGACCCAGCTCATTCTACACTGGCAAGGATATATGCAGAGGAGCGAGATGGCAAAGGCTATTTTTAACAGCTTGTTTTAATGAGGTAAGGCAAACATAGTTTTCCAAGGGCTCATTCCAACTTCCTTTTGTGTTGGGTTGCCCAAAGTTGTTCAGCTTTTTTCCCCTTTTTTGTGCAAAGTTTTGAATGAAAAGTTTTCCAGCTATTTTTAAGGAATAGACTTCCAGCACAGGTTGCCATACATCAATCATACATGTTTTCCCCCTTACATTTTCCTCAAAGTGTGGATGAGCCTTTAGTCTGGAAAAAAAGAGAGCTTTAAGACCTGTGCAGAAAAGAACATATAGGGCCAGATTCAATTAATGAGTCCCATTAGCAAAAGCCAAAGCAAAATACAGCAACCTCAGCTAGCACAATGGGTCTGCCCCCCAAATTGGCTTGGAGGGTTGGGAGAGACCCCAGAACAGTGCATTGTGGGAAGAGAGAGGATTTTAGATGGCAGTGCTTGCGTTGATGGAACAATCTCCTTAGCCACAACACTTATTTCCTCTGAAAATGGGGAGCATTCCAAATGATGGGATTGGAACAACTGTACCAAATGACTGTTATCTGGAAAACCATCTACCAGTCATTACCTAACCACCAAAACATCTGTAATTTCAAACAAAGCTTCTCTGCAACATCCCATCCTTTTCACGAAACGCTTGGCTTTCTAAATTATTTTATTTAACATTCATTTCAGACATTATTATTATTTTATGTAAAACCTATCTTTCTTGTAGAGCGTTTGAGATTCTCTGGTGGTGCTTGCAAAGGATCCATTACTGTGAATGGTTGAAGGTTAGACCTATGGTTGACATTCACAGAACACTACATATTTAATCTGATTCAGTGGTAATTTGTTGTCCCCTGGATACTGAAAAACAATGATTTCAACTGGGTGCCATCCAACACTGTGTGAGTGGACTTCCTCTCATGCAGTGGGACTTCTGTTTCTTCTCTTCCTCACTGCAGTCTCTCCCACTCACCCCAAATCTACTCCGGTTGGCTTCCCAACCCCACAGACCAGACCAGAGAGTGCTGGGGAGCTGTAGGGGGAGAAAGGGAAAGTCCCCTTCCACGCTTGGTCTGAGACTGCTGGATGTTAGCCATTGTAAATGCACGGCCATAATATCGAAGAAAAGGTGGGATTTGTGTACTTTCTCTTTGGCAAGAACCCCTCAGTGCTATTCATTTCAGTTCCAAAAGTGCCTGTGCTTAATCTGATTTTTATCAAAGACTAAACCCATCAAAGGATGATCTGTACCGCAGTTTACAATACTTCACAATACTATGTATCTATACAGTGGTACCTCGGGTTAAGTACTTAATTCGTTTTGGAGGTCCTTTCTTAACCTGAAACTGTTCTTAACCTGAAGCACCACTTTATCTAATGGGGCCTCCCTGCTGCGCCGCCAATGCACGATTTCTGTTATCATCCCGAAGCAAAGTTCTTAACCTGAGATACTATTTCTGGGTTAGCGGAGTCTGTAACCTGAAGCATCTGTAACCTGAAGCGTATGTAACCCGAGGTACCGCTGTATTCCAAATATAAGTCTCTGAAATTTGTTGATTCATTTGGTAAATTAAAAATAAGAATTGTTTTAACAAAAGAGAGAGAGAAAGAGATGTGTATTATTTCAGCTGGGAAGTTCTACAGTCTCCACTAAAGATCCTCAAGATATCTCTTCTAGTAAGATAATAGTATATTTTAATTGGTTCATTAATCATTTAGTTTTAAGGAAACATGGTAAATGACAAACAACTTTTATTAGAAGAGAGAGAGAGTCCTGGACAGGATGCAGCGACCATCAACAAATGTACAGTAAATGCCTGCATCCCAGAGGGAGCTTTGAGCTAAATGACTGCTTATAAAATCCAATTCTAACTTCTCCAGCTTGCTACAGATGTAATCTTGTGCTCGTAATCTGCAGCTTCCTGTGTGCTTTCATGCTTTTTATGCCTTATTAAGTTCTGTGGTGGCAAACATCCCTCTGATTGAATTGCTACTGCTTAATTAGACCGATACATTCAAATTAAGATGTTAAATGCCATTTAAATATATGGTGTTGAAATCTAATATCATGGTTCATCAATGTTTGGAATTTACTTTAATAGAACATAAGGATTTGGCCTTTGGGATTTATTCTTTTTAATTTTGTTTTCAGTGTGAAACTGTCCCCCGCCCCTCAACGGCTTTGATGAATTCAGGCATAGCAGACATGAGCACTTACGGCAATGTTCAACACAGCAAATATATGGTGTCAGGCTTGGCGGGAGGTTGGGGGGGCAGGGAATGAGCTTCTGTAGAACAGAACTGCTTTGTAGGATCACTTCCTGGATTGTGTTATGGAACGGAACTAAATGCAGAGAAAGGAAGAATGTGATAGGCTATGGCCCATGGAGGAATTCTGAGCCAGCAGTTTGAGGATAGGGACTGAGTCATGGTGAATATTTCTTGAGTTCTGGGTCACTGGTTCAAACTGGGCTCGTGCCAGTAATTACTGAGGGCTATTCCTCTTTGCCGATTGCTCAATTTGCCTGTGCAAATAGGACAGTGAATTAGGTATAATATTAAGTGGACAGTCTACTGAGCAACATAGCAACCACCTCTTAGCTAATGACTGTGTTACAGTTCAGTTTGGTCACATAGCAAACCCTGCCTATTTTCCAGGGCCAGTCCTGGATTTACAGAATTCGTCCCGGTTTCTGATTTGATCCCGGAATGTCTCGCTTTTCTTTAGGATGTCCCTATTTTTTTATCAGAGAAATGTTAGAGGGTATGGTAGGATGTCCCTATTTTCTTCAGATAAATATTGGAGGGTATGGAGTTATGTGACCGCCGAGCCTAGGATATAAGTAACTATACAACCTTAGAAGACATCTGAGGGCAGCCCTGTGTAGGGAAGTTTTGAAATGTTTAATATTTTATTGTGTATTTACATATATTGGAAGCCACTCAGAGTGGCTGGGGCAACCCAGTCAGATGGCTGGAATATAAATAATAAACTGATGATGAGGATGGAATAAAGGTAAAGGGACCCCGGAACCATTAGGTCCAGTCGTGACCGACTCTGGGGATGCGGCGCTCATCTCGCTCTATAGGCCGAGGGAGCCGGCGTACAGCTTCCGGGTCATGTGGCCAGCATGACTAAGCCACTTCTGGCAAACCAGAGCAGCGCACGGAAACGCCGTTTACCTTCCCGCTGGAGCGGTACCTATTTATCTACTTGCACTTTGACATGCTTTCGAACTGCTAGGTTGGCAGGAGAAGGGACCGAGCAACGGGAGCTCACCCCGTCGTGGGGATTCGAACCGCCGACCTTCTGATCGGCAAGTCCTAGGCTCTGTGGTTTAACCCTATTTTCATAGGAGAAATGTTGGAGGGTATGATATAGGCCTGAAGTAGATACTGGGAGGCACAATATCTTTCAGCATATAAATGAACAGTCTGGATTAGCTACCCTCCCGCTCAGCCCACATATTTGCTGGACCCATCATGTGATCGCTGAAAGCACTCGTTCGTTGATACCTGTGGAATGTTGTATTGCACCGGGCTCTGGCAGACTCTTTTGATAAATATGCCTCAGCTGCCAAGTCCAGCTACTACTCTCTGCTTAACTAGCTAGATAATGCTCAAAGGCACTTTGAAAGGGATAGAGAGGAAGTATGGAAAACCTGGGCTGAGTTCTGTTTGAGAGTACTTTTATTATTCCAAGTTGTGTAAACAGGATGCAGCCAATCAGCGCTAGGCCAAATTAAATGTAAATCCACGACGTGCCAAGCATTTAGCTTCCTCATCTTATCAATCCAGCCTTGCCATTGTGTTCCCAAGGCCTAACAGGCTTTCCCTTGAAGAAGATTTCAACTTTCCACATGCTTTAGATCTTCCACAATATTTTTGGGTGACTGCTCTGCAGCTTGCTCGAGACAGCTTCTTCTTCACTGCTTCTTCAGTTATTCCATATCAGTTTTCCCAGGGGAACCAAGGATAGGAGGATGGGGCAGAAAATAGTGCTGAAAACATAATATTGTGAGACTTTAGTTTCATCTGAAGAGCATGTGCAATGAATTACGGGAGAGGGGGGGCGGATATTTGATAGGACTATGTATGGTTGAGAAAATACAGTGGTACCGCAGGTTAAAAACGTAATTCATTCTGGAGGTCCGTTCTTAACCTGAAACTGTTCTTAACCTGAGGTACCACTTTAGCTAATGGGGACTCCCGCTGCTGCCATGCCGCCATTGCGTGATTTCTGTTCTCATCCTGAAGCAAAGTTCTTCACCTGAGGTACTATTTTTGGGTTAGCAGAGTCTGTAACCTGAAGCGTCTGTAACCCGAGGTACCACTGTAACCTGATCTACAGAGAAGCTGAGTTGAAACCAGCCCCTTTGGCTGGGTTGGGCAGCCTCTGGCCCATCAGGCCTTTCTATTTGGCCCACTTTGGCCAAGCAATGCCAATTGCCATGCACCTGATGTTATATATGGGTCTGTGGAGGAGGGTGTCCTTTTTCTGGAGGCTGAAAGAATAACAGCCATGTACAAATTATACTAACAGTAGACCACCATCCGTTCCCACTGCAGATTATTTATATATTATAATTTCCCCTGTATTTCACCCTTTTCTCTCTCTCTCTTAATTTATTTCTTCTTTTCTTTTTTTCTTTCCTTGTTAAATCTGCAAAGAAAAAGAAAAATTTAACCCAAAATGTAGCAAAATAACATTGAGATAAAAGGTAAGTGACATTGATCACTGAGGTCACTTGCCATAAAATGCTGTGGGAGGGGAAGGGTTAAGCGTTCCTTCTTGCTCCAAATTCTTCCAGTGCTGCAGAGCCATGCTCTGAAACTTTTATTACCCACATTTGAATGTAATGGTAGTACTTCAACACCTCTTTAATATTTACATGATCAAATGGCGACACACACACTGTTTTGATTTGCAGCGCCACATCCAAAACCACCCTATTCCTTTTGTCCATTTTCTGTGGCTTGGAGCCAAAAGAGAGCAAAAGAAATGGAAATGCCCTGGGCATGTTTTATTGCCGGTAAATGGCAGCGCCTGCAGTGGATACCAACATCTTTAGCGTGACCAGTATTATTGGTGTTAATAACTTCAGCATGTTGCCCTGATTGTATCATCACCTTTGAAGCTGTTTACACGACCCATTTAAGAATAACTAGCACTGGTGATATTTCAGTGTCACTGAAGATATGTTGCTGTACGCTGGAGGTGTGACAGTCACTCTACTGGCCCGCATGAAAAACTCAAGAACGGTCTGCTTCATCGGTTCACATCTGGAATGATTAACTGTGTTGCCCAAGTGCCCATAAACCTATATAAGTGTGCAACCAATGTTAATAACATAAACCTTTGTCATCGGAGCGTTAAATCTAAACGGCAGATGAAAAGCCTCCCTCGGGGATTATAGCGAGGGTCCATAACTGCAGCCTGTTGGGATAATGTATGTTGGCAGGGTTGAAAGTGAGTGATCATGGCAGGAGCGGAGGACAGTTTATTTATTTATTCCATTCATATTCTGCCCTTTCCTCCTCAAGGAGTCCAGTGGTGGTGATAGAAGAGTACCAGCGTAAGCTGTAAGCTTAAAAGCTTCCCCCCTCTAAAATTTATTCAGTGTTGTCTGCATTCAAGGGAAACACATGCAGTGTCTGCGTTTTAAGCAGACGTGCTAGGGCTCAGGACTATATATGGAAATTCTGTCATCTTGCCCTAGATGTAGCCCTCCGAGTGCTGTTGGACTACAACTCTCATGATTCCTGGTCATTGGCCATGCTGGCAGGAGCTGATGGGAGTTGGAGTCCAATGACACAGAAGCATAGAATCGTAGAAGTTGGAGGGGACCCCAAGGGTCATTCAATATCCCCATCTCTGCTCCCTCCAGTGATCCATGCCCAGTAAAAAGTGGGATATACCCTGCTCCTTAGGTGAGAACCTCAGCAAATACATGCTCCCAAGCCTATATCCCCCCATAACATGAATACTGCCAAGGCAGGATACATACTTGCAGGAGAGAATCAATGGGAGACATAGGGGTGCTTAACCCTCTCCCTGCTTACTGATCTGCACCTACATATTCCTCTAGCTGTTCCTCCTGAGGCAGGTATTCTCCAAAAAGCCCAGCTTGGGGGTGAGGATGCAAAATCATATTGGGGAGGGGGACTTGCAAGGGAGACTCAGCAGGTAGGTGAAGAGGCTTAAGCATTCCCCTTCAAGTCAACTGATTCTCTAAGTAGTGGACTTGCCTCCCTCTTCCTCAATTAGTGTTGTTGTTGTTGTTGTTTAGTCGTGTCCGACTCTTCATGGATCAGAGCACGCCAGGCACTCCTGTCTTCCACTGCCTCCCACAGTTTGGTCAAACTCATGCTGGTAGCTTCGAGAACACTGTCCAACCATCTCGTCCTCTGTCGTCCCCTTCTCCTTGCGCCCTCCATCTTTCCCAAGATCAGGGTCTTTTCCAGGGAGTCTTCTCTTCTCATGAGGTGGCCAAAGTATTGGAGCCTCAGCTTCACGATCTGTCCTTCCAGTGAGCACTCAGGGCTGATTTCCTTAAGAATGGATAGGTTTGATCTTCTTGCAGTCCATGGGACTCTCAAGAGTCTCCTCCAGCACCATAATGCAAAAGCATCAAGTCTTCGGCGATCAGTCTTCTTGATGGTCCAGCTCTCACTTCCATACATCACTATCAACGAGTGTTACAAAGCATTACAAAGCAACGCAGGTGAGGAACTCGGGTTCCCCCCTCCCTGCAGTGGTACAAATCAGCTTTAACATTTGCTGTCCTTTTTAAAACTAGATATAGACAGACACAAATGTGAAATCTCTGACATTTGATGGATGGAAATGAGTTTTCTACTAGGAGAAGGAGCAGGTGACCATGTTGTTTGACAGGTTGTCTATTCTGTGGGGAGGAATGTGACTGGAAGAAGCTAAAGGACCAAGCTGCAAGCAAGCAGACAGCCTGCTTTGTGATTGACAAGGTCAACCGCTTGCTTGCTGCTGCTTTCAGGTTGAGTTCTACTGCAAGATATTATTCATTCTCATATCTAAGAAGCGAAGAGGGCTGCCTCCATACAAGCAAAGGTTGCACACTTTTGAAACAAGTCTTTCAGCAGCTGCCAGCCGTGATGGCGCTGCTCTGCACCTGTGGTCGGAGAAGCAGAGAAGGCTCTTGTGTTGGGTCCTGCTCGCAAGTTTCCTGCAGTGAGCATAGGATACTGGACTAGAGGGGCCATTGGCTTGACCCAGCAGGCTTTCCTTATATCCTTATGATGTGACATAGGAATCTTTGCAACAGCCATGTGTGGTAGGCTAGGCTAAGTTCATATTTGTACATAAGCAACCATGTTTGCCATTCGATTGATGGAGGCTTGGCTGAGAATTGGTAGTTCAGACACCAAATTTGTGAAATTGTACTTATGTAGAATATTCTTTTCTTGTTATTTATCAGGGTTGGCAATCCTTTTGCTGTTGTTTTGGTATTTTGCTGTACATACCAGGACTATGAAACATTGCCATTACAGCGAGGTGGGTCTGCTTTCACGACATTCTGCATTTTTATTTTTCTTTACATGATCTGTGAATGACATTAAATGTTTCCATCCTGATTTTCCTTCCAGGAGCTCAAGGTTGTGTATGTTTTCCTCTCCTCCAGGGTTTTTATCTTTGCAACAATGCTGTGAGATAGGCTAAGCTAAGTTAATATATGTTCATAAGCAGCCATTCTTGCCAAAAGATTGGTGGGTGGCAGCAGGGAGAGGCAGGGGTCTAGGCCACATTGCACCAGGCCCTGTGCTTAACCCTTGCCTCCCATTCCCTATATGAAATACCTCTCTCTCCCTCTCTCTCTCTCTCTCTCTCTCTCTCTCTCTCTCTCTCTCTCTTCATGTCTACATGGTATTATAGACTTGGTGTAAACCCTAGAAATGAATAAATGTTTGGCTATCTGTGATATGAAGGGAGAATGCAAGCTGCAAAGGAGTTCCTGGGCTAGTTTATGCAGAACAATCTGGCTGAGCTACGGCCAGAAAAACTGAGGGACATTAAAAATAGGAGCAAACTCCTTCCCCCTTGCCCCAGGTGACAGTGACTGGGGATTTGGAACTGCTCTTTGGGGGAGGGAGTAAGGGTTGCTGGGAGGAAGGAGGGGAAAGAGTGGAGATCCATGTTTGGAGAAGGCTGTCTGCAGCCTGTGCTGCTGCGTCTTGAAATGACCATGCCATAACATCTGGACTCCCTCCATGCAGACTGAAGGTGTAAATAGGTGAATAAACCATATTTCTTAAAGCCACGACAGTTTCCACTGCGCCTTAAATTCTCCAAAGGAGCACAGGCACTGTGTGAGTGCCATGGTCTCTTGCCACCGCTTGGCAGAGAGAGGGGCAGGCACCTGATTTTTTTTTTAAAACAATATACAGATATAATCCAGACCACTTCCATTCTCTATTCTCCCTACATTCATACATTGAGCTACAGCCACTTCAGGTTGCGTTTTTTTGGGTTACACACCCGCTGAAACGGGTTACTTCTGGGTTTCAGCGGTCACGCATTCGCAGTAGTGCTAAATCATACTTTGTGCATGCGCAGAATCGCAACCCGAGTGTGCACAGATGCACCGCTTTGGGTTGTGAATGTGCATCCCTCAGGGATCACATTTGCAACCTGAGCATCCACTGTACTCCCACTGCCCATCCAACCGAACCTTGCAGAGTTTCCAACATGGCAGTGGGAGCCTGTGGTTAGCGCATGTTGTGTCGCTGAGAGAGCAAGACTCCGCTCAATTTTCCCCCCTGGGAGACTTTCAAATCCCACTGAAAGCAGTGAAGAACCCTCGGTGCTTAGCAGTTATGGAAATGAAGTAAAAGGTCTTAGACTTGCTGGCTAGGGTTGCCATGAAGCTGAAAACAACAAATGGTCTCATGGCACCTTGAAGCCTAATACATTTGTTACGGGGGGTAAAGTTTGTGGGTCAGAGATGCATGAAGTGTTTCCCTAAGTTGGCAGCTGTAGAGATGCATGGGTGGAGAGAGAGAGAGAGAGAGAGAGAGAGAGAGAGAGAGAGAGAGAGGAGAGAGAATGTAAGCAGTGAGGCCAAGGGGAAATGAGATGAGCAATAAATAAATAAAAAACCAGACTGTGATTGTTATGCTAAAAGCACAAATGTATGCAAATGAGGCACAGAGCAGGGTAGACAATAACACAAACAGAGAAGAAGGAAACAAATGGAGCTGTAAATTGCTGGGGTTCCCTCCCACGTACACCTTGCAATTGCTTATGTAGAGAAAGAGGTACTTCTAATGATAAGGAGGCATCTGTAGATCAATTCAGGGGTAGATTATCTACCACTCTTAATAATCCCTGAGTTCACAACAAATCGCGGTTGTCAAAGAGTGTTGAAAGATTGCAGCCACTTTGGTCCCCTTTCACATATTGTTGAACTACAGCTCCCATCATTCCTGGTCGTTGGCCATGTTTGTCGAGACTGATGGGAGTTGGAGTCCACAGAATCAGAGGGCACCGTGATTGCCACCCCTGCCTGAGTGTGTTTAACAACATCACCGATGGCAGCTATGTGCTGGGCATGTAGGTCATCAACCCATTCCTGGCACACTGGTCCGGGGTCCTCCTCCCCTCCCCCCCGTTCCCAACTGGATATTGCACCATCATACAAATCCTGTCCTCCTCCTGCTAGATCCTGGTTGCCCTGGTAGGGAAGAGGAGATAGAGGAACTGAGAAGAAAGATGTTATGTGGCAAAGCTTTACACTGGTCCCCAAGGTGGAATATGGGCTGTGGATGTGGCAGGAGGAAGAACTGGAAAGTCAGAATGCTACGTGGGAAGAAAACCCAGAGCTGAGGTGACAGGAAAAAGAGGGACATCAACTGGGAGCTGTGATGCCGTGGCATGAATTTCATCCATTGATACAAGCAGCCATGATTTTGGCTCCATGAAGGGCTCCTATTTATTCATTTTTATAAAGGATTTCAGAAGAATATAGCACACCTTAATATGGAAGTAAATGTAATTTGTTGGAATGAACCAGGGAGACATCTGAAATATTTTCACCATGAGAAATAACCCGTTTCCCTCCTCTGTGTGGGTATGATGCAAAATTGGTTCATGCCTTTTCCGTGAGTAACAACCGCCACCTTTGAAAATTGCAAAGCATTTGTACAAACTGGCAGCCTTCCTGGGAATTTTTGGCGCTGGTCCCTCTTACCACCACAGCTTAATTTCTAGAAAAGAGAGGCATTGGCACTCAAGGTCTGTCTCTCTCTGAGGGACCTGATTGAACAAGGTCCTATGCCAGGGGAATCTCTGGCCCCACAGATTAGAGAAAGGGGGAGAAATTAGATTCAGTTTGCATTTAAATGTGAACCTGAAACAACACACAAACCAAAACATCACTGTCCTCTAAAGCATTCACTTCTCTGAATTGCACAGTGCAGTTCTATAGCCAAGTCATGAGTGAAAAATGAATATATTTGGGTAAAATGTGCATATTATTGGAAAAAATACAAAAATGTATTATATAGGGAACACTGATTTGCAAAATTGTTTACGTATTAAGCAAAATTGCATACAATATTAGGATAAAATTGTTCTAATACGCTGCTAAATTTTCATGAGGAATACTTAAAAACAAGCACATTTACAACAGAGAAATATAGCACATTTCACATTAACTAGTTCCCATGCAAAACCTGGTTGTTTTTATGAAGAAAGGCCTATTGATTTTGATGCAAACATCAAAGTTCTCTTCCTCAGCTATTTTATTAACAACAAACATAGGTGAAGTGAGACACAGGCAGGCAGATAATAAAGACACTCCAAGTATGTGAAAAGTGCCTTTCTTTCAAGGGGGTCCAGGAATTGGGGAGAGAGTGGGGGGGTTAGTTATTTGTTAGAGAGGCACTGGACTCCATTGCCCATCCCTTCTAGCACCACATAGTATGGACCTTCCATCCTGGAGCTCTGCTACAGAGCTGCATATAACCTTATAAATAAAATCAGTTAAGTGACTAAAACCTGTTGTGCAGAGCCTGAATTCAATCAGCAAGGTTCAAGAGACAACACAGGGAGCCTATTAAGGTTTGGCGTACAAGGGTGATGTCAGCAGATCCACCCTTCCTGCTGGGAAGAATGCCAGGCAGCCCTGAGCAGATAATGAATCAAGCTCCCTGAAAACAGAGTCTACTTGTGGCATACCTCGCTTTCCTCTAGAGTTGGGATGAGGAATCTGTGGTCCCTCCAGATATTGCTCAACCACAACTCCCATCATCCCTTGTTGTTAGCAACGCTGGCTGAGGCTGATGGGAGTTGGGAGTCCAAAAGCGTCTGGAGTACCACAGGTTCCTGGTCCCAACTCTAGAACCTTGGACCAAGCTTACACAATATGTAGCCCACCCCTCCACACTAGTTCTAAATGACTATTGCCTGCAAAAACAGAGAAATAATAATAATAAAAATAATAATACCTCACCCATCTGGCTGGGTTGCATTGTCCAGCAGAAACACGTTATTTGGTTGATGGACTGGATTGGATTTGTTTTTTAAAAACCATCCAGGGGTGCTTTGCCTTTTTAAGTTCAGTCAAAGGCGATTATGGAGTTGCGGCACTCATCTCGCTTTCAGGCTGAAGAAGCCAGTGTTTGTCCACAGACAGCTTTCCGGGTCATGTGACCAGCATGACTAAACTGCTTCAGGTGCAACGGAACACCAAGATGGAAAGCAGAGCGCACGGAAACACTGTTTACCTTCCTGCCACAGTGGTACCTATTTATCTACTTGCACTGGCATACTTTCAAACTGCTAGGTTGGCAGGAGCTGGGACAGAGCAGCGGGAGCTCACCCCATCGTGGGGGATTCGAACCACCGACCTTCTGATCGGCAAGCCCAAGAGGCTCAGTGGTTTAAACCACAACGCCACTCGTTTCCCTTCACTGAGTTGGATTTAGTGGGTCACTAGCTGTGCAGGATTGTGTTACCATCATAAACAATGTGTTCCCCACAGAACTGCTGGAGTAATGCCTGTGTCATCTTCCCTGGGTGGGGCTGTTTAAGAATGTTCTGTGTGTCCTGGGGGACAGGGCAGACCAGGGAGATGCACACCAACCAAAACATTATTGACCAAGAGCAGCTCTAACAGCCCGGCAGAGATTTAAGCTTGAGTTGCTCAAACAGGACTGCCCTGGAGCCTAGTTTCCCCTTCCTTTCCCCAGGGTTCCACTTCATTTCTCTTAAAGGGCCAGTTATTAACAGTCCATAAAAACAGAGCATAAGGCAGACTCTAAATTAACAGAAGATTAAGGAAGACACTAATTACTTTCCACACCTGCTCTTGTGCTAGCCTGTGTTCTGCTGCTGTGACTTGCTTCTTCGAGGAGAAATCTTCCAAGACCCAGGGTGCCTGTTCTTTGTAGCGTCTATTGCAGTTTTTCTGCAGGTTGAGGAGGATGCTGTCTCTGGAATTCATGCTTTCTGACTCAGCACCACAAAACGTCATATGGACCAGAGCTTAGCTACACCACAAAGTGGCTTAAGCAAGCATTGGAAAAGATCTTCATGCCACTATAACCACCAATAATGGTGAATTGCACAAGGTGGTACATTCTGTACACGTAATAACTCCTGTATGGCCATATCAGAGAATCAAAGAATTGTAGAATTGGAAGGGACCACAAGGCTTGAACCCGTGATCCTAAGATTAAGAGTCTCCTGCTCTACCAACTGAGCTACCAAGGTCTTGTGCTGGTCTCGGGGGGAAGGTTACCGTTGGCGTGGTCAAAGTCTGGTCCTGGGTCACGAGCCTGGAAACAGTTCACAAAGAGTGAGGCGGGGTCCGAAGCAGGAAGCCGGGTGGGGACGGGAACTCTGGAAGGGCAGGTCTGGGTCCGGGCAGAAGCAAGTATTCAACAACGTTGCTCCCGCAACCTGGGACCGGGCTGACTGGCCTTTATCTTCTTTGAGGCCAGGGGCGGCCCCGGCCCCCAGGAGACCCGCCTCTCCTGGCCTTAAGGTGATCACTCCTCCTGGGAGAAACCAGTTCCCTCCGCCTCTCTACCCTGAGCCTCTGCAGCTGGCTCCCAGGGGGAGACTCACCTTCCCCTGACAGAGCTGGGAGAGGTGCACCTGTAGGCACTGTGTCCTCAATCACCTCTGGAGCCAGAGTGGAATCACCTGGTGCCTGCTCCTGAGGATCCGGCACAGGTGCAGGCGCTTCAGATCCAAGGCCCTGCCCCAGCTCAGCTGGTCCTGGAGGCGGGGACTCCTGTGCAGGCTGGGGTTCCTCCGGTTCAGCCTCTGAATCGGATTCCCAGGCCATCACAGGTCTGTTGAAATTAAGCATTAGGTGATATTAGGGGACATCAGATAACGTGAAAGTTTTGCCTGTGGTGTTAGATATTTCATAAAAAGCCATAGCTCAGTTACAGAGTGCTTCAGAATGTTTCAGGCTCAATCCCCATCATCTCCAGTTAGGGCTGAGAGAAACTCCTGTCTGAAAACCTGGAAAGTCAATCGGTATAGGCAAATTTCAGCTAGATAGACCTATGCCTGGCCCAGTATAAAGTGAGTTTCTATGTTCCTATATGCAAATCACTACCTGATGCTACAAACATCAAGTTTTGGGGCTTCAACCATTCTTAATCTGGTTGCCAGGTTTACTTGAAAAGTTTTGGTGCAATGGTGCTGTGCTCTCGCACGAGTCAGTTGGCTCCCACCAGAGCGCAGCACCAAAAGACATGTGTTCCTATTTTCAACAGCAGTATGTCAGAAGGAATGCCAGTGGAGTTAGATGTCAGCCATGTTGAGTCCTCAAGGCCTCGGCATTGCACAGCCATGATGTAGTATTGTTAGATAGGAAGGACCTTGCCTTTGCACAAGCTATTGGCCAAAATGACTTTCATGTTCCTTCAAGCTCAGCAATGTTTCTTGTAATTCTATTCTTGGTCCCATTCTTATGTGCACAGTCCTAATGTAATCACTTAACAATGCAGGGAGAGAATCAATGGCTGCTAAGCCAATTTAGAACATTTCATTCTTTTCAATTTTTGTAAATCCCATTTCAGTCGCATTGAACTCTCTTGTTCCTTCTAAATCTGTCCAACAAAATCATTCGCTAATGGTGTTTTCTAAACTCAGAGGCTGCAGAAAAAGGAGAAGGAAGACTTTGTATGGATTTAGGTGATTCTTTCTGTCTTTTCTTTTTTTTCAATTTTGATAGCAACATGTGACAGTCAATGAGGAAACATTCCTGCAATGCCATTTGTTTGCAATAAGGAAATAGGAGAGGGCCAGAAAAGGAAATGTCCAACTTTCACATAGTTCATCTGTTGACTTTGCATCATGCAGCATCTTTGCAACAGAGTCAGGTGGGAAACTTGTCACATGAATTAATCAAGTGACAGCAAGTTATAGTTAAGGGTCATTCATCTTGGCTTCAAGCATTTTCTTGGTGTTTGAGCTTTTGCAATTTAAACAGAGTGAAATCCATGTTGTCTTATGTGTTGATCACACTTATTATCAGAGAAGGTTGCCTGGAGATTATAAGGAAAAGGAGATTTGTTCCAAATGTAAACACACATGTCCTGCATCTGACAGCTACCACACTCGCAGTATGAAACATAATGGTGGCGTTCTGCAGACATGGAGGTAATCACATATTTATTTACCTACAGATTATGTCCACCCAAGACAATAGTCTGTGGACTTCAAGGAGACCTCTGATTTTTGTTTCTATCTCTGCCTGCATAGCTGCCAGGGATAATTCACACATAACAAATTTTCTGTACAAAAAAAGATATAATCTGTCAGTGAACAGATACAAAATACTATAAATATATATGGCGATGATTAAGGTTCCTGATTGTTCCTTACTCTGGGATGTTGCTGTGCCACTGGGTTTCACACTGTGTGACTTAATCTCCACATTCAGGGGTTGCATGTGCTGGATGGGAAGCTGCCAGCAATTGCAGTGCCTCAGTGTTTATATTTACATCAATTTTACACATATTGTTGTGAGGCTCAGAGTCTGTATAGAAGAGTGTCAAGTTCTGGTGGAAACTCTCTTAAGGAGTCCTGGTAGAGTTGCCCATAAATCCATTTTTTTGTTGGGGAGGTGACTGGCTCAATGGCTAGGGAGTACAGTGGTACCTCGGGTTACATACGCTTCAGATTACAGACTCCGCTAACACAGAAATAGTGCTTCAGGTTAAGAACTTTGCTTCAGGTTGAGAACAGAAATCGTGCTCCGGCGGTAGCAGGAGGCCCCATTAGCTAAAGTGGTGCTTCAGGTTAAGAACAGTTTCAGGTTAAGTACAGACCTCTGGAACGAATTAAGTACTTAACCCGAGGTACCACTGTATGTGCTTCCCCCCACTCCTAGATATGAATCATGAACTTCAAGAGCACAAGATAAACTGGGTATACGCATTGATGGGAGGAGTCTCAAGGGCCTGATAGAGAGGTGTTGAGGGCCACATTCACCACCAGGCCCTGAGGTTCCCCACCCCTGACCTTGTGCGCATGACACACGTGCAAGGATTGACCTTGATGTGCCCGAGCTGTATGGATAAGCCCAATAGAGAATGGAAAGAGCCAGCCTATCCAGTATTAGCTCAAAGTGAACAGATGTAAAATAATCCTTCAAGCAGCTAAATCTTCTAAATCTCATAGTTTCAAGAATGCTTATAAACATAGATTATATGGCCAGAGAGCAAAATCAGGGAGGATATATAATAATTATAATCTGGTCGTGACAGTGACAAAACACTCAAAATATATTTAGCAACGATCTGTTCCCTCTTTAGAACCTGGCTATGCCCCCCCCTTTTTAGCCTGTTGTAGTTCCCTGTTTCTGCACAGTTAAAGGCCTTTTTATGCGTCACTTGTTCCGTATTATTGCATCTCCTTTCATCGTTAACAATTGTTTGGCATTAACGTAAGAAATCCAAGGAAGGTGAAATATCATTATGTCACCCCTGGCTGGGAGACTTGTGCCCCTTCCAACATTGTTGGACTGCAACTCCCCAGCATGGCCAACTTTTCAGGGATGAGAGGAATTGCAGTCCATCAACATCTGGAGGACCGTATGTTCTCTACTACTGCCCTAGGCGCTTTAATCTTACGGCAGGTGACACGACAGTGTCCTGCACTAACCTGAGGGTAACAGGCTTGCTTAGAGGTTGCAGGGCAGGCTATGTGGCATGAGAAGCTGCTTTTCCAACTCACTGCCATTTCCCAGCATCTACTGCATACCCTCCAACTGTCCCTATTTTCTTATTTCCCCTGCCAGTCCCAGTGCCAGCAAGCTTGGGGAGATGAGCCAGGACTTGCCCTGAGCAATGGCAACAGTGGCTGCTGCGAGGGAGCATCCTGTGGTCTCTCTATGGCCATCACCCCTTGGGCAGCTTGTAGTAGCTGCTGGAGAGCGGGCGAGGAGAACGAGAGGCTGCCACTGCTGAGGCCCAGCCTCACATGACACACCAGCCCTGAGGTGCAGGAAGAAGGCAGGGCCAGCCTGGGCAGGAAGAAAGGGGGTGCGGTGGAGTGGAGCGCAAGGAATCTTGAAAAGATGCTTTGTGCATCAGCGTCTAATCTTGCCCCTTTCAAAAAATAAATAAATATTGGTGTATGTTTTTCTTTTTGTAAATCTTCCATAGAATAAAATAAATTTGGGATTAAGGGGTTTTCTCAGGACGGTGGAGGGTGTATTTGCTGTGGCACCACTTGCCCTCCTTCTGATAGGAAATGCTTGGGGGCGGGACAGAAATGGGTGGTCAAGGAGCATCAGTTGGGGGGTTGTGTGTGAGAAATGTCCTTATTGTCATCTGAGGAATGTTGGAGGGTATGATGCTCCCTGAGGCAGACACCTCACTCTGCCTAACAGTAGGGCCACTGATGTAGTGGTTAAGAGCAGTGGACTCATAATCTGGTGAACTGGGTTCACTTCCCCGCTCTTCCACATGCAGCTGCTGAGTGACCTTGGGCTAGTCACACTTCTTTGAAGTCTCTCAGCCTCACTCGCCTCATAGAGTGTTTGTTGTGGGGGAGGAAGGGAAAAGGAGATTGTTAGCCGCTTTGAGACTCCTTAGGGTAGTGATAAAGTGGGATATCAAATCCAAACTCCTCCTCCTCCTCCTCCTCCTCCTCCTCTTCTTCTTCTTCTTCTTCTTCTTCTTCTTCTTCTTCAGGCCAACAGAGCAGTTTGTTCTGCATTCTGCACTCCCAGCTAAGGCTACTGTCCTTGGGGACCATGAGTTGGGGAGAAGCTCTTTAGGCCAGAATTTAAATGTGGCCGTCCACAGCTCCTGAAAAATGTCAGTAGTTTCCTCTTGTGCTTCATTATGTAACACAGGTTAATAATATCTGGGATTTCATTTACTGAAGTTTTGCATAGCACTTTTGTAACCCACCTTGAGTGGAGACAGGTCCCATCACAACATGTTCCTCTGAGCATGTAATCACACTCAAACCTCCTCATCCCACTCCTGATCAGACCCTCAGATCATCTGTGACCTTAAATTGAAGCAGCGAATGGACAATACTGTACAAAGGTCAGAACAGAGTAGTTTCCAAGGGAATCCAAGCTTGGAAAATCCGAGATAGAATTGTTTCTGTAACATCCCTACATATATTAGCATATTTTGCACATTGCACACAAGTAACAGTTTGTGTGTGTGTTTCAGTGAAGGAATATTAAGGAGATGCAAAAAGCCTTATGTTATGCCACAGGTTTTTTGAACAGATAACACATTTGACAGTCCCACTGTGTCAAGTTAATGACAGCATGAATAATGTAGCAGATCTCACTGAGGTAATCCTCTCCATTGCAATCAAGATTCTTTTCCCTACCTCTCCTGACCCATATATCATTGCTACCCTCCTGTGTTGTGCTATAATCATGGACCACAGACAAGCAGGCAATATGTGTCACGCACAGAGACACTGCTTAATATTTCATGCTTTGGGGAAGGAAAAAGTTCTTGTGATCTGGTATGAATGCTGTTGCATGGAGGGTACACACCAGCTTTCCACACTTCTCCCTTGATGTGTCATAGTCAGCTTAAAGGACACATCAGTCTAGGAACTTGATGACAACTTCAATGTCTCTCCCTGGCAAGAGCAGAACAGGAAGAAACTTCTGACTACAACGGGATACGAATAAGTCCAGTGCTACCTAATGGACATAATGACACTATTCACACACTAACTGAAAAGGGTCAACGTTTCATGTGCCTGCACAAACTGAAAACACACCTAAGAGAATTAAAAGGTAAAAATAGTACATTGGCAGTAAACAGTTCTCACATGAAAGCATTTCTGTTAAACCTCAAGTCTGCAGAGCATCCTGACCTTGATTCCTGATGGATATTAGGCTGGAATTCAGCCTACGAACCAGCTCTGAGCAAAAGTGAGGCCAGATAAACAAAGGAAACTCTTAACTGCCATAGGCATGACCCCCTCTTTATAGGCCAGCTGATCAGAATCATTTACCTGTGGCTTGGATTTTAGAGGTCAGGCTGGTCTGTAATTTAAAAAAGCTGGTCTGAGCAGCAAGCCAACTGTGAGAGCCCACCATATGTCTCAGCCTTGATTGGGAACAAAGAAGAGTATCAGTACATATTAGACTTGCCCTGCCCCTTAGTCCTGAGAAAGAAGTTGCTTAGCAATGCATTTCTTTTCAGTCTGTTTATTTCTGCTCCATTATTTCTATAGGCCATACTAAAGATGAAAGAAGAGATGGGGAGGTTGTGTTTGGAAATCTGGAAGGGATAGAGAAAGCAAAGCAGCAAGGTAATCTCAGGTATGCCGCGTAAGCTAAGATCCCATTTTCACCAATGGCCATTCTTTTCCAGAACATGATGGTGTGACCAAGGTGCTTCCAGTGGATCATAGTGGATAAAAAAACAAGGTGTGTGGAGACAAGGAAGCAGGCCCTGAGGCAGGGCAAAGTACCTTAAGTTTTTGAGCATGCTGTTAAAAAAAACTGAAATGGAGAAAGGTATGTAAATTATCTGAAACAGAGAGAGAGAGATGGTGTCCATCAGAAAACACCCAGTACAACGGACACAACTTGTGCTAAGCTTCTCAATGTGAATGTAACATACCCCAGAATATTTCTGGATTTATATGCAGAATTTCATCCTTTAGGCCTTAGGAGCATCCAGCTTTTAATTGCAGATCTTGTTAATAACACACTGATTGTAAATCCCAAGAGGCACAGAGCAGCACTTCTTCTCTTGTTAAAAGTGTAATGCACTGTTTACTAAGAACATGATAAGGACCCTGCTGGATCAGACCCAAGGTCTATCTAGACTCCTCCAGAATATTTTTATTTTAAGCATTCCCTCTGATTTGCTTCCACAAAGTTTACACAGAGGCTAGAGTATAACAGGCACATGTTTCGGTGCGTTTCCCCATCGCTTTTGAAACCACAAGAAGTCCCGTTCCATTAAAAAACAACAACCCACCTACATTTGTTTCATTATAGTACAATATGTTTCATTAGTACCATATCTGTTTATGAAGCTGAATCTAGCCCTGATGGGAGGAGGGTTTGAAATGTGATGTGATCTATTCAGTAGCAGCGAAGCAGCAGCCTGGACAAAACTGAGCTGCTCTAAAACATTTGCCGGTCGGTACATAGGCACTTTTAAAGCACCAAATTGCACACATGTTTTATCTCCACTGAGCACCATGGTGAAAGGTTTTGGTTGAAGTGGCAGAGTCTCACTTTAGGAAAATTGCTAGTGAGGATTTCGTTTCATTTGCATTCATTTATTCCTGGCTAATGAGTCCTGAGTCTTGTTTTAAAGTATAATGATATATATGCTAATACGTTCTTTGTTCTCACCACAAGTAATTGAACATTTCATTGCTGAGCACCGGGGGCCGATGCAGTGTGCATATCTAATGTGAGGAGATCATACTCCCCCCCCAACTTTTCTAATTTAGCAATGCACAGAACTGATACTGCCCATTAGAAATTCAGTCGTTGGGCTGTTTGTTTCCTTGCCTGTCCACAGTACTCCCTGTTCTTTGTTTGGAACTGTGCCCAATTTCTGATAGTCAAGCAAATGCTTTGTATCCAAAGAGCCATCCCATCTGAGCAGACATCAGTTCTGCTTGTGTATACAGGTGAGTGAGAGGTCCATTGATTCCTACACACCGTCTTCAGATTTCATAGCTCTTTCAAGGGAGACATTTTCTGGACTATGGGGAGTTGCAAATGCGATGAATCAACAACATACACCCAAGACCTGTGAAAACTTCTTCACTCTACTTGCAGGGTAGGATCTTTGGATCCAATCATTCTAAACTGCTAGATAACTCTTGAAATAGATGGTTTCATAGAATCTATAGAATCCTAAAATTGTAGAGATGGAAGAGACCCCTGCAGTCCTCTGCATCCATGGCAGATGGCCATCTAACTTCTACTTAAAACCCTCCAGGGAAGGAGAGTTCACAATCTCCCGAGAGAGTCCATTCCACTGTTGAACTGCTCTCACTGTCAAAAAGTTCTTCCTGATGTTTATTGGAATCTCCTTTATTGTAACTTGACTCCATTGGTTTGGTCCTCCCCCTCAGAGCAGGAGAAAACAAGATTGCTCCATCTTCCATGTAACAGCCCATATTTGAAGATGGCTTTCATATCTCCTCTCAGTCTCCCCCCCCCCCCCCGCAAAACAAACCCAGCTCCTTCAACCGTTCCTCATGAGGCTGGGTTTCCAGACCCTTGATCATCTTGGGTCCCCTGCTCTGCACACAGTGGGCTTGCATGCAGGGGCTGTAGGTTTGCAAGCAGTGAGGTTCGAGGGAAATTGACTACAACAAGTACTGGAAGTTCCAATTCAATTAGAGCTAGACTGTATGCAAAGCAGCCATTTACAACAACAGTGGTAGGTAAGGAACAATCAACTTGAGAATGCTGAGTTAATGAACACCAGTAGGGGTGGTGGGACAGGAAGCTATTGTCCTTGTTCAGATCCAAATAGACAGAAATGAATTTCTGAAGACATTCACATGAAAAGGTTGCATTGCAGTCTTTCCCCCAGGTTCTTGCTTTTTAAAGCATGATGTTTCCATCAGGTTTGAAGGCATGATTTCTAGTATGACTGGGAAGGTTGTGAGACACTCTTGTTTCTCCAGCATTGCACGTTCTGAAATTTATATATTTATTTCATAAAGCGTATATATTGCCTGATTGTTAAAAAAACAACTGTAGAAGCCGAAATGGAATCGTTTTTCAAGTTTCAACTCTCTCCCTTCCCTTCCTTTATGCATTCATGGGCACCACATGGAATGTTTACACTTTGAAGAGAAGAAGAAATGGTAAGGGGGGAGGAAGTAGATGCTGGTATGGAAGGTTGACACCTTCCTTCCTACTCCTCAGAAATAAATAACTGTCCCATTCCAAACAGTAGCCACCGCCATGGGGTTTGGTGAAGGACAGAGCCCTGTGTAACCTCAAAAAAAGCCTGAATAGAAGTACCTGGGCAGAGCTGTCCTAAGACATAATTCTGCCCAAAGTGAAGAAGGTGCCATCCCGTTTCATGTACAAAACCTGACAAGACTAGCAGTTGAAACTTATTTCACCACTGGGACCACATCCTCTTAAGGGCAGCAGCCTATTTTAATGGGTGCAGGTAGGCTTCTTGACCTATGTAGCTGTCTGGCACCTTGCTGCTGCTCTCCACCATCCAGCTCTGCACTCGCTAAAGTGGCTGCCTCACCTTGCCTAACAGAGGGGCCGGCCCCGACACTGTATTATGCTGTGTCTTTTAGAAAGCCACCTGGAATATGTTGTCCTATCTGCTTGCCTTATATTCAGATTAGAGATCAATGCTAAAGGGAATAGGGATGGGTTGCATTGTGACTGACTGGTCAACAATAAGTGACATGTCCACTTCTTACAGCAATTCACTTAGCTCCTAGCCGACTGTTGTGAACCTTTCAGTACTCAGTCAGCACTGAGATAGTTTTTGTGGCTTCCAGCAAGAGGACTCTATCTGTTTCTAGGTCAGCCATACGATCATGTTCCAGTTCATATATCAGAGAGTTTCCAAAGTTGGAAACATTTCTTTGAAGGCTGTAAGGTGAGCATATCTTGCATTAATTATAAATTCTCAATGCTGATACCGTCTGTGGATTTGGAAAGGGAAGACATAGGCATCGTCTCTTAAGTTGTTTTTGTACTTAGCAAAAGGGTATATACAGGGCTCTAACACCAGAGTTCTATACAACATCAAGAAACCTGCTGAAACAGATTGAAATTTATAGCCTTCGATCTTCAGAAATGAATTCCAATTTTACAACAATCAGCCTATTATGACTCAGACGCTTTCAGAACATGTTTTATCATGCTGTCATTATAACCGCCCACTGATGACGATTTGAAATGCAAAGCTCATTTGTGCTCAGGTCATAAGTTTCTTATATCCATAGCCCAGCCCAGGCTTCCTTAACCTGGTGGCTTTCAGATGTTTTGTATCACAGATCCCATCATCCCTGACAGTTGCCCATGTTGGCTGGGGCTGGTGGAGGTTGGAGCACAAAGCACCTGGAGACATCCAGCTGGAGAAGGCTGCTATGGACACTGTATGTAGAAGCAGCAACCACAGAGTCAGAAGAACTATGCAGATCTGCGGTGCACTAAAATTTTTTTTTTTAAATGTATAACAACAGCGGACGAAGAGAAATAAGAAAGACCTGCATAAAATAAATGAGTTGCTATAGAACAGAAAATACCAGATAAATGTGTGAATAAATGTCAGAATGGATTGAGGCACATTCTTACTTCCCTTGAAGGAGACCCCACAACCTTCCGAGGCAATTGGTTCTAAATCCCCTTTGTTGTAATTTGAACCCATTGCTTTAGGTCCTATCCAGATTTCTTCTCCTTTGGGAATTATAGATCATAGAATCATATAATTGTAGAGTTGGAAGGGACTACGAGGATCATCTAGTCCAACCCCCTGCAATGCGGGAATATTTTTGCACATTGTGGGGTTCGAACCCCTGACCCCGAGGTTAAGAGTCTCAGGCTCTACTGACTGAGCATGTATTTATAAATTTCGTGTATCTGTAAAATTTACATATTGCTTAATATTAAAATAAATCTTTAAGCAGAACGCCTGTTTCTGAGTTCCCTGGCACTTTTGCTCAGCCTCTGTAGAAACCACTAGATTGTGGGCATATTGTAGGCATATTCTCTATGGCAGGTTCTTGTGACTGATCAAGCAGAATCTAAAATCCACCAGTGAATTCTGCGTTGTATGGAATTGGGAAGTATCATAGTCCTTTGGTATGAAGCCTCTCCCCACACTACCTTCACAAACTGTGAGAGTCCTTTTTTAATAATATTTTTAAAATTAATTTTTCAACAAAAATAACAAAAATAAGAAACAAACAACAACAAACAAAGTAAAAATATACATTAAAAAAAATCAAATCCATAAAATGGAATTCTCCAAATTCTGTGACTTCCCTCCCCCACAAATTATTTTTCTACCTAAATTTCTTACATTATTTCTAAAATTGCTAGTGTTCTTAAAATCCTATCAACGTACTAACCTGTTTACAATACTTTTGTAAGTACATAATAAACATTTCCCATTCTTTTAAAAATTTCTTTTAATCTTCATTTCTGAGCTTTCCAGTTAATTTAGCCATTTCAGCGCAGTCCATTAACTTGGTTTGCCAATCTTCTTCAAACTGAGAGTCCTAACTGTTTTTGCTGCAGGCTGATTCCAAAACAAAGCGCCATGCAGATGCCACTTAAAGCTCCAGTGTCCGCTTCCTTTGAATATCTATGGCTTCTGTCTTCCCATACAAAGGAAGGTTACTTACCGCATTTTTTGCTCTATAAGACTCACTTTTTCCCTCCTAAAAAGTAAGGGGAAATGTGTGTGCGTCTTATGGAGCGAATGCAGGCTGCGCGGCTATCCCAGAAGTCAGAACAGCAAGAGGGATTGCTGCTTTCACTGTGCAGCGATCCCTCTTGCTGTTCTAGCTTCTAAGATTCAGAATATTTTTTTTCTTGTTTTCCTCCTCCAAAAACTAGGTGCGTCTTGTGGTCTGGTGCGTCTTATAGAGTGAAAAATACGCATAGTTACCGCGTAGCAGAACTGTGCTTCAAATGGGAGTTCAGCACAGAGGTTGCTTTTCATTAAATGGGGATCGATTTCTGAAGCAGCTGAGAAATTTAGCAAAATCTGCAAGTCTTCATCCTGCCAGTACGGCTGCGTGTTCTTCATCCAGGTGGTGCTTTCATGTTTTCTATATACTTGTGCAATACAAATCAGTGTGTTTCCACTCCAACACCCAACATTCTGTTCACTACACTGCATTGTCTCCCAGCATTTGGCAAATTTCCACTGAACCCCCATTTAGACCAGGGCACCAAAAGGAAAATTCCAAACTTCCTGGCAGACACACCTTTGATTTAGGCCGATGTGGCTGGGAATCATTATGGGCAGAGGGTTTGTATTTTCATGTTTAGCCACCATGTGTTCTAACCGGCCGTGAGACTGGGCACTCACTCGAGAAATGGGGAAGGAATGGCAATAGCACAAAAAGAATCCTTCTCTTTCGCAGAGCTGCAGTATGGAATTAACACACCTAGAGATTCCAAGCACAGTCCACTTGGCACTTGATCAAACACCACCTTAAATGGGGAAATACCCCCTCTTGCCAGAGCTCCAGATCTGATGATGAAGCTCTGGGTAACTAAGCAAGCAAAAGTACAATTGCTCACAGGCTGTTTAAAAAGGGTGCCAAGTTTTCAATAAATGTTTGTCTGTTTATTTGTTTCGTAAAATTTAGATACTTGATTGTAGAAAAAACCCTCAAAGTGGTTTACAAAAAAGGTCCAGTCTTCTCTGTAACGAAAAGAGTCAGAATGTAAGATTTCAGGGAATCAGATTCCTCCTGCCATTTTGGCAGTAGATAAGCAGAACAAGGGAAAAGGAGTCTTCTTACCAGTTAGAAACTTTAATAATCACAGCGAGAGAACAAAGAACATGTCTCCTAGAAATGGCGATGCTCCCAATTAAGGATTTCCCCCTCTGTCCCTATTAATCCATGTCACTCCTACATCTTGTAATCTGAGTTTGGAGACTCTGTGTTTTCTGTTCTGAGGTTTTCAGGACTTTGGGGGAGGGGGGTGGATACGATCCAGAGACTGGGAATATGTTAACTCTCTCTCTTCTAGTGTTTCTTCTGCTAGCTGTTCCCCATACAATATTTCCCAGCTTCTGCCTTCTGAACTATGCCCCTCTGTAAACCACTGTTCCAAATCTATACTGTCTTCCTGCTCTTGAGAAGATTCAGGATCAGGAGGAGGAGGAAGGGGTGGCTACCACCATTCCTCCTCTGTGCAGCCTTCTTCAGCATGGTCCCTGACACAGAAATACACCATGCCGACCAGTGTAGTGTAGTGTAGTGTAGTGTAGTGTAGTGTAGTGTAGTGTAGTGTGTGTTGTATTTCCACGCAAGCTCCAGCCACATCCATACCATACATTTAAAGCACATCAAAGCACATGACTCCCATCGAAGAATCCTGGGAACCATGAGGATTAAGCTACAATTCTCATGAATCTGTGGGGAAAGCCATGACCATTAAAGTAATAAACATGTGCTTTAAATGCATGTTGTGAATGTAACCTATATTGAAAGGAATAGTGATCGTATGGACATGTTTGTACAACTCTAGTTGCAAGCTGGAAAAAGGAGGGGGGGAGATATGTGCTTATGTCAACAGAGATAAATGTCCTTCCCAAGGAGAGAGGAAAACAGGAAGAGACCTATTTGGTGGTGGGAAGGTTTTCCTGAATTTTCAAAGCAACATTAGGAGCTGTTCAATGCAATGTAATTTTCCTTATTAAAATGTGACCTTATGATAGGGGTTGATTCCCATACAGATTCTGCTTCCAATGCAAAAAACTATTTCCTGTTCATGCTTATTGGCATTTCATTTACACATCAAAAGACTCGTGTACTTACACCAGCTCATACATAGCTCTTTTTTTTTTTAATTACCTCATAAGAGCACACTGTAACACTGTGCTAGAAACACTGGCCTCCTGTACCACTTACCTAATCCTGTTAATGTGATCATTATAGACCTAGTTCTCATAAAGAACTGATGAGGAAGCAAGCCTGTTTGAGGGCCTTACCTGTAGAGGTAGAAGCTTGCATTAATGGATGAGGATGATGCTGCTTTATGCAAAATAATCTCCTATACATCGAAGAATGTCTCCTCTATGCCGGCCTTCTCCTTGAATACCTCTTTCCTGCATGCAAGGAACTTTTTTATGGAGGAACACTCAATCACGGTAGAAAGATGCCGCCCACAATAAAATTCACCTCTTCTCCTGCTCTTTTGGGGGCATTAGTCTTGAGCAATATAAGCTTATATTGTTATGGGTTTCCTATCATACCTACCTAGAAATACATATTTTAGCTATCAATATTTCTTTTGTAAAAGTTTTATTGATTGTATCTGTTTTATTTAGAATTATTTTAGTTATACTTGTTTTTATTGATTTTAATCTCTGTGTTTTTTGATAATTTTATTGCATATACTGCTTGGGGAGTATAAATCTAAACAAATAGGTAAAATAAATATGAAGGGATTTTGTTATCTGTTAAAATCAATCCATGTAGGGGTGGGGCAAGGGGTTTCACACTCCTTACCAGCCCTCTAAGTCTCAGTCCCTTCTAGCTTCACATGGGGTCTCAGATCACAGGAATGCTGCTCATCACACTGATCTGAGCATGCTTAGACGTCCCCTTCAGACCTTTGTGGGACTGGGAGTTAAGCTGATGGGAATGCTGTGTGTGTGTCAGCTTGCGCATCCCTGTACCACTATTTCAACACAGTTGACATAACACCTGACCAGGATTCCAGAGAGCTGGAATTCAGCTCTGTAACTGCCTTAGGAGGCAGTCTGTCCCCTTTGAGATCTGATGTGGGAGCAGTGGACTTTGTTCAAGTGTTTAGGCTGTGCGTCCACCTACTCTCAACCTGTATATTCGCAAATAAATGCAAACATGACAAAACCCTAATAAGTCCCCAGTGACCTCCTTCCAAAGGGAGCTAATCGCAGGTTAAGCACTACGCCCCCGGAACTTCTTTGCCAACCAGATAAGTGGGCTGAGTGCAATATGTTAATTCCCCATGGCAGGAGCACAACACGGAGGCAGCTCCCCTGTCTGTCATTGCTCCTCTTCAGCAGACACTGCATATAAGGACATACCTTCTGAAAAAACAACAACCCTGAAACAATTAGTTTAATTACTTCACACCCTGAGGCTGCCACAGTTGCATTCATTTACAATTAAATGTAAATTTTTGTTACATAATCATTTTTATCTGGAGAAGCTGCTCCTATTGGCACAAAGCCCTCAAGAAATGTCTTACTTGCAGCTCTCACTGTAACGTTTGAAGGGAAAACTGCTTTGATTTTATTATTACATCTCACCTAGCACTCTGGGCAGAAAAAACCCCAATCCAATGCCACATTAGACAAATTTGGTTTGAATGAATAAGGTCAATAATGTAGGATATTCAAACAACCCCACAGTCAGAAATTACCTCTTGAGGGTTTAGTTAACTAAGCAACGGCTGTTAACAATGCAAGCATGATGAAAAATGGACAGTTTGGCCCACCAATTCTAAACTATATATATCTCCAGTGTTTTGTGTATATATCCACTTCAAAGAGCCATAACATTAGGATATTAAGAAATAGTCCAAGACAAGAAATCAGTCAGGAGAAATCAGCCAATTCTGGTATTGATTTGCTTTTTGCCAGAATTATACTGAATGTCAAGCTAGATGTGATGGCGTTCAGGTGTATCAGAGCAGCTGCAAAAAAATGAGACAGAAATACAGTTTTAAGAGCAAAAGAGGTATATGGGGTGAGGCCACAGGTAGCAACAGAAGGGGAAAATGAGTGGCTCCATTCCTAGGCCCCAGTGCAGGTCACATACAAATTAAAACTTTCTGTTGTGACTGATTAATGTATAAGCATGCAGATGTCATCATGTCTAGTTTGGTCCTAGGATTGAATGAGTAGAGCTCTACACTACACTACTCTCATTAAGTAGAGCTCTACACTACACTACCTTCCATGCAGGAAATCACTGTTGCTATCTGGGAAGAAGAGGTGGAGGCGGTAGTGAGGTCATCGTGGTGCAAACACATCAACAGACATAATCAGGTCTCCTGTTAGTGTGCTGCCTCAACAGGGACCCACCGGCTGGGAAGCTACCTTAGCAGCTCTACCCAACCCAGAGGGCTCCTTCTGGCTTTGGGTGTCATACATGGTTCCTGTGCTTATTTCTAGAGTTCCTTCCATCTATCCAGATGTCACAGCGTTACTCACAAGATCAGCATAAGGCACCAAGAAAGCAGTGCAGAGGAAATGACTCAACAAATTCTTCTGTAAGGTCATGTGGTGGAAATGGATTCAACACCCTCCCATTCCAGGGGCATACCCTGTAGGCACAAAATGCTTGAATGCCTTATTTCCAGGCTCAGTTCCTCATATAGGAAGGGGTGACATCAGACACCATGGGCCACCTCCAGGAAAACAGGAAGTTGTGTCTTCTCCTCACAGACACCAGTCACTCCTCTCTTCTTTCCTCCATTGTGTTTGGGTTGTAATGAAGTAATAGTTTCAAGGGTGACCTCATGCAATAGGAAAGTCCAATGGAAATTGGGCAGGAGAAGGAAAGGGAATCAGCATTTTATGCAGCCAACATTAACAAGTAAGCTACAATGCTAAGGTCTTTGTGACCTACTCAGTTAAGAAGCTATAGATCTACCGAAGCTTTTGTGGGGCAAAGTGGTCTTACACCATTGAACCTAAGATCAGAAGAGGTGCCTACAGGGGCCAAGCAGATGCCTGTGGGAAGCCACAAGAGCACTCTCCCGTCCTGTGGTTTCCAGCAAGTGGTATTCAGAAACATTTCTGGCTCCAGCTGTAAAGGTAGAGCATCGCATAGCCATCATGGCTAGTAGCGACCGATAGCTTTATCCTCCATAAATTTGTCTAATTCTCTTTTAAAGCCATCTATGTCACTGCTGCCTTATGTGGGAGTGAGTTCCATATGCTGCATGAAGAACTACCCCACCCCAGCCTGATATAAACAGTTGGATTATTAACAGCATCCTGTCTGTTTGTAAAGCACAGCATTTCTATTTATGTATGGTCATTTTTATTAGTTTTCAATTACAACAACCCAATAAAAGCCTCGTTGTCAATAGCAAATTATAATACCAAATTATAATACAATCAATAATGCCAATTGTTCAGAAGCCAAATTATATTATTTTGTTGGCCCCCTGCATGCTAGACTTGATGATTAGATAATTTACTTTCTCTGCATTCCAAAAACTTATAAATTCCAATTACATACCAGTCAGAATAGCAAACCCTTATATTGCAGCTGCAATTTTAACGACTTCCATTCGCATTAACACATCAAATAATTTACAGTCCTACAGGCGAAGCCTTCAAACTCTCTCTTTGTTCTTCTTGTGTGTGGCTATTATTCAGTATTTCTTAGAAGGGTGAATGGGGCCTTTTTGAACAAACTGCAAGTAGCTGGTAGGGAGAAGGGAGCCTATGTTGCCACACTTCCAACACTAGAGTTGCTGCTTTTTGTTGGTTCAGAGCTGTGTGGGCAGAAGCGATCAAGCAATTCAGCTGGTGCACCCATGCAGCCCCGATCTCACTGCTGCTAAGCCACACCATGCTATTCCAGTGATGCCACTGTTGGGAGGGCAACATGACGACACCATAGCAGCACACCCACTCCTGGATCAAATGCTCTCCCTTTAACTTCAGAAAGTTTTGTTTTTTTTAGCATTAATGTCGCACCACCAGTTCTTCCCATGTGACCTCTTTCCTTCACTCCTTTTATTGGCGCAATTTATGTGTTTGGTTTACCTGCGTATAATTTACAAGTAGGCTGGAGAGAGCTGGCTTCATTTCCTGTTTTGTTCCTATATAATGGTACTTAAAATTCAGCAAATTATCTGTGTAGGGGTGTCTGTGGGTGTTTTATTAAAGAAAAGTTTGGACACTCTGAAGTTTACCTAGGCTCGGCAAGAGATATCAGTTCTATAGTTTTCACTTATTTGTTATTTGTGCAGTCATTTAAAGGTGGCGCTGTGGGTTAAACCACAGAGCCTAGGACTTGCCGATCAGAAGGTCGGCGGTTCGAATCCCCACGACGGGGTGAGCTCCCGTTGCTCGGTCCCTGCTCCTGCCAACCTGGCAGTTCGAAAGCACATCAAAGTGCAAGTAGATAAATAGGTACCGCTCCGGCGGGAAGGTAAACGGCATTTCCGTGCGCTGTTCTGGTTTGCCAGGAGCGGCTTAGTCATGCTGGCCACATGACCCGGAAGCTGTACGCCGGCTCCCTCGGCCAATAAAGCAAGATGAGCGCCACAACCCCAGAGTCGGCCACGACTGGACCTAATGGTCAGGGGTCCCTTTACCTTTATTCCACTCTGCAGCTAAAAAGGCTCCCTGGGCAGCTTGTGTAAGATTGGTAAAAGCAAGACAGTCCCTGCCTGCAGACGTAACCATTTAAAAAGGAGTAACACAAAAGGGAAGTGAGGAGGAGGCGGCTTTGCCCATCTTGGCATGTTGAAACAGCTGTAATTTTCAGTTGCTCAGGGGTAAAATTTCAGTATGTCTGGTCCCATTCCCTACAGCCCAAGTATGGGCCTTCTTCAGCTTGCATTGTTAGGTCCACATGACTAACAGGAAAAGACAAAAGTAGTAGTTCAGTGGTCAAGCACATGCTTTGCATGAAAATGATCCAAGGTTCAGTTTCTGACATTTCTAAGCAGGACTGGGAAAGACCCCTGTCTGGACTCCTGGAGAGGCTCGGCTGTGTCAACAAGATGGAGCCAAAATGGACCTTGCTGTGAGAATGACCGCTCCCCACTTAAAACAGGGGGCGCCCTTTGCGTGGACGCACTCAGCCCTAGATCTAGAAAGGCCCCATCAGCATAGGCTTGGCTTTGCCTTCCCTCAGGTGGAATACTTGGAGGTCTCCGCCTACCTCAGTCAGTTGTCCAATCCCACCTGGGGGAAGCGTTGCCAAGGAGACCAGGCCAGGTAGGGGAGGGATTACCTGCCCACACAATAGAGGGAGGATCTTACCTGGGAATCCTCACTTGGCTCCAGAGCTTTCCTGTGAGAAAGCTTTCAGAGTTCCACTTCACAGAGCGATTTCGCCATGCTCCTTGTGCAAATGTGCCGGGGCAAAGTGTCTATTTGTGGCTCTGCCATTTGAGAAATGTTGTACCTAGTCATGACCCTGGAGTTTGTAGCTGAGATCTGTGGGTGAAGCTAAACACTGAAAAAGATGGTTTTTTGAACATCTCCCCACTTGCTAAAATAAAAGGTCTTGTGGAACAGAGGTGGGAAACCTTTTTGGGCAAAGCGTCTAAACTTTGACAAGTGTGTTCGGCCAACTCAACTGTCAGTCACACAACAGGATTATGAGACCAGATGACTGACAGCAGGGTTGTCGCATCTGCCTATCAAAATCCCTTGTACGGTAGTCTCCAAGTGCTTTATCAGTGTCATAATCTTCTGTGTTTCTCACCTTACCATTGTCAGCTGCTGCTGGAAGGGAAAATGCAGAATATTATCACAGAACGACAGAAATAAGTTCTGTGAGGCACTGAGGAAGAGGAGGGGGGGAGAGAGCTAAACATGCTAAACATGCCAGCTGATTTTGTGGCAGTGGGTGGATATCTAGTTTAATCTTAGGGTCATGAGTTCACAGAAATCAGGAGCCCAGACAGATTTATTTCCTTTTGGCATTTAAAAGCTTGAGAAATAGAATTTTGCAGGTGTATGTGTGAGAGATTTGTGCGTGCCTGGGTGCTGCCAAATTTCAGATTGCAGTGTGTTATTATGGCAGGCTGGCCAGACAATGAAAACAGTGATTTACAATAGAAGCCTGGCAGCCCATCTAATAAAACAATGCTAGAAGAGCAGCAGCCAAAGAGAAGAGAAGGATTGAAATTCTGACCCAGGTACAATCTCTGGGAGCTGTGACAGCTGTGGAAATATTACAGCTGAAATCCTGGTTCCATGATAAGGGCAAGGAGTTTTGCAGGCACCTTGAAACAGGCATGGCCAAACTTGGCCCTCCAGCTGTTTTGGGACTACAACTCCCATCATCCCTAGCTAACAGGACCAGTGGTCAGGGATGGTGGGAAGTGTAGTACCAAAACAGCTGGAGGGCCAGGTTTGGCCACGCCTGCCTTAAAAGATCAAGTCATCTTTGCAATTATAATGGAAAGCATTCTGACTGAAAAGTAGTGTGCAAATATTGTGAGTAAATACTTCCTCCTCCACCACCCCACTTCATTGGTTTGATGAAACAGACTAAAGGACACACTACATATTATATGGAGCATTCGTGAATGGGTCTCCAGGCAGTTCTTATAATGCAGAAAAGCAGCTACTTGGTGGAGGGGTGCCAGTTGGATCAGAGATGTGGCGCTGGGGTTTAATTCCTTCCCCCGTCACTTCCCCACTCAAAAGTGCCTCCAAAGATACTGGAGAGGAAGGCATATTGTGTACCCAATTAATACTTCTAGGTCTTTAATTTAATTGAAGTTAGAATCATAGAATCATAGAATCATAGAGTTGGAAGAGACCACAAGGGCCATCGAGTCCAACCCTCTGCCAAGCAGGAAACACCATCAGAGCACTCCTGACATATGGTTGTCAAGCCTCTGCTTAAAGACCTCCAAAGAAGGAGACTCCACCACACTCCTTGGCAGCAAATTCCACTGTCGAACAGCTCTTACTGTCAGGAAGTTCTTCCTAATGTTTAGGTGGAATCTTCTTTCTTGTAGTTTGGATCCATTGCTCCGTGTCCGCTTCTCTGGAGCAGCAGAAAACAACCTTTCTCCCTCCTCTATGTGACATCCTTTTATATATTTGAACATGGCTATCATATCACCCCTTAACCTCCTCTTCTCCAGGCTAAACATGCCCAGCTCCCTTAGCCGTTCCTCATAAGGCATCATTTCCAAGTTGAGCCATCTGAACATGGATCTGATTGAATAACATGTAGAACGTGCCCCAGGTTGAGCGCTTTTGGGTTGCGCTCTGCGGCAACCCGGAAGTAACGGAGCACATTACTTCCGGGTTTCGCGGAAGCGTCGAAACGCGACCCGCGCATGCGCAGACGTGCTGTCATGTCTTACGTTCTGTTCAGGATGTGAACGGGGCTCCGGAACGGATCCCGTACGCATCATGAGGTACCACTGTATATGCTCTCAATATAGTAGGAAGGTCAGTATCCCGTGTGTAGGTGTGTTTCGAGCCAAAATCGGGCAGAGTCTTTGCTTGCAGAAAAATGCTGTGAAGTTAGAAGAACCTCATACCCTCCAACATTCCTCAGATGAAAATAGGGACATTTCTCACACACACTCCCCCCCCCGAGCATTTCCACTCCCACTGCACCAACAGGACATAGCACACACACTGAAGAAAACTCTTAATCCCCATTTTATTTTATTCTTTGGTAGATTTACAAAAAGAAAAACATGCACGAATAAATAAATTTTAGAAAGGGGCAAGATTAAACACAAAGCATTTATTTTTTCATGGTGAGATCATGCCCCCCCCCGAGCTCTCCCCCCCCCCGTGCCTCAAAATTTTGCGGTTTTGGGCTCTGTGATCTTGCGTGGGTCATGTGACTTGAGCAAGAACACTGACGGGAAGACGAGCATCCCAATTTTGGGACTTACCATGTTGGAGGATATGACATTTATATATTTATAAATGAGGATGTGCTAACTTTATGCAATCTGTATCATCTGTGGTCCTCTTTCTATCAGGATGCATTTAACCTTTTTGACAATGCACAAGTGGCTATTTCTGTGTGTGTGTGTGTGAGAGAGAGAGAGAGAGAGAGAGAGAGAGAGAGAGAGAGAGAGAGAGAGAGTGTATTTGGGGCAGGGAAAGGCAAAGAGACAGAGCAATTGAGGCCAATTCACAGAGAAAGGTGTTCTTTGTGGCCATTCCCTTTGTGCAATTTGCGCAGGTTCCCTGCTTGGGTGTCAGGATATTCTGCTGTACATTAAACTGGTTTACACGTTCTACTCACTCAAGCATGGATAGAGATTATGTTGGCTGATACATGCAGCTGAATAATACAACGGATGTTTAGGCACGCCTGCACGCATTGTTATGAAACCGCAGCCCAAGGTGGCAACTTGTGAACAGAGGATCTAACCTTTCCACCAGGGTTCAGTGACGTAAAACCATATCCTAGCCTGGCAAGGGAAGCATGACCCAACAGCAACTTCGAATGCCAATGCCGTTCTCTTTGCCCTTTCTTTCCTTTCCAGCAATCTCCAATTTCATACAAATGATGTGGTTTCCTTTCCGTCATTTACCGAGCATCGGTGTTCATCTTGCAAAATATGATGACCTACATAACTAGGAGCTTGTTCTGCTCAGGCAAAATGCAAATCAAAATCCGTCAGTGCTGTAAAGCTGTGCTCATATCCCAAATCCAGCTGCTCTGCTGAGAAAGCTGCATTGGCAATAGCCATGCTAGAGAGTCAGCAACTCATTATGCCTGAAGACTCCAGTGGTTTCCTTTCATCCTGAAGGTGATACCTTAGGAACTGGTCTGATAGATGCAAAAAATTAAAATAAATAAACCTGGAGCTGCAGAACTAATTATGCCCCAGAAAGCCCCTTTTTAAAGAACTGAGTGGAAGAGCTCATCCATGTGTCATGTGTCAGACAGAAGAAACTAGGGATATATCAGTCTATTTCTGGTCTGTCAGTTTCACGTGCTCACACATAATTCTGTTCCATCCTGTTGCTACATCCATCTTTTTTTTTTTAAAAAAAATGTATTTGCATCATTTTCTGATGTATTTCCCCCCAGAAAATACATTTTTCTATGCATTTTATTCCAATATATGCATTTCTGTATGCAGGTTACCCTAAAATACATATTTTTGTACCCATTTTAACCTAAAACGATAATTTGCACCTGCATTTTAGTGAGTCACACAAAAGCTGAAGGATAACTGTGCTCCAGGCCAAATATTAGAATGGGATGTCCAAACTGGGAGGGCTTGCTTAAAAATACAGGCCGAACGAAATCCCTGAGCATCTCTAGTGTAACCTGTAAATGGCCATTCTTGGTTGCTGCCGCACAACTAAAAATCTCCTATGTGGCTGAAATGAAAATGTGTTGCCGAAGCATTGCAGCATTTCTTTTTCCTCCTCCTTCTCTGCCCCTTTTTTTATTTTAAAGGTTGTTTCCCTGAACCTGGTACTAAACCATCATGACATGTACATCTTGTTTTGAAAAAATGCCTAAAGCAATACTACGTCAGGGGAATTGCGGGAAATCAAAATGGCGCTGCTCATGTTCTTTGAAGTGTTGGTGGTACGATTTTTAAAAGGAGGGATTTCAAAGCAGGCATCAGCAGTGATCCTGTAGCTTTCCAGAGATGCTGTGTGCTGATGCCAAACATGGGCATCTCCCATCCAGACACTTACAAGGCCATACCTGCTTAGCTTTGGCTACTGAACTATCAGATGTCTTAAGATACCCAGTGCTTGGCCAGACAACCTTGGTAGTCTGGTTCTTGGTTGTTTTCATTCTCACCTTGAGACCCCCAATTTATGTTTGACATCTTGTTTAGACTATTACTCCGATCCAGACCTTGGCCTGGAATGACCTCTGCCTGTATATTGATTATAGCCGCCCAAGCACCAGCCTATTATTATCCTGGGCTTTGTGTCTCTTGAACTTCATACTACAGCTTTGACGTCTATGGCAGGTGAAGTGTTACTGACTTGCATCACTTCATATCCAGGCACAATCATTTGAAGGGGTGTGTCCCACCCCATATATCTTAACCTTGAATTTAGGTGAGCTTTGAAGTTTAATAAGGCAACTCAGCATGTTCAGTTACACAACACATTGCAATTTCATTGCAGGCTGTATTAACTTTCAACTGCTAAATTGGCTGCCACTCAATGTAACGATGAACATCAATTTAGATAGCTTTGAGCAGGAATTAGACAGTTCACAGAGGGTAAGGCTAACAACAGCTTCTAGTAATCACGAGGCCTATAAACTACTTCTGGTATCAGAGCTGCCTCTGAATACCAATTTCTTCAACAGAAGAGGCTGTGTCTTATGTCTTGTTTGTGGTCTTCCTATAATCAACCATCTGGTTGCCTACCTTGGGAAATGGAATGCTAGGTTAGATATGCCTTTGACCTGATCCAGCAGAGCTCATCTTGTGTTCTTATCCATTGCCTATTCCCATATATCTGGTTTGTAGTGTTTTCTGTGAATTTAAATCCAGTTGCAGGAGCCAGTCCAGTGCAGACTAGCAAAGCACTGCTGACTCACCATGTAGAAGAGGCTACCCATAATGCAATTTGCAATGTGGTTGGTGAAGACGGTGACATAAGGTGCCCATTTCAGAAGTTCCCCTGAATGGAACTGAGGATAGGACTGCATGCTTGAGCTAGTAATGGCTAGCATATTCCATTTCTTTGCATGCAGCCTAACTTTGGCTGAACTGGGGAATCTATTATACTCTCTCCTAACAGTTCAAAGGAGCTGATGTATGGCTGCCGGTCAATCTCCTATCAAGGCGGTTTCCCACAGTGCCAGATCTGCCTTGCTTCAGCAGTAGACCACAGTTCCACGTAGCTTTCTGTATGCATATCTACTTATACATTAATATCAGCGGACAAAAATAAAACATTTTCATGTATAAAGATAGCAAGAAAGCTAGCGGCACCTTTCTCAACAATCAACTTTATGACGCCAGAAGCTTTTGTGAGCCATCTGATGAAGCAAGCTCTGGCTCATGAAAGCTTCTCCCACAACAAATGTGTTTGTTTTTTCAAGATGCCGCCTTGATATTTATAGAATTTAGAGATGCACGCAAATGGTCTCTGGAAATTGTCCACGCTATTAGTGGTCAGAGAAATTAGGGGTGGGGGGCAATTTCACCACATTTCTCCAGAGGGAAGAGAAATTCTACAACAGTTCTTTGGCTGTGGGGCTCACTGTTAGCTGTGGCAGTAGCATGGCTTCACTCATTCTCCCCCCCCCCATAGATGTTGTGTGATATTATCAGCAACTGTGCTGGCAGCCTGGCCACCATTTTGCATTCTCCATAATATGTTGTTTAAGGGCATTATGGAGGTTATGTGAAATTGGTGGCCACCACAAAAAAATGGTGGAGAACATTCAAAGATAATTCTGTAAAGTGGACAGCTTTATTGCGAAGTAAAGAAAATAAATATATATTCTGAGAAATTTAAGCCCTATCTACGCACACAGAATATTAAGAGAAAAACCACAGCTCAGTAGTTGAGCAGATGCATCAAATGCAGAAGATCCTGATTTCAATCTCCATTTAAATGGGCAGGTAGCAAGTGAGAGGAAAGGCCTCAGTCTGAAGCCATGGAAAAATTCTGGCACTCAAAACAGACAATACTAGGCTACTAAATGAAACCAGTAGTCTGCCTGAATTAAGAGATGACTTCATATGCCCATAGTCAATCTGTGTCAAATAATAATAACACTACACACAAACCTAGACTGTAATTCTCACATCAGCACTGTAAAGTAAGTCCCTGTTGTATCCCCACATTGAAGTCAGGCTGGTGGTAAGTAGCTTGACTAATTCTACCCAGTGACTTTGTGTCAGAGGCAAGATCCGAACTGGTGATTCCCATCTAGATTCCTAGCCCTGTTACACAGGTCTTGATTGCAGAGGTCTAGATCAGTGTGCATTTATTATACAATGACACTGACCTTATTGTAACCCATGAAATTATATTCCATAAAGAGTTAAGTGTTGGAGTTTCTTCCCTTAGTGACTTTTAGGAGTGATAGGCTCTGACATGCCACCAGACACCTATCTTCCTTAGGAGAGAAAATGGTGCCAAATTCACACACCTGAGCTATACTTTATTCTTCTTACAAGTTGTGCCAAGTGCTATATAACAGGGTGCTGTGCCAAACCCTTTTTGAATTTTTTTATTTACCAAGTTATTAAACTGAAGGCATGTTGAAAAGATACTTTTCAATGTTTAAAGCGTAGACTGAGATATCATCTTAAGAGCTTTCCTGTCATCAAAAATAGATTTAGAAAGCTCTGTTGCCCTCAGCTCAGAAAACTTCCTTCTATTTCTCCCTTAAAGAACAGCCCATCATAATTAACGCCATTAAGCTGCAAGCATCCCTTAACTTAATTTCCCATGCCTTTTGAAAATGAGTTGACACCCAGCTTGCATAGAATCGTCGTAAATGTTGAGCTCTGAGGCTAACTTGGGTGTCACCAAATTTGTCTCAAGGTTTGAAATTTAGTTTCTGTTTTAAAGAGCTGTGCTGGAGGAATTGTAGCTGAATAAATCCTGTGGATACACCGTTCCTAATCCAGAGTTTTCAAGAAATAAACATGCAAAGAGAGGCTTTTGAACAACTCAGCCCAAGTGCAATGAGATAAACATGAGCAAATGAACTTGCATGAGGCATGTATCTGCGATTTAGTTTGCTTTTGATTGTTGTGGATTAGGCTAAGGATATAATTTGTGGAACAGCAGGGGTAGCATTGTTTTGATAGTCGGTGCCTTATTCTGCTTTCTGTTTGTATATTTATATTATTTTGTACTGACTCTGCTTGATATATTATATGCCATTATGGGTTTTCTAGTTGAATTGAAGGGCAGGATATAAAATCACTAAATGAATGTTTTCTTAAGAAGCCGAATGACAGCAAGAGCAAGAGCTGGCCAACTTGAAAACGCTGTCAGAGGCAGAATATAATGGAGGAGCCTCATCCTTTCTGTGGATTATAGCTTTTAAGATAACAAAGCCTTGGGCTAATTCCAGTGCCACTGTCTTCCTGTTTTCTTTCCCACCCATAATGGGTTGCTAGAAATATAAGTGCGAACTTGTCTGTTTTATCTTTTTACACTCTCACGACAAATGCCATAGCTCAGCCTTCCCCAACCTGCTGCCCTCCAAATGCTTTGGCCTGCAACTGCCACCAGCCTCTACCAGCCTGTTCAGGAATCATAGAATTGCAGAGCTGGAAGGGACCCTGAGGATCACCCGGTCCAACCCCCTGCTGTGCAGGAATATAAAGCTGTCCCATGCTGGGATCAAACCTGCAACCTTGGCGTAATCAGCACCACACTCTAACCAACTGAGCTATCCAGGTAGGAGAAGGATGTTGTAAGGGAAGTGTGGTGAGTGCAGGCTGCTTCCTTGTGACATCTCAGCCAGTCTGACAGGACATGGGGGTGCCTGGACCAGAAGTGAGGCTGCATGAGAATGATGACCTTAGAGATACTACAATGCATCCATGGCACCTAGAAACATGACAGGTAGGTTTCCAATGGGGAGGAGTATTGGAGGGGGATGCCAGCCGGTGGCAGAGGACAGAGTGACTCCAGGAGACATAGGTGTAAAAACACCAAACGGAAAAACGAAGACTTTATTACTAAACAAATAAACACAAGCTCTGGTGGATGTTATTCCTGCAGGCAAGGCAACAAAACTCAGCTTTTTTCCTTTATAGCAACGGTCACCTGCAGCCAATTAATCCCAGAAACTTCTTAAAGGTATACACACATGTTTCTGTGCCGAATGTCCTCTAACACCCCCTCTCATTCAAACAGAAACAATAGTATTTTAAACAGAAAAGAACATATTTACATATTACACACTGCAACTCCCAACTTTGTTACCAGTCGTGTATGTTTTTCAAGGGTTAACGCTTTTGTAAATACATCCGCCACATTTTGTGTACTTTCACAATACTTCAGCATTATCTGGTTCTGTTTTACATTTTCAGCTACATTTTGGTATTTAATTTCTAAATGCTTTGATTTGTTTCTAAACAGGTCAGATCCAGACAAGGTTATTACGGCTTGATTATCTTCCATAACTTGAATAGGATAATTACACTCTACGTCTATATCCTTGAGGATCTGAACATAAAATTTTACTTCATTACATAATTCCGACAATGCACAGTATTCGGCTTCAGTTGATGATGTGGCCACTATAGTTTGTTTTTTGGATTTCCATCCTACTAAAGAATCTCCAAATTGAAATACCATTCCAGAAATTGATTTTTTATCAGGCAGGTTGGCCCAATCGCTGTCCACGTAACACTGCAATTTTGTGGACCCTGAAGATGGTAATTTTAAACAATAATCAAGTGTTTGCTTTAGATACCGGAAAATACGTTTTAAACCTTTCCAGGCATTTTCTGTAGGACAGCTTACTAGTCTGCTTAGTATTCCAATTGCATAACTCAAATCTGGTCTGCTCCACAATGAAATGTATAATAAACTTCCAATTATTGAATGGTACATTTCAGGATTTACAGGTTCTGTGCATTTTTCTTCACTTTTGAAAAAACCTATTTCCATTGGGGTTTTTATTCCCTTGCAGTTTTGCATATTGTTTCTTTCAAGTAACTCCACTATTTTGTCTTTTTGACTCAACAAAAAACTTCCATCGTTTGTTCTTTGAATTTCTAAACCGAGATAATTTTTTACTGGCCCCAAATCTCTTACTTTAAATTCCTTTCTTAGTTGTTCTGCAAATTTTTTCACTTGCTTGTCACCTTTTGTAGAGTAAAGCAAATCATCAACATAACACAAACACAATTCTTGTTTATCACCCTTTCCTTTAGTGTATAAGCAGTTATCAGCTAAGCTTCTTTTAAAACCAAGATTTTTTAAAGCATTATCAAGACATTCGTTCCAATTTCTAGCTGACTGTTTGAGCCCATAAATTGCTTTGTTCAGCCTATATACAGAATTCTGTTCTCCTGCCTCAAAACCTGGCGCTTGATTCATAAAAATTTCTTCTTGCAGATTTGCGTTAAGATAAGCTGTTTCAATATCAAAATGGTTTACCTTAAACCCACGTTGTGCTGCAAGAGCTAACAATAAGCGTACACTTTCACTCCTTGCAGTAGGAGAAAAGGTTTCATCAAAGCTTTCACCTTTTCTTTGAGTAAAGCCTTGTGCTACCAGTCTGGCTTTGTACTTAACATCACCACCTGCCAAGTGTTTTATTTTATACACCCATCTACAGCCCACTGCCTTTTTTCCTTCTGGCAATGGCTCAATGGTAAAGACATCGTGTTCTGCTAAAGATTTCATTTCTGCTTTCATTGCATTTTTCCACCTTACTATTTCCTGGTGTGGTAACTTTAAAACTTCCTCATAATCACGAGGTTCCTTTTTCACATCAACAGTTTTAGCTTCTTGTATAGTAAACCTTTCTGGAGGTACCCCCTTATTGCTTCTTTGTGACCTTCTAACTTGAACACTCTCCCCCTCTGAACTATCTTCCCCTTCTGATTCATCCTGCTCAGGAGAAATTGGTTCAGCTTTAGGAGATTGTGTACTGGGATCCTCATCCCCTGAATCCTCATCACTGTCACTTTCAGAACTTTCTTTAATTTGTGGCTTATCTTCCTCAGATTTCACAAATTTATCTGTATTATCAGAATATAACATAACTTCTGAATTTCCATGTAAACGAACCCAACCATCTTGCTCACAAAACTCTGCATGTCTTGATATTACAACTCTGCCACTCCCTAGTGCAAAACGATACCCCTTTGACCAAGTTTGATAGCCAACAAACCTAAGTTTCTTTGCCTTGGGCTCACCTTTCCTTCTCTGTCCTTTTGGGATGTGAACCCAAGCCCAGCAACCAAAAGTTTTAACATGGTCCAAAAAGGGTTTTTTTCCATAAAGCAAAAAATGAGGGGTGTTGTTTATGGTAGAATGAAACAATCTGTTCTGTATGTAGTTAGCACACAGAATTCCTTCTCCCCAATACTTCCTGGATAGGCCAGAATCACATAGCATTGAATCTAACATTGTTTGTAAAGATCTTATCTTGCGTTCTGCAACTGAATTTTCTTCAGGTGAAAAAGGACACGATTTACGGTGACAAATACCACGCTTTTTCAACCAAACTTGGAGGGCTTCAGACATGAACTCGCCTCCACGGTCACTTTGCAACTGGGTAACTTTGTAAGGAAACTGCCTTTCTATATAGTTGATCCAATTCTTAATCAGTTGACCAGTTTCACTTTTGTGTTTTAACAAATATACCCAAGTATACCGGCTATAATCATCCACAAGAACCAAAAAAAACTTTGCTCCTCCTTCAGACTCTGCAAATGGCCCACAAAGGTCTGAATGTACTAAAGCAAATGGCCTCTTGCTAATTCTAGTACTTTCAGGGTAAGACCCTCGCTTACTTTTAGACTCCTTGCAGGTATTGCAGTCTAGAAAAACTGAACATTTTTTCATTTTAATTCCCTTGCTTAATTCTGGCATTTTTGCAATACTGCGGAAATTGGCATGCCCCAAACGACGATGCCACAGATGCTGGCACTCATCATGCAAGGCTCTATTACAGGCTTTAACACATGCCCCAGACTCACTTACTAGCTGGTCTTTCAAAACAAACAAACCATTTTGTAGCGACGCTGTAACCACTTTTCCAGCTTTCTCTATTCTACAGCCTGAACCAGAAAAAGGTTACTTTAAATCCCTGCTTAACAAGACTTGTAACTGAAAGCAAATTATTTTCTAAGCTTGGTACACATAAAACATTGGTAAACTTGGTACTTAAACAGTTGATATTCACACTACCCTTTCCAGCTGACTCATGCGCTGTTCCATCAGCTAGTACTACATTTACAGATTTACAAGGCTGCTTTTCTACAAGGGTTTGTGCAGACTTGACAAAAATGTTTGTTGCTGCTGAGTCTAAAATCCAGTCTTGTCCAACGTCGTGACTGGTGCCTCGAACTGCTGCAGAAACATACTGGATTCGATTCTTCCTGTTTCCTCGCTTCCCAGCAAACGCAGGCCGCCCTTGTCTTGTATTTTCTCCCACAGTCACAGTGCACTGTCGTACTAAATGCTTGGTTGACCCACAACGATAGCATCTTCTAACTGTGAACGCTGCTTCCTCTCTGTGGTCTACAACCTCTTTAGGATGCCGCTCCTCATCAGTTGCATATCTTTTACTGGACTGCCTCCCATTTCTGGAGTTACAGTGAGGGGTTGTGGCCTTCCTCTCATGGCGTCTTTCCTCCTCATCAAGCAAACGGCCAGTTAAGAAATGCATTGTTAATTGGCTTTCTGGGATTGCTTCCAGAGTCATCACTAAATTGTCCCATGACTCAGGAAGTGAAGACAGCACAATATAAACTTTTCTCTGTTCAGAAAAATGTTCCCCAAGTTCATTTAACTGTGAAAATAAATCACGCATTCTTAGAAGATGTGTTGAAACACATTCACCCTCACTTAGTCTGGCTCGGTACAGAGCTCTCATTAGAGTAATTTTGCTTCCAGCAGTGTCTCTAATATGTATTGCTCTCAGTGCTTGCCAAATCTCACTTGCTGTTTCAAGGTCTCGCACATGAGATAACTGAGACTTCTCTAAACTCAGAATTAAATTGGCATAGGCTTTGTCCTCCAGCCTTTGGTCTGCTTCATCTACTTCTTCATCCTCCTCTTTTACAGGAGGGTTAACAATTGCAGTCCAACATTGTTCTTTCTTTA